>NC_058524.1:314553075-315160932 GCF_904849725.1 Hordeum vulgare subsp. vulgare
GGAGGGCTTGTTAACCAACACCATTGCCTCTCCGATGATGCGTGAGTAGTTCACCACACACCTCCGGGTCCATAGCTAGTAGCTAGATGGCTTCTTCTCTCTCTTGGATCTTCAATACAAAGTTCTCCATGATCTTCATGGAGATCTATCTGATGTAATCTTGTTTTGTGGTGTGTTTGTCGAGATCCGGTGAATTGTGGATTTATGATCAGATTATCTATGAATGTTATTTGAGTTTCTTCTGATCTCTTATATGCATGATTTCGTATCCTTCTAATTCTCTTCAAGTTGTGGGTTTGGTTTGGCCAACTTGATCTATAATTCTTGCAATGCGAGAAGTGTTTGGTTTTGGGTTCATACCGTGCGGTGTACTCACCTAGTGACACAAGGGGTAGTGAGGCACCCATCGTGTTGTTGCCATCAAGGGTAAAAAGATGGGGTTTATATCTATTGCCTGAATTTATCCCTCTACATCATGTCATCTTGCTTAAGGTGTTACTCTGTTTGTTATGAACTCAATACAGTAGATGCATGCTGGATAGCGGTCAATGTGTGGAGTAATAGTAGTAGATGCAGAAAGTATCGGTCTACTTGTCTCGGACGTGATGCCTATATGTATGATCATTGCCTTAGATATCATCATGACTTTGCACGGTTCTATCAATTGCTCGACAGTAATTCGTTCACCCACCGTAATATTTACTATCATGAGAGAAGCCTCTAGTGAACACTATGGCCCCCGGGTCTACTTCACTTCATATTTTCAGCTCTACACTTTTACTTTGTTGCACTTTCCACCTTCAGATCTCACCTTGCATTTAATCCTGAAGGGATTGACAACCCCTTTATAGCGTTGGGTGCAAGTTTGTTTGTTTTTGCGCAGGTACTTTGGAGACTTGCCTTGATACTCCTACTGGATCGATACCTTGGTTCTCAAACTGAGGGAAATACTTACTGCTACTGTGCTGCATCACCCTTTCCTCTTCAAGGGAAAAACCAACACAAGCTCAAGAGGTAGCAGGGCGTGTGTGGGATTTGAACCCAGAACCCCTCAGATAGAAACTAGAGGTGCTAGCCACCTCGCCTACTAGTGCTGATGAGAAGAAAAGTCGTGGACCAATAGTAGCCTGAACATGCTAGAATGGATCTATCAGAAATTCACATATGCAGAAAGCTACTCACATCAGGGTTCAGAGACCTGCAGGCTGGGCATTGCTCCTGCGACGACGGCGGGTGTAAAGGCCGGGGAAGGACACACGATACCTTGGGGAGGCTGGATCTAGGGCGGGCATCCTGTTCCCTGCGATGGCAGGGACGGGCGACACCATTGGAGGAGCTCCTCCCCATGGAGGTGAGCCATCTCTCGGTTACGTGAAGAAAACAGAACAAACCGGGGTCGAGGGAGAGAAGAACTAGGGGAGGAAGAATAAGAGAGGAGCGGGGCCATGGGGTCCACCCGGGAGGCGTGACATGGCTGCGGGGAGCTGCTGGGGCGGTGAGGCCAGCCCGATGGTCTTCGATGGCGGGGCTCATAAGGCGCATTTGCGACGTCGTTCCTTTGGCAGGAGCTCGGTTATGAGCCTGTGCTTGGGCGTGGACTGCAACTTTGTCAGGGAAGAGCTCGCGCAAGAGGTGCTCGAGACAACCTGGTCCAACGGGTCGGCTGACACGATGGGTGAGGGAGGCGCGTGTGGTTGAAGACGGCTGCAAGAAGAGCATGAGGCACGAGTAGGCTTCGGCGAGCGAGGGCGAGGAGATAACACAGTGGTGCGGGGCTTGCTGTGATTGGCTCGGTGGTCAGAACGAGGAGTAGATCCTAAGGAGTGAGACACGGGGCGACACCGCGGCGAGGAAAACAAGGAGGGTTGTCTCCCTAGGGCTAGGGTTGGTCTGTTTAAATAGCTAGGTGGTCTCACTTTAGGTCTATCTCGACCCTCTGATTTAGATCAGATGGTCGAGATAACTAAGTTAGAGAGCCCATTTGATAAACCAAAGATGTCTTGGGGTCTTACGAGGTTGATCCGGACCTAACGGTTAAGACTGTCGGGTTCGGGTCCGGGGGAGTTTCAGACTAGGTTGCGTGGAGGTCGGTGTATTATGCAGAGGGGCTAGGCATAGAAGAGAGGGAAAACGGGCGGCCCAACATCAGATTTTTAAACACCGAAAACATCTCACGTATGACCGGCTATAGTGCCGCTATAGGTTTAATGATTGGGGTGTCAAACAAACTGTGATTGCGACGAAATTTTGCAGGAGGTCTACCTACATTAAAATAAGACCACACGCCAAGTTTTCACCCAATCCAAGAACATTTGAAACACTACTTTAAAAATAACATTTTATCGATGCTGCGGGCGTGTGTGTGTGTGGTCGGTCTTGAAACGGTCAACGACGAAAACGGAGAGAATCGGCAACTACGAACGGATGCAAGTTTTTTTGAAAATTGACGGCAACGAAGTGCCGATGCAATGCGGATGATGTGAATTACGCGACGATGAATGCAACAAACAATATAATAACACGGCGACAACGGAATAAAAGGGGTATCTTCTGGAGCGTCAGTCTTCAGCTGTTACACAGGCTCACGATGGAGGATTAATGGGTCCCTTTGGACGCAACAAGACATACAACACACTCTCCAATAAGTACTTTTGTCCAAAGAAGTTTCATGATGTTGCACGCTTCACCAACCGATGCTGTACATGTCGCAAAGCTAAGTCAAAAGCTCAATCACTTGGTCTTTACATGACTCTTCCTATACCTTGAAAACCTTGGTAAGACATTAGCATGGACTTCGTTCTTGATTTTCCACAAACTAAAAATGGATATGATTCTGTTTATGTCATTGTGGATCGGTTTTCCAAAATGGCTCATTTCATTCCATGTCATAAGGACTATGATGCTTCACATGTTACAAATTTCTTTTGTTGGGAGATCTTACGACTACATGGAGTTCCCAAGACAATTGTCTATGAGCACAACATCAAGTTCCTTAGCTACTTTTGGAAGACTCTATTCACCATGCTCGAAATCAATCTACTATTCTGTTTAGCCTATCATCCACAAACCGATGGCCAAACGGAGGTGACGAACTAGATGCTCTCGGCATTACTAGACGTGTTGATCAAGAAGAACATCAAGGAATTGGATGAATGTACCCCCATCACTGAGTATGCCTACATTCACGCATGAGAGTTCACCACTCGCAAGTTGTTACACCCAAGATGCAATCCTATCTTTATTTTTGCTCGAGGGCCTCGACATGGATAGAAGTGCATCTCGTTGTTTCGCAAGAATGGATATCGTTACTAGTACATGTACTGAAAAGATGAGTATAATGAGTAGGCTTACACACGCCACAAGCTACATCAAGATCACATCAATACAACAACATAATCAATCATCATGAAGAAGAGGAGGGTCCAGCTAAGGACGAAAAGAAACGATAAAAGAACGACGTCCATCCTTGCTATCCCAGGCCGCTGGTGTGGAACCCATCCTAGATCGATGATGAAGAAGAAGAAACTCCAAATAGAACAATCGTCGCGCTCACATCAAAGTAAATCTTTACTTGTACCTGCAACTGGAAACTAATAACGGATGCAGTTTCGAAAACTGGCGGCAACAGAGTCCCGATGCAGTGCAGGTTATACAGATGATGCGATGATGAATGCGCCAAACAAATAATCACCGACGACAACGAAATAAAAGGCGAATCTTCTGGAGCGTCGTCTCGGGCTGTTACAACTCTCCTACACTAACAAGAGATCTCGGCCCAAGATCTAAGAATGAAAGGGGAAGAGGATGAGAAGAAAGAGGTAAAACTTAGTTGCATCTTTGACAAATGAGTGAAACCAACGATCCTTGAAGGTTGCAAAGAGATGAAGAATGACATGAGAAGCAAGCAAGAATTCAAACAAAATTTTGGCAACACTTAGGTAGGAAATAGAGGCAAACATTTGATAAGATGGAAAGATCTTGACAAGATTCACAACAAACCAACAAAATTGATATGCAAGGAAATAACATGAAAGAAGACACAACACTCTAGTTAAATGAATAATAAAGGAAAGAACCCAATCTTGACAAACTGGATAATGGATAAAAGAGAGCAACATCAAAACAACTCTGGAACAAGAGAATAGAAACTAGATCATTGAGAAGAAGGAATGAAGAAGAGAATGACAATTATTACCACAATAGAATTGGGCAAGCATCCTTGCAAGGAACATTGAACGGAGCTGTTGGAAAACCAACAACGAAAATAACAAGCTTGTTGTGGACTTATGAAAACTATCCTAAAATAGTGAGGTGACAACCAGCCACTAACAAAAACAAGGATTGATTGGAAGCAACGATATATGCACCACTTCTTCCAAAAAGAGGATACATTAAGAACTTGTATCAATGATAATCACCATAATAGCAACAATCCTTAGACAAAGCTTTAGTTGAAATGTAAACCAAGACAACTTCAATGAAGAAATCATGGGTTGAAAATATCTCATGATCATAGAATTTGTTGCGTTTAAATATCTCATTCTTGAAACAAATTCCATTCGAGACTCCTCCACTAACAAGAATGCTATAACACCACCTCAAAGGATAAAGGAGGAAGAATTGCTCTTGAAATGCGAAATAAAGAATACTTGAGGTTCTCCAACAAGAATCTTGGCGAACACCTTGAGAATGAATTACATACTCAATGAACCACCATGAAAAACCACTTGGAGAACACCGGAATGAAATGATGATACAAAGAGTTGAATGTTGAAAAGAATAAGATTGAAGCCTTGCAAAGATTTTGATGAAGGTTCGCAAAGAGAAACTTGAGAAAAACTTGACCTTCGAAAAAGAAAATATAAGAACATTTTGGATAAAGAATTAGATACAATGAACCACTCCAGAAGAAGAATTGAAATCGCCTTGATGAAAAAAGAATAAGAATTATGTTATGCTCATCCTTCATCAAGTTAAATTTACGACAATCAACGGATTTAGCATAGCACCTTATTCTTCTTGGAAAAAAAGATGGAAGAGAGAGAAAGAGCACAAATTTGAAGAAGTCTTGAAAGAACCACGAGGCTAGAATTTGGAATGAAAGAGGATAATACAAATGAACTGGGCCACATGAGGAAAAATAGAGCATGATTCGATTAGAGAATGCTTGAACAAGACACCGGTATGAATTCACAACTAAATGAGGACACCAAGAATGAAGATACATGAGAATGAAGAGATCAGTATCAACCTGAAGAATTTAGAACATATAGGGATATTAGAAATGGATGGAATACATGAGAAGAAATGAATGGAATACATGAGAACGAAGAGATCTTGAGCCGCCTAAAAGAAAACTTGAATGAGGCACCAGAATAATTTAGAGACGAACGAAGAGACAACAATTGAGAAGAATTTGAGAATGAAAGCTGAAAGCTGAGAACGAAGAAATCTTCTGAATGACAGCCTTCGGAGGATCAAGAAATGAACACGACACTAAAATGCACCGGATAGATATGAAAAGAATTACTCATGACTGGAAAACAATTGAGAGAATAGCACGAAGATGAGATGACAATCTTCAAAAGAATGGACCAAGATTTTGAGAGAAACACTCCTTCGGTCTTCACACTAAGAATGATGAAAAGGAACACCACCAAAATAACTAAGACACTCTGGAATAAGAATATGAAAAGTTGAGACAATGATGAAATAATTCAGATTGACCTTGAGGAAGGAATAATACTGATGGAATCCATTCTTACATCATATTTTAAAAAATTAGAGATATTCGGGAAATGATTAGAAGAGTCGGGAAAGATCGTGGGAAATAATCTATGGGTTATGGTCCCACTCAAAGAAACCACCATTGAAATAATTGATTAGAAAATATAGTTTGCACCGGTAAGAATGAAAAATTTGGTAAGGTGAGAACCTGGAAATGTTGAAAGGATTGAAAACAAGAAACTCTGAGATATCTTGAACACTTCGGATAGAATAGAGAGAGATGAAAACAAGAAAGACTTGGATAAGAAATACCAACATGGAAAAGCATTTAAAGGATGAATAGGATATGATGAATGTCGTGGGTATAAGCCTGATAGTAGATGTGTAGGGTACCAAAGGATGGGCAGAGCCTTAGCTACGGCGAGGTTGTATGAGTTCAGGCCCCTCTGCGGTGGAGGTAATAGCACTACGTCTCAGTGCTCAGGGAGTTTGTTTTCGAGTGGAATATAGAATACAGTGAATTGCTAACCCCTGCACCAGTGGGGGAGGGTGGCTTATATAGAGTGCGCTGGCCTCCACAACCGTTCGGTGCACAGGGGTGGAGTAGTGGCGAATAAACGCCTACGTTACAGGTAACGTACATCTTAAATGCTAATAAAGGCACATGGAAACGTATGACCATTTCCCTCCAGGGGGGTCACCATGCACAGAGTGGAATCCAGTCGGTTAGTTTGATAAACTCCGAATGCTAATCTCCGACTGGACGGTCGAGGATCTGTTACCGACTAGATGAAGGGAACTCCTTAGTTCAGTCGGAACTGACTAAGGGCCTTGTCCCTTATGAGGGGTAGTCCTTGGGTTGGACCTTCAGGGCAGGCCTATGACCCTACCCTAGGACTATAACCCCATCAATGAACATCGAGAGATTGAATTGAATTCACCGGAAAAGAGAACAAGAACGAAAAATGATGAACTTAGGACTCTTGAGAATCTTCAAAATGAATCACCGGATAAGAGAGAAAAGAAAAAGATAGCGGAAGCAATAATAAAATGAAATACAAATGGAGATAATTAAATCATGAAGAAAAAGGGCGGAGGGCGGGGAAAAACAAAGACAACTTTGAACAGATGAGACGAACTCCGGAAAAAAATGAGAGATTGATCTTCCAAATATTGGAGAGGATTGAATTACTTGAAGAGAAGCACACTGGTTGAAAGAATTTGACGTGACCACTCCAGTTTGAAAAGAATTGATAAGACAACTTGATTAAGCAAAAGAATTAGCATTCCCATAAAAATATGAGAGCGCCACTTAGAAAGATATGAATCACCACTTGACATCGAAGCAACTCGAATTACCATATTCCAACAAAACAAAGGATGAGGCTTATCAAGCAAGCCAAAACAAATTCATGACGGCGATGCTGCTCGATATTATCGTGGATACGATCGCACGGGCTTGATTGTACATTGGATTGTCATATTGAAATGACGCTCGAATATGCTCCCTAGGCGTAGCGAACTACACGGCTTGTCAAAGCATACTGATGACATATATCAAGACTGTCCTCTGTAAAAACGACCGTGAACAAACAAATCCAATAGATGTCGAACCCCAACCTCACATCATGCATCTTTTGGAAGATTGTCCTACAGGTAACTACCTAAATTCCCACCTAAGAACTCCCTATGTTTCTGGTGATGCAATTGGGTCCACAGATACAAGGATTAAAAGCCATTACTCAACTCCTAGCAATAATACTAACCCTTCCAGTGTATCACATTGATCAACACATAACCAAAGATCTCAGAAATTCATCTATCTCAGGCCCTCGTAATCACAACGATACAAAGTATGGCAGTACATCTGGACGCTCTCCGCGAGTACTGGGGATGCCAGACTCCTCTCGCCACTACTGGTATTGAAGCAATTTCGAACATCCTCCGTCCTGAGATACTAAAAAATCTGAATGATAACGATGTGCTCAAGAATCCCCTGGAGCTCAACTCGCCAGAAGTAATCAAGTCAGACAGGAGGCACCAAGACAGAACTCCGTCACATCGACATCATATAGATCCCAAAAATATCCGCGTGATCCTAAAAAAATATTTGAGTGAGAAGAGGAGTAGAATTAAAATTCTTACGTCAGGATTCCTCACCAAAGCATAGAAGAGGAGTAAAAAGAATCCTTCTCTCCGATATATAACTGACTCAAAGGAGTTTTTTACTAGACTCGACTCGGCCAAGATCGATCAATCAAGGGGGCTCCTAGGTCGGTACTGCTCTGATACCAACTTGTTACGCCCAAGATGCAATCCAAACCTTATTTTGGCTCGAGGGCCTATACAGAGATAGAAGCGCATCTCGTTGTTTCGCAAGAATGGATATCGTTACTAGTACATGTACTGAAAAGATGAGTATAAGGAGTTGGCTTTCACTCGCCACAAGCTACATCAAGATCACATCAATACAACAATATAATCAATCATCGTGAAGAAGAGCAGGGTCCGGCTACGGACAAAAACAAAAGATAAAAGAATGGCGTCCATCCTTGCTATCCCAGGCTGCCGGCTTGGAACCCATCCTAGATCGATGATGAAGAAGAAGAAGAAACTCCAAATAGAACAATCATCGCGCTCACGTTGAAGTAACTCTTTACCTGTACCTATAACTGGCAACTAATAATGGATGCAGCTTTGAAAACTGGCGGCAACGGAGTGGCGATGTAATGCAGATGATGAATGCGAAAAATAAGTAATCACCACCGACAACGGAATAAAAGGGGAATCTTCTGGAGCATCGGTCTCGGGTTGTTACATAAGTCTCCATTCGAAGTGGTCTACAACTTCAACCCTTTGTCCCCATTGTTCATCCTTCCTCTACCACTCCACGAGCGCGTGAACATGGACGTAAGTGCAAGGGCAAGCTATATCTAGAAGATGCATGAAGATACAATGCCCACGATCAAGCGCCAAGTGGAATGTGTCACCGCCAAGCGCAACATCAACAAGCACCCCATGGTGTTCAAGACTAGTGATCTTGTGTGGCTACACCTACGCAGGGATCCAAGTTACTTCCTCGAGATGATCGACCATTCAAGGTGTTGGCACACTTCAATGACAAGGCCCACAAGATCGACACTCCACGTGACAAGTACAATGTGAGTGACATCTTGAACGTCAAGGATCATCCCCTTTCCATGGTGATGAAAATCTTGATCCGAGGACAAATCTTTCTCAAGTGGGGGCAGGGATGATGCAGAGCATCCCATGGACATCCCATGGATCCTTTACCAACACCCAAGCTCCAAGTGGACCTATGACAAGAGCTCGCACACACGCCATCAAAACTGTTTTGAATTCTCTACTTATCGAGCTACCCATAAATTGCCATGAGACATGGCCAATACCTGAAGTAGAGACACTATACATAATCAGGTACCATGACCACAACCGAAGCTTGTAGCATAAGGAGAGGAACTACATGAATGAGAGGAATCAAGCGCCAAGAAGAAGCCGCAGGCAAGCTCGGAACTATTGACCAGCCGAGGCCCTCTGGCCAGCCCGGAACCTCCGGCCGTCCACATGCTCAAGACCAACCCCAGGCGTGCCACCTCTCTAGTTAGCCCAGCATCCGACAGGAACCTGGACCGGAACTTCCGGCCCACTTGGAACTTCCGGCCTCGACACAACCCAGCCACCGCACAGTGTGCCAACTCTGTGGAATGCCCGGAACCCTCCTAGAATCTTCCCAGAAGTTCCGGCCTACCTGCGCGCAGTCACTCAGGCCCGAGGCTCCTGTACCGCTTCACCCCTCTATTTTGACCTAGACTATAAGTACTCTTCTCCTACCTCCAAATTACGGTTAGCATTGGTTTAGCTCATGTTAGTTGGGCCTTTTCTACTTGCACTTCCTCCTCCCATGGAGATGAAACCTATATGTGAGAAGATCCAAGTAGGTTCCACGACCCCTTTCGAAAGAAGATCCCATAGGGATTCCTTGTGTTGACTTTCTGGATCTTGTATCTCTTCTGTTTTGTGGATCTAGAAGATGTGTGATTCGGAGATTTGTTCTTGAGTTTCTCTCTTGTTCTCTACTTTCCCCTCCAAGTGTGAAAAGGCCCACCGCGTCAGGTGTGCCCCGTATCAATCGACTTGATACTACCCCCTCTGGTGTGGTGTACTAGTTATAGTATTACTAACATGTGCTCTGTGTACACAATGTGCATTACCGGCTTCCCGCTAGAACTTCACAAAAATTGTTGTATTGGATACGAACTATCCTCTGGGTGGCAAAATCTCTCGCCTCTTTGGAAAATTTTTGCGATCCAATCTGGAGCATGCGAAATTACCCTATATCCTAGGACTGGTGCACGAAGAACAACACGACCCTCATTTTTACACACAAGGTGGGGTAGCTTTGGTAAATTCCGCCCCCACACGACACCCCCATTTTCTCTCCCCTCCCGTACAAAAAGACTACTCCTCCGCAGCACCAGAGCACCTTACATCATGTCATCCGTACTACATCAGCAATTCTACCCCTTCTGCCTCTTGAAAGCCTAGACTTCTTTATAAGGAGCATCCCATGATAATCCCCATGGATACATCATGAACACCTCAAGCTCCAAGTGGTCCCATGACAAGAGCATGTACATGTCATTGAATCTGAGGTGATATCCCTCCTTGCTCATCCATCATTTGACCCACCCGAGACATGGTTGCTACCTCAAGAGGAAACTCTTTGCATGCTTAGGTACTCAGAAGGAAGTCATCCAATGACTATGAACACACACGAGGACACCATGTTGAACTCTCCAACTTTCAGACGGCCGAGCCTGTCCGGACGTCCGAGACATCCAAGCGAGCGAACCTGCGAGCTCGTCCAAACATCCCATGCCTGGAGCTCCACTAAGCAGCACGCTACGGTGCCCGGATCGTCGCTCCTTCCTGGCATCCGATAACACCAGGTCAGGGGCCAAACCCTCAGAAATCCGGAACCTGCCGAACGACCTAGCCTTAGACTTCCGACAAGCTCTGGAAATCCGGCAACAACGCATACGATCCAGAACCCTCGGACGAGCGGACCAAGCCAAACGTCCGAGCTCCCCTGAGCTTACGAACGACTGACACCTCTAGGACGTCCAGACCCTGTCTGTGCACAGGCCCTTGTCAACGGTTCGTGTACCCCTGTTTTCACCTACCACTATAAATACTCTTCCCCACCTCCATCTATGCTTAGCTTATGTGTTGACAATTACTTGTTGACTTTAGCTCCATCTACTATCCTCCTCTCATTAAGATGTCCTTCATGTGAGAAGATCCATAGTGATGCCAAGGCCCCTCTTATAGAGAAGATCCTACAGTGGATACATGGCCCCTCTCATAGGGAAGCCTATCGGTTACATGAACTCTTTTGTTGACTTTGGACCTATGCATCTCTTGTGTTTGAGTGGATCTAATGGATGTGTGATCAGAGGTCGTTCTTGGGTTTATGTGTTTCTCTTGGTTTTCTCCCTTTTCCCTTCCAGGTGTGAAAAGACTAACCATCACGGTTGTCCCATGTCATATTGCTATCAGAGCTAGGTTGATTCACACCTTGGAGTCTCATCCCCCACTTTCTAGCCAATTTTTATTTTGATTTGACATAATTTCAAAAATGCCACAAAAATATCTCTACCAAAGTTTCTTGAAATCATTGGATTTGAAGAGATTTTGTTGATTTGGATCCGTAGATTTCGTTTTGGATAAGTGAATCTGGCTTTTCCCCACCATCCATCACTTTCCCCCACCAAATCGACCAAAATATTTGAGTTCACCCCTCGCGATTTTTTTGTTCCTCCACCATTTTATTCCGCATTTTCGTCTGTCATGTCTTCCGCAACGCATTTGCATTTGAGATTTTGAGTCACGAGCCCCGCCACTTCCTAAGGTGTTTCGACTAATTAGGAGTGGTTCTACACTGACATTGCCGCTCATCATTGCCTCGGATAGTCACCAACCAATTCTTCATTGACACTTCATAATAAGCAAGGACGGTAACCACGACGACACACTTGTCATATACCCTTGTCATTGCACTAATACCCCGAGCCTATTTACGTAACCTGCCTATTGATACTAGCCATTGAATATTGCGGGCTATGCTACTTGTGCACATTAGTGATACATACACCGCCTAGCTTCAATTGCATGCAAACACCATAATTATCATATTGTGGTGTCATCTTGCTATCTTTTGTGTTTCAATAGTACCCGCATACGTAATTGCTATCTTGGTGTGCACGAACCACATAGTGACCATACAAAATATCATCGCCAGAAAGAAGAGAAGCAAAGCTTTTAAGAAAGCGCAAAGAGCAATAACATCGCACAATTGCATAACATATTGATATCATATCATATCATATCATACTTGATCATCTTGGATCACTTGAGCGATAAACATTGTGCCTCATACATATAGAAAAAGTCGAGAATAGGAAGATGACATGTTTTGTTTCTTATAGGTTGTGATCAAGTTCGTATCATGTCCATTTGAGAATTCCTGCTAGCGTCTCACTAGTTTTGTGCAACACGAGCGTTTTCCGTGGATACTACATTTTGTGGTCATTCTGTGGTTGCACAATCCCAATTTTCTATCCATGTGTGTGTTTCTGTGTATACTCATTTCTATTGATCTAGCTTGTCTTACTTTGAAATTTGAAAATATCTTTCAACGATATTGAATCTTATCTTTGGATTTCTTGAATTTTGTGCCACCATCCTAACCAAGCTACTCGATAAGCCATATTTTTGTAGGTGTGAGAAGGACGATTTTCGTTACCAATTCCACTATTTCCATACTTTCGCATTGAGTGATCCTGATCCATTTTCAACATGTGGAACGGTAATTGGTATTGATTTCTCATTCTTCCACTTATATCTACTTGAGTGCTATGGATATGACTATGTCGGGGGAGGAACCAACGGCGATCTATGGGACCTGGGAGGCCCCTTTATAGTTCTCTACGGGGGCTCCGGTGCGCGAAGAGCATTAATCGACCAGATCACACATAAGGGTTTATACAGGATCGGGCCACACGGGAGCTGATACGTCCAAAACATATCTATAATTTCTGCTTGTTCCATGATCTTTTGGGTGACATTATTATATGCTTTGCTACACATTTATATCATTTTACACATATTTGGACTAACCAACTAACTTAGTGCACCTAGTGCCAGTTTCTGTCTGCTGATGTCTATTTTGCAGGGGCTTCTACCCAATTTTTTGAAGCCCGAAAAGTCCTGAGAAAAGTATATAAAAAATCAGCGTAACAAAAGCTTCCAAATCACCGAAGTTGGGCCACAGGGGGCCAGGGGTCGCCCAGGTGACCTGTGGGCGCGACATACCACCTCGCCGTGCCAAGAGGCCGCCTGGGTGGGTCCCACCTCCTCCGGTGCCCTCCTTCGGGCTATATTTACTCCTCCGAGAGAAAACCCTTCCATCAGATACAAAATCGAGAATTTCTCCATCGTTCTGCCGCCGCAGCGCTTCCAAGATCGGGAGCGTCAGGAGACCTCTTCCCGGCACCCTGCCAGAGGGACGGTTGACCTCCGGGAGCTTCTCCACTGCCATGGACGCTTCCCGGACCTATCGTGAGTAGTCCTCCTTGGACCATGAGTCCATGATGAGTAGCTATGTGATGTCTTCTCTCCAATCTTGTGCTTCAATGGTTAGTCCTTGTGAGCTGCCCTACATGATCAAGGCATCTATGTAATTGTCTTCCCATTATTATGATCGGTTTGTTGGGATCTGATGGATTATGAGATTATGTTCATATTGTTATGAGTTATATATTTGATTATCCTTTTATATTATGTTCCTTCGTGATTCATGCATCTTCTCCGTTGCTATTTATTGCTTTGGCCGAGTAGTAGATTGTAACTCCAAGAGGGAGCGTTATGCATGATTGTGGGTTCATGCCCCTCGATGTCTAGCTTGAGTGATAGAAACATGAGACTAGGGGATGTGTTGTTTCCACCAGGGAGAAAACAACGGTGCTTGTGACCACGGTTGCAAGGATTGTTTACCTTACGCATGGTTCGTTAATGCAGTTGTCCGTTGCTTTGACTTTACACTTTGGGTGGGGCTCGCAACTGAGTACCGACGAGATGTTACGGATAGAGATCTTAACATGGATGATTAGTAAGTAGATGCTGATGAATAAACGGTCTACTTGTCTTGGCGTACTGCCCATTACTATTGAACTTCTAATTATCAAGTAGCATAATTAGCATTGTGGTGCGTTCATAATTCTATCAATTGCCCAAGTGTAATTTGTTTACCCAAGCATAGTTGTTTATCGTCTTTTGGGAGAGACATCACTAGTGAACATTATGTGAATTCGGTCCATATCACCATCATTGTTTACACCTCCATCATTTACCATTTCATTTACTTTTCCATTGCAATCACTATTACGTTTCCCGCTTGTGTTTTGATCCTTTGCAAACTACAAGGACGGAGAGATTGACAACCTCGCTGTACTCGTTGGGAGCAAAGTTATTTGTTGTGTGTGTAGGTACACGTCTTCTGCTAGCGCCAGGGTGGGAGACACCTAGTTGTTGAGCCTAGGAGTCCTCCTAGTTCGATAAACCTTATAGTCTTCGTGTAAGGGAAAACTTGCTGTTGACTACATCTCAACCTTCCACTTGGGGTAACCAACAAGGTGCGAGAAGTATAGACATCGTCTAGTCATCAAGCAAATTTTTCTAGCGCTGTTGCCGGGGACTCCAGTCTTCAAGATAGGGGAGTTGCATGCTATCCTTTACCTTTGCCTTTTAGTCTTGTTAGTTTGCTTTCTAGTTTTTGCTTTAGAGTCTTGTACCAAAAACCACAAAAAAATTAGTTGCTTTGTTCTTGCTTGTTGCCGTTGCAATGGGTTCCACTGAGAACACCAAGTTGTGTGACTTCACTAGTCACAACAACAATGACTTTATCTGCACTCCTATTGCTGCTCCCGCCACTCGAGCCACGTCTTATGAGATTAAACCTTCTTTACTGAACCTTGTTATGAAAGGTCAATTCTCCGGTTCTGGAGATGATGCTTCTTTGCACTTGAACAATTTTGTTGAGCTTTGTGATATGCAAAAATATAAAGAAGTAGATGGTGATATTGTTAAACTTAAGATTTTTCCTTTCTCCTTGAGAGTAGGAGCTAAAGTGTGGCTTCAATCTTTGCCTAGGAATAGCATAGATTCTTGGGATAAGTGCAAAGATGCTTTTATTGGGAAGTATTACCCGCCTGCTAAGATTATCTAGTTGAGGAGTAACATTATGAATTTTTGACAATTGGATAATGAAAATGTTGCTCAAGATTGGGAACGTATGAAATCTCTTGTTAAGAATTGCCCTACACATGGTTTGACTACTTGGATGGTTATCCAAACTTTCTATGCAGGACTGAACTTTACCTTGCGGAATTTGTTAGACTCGGCCGCGGGAGTAACCTTTATGTCAACTACACTTGGTGCTGCCACAAAGATATTGGATGAGATGATGGTAAATCATTCTCAATGGCACACCGAGAGAGCTCCAACAGGTAGGAAGGTAAACTCTGTTGAGGAGATCTCCTCCCTTAATGATAAGGCTGACATGATCATGACTCTACTTACTAAGAAAGCTCCTATTGATCCTCGTGATGTTCCTTTAAATTCTTCGGTTGCTCAAGAAAGAGAGCAAGTTGATGTAAATTTTATTTCTAGGAACAATTTTAATAATAATGCCTATAGGAGTAATTTTGGTAGCAATCCTAGACCATTTCCATCCAAAAACTATGGGAACAACATTAATTATCCTAGCACCAAAATCTCCACTTTTGAATTAGAGAGCATGCTTAAAGACTTTATCACTTCTCAAAAGGTCTTCAAAAAGAGTGTAGAAGAGAAATTAGAAAAAATAGATAGTCTGTCTTTGAAGGTGGACAACATAGCTCATGATGTAGAGATGCTTAAAATTAGAACTTCACTAAAGGAAAGGAACACTACACCTATGAATGTTATCCAAGTCCAAATTAATGAGAACATAAGAATACTAGCCAAAGTTAAAGAGATATGGGCTAGAGAAAAATAAGAGGAAGACAGAATTAAGAGCCTTCCTACACACACTACCATTGCTACTATACAAGTTGTTGAGGACCTCAAAACTTTTAGCACCCATCGCACTCCTAGTCCTAGTGGACCTATTAATGGTGATGCTAATACCTCAACTATAGGACAAGAAAGTCCTTTGAATTTAGAGAGTAGTAAAAGAATGAGCTTAGATGACATCACTACCACTTTAATTAATGGTAGTAACCTTCATTTTGACAATTGATGTATTTCTGAAGTGATCACTTTTTTTTGCAAAGAATGGCTAAAGACCCCCACACTAGTACACTCAATATTGCCTTCACCGAGCATATTACCAATGCTCTCATGAAAGCTAGGGAGGAGAAGCTCAAGCTATAGACTTCTATTCCTAGAAAACTAGAACATGGTTGGGATCCGATGGTCAAGATTAAATTGAATAATATCTCCTACTTTGCTTTATGTGATGTTGAAGCTAGTGCTTCCGTTATGCCCAAAAGAATGTATGATATGCTTGATTTGAAACCTTTTGATCAATGTTCTTTTGGGTATCGTCTTGTTTATTCTTCCATAAAGAAACCTTTAGGGAGAATTTATGATGTGATTATTATTGTCAATGATAATTATGTGCCCGTTGATTTTCTTATTATGGACATTGAGTGTCATCCCTCATGTCCAATTATTTTGGGACGTCCTTTTCTCCGCACCGTTGGTGCTATCATTGACATGAAAGAGGGAATTATTAAATTCCAATTCCCCCTTAAAAAGGGAATGGAACACTTCCCTAGAAATAAGATTAAGTTACTTTGTGAGTCCATTACTCGGGTAAGTTATTCTTTTGGAGTTGATAATACTTGATCTTCTTGCATTATGCGTAGCTCAAAGGCATAAAAGAAAGCGCTTGTTGGGAGGCAACCCAATTTGTTTTTACTTTTAGTTTTAGTGGTTTTGATGTTTGTTACTACTGTAGCGACATCATTGTATCTTTATTTTTAAACTTTGTGCCAAGTTATAGCCTCCGATTGCAAGAAAGTTCAGAAATTGTGAGATGCTGTCCAGAAACAGATTTTGTCTGCCTGACGGAAAACTTCGCAAAAAATCACCAGATCATCTTTTTGATCTGAATTTTTTGACAGAATGCTCTATATAATTGTCTTCCTAGCATATGTTCTGAGTGTTTTGATTTGACTTGCAGAAGTGCCCCGAATAAGTTATTTACTACCTGTTGTTCTATTTTTCACAAATTCTTGCACGTTTTGCGTTTTCATCATTTTGCAAAGCTTAAGCTTGCTTTTCCTTTGCAAAAACCTTTTGGCAATCATGAGAAATAGTAGATATCATGAAAATCTTTATTTCCAGTAGGTAATGAATTATTTTATTAAGGGTACTAACTACTCTAATCAGTTTATGATGAGTTTCATATGAAGGGAGTTTTCAAGTATGCGATGGGAGATGATGAAAGAAGATACAAGAGTGTCAAGCGCTCAAGATTGGGGATTCCCCATGCACACCCAAGAAATATTCAAGGAGACTCAAGTGTATTAGCTTGGGGATGCCCCCGTGCATCCCCTTCACTATCAACAATCGTCAGTTCGTCCATCTCCATCCTATATGTTTATCACTTCATATGTTATGTGCTATGCTTGGAGCATCCCGCTCTTTACTTTTTAGTTTGTTTTAGTTTTGCTTGCTCTTTATAACAAGTCGGAATCTAGCCTACCTTGTTTGGGACAGAAACACGCTCTATTGCACACTAGAACACAACATAGGTTTCCATGCTTATCTTTTTTGTGTGTTCTCTATCTCTACATAGCTACTTTCATGCTTAGCTCTTAGTTTTCATGCTATATCTTTTTGAGAGCTTTTATTTAGATTGCTTTTAGAACTCTCTTCCGTTATCATGCTTATCTTGTTTAGAGAGTTGGCTCGTTGCATTGAGTTGTGTGTCTTGCATGAGTATGTAATTAAGGCTACTATTTAACTATAGTAGTAACTTAAAATAGTTTTGAGGTATTGATTTGAGTAATGTTTGGACTATTGGTGCCAAGAGCTTGAGCCTATTAGTGATAGGTGTCGTATTTTGGGAAATCCGTGTGTTTTTTAAAAACTGAAATTAGTTGAGAATTCTAGCTACTAAATTGATCGCTAACCTCTGGAGGGGTTGGAATATATAGAGTACCCTCACGTTACCATGAGTCGAGGATGCACAAGGATAACCAAACCCCCAAACACTCCTCCTTGGGGTACTTGTCTCTTTGTGAATTTCCTAACTAGATAGAGAGTTACTAGTCTCCTTCGGACTAATGTGAGTATTCGATTGTTGGCACTTCCACCATCCATATTTTGCTAGCCTATTCGGTACCGTGTATTGCCCTTTCTCACATTGAGAGTTGGTGCAAACTCCCTCGGTGCATCCAAACGCATGACATGATACACTCTGTCATACACAAGCCTCATTATATCTTTCCTAAAAACAGCCACCATACCTACCTATTAAGGCATTTCCATAGCCTTCCCAAGATACATTGCCATGCAACATCCACCATCTCATGAGTTGATCTTCATGTCATACATGCTTTTGCTTGATCGTAGAGCCGCATGATAGTATGGCCTTGCCCTTATTACTGCTACATGATGCACTAGTATCATTGCATATCCTGCTACACTGGCAGAGGCATACATTTGCATACATCATGATAGTTTTCACTTGTCTTTATGTTGAGTACTTGTTATAAAGTATGATGATCTTCCTTTTATTCATGTAAAACATAAAGTGTTGCCCTTAAGTGAGGAAAAGATCCAAAAGAGGACAAAAGAAACGATCCTTAAGAGGAAAAATGAGAGATAAATAGAAAGAGACAAAGAGGCCACAAAAAAATAGAAAAAGAAAAAATAAATTAAAAGAGAGAAGGGGGCAAAACTACTATTCCTTTTGAAAGATCCACACTCGTAGTCCATTGCTATATTGGCACTACATAGAGATTATCCTTCATGCATAACTACATGGGGACCCTTACACTATAGAACTTGGTTTGCATATTCCAATGATGAGACTCCTCAAATGAGCTCTAGGTCTCCATGAGCAAACAAGTTTGATGCACCCCACTAGTTCCATTGGAGAGCTTACCTTAGCTCATATGTGCATCCATTACATGGCAATCCCTACTCCTCACATCATATCTATAATTTGGCTTTCTCTCACCTATGGTTGTCCGCATTGATGTGAGCGTTTCACACCCTCTTTGTCTTCCTTCCCCATCATTATTCTATTTGCCATCCTAAGTGCCAACATATCTTGCTTACGCTCATCCATTGCATGAGTGCTCAAAGTCGAAAGGGAGAGGATCATTTTGACTTGTGCCTGACTAGTGGTTTGGGGATGAGTCAAAATAAGATTCCAAAGGAGACCAAGTGTGAGGTTTAGTAGATTGAGTTCTCGATTAAAAATATATTTTATGATCTCAACCCATCTCCCACTTCTTGCACGCAAACACCATTTGGATACATTCGAGTCACGGACTGCAAGAGCTCTTGCACCTTTATGTTCTTACTTTGCTAAATTCAATACTAGATATAGACTCTTGCTTGTTATTGTCTTGAATTCAATTGCATATATCACTTGCTTTACTTGGAAGTTCTTATATGTGTCTTAGCATGTCACCACAGAAATTATTGTGTTATCATTTATCTACTCGAGGAAGAGCAGAAATTAAGCTTGGGGATGTTGATACGTCCAAAACGTATCAATAATTTCTGCTTGTTCCATGATCTTTTGGGTGACATTGTTATATGTTTTGCTACATCTTTATATCATTTTACACATATTTGGACTAACCTACTATCTCACTGCACCCAGTGCCAGTTTCTGTCTATCGATGTCTATTTTGCACGGGCTTTTACCCAATTTTCCAAAGCCCGAAAAATCCCAAGAAAAATATATAAAAAATCAGCGTAACGGAAGCTTCCAGATCACCGAAGATGGGCCAGAGGGTGGCCAGGGGCCACGCAGGTGACCTGTGGGCGCGGCCAACCCCCCTGGCCGCGCCAAGAGGCCGCCTGGGTGGGTCCCACCTCCTCAGGTGCCCTCCTTCGGCCTATATTTACTCCTCTGAGAGAAACCCTTCCATCAGATCCAGAATCGCGAATTTCTCCATCGTTTCGCCGCCACAGCGCTTCCGAGATCGGGAGCGTCAGGAGACCTCTTCCCGGCACCCTCCCAGAGGGAGGATTGACCTCCGGGAGCTTCTCCACCACCATGGATGCTTCCTGGACCTGCCGTGAGTAGTCCTCCTTGGACCATGAGTCCATGACCAGTAGCTATGTGATGTCTTCTCTCCAATCTTGTCCTTTAATGGTTAGTCCTTGTGAGCTGCCTGCATGATCAAGGCATCCATATAATTCTCTTGCTATTGCTATGCTCGGTTTGTTGGGATCCCAAGGATTATGAGATTATGTTCACATTTTTATGAGTTATATATATTTCATTATCCTTTTATATTATGTTCCATAGTGATCCATGCATGTTCTCCGTTGCTATTTATTGCTTTGGTCGAGTAGTAGATTGTAACTCCAAGAGGGAGCGTTATGCATGATTGTGGGTTCATGCCCCTCGATGTCTAGATTGAGTGACAGAAACACGAGAGTAGGGAATGTGCTATTGCCACATGGGAGAAAACAACGGTGCGCGTAACCACGGTTACAAGGATTGTTAACCTTACGCATAGTTCGTTAATGCAGTTGTCCGTTGCTTTGAGTTTACACTTTGGGTGGGGCTCGCAACTTAATACCGGCAAGATGTTCTGGATAGATATCTCAAGGTGGATGACTAGTAAGTAGATGGTGATGAATAAACAGTCTACTTGTCTTGGCGTACTACCAATTACTATTGAACCTCTAATTATCAAGTAGCATAATTAGCATTGCGGTGCGTTCATAATTCTGTCAATTGCCCACTGTAATTTGTTTATCCAAGCATAGTTGTTTATCGTCTTTTGGGAGAGAGACATCACTAGTGAACATCATGCGACTCCGGTCCATATCACCATCATTGTTTACACTTCCATTATTTACCGTTTTCATTTACTTTTCCATTGCAATCACTATTACTTTTCCCGCTTGTGTTTTGATCCTTTGCAAACTACAAGGCCGGAGAGATTGACATCCTATCTGTACTGGTCGGGAGCAAAGTTATTTGTTGTGTGTGTAGGTCCACGTCTTCTTCTAGTGTCATGGTGGGAGACACCTACTTATTGAGCCTAGGAGTGCTCCTGGTTAGATAAACCTTACAGTCTTCGTGTAAGGGAAAACTTGCTACTGACTACGTCTCAACCTTCCACTTGGGGTAACCAACGAGGTGCGAGAAGTATATACATAATCTTGTTATTAGGACCGTAAAATCCTACGTCCTGTATTGGTGGTAGTTGATTAGGTGGGTTCAAGTACACGAGCTCGACCGCCCAGCAAGGATGCTCGAGAGGTGCAGCTATGCGTACAATTGAACAGAGTGTTGACCTCTCTCAACATATCCATGGATCTCATTTTGTAGGGCAAGGGGTTACCACACTAGCTACAACGGTCTTTTTACTCGATGTACAATGCGTACTGCAGTGACGGGACTGCTTGTCAGGATAGATAGTGGGAAATACCTAACTGTGACGGACTAGGAGAGGCACATTGAATGCACCGTGAGGTGGCACACGGGTGATGTCTCCCCACAAGGATTGCCTCTCTCTGTGTGTGTCGTCCACCTAGCTTACTCTTATTCTTCTGCCACGCCGCGGGACGGGTGTCATTGCGGCTGGAATGTGCCAACTACCATGACCATGTGCCCCCACCAGCTCTACATGCCCGTCTGCCCGTTCGACACCTAGGCTAATGTAGACAATTAGCCCCCTTGTGAGGTGGAGTGGCGGCTTGGTGGGCTAGGATCTTGCCTGGTGCCACGAGCGGAAGACTTGATAGGCCGGTGGGAGTCTTGCCACCCCGCCTTGGCCTTGGTCTTGGTTTGCCTCAGGGCTTAGAGTAAGTCCGACAAGGAGTTGCCGACCTGGGGGTTGCGGTTGCATGTGCCTAGGTCAGGGGACTAAGGACCACATTTCTTAGTACGGTGACACTAGCCCCTGGGCCTGGTTCATACACGAGCATGCAAAACGTTGTTGGGCTAGGCCCAAAGCATTGCACGAGCATGCATGCTCGTGCTTCTCTGTAGTCATGATGATTGCACAGACCGTTCCCACCGCACGCAGCTATGCGAGGGACAACATGGCTGGAGAGGGGCGATCACCCAAGCAGCACGGTCCGCAGCGAGTGATCATGTTGGTACGTGGGTGGCCAGCCCCGTGGCCTTCTTGGGGGTATGCATCGGGGACATGACGCTGCGCCTGCTCGCCTCCACCATTATATGGTGTCGTTCCCCCTACTGTATTGACTAAGCCTTGGGTGACGCATGCTTCACCATTGGTCAAGGGGAGTGGCGGCTGGGGTCGCATGCATGCGCAGATGCGCGTACGCCCTCGACACAAAAGGAGCCAGCCCCCTCCCCACTCATCCTTGTGTGTGGCCATATAAATAGGGGGAGGACCGAAGGGTGGGCGCAACTGACTCCTTGTCTCTTGCTCCTCTCTACTCCCCAACGTCTTCATCTTCTTCCCCCGTCATTCTTTCAGTGCTACCTTTGTGATGGCGAGGGGTCATGAATGGGCCCAAGGCTCCAGGATGTTGGGAGGGGCAGCTCCCAGAGTCTGATGCGCATCGTGGTGACGGTTGCGGGGGCCGGCTCTAGCTCCCGCGGATGGGCGACGTCTAGGGGCCGTGCTAGGGTGATCCCATTGACCTGCGGCAGTCACATGGCGATCCTCCCCTGCAGCCCGAGGCAGGGATCCATGGAAGAGGTGCAAGAGTTTGTCGTGGTAACCCCATAGATTCATCGGAGCTAGCTGCGACTCTCGGGCCCTTTTGCGAGGTCTATAGAGGACAGCTGACCCTGCGGCTTATGGCTCGAGGCGGATGGTTGTTTCAATGGATCCGTGTGGGCCGCGGTCGACCTCACGCCTAGAAGTGCCATGTTCTTGACGTGGGGTTGGAAGTCGTTTGCCCGCTCTTGGGGGAATGGCCCCAGGTATCTCCTCCACTTCTGGATCGACGACTCCGCCACCCGCTGCGTGAAGTTCTTTGGAGCGAGTGGCGTTCGCCTCGAGTGCTGCGCGGAGAGTTCAAACGGTAGCGACGTTGACATCTCGAGCGACAGTGGCGATGATAGCACCGAATCCAGCGTCAAACGGGAGGGCGACGACTCCGAGTAGCACGGCTGGCACCATGGAGGGATCCGGAAAACAAGGCCCCGCCTATGGGGCTGTTCCCGAATCGATCGCCACATCATAGTGGCAGATCTCCTCCTAGGTGCCAACGGCAGTGTTAGAGGAAGTCGTACTCCGACATAACCTCGTCACCACCGCCGCTCCCTCCGGAGTAGATCCTTTGTCTTTATATAACACCCAATGTAATCCTAAAAGAAAATAAATGAAAAATATTGGGTACTACTATCGTGCAAATAACCTGTCTTGTCTCTTCCTTTTTTATGCATGTTAATTTCCTTCTGAATGCAAAGGCCGCGCCCGGGCGCCCTCTCGACTTTGACGTGGAATGGAAATGTCTGTCGGTGAGTGCCTTCTTACCATGGGACACTTCTAAGGATAGATCATGAACACCCCCTCGGCAGCATTTTTCCCGCCAAGGCTGGCCCATCATCCTTGCCACGATCACGTGGGGTACTGGGCATGTTTCCAGTGCCCCAGGTGCACAACAATTCTGATGAGGGCTCAATCTGCGTGTAATTCTTCTCATATAGGCGATAATTTAATAGCAGGGAGGGATTTTACCTATCTTCTCCTTCCTCTACGGACTTGCTTGCCGCGAAGTGGTCGCCTTGAACCTTCTACATCCGCCCACCCGCTCCTTCTTCCTCTGGGATGACTGGTGAGCGGGGAGCGGTCTTCCTAGAGAACCCTACTTTTTTTGAGAAAAACAAAGAGGAGAAAATAGGATGCATTGGCGGCTCTTGGAGGTTCGGCAACGTCTCTGTATCGTCTATAATCTACCGCAACGATCCACATGATGGACATAATCTGTATGCAATTAGGGAGAAAAGAGTTGCAGGATTTCTAGTCTTATTAACTGCGCACATGGTCATCACCTAGATTTGTACAATGCATTGTTGCGAGACTTGCACAAAAGTGGTTGTCGGGGGGGGGGGGGGGCGATAACCGTGCCTCACGAGTAGAACTTGCGATGATGCTCGATATTCCATGAGTTCTACACTCGAGTGCCATCCCCGGTCTCCAGGAGGACTACGTGAGTCGTGGTGACTCATACTACCAAGTAAGGGCCTTCCCACTTTGGCGTCAACTTGTTTGATCCCTTCACGGACTAGATCCATCGAAGGAAAATGTTGCCTTCCTCAACAATCCTGGCAAGCACTTTGCAGCTATGGTAGCGGCACACGGCCTGCTGATACCTACAAGTGCGCACCATAACCTGGAGATGATCTTCCTTGAGGAGCGTGGCATTGTCATGTCGTAACAGCTCTTGCTGGTTGTTGTCAAAGGCCTGCCCTCTCGCTGACCCATACGTGAGTTCCGTGGGGAGAATTTCCTCAACCCCGTAGACCAGGGTAAAGGGTGTCTCACCGGTGGCTCGATTTGGTACCGTCCTTATTGACCAAAGAACTACCGGGAGCTCATTAATCTAGTGCCTTCCGTTCTTGCATAACTTGTCGAAAGTCCTTGTCTTGAGGCCCCGCAAAACTTTAGCATTGGGATGCTATACTTCCCCGTTGCTCCTGGGGTGAGCGATGGAGGCGAAGCATACCTTGGTGCCAATATCTAGACATAATTGCATGAAAAGTGCTATTGGTGAACTGCGTACCATTGTCGGTTATGATCATGTTTGGGACCCCGAAACGGTAAACAATCCCTCTAAGGAACTTGAGTGCCGCCAGCGCCATCACCTTTCTCACCAGCTCCACCTCGCTCCACTTCATGAACTTGTCGATGGCGACAAACAATAACTCGAAGCCCCCCGTAGCATGAGGAGGGGGCCGACGATGTTGAGCCCCCAGACAGAGAATGGCGAGGAGCGTTGTACAGTTTGAAAGACATGTGCCTATTGGTATATCTTGGCATGGTATTGGCATGCTTCACACGTTGTCAGTGCCGCCAATGCGTCTTGAAGGGTCGTGGGCCAATAGAAGCCTTGCCAGAATGCCTTCCTCACAAGGGCTCGTGATCCTACATGGGAGCCACAAATCCCTTCGTGTATCTTTGCCAGCAGTCGCTATCCTTCGTCTTGCGTGATGCACCTCAATTTCACCCTGTTGGGTCTCCACTTGGACATATCATTGTCCATGAACTGGTACATCCTCGACCACCGGGCTATTCTTTCAAGTTCTTCTTGTTTTTTGGGTAGGCCTCCTATCTGCAGGTATTGGACAATTTGTTGCGCTCATGCTGGAGCCCGAGGCTCGATGAGAAGGACCAAAGGCGTTTCTTCCTCCGCGGGAGAGCTAGATCCGACCGGAAGGACTGCTTGTCCTGCTGGACTTGGTTCTCATCGTCGAGCGTTTTTTCGTCTCTAGCAACCTTCTTGGCAGCCATGGGTGGCTCTGCCAGGAAATAGTTGCCAGAGCTGATCTTCCTCTTCTTGCCTTGCAGTCCTAACGGTGTAACTAACGGTTGAGTGAGTCGAAGCACGAAGGTGCTTGGTTCCACAAGCGACTTCTGAGCTGCTTCCTTCGACAGATCGTCCAAGCGTTCCTCCCACTTCCTCACTTCATCAACATATGCTTCCATCAGGGGCTTTGATACTCCTTATTGACTTGACGCACAACCAACTTCCGGTCCCCTCGGACTATTAGCTTCTTGATTCCCAGCTCTGCCTCTACCCGTAGTTTGGCAAGCAAACCCTTGTATTCTGCTGTCTTGTTGGTCGGCACCTCCCGGGGGAAGTGCATTTGGATCACATATTTGAGGTGGTCTCCGGTGGGTGCTATGAGTAGCACTCCGGTGCCTGCGCCTTGCAGCAAAAAAGCCCATCGAAATACATGATCCACGCCTGGGGGGTTTCCTTGCCGTGAAGGGTTGTCTCAAGGATCTCTTCATCTGGTGTTGGCGTCCATTCAGCAACAAATTCCGCCAGTGCTTGCCTCTTGATGGTTGTTGTGCTCTCAAATTTCAGGTCAAAACTAGCTTCGAGGGCCCACTCAATGATCCGGCCGGTCGCTTCTGGGTTCCTCAAGATTCGTTGTAGCGGGAACCAGGTGACGACCGTGATGCGGTGCGCTTGGAAGTAGTGACATAGCTTGCAGGAGGCCATGAGGAGGCCAAAGAGCAGTTTCGGGAAACCAGAGTATCTCGTCGGAGCCGCCTGCTGGAGAGAGGTGACAAAATACAATGGTTGTTGCACCGCCTTCTTCTTCCGTGGTGCCCATTGTCCTGCTTCCGGTGCTGCCTCCACATCGTGTTCTTGGCTGGGGTTGACCTTGGTTCGCTGGTTGTTGGGTGAGAGTCCATCATTTTGCTATCCTCGGCCTCCCTTTCCGCCACTAGTGCAGTGCTGACCACCTGGTTTGTTGCTGCCAAATATAAGAACACCGGTTCCTCCGGCTTGGGCGCGACTAGGACCGGGGCCGAGGACAGGTATTTCTTCAGGTCTTACAATGCTGCTTCTGGTTCCGGAGCCCACGTCATTGGTCTTCCCTTCTTCAAAATCTTGAAAACGCCACGGCTCACTTTGCGGATTTGGAAATGAATGTACTAGCAAAAGCAACACAACCCACCAGCTGACGGACGTCCTTGGCGTGCTTCGGTGCCTCAAGTTGGTCGATTGCTTCAATTTTGGCAAGGTTGGCTTCTATCCCACGTTGCGATATGAAGAAACCATGGATCTTACCACATGGGAACCCCAATACGCACTTCTCGAGATTGAGCTTCAAGTTGATCTTGCGCAAGTTCGCAAAGGTCTCCTCCAGATCTTGGACCAATGTGGCCTTGGTATTGGTCTTGAATATGATGTCGTCCATGTAGGCTTCCACATTTTTGTGCAGCTACGGTACAAGGCCAATCTGGACAGCCCTCACGAACGTGAAGCCCGCACTCTAGAGGCCAAATGGCATGCACATGAAGCAGTACATGCTGCAAGGTGTGAGGAAGATCTCGTCATAACCGGACTAGGCCTCGAGGAATAATAAGAGGTCATAGCCGACAGTCGAATTCACGATTTGGTCGATGCGCCACGAGGGGAGGGGGTCTTTCGGGCAAGCCTTGTTGACATATGTGAAGTCGATGCAAAGCCTCCACTTACCGCTTGCCTTGCCTTGTTGACAGGATTCGTGAGCCATGTTGGGTGGAGTACACACCTAACTAGCCCCGTCGCTTCCAACTTGTTGATTTCTTCGACAATAAACTTTTGTTGCTCTAGTGCTTGCTTTCAGACCTTCTTGTTGATGGGGAGCGCATGAGGACAGACAACAAGGGCATGCTCGATCACCTCCATAGGAACGTCAGGGATGTCAGATGGTTCCTCGACAAACACGTCGGCATTCGCTCGCAGGAAGGAAACGAGTGTGCTTTCCTATTTATTGTCAAGGGTGGCACTTATAGTGAACATACCTCCCCCATGCAGCCACTTGCTTTGTGTTGGGGATGGTCACTCTGTTTCTCGTGCCCCCGGCAACGGAAGTCTTGGGTGAGTCATCGATGGGTGAGCTCTGCTCAGCGGCGAGCTTCCCGAATTGATCATGAGGTCTTGGGCTTCCTCTTGGCAGGAGTGGGTGTCTTTTCGACAGATATTGTGACTGCCTCTCGGTAGATCTTGTCAATGCAAAGGACTGCGTCGTTCTTGTGTGCATGGATGGCGATGATGATCATCGGCCCTAGCATCTTGAGCATGTTGTAGGTGTGGTGGGACGCCGCCATGATATTGGCCAGTGCGGGCGGATCAGGATTCCATTGTACGACAGCAACATCTTAGCGTTGTCAAAGGTGACCCTCTATATCCTGAAATTGAGCTTGCTACCAAATGTGATTGGGACGGTTATCTTGCCATTCGGCTGAAATATCCCTCGTCCACTCCATGGAAGGAGCCCTTGGGTTTAAGATCCGAGTCGGGGATTCGCATCCACTTGATCACATGTGGCGATATCAGGTTTAGGTCAGCCCCATTGTCAACTAACATCTTCGTGACCCTGAGGTTGCGGACCATTGGCAAGAGCAATAGTAGCACGCACCCGACCGCAATCATGAGATCAGGGTGGTCCTCATTGTCGAAGATGATGGGGGTGTTGGACCATTTGAGAGGCTTCCTTCCTTCTGCAGCAGGCTCCACCGCGTTGACTTCACACACCCATTGATTAAGCTGCCGGTGGGAAGAGTGTATAAATGGACCTGCGTCGACACACCTATCATCTATAACTTTTTGGAATTCCTGCCTGTCGGATTCCTCCCATCCCCATAATCATCACTGTCGGATCAGTCGTCTCGGCCTGTGGCAGGCTTCTCCTTATGCTGCTTGGTCTTGCCGCGGCGGCCCTCGCGGTTCTTATTGTCGGGCCCAGTGGAACCATCTCGGCCCTTCTCCTTGTTGTGACTTTCGTACTCTTGGTTGTGCTTCTCAGCAAGTTGTTCTACTTGACGACACTCATTGATCTCGTGGCCCTTGGTGAGGTGGATCTTGCAGTATGGCTTGCGGGTCTTCTCGCCTGTTGTGGCCTCATCGTCTCCGGAGCACGCGACAACGTCCTTGCTGGGCTCCTCGGGTTTGGGCTTCTTGCTAGTGTTAGGCTTGCTGGAGCTCTCTACAGCCATTACCGCCTTTCCCTTGCAATTCTTGTTACATTTGCATACCTTACTCGAGGAGGCAGGCACATTCTTGTTGTCGTCGGAGTCGACCTCGGTGCTAGCGTCCTTCCCGAGAGCCTTCTTCCCTCTTTGGCCCGTGCGCATTTGTCGGCCAGAGCGTAAACATAGTGACATCCCACACCTTGTTATTCTCATCTCCTCGTGCATGCGGTGATTGCGTACATTCGAGTGGAACGCAGCGATCACCACAGCAGGGTGGATGTCCGAGATGTTGTGTTGCACGCAGTTGAACCGGTGGATGTATTTGTGGAGGGTCTCGCTGTTTCGCTAGGGGAGGACATGCAAATTGCTGGGCTTCCTCGCGAGCTTATGGCCCCGATGGTAGGCCCCAACAAACTGGTTGCACAGATCTGCCCAGGAGGACATGGACCCTTCCGGCAAGTTCATCAGCCAACTCCTCACGTTGGGCTTAAGCGCCAACGAGAATCAGTTGGCAAGCATTGTCTCGTCTCATCCCCCAGCAGCCTGCACCACGATGGTGTAGATGCCTAGGAACTTTGATGGACTGATGTTGCCATCGTACTTGTTCTGCAACTCTGACTTGAAGGCCATGTTGGAGGGCTAGCGTACTTTCCGCAGATCATGGGTGAACGTTGGGTAACCCACCACATGAGGTAGTCTGTCAAGCTCCCTGGGCGCGGGCTCGTCGACGACTGGATCCGCACGATCATCGGATTGGTGGTGTGTTTCACACCTCCTCTCGATTGTGGTGCCCGCGTCTTCCTTGCTTTCGTCTTTCAAGAATTGTTGTTGATAAAGTTTGAGCCGCGGAACCATCAAGGCCTGATACACTTTGTCTTGCACGTCGGTTCGGAGGGTAAATTGTTGATGTCGTGTGGGTGATTGCATAGTGTGTGTTATGCCGGTGTGAAGCCCAGTAGTTGGCCTTGGATGTGCTGCGTGCCGCGCACACGAGGAGCTCGTCGCGGTTGGCTTGTCGTTATTGGTGAAGCTCAACAACCTCTGTATGGTCACCCTCTACTCCTCCATCTCCGGTGCAGGCAAAAGTTCAACAGTAGTTGAGCGTACGCCAAGGCTTCTCCCGTTGTTTTAGGGACCGGACGGGGCAAGGTGTGGGTAGCACTAATACTCTTGGCAATGCCAGAAGGAGCACTCTCCCGCATCATCGTCCGCCGTCGGTCCCCACCTAGGGGAGGTGGTTGAGCCTGGCCTTGCACATCCTGCACAAGGGTATCTCCCATGCACCACCCCACGTCGTCATCCCACGAGCGTGGTGGAGGTTTGGCTGCATCCCCCGCTTCTGTAGTTGTGGCCAGGGCAGCAATGCCATCCTTGGCCGCAACCGGTGCATACTACACTGGCACGATGGCACAGTCATGGCCGCGATTTGTAGAGCTTCGTGCGGTTTGGTGGCTATGTTCACCAGTTGGACAGGTGTTGGACGGACATATGCTCCCTTGGTGATTTTGATAATTCATGACAACAAACATTGTCTCTTGGCCTAACACTTTTACCTAGTAGATTTCAGGTATAGTCCATAGAGAGCTTTGGCTATAGGATTGTGAGGATAAGACCCTTGATGAAGGAAGAAATAGGATTGGCTCAAGCTTCAAGCAAGAAGACACTGCATTTTATGTTTGTGAGAAATCACTTTGAGTCCACAGCAAAGCCAATACTATTAAAAGGGGATGAGGTACTATGAAGAATTGGTTACTGAAGTGCTTAGAGATAGCCACCAAAAATACTCAGCCATTGTCCCACATAATATCTCTGTCCAAACCCAAATATGCAAAATCGGTGCCACCAACATTTCCCACTCGGCTATACCAATTTTACACGTAGACAAATTCTATGCCAATCCCACCATCTTGGTACAACCAATATTTCTATCGGTGCCACAAAGATTGGGTAACCAACATTATGTTGAGATAACTTTCAAGTTTCAGAATTTCCGAGTTTGAAGTCAGTCTCACCGAGTTTGGAAACTAGTATAGGTCATTGTATCGGTACCACAGAGATTCCTATATGGGTCTCACCGAGAATTCAAAGTTGCCACATTTAGTGCAACTCGGTACCACCGAGATTAACATTTCGGTGTCACCGAGTTGGGCAATAATGTTGAAATGGTTGGATTTTGGGGGGTGCCTATATATATACCCCTCCACCTACCTGTCATTCGTAGAGGAAGCACTCAGAACACATTTACACTTGTCAGATCCATTTTTCTAAGAGAGAGCCACCTACTCATGATTTGAGATCAAGAGATTCCATTCCAACCATTTGAACCTTGATTTCTAGCCTCCCCCAGTTGCTTTCCACAAGATCAATCTCTCCTACCCGTGCCAAATCTGAGAGAGAGTGATTGACTGTTGAGGAGACTATCTTTTGAAGCACAATTGCAAGGAGTTCATCGTTCTACCACATCTATTACGTTTTGGAGGGTGGTGCCTCCTAGATTGGTTAGGTGTTGCTTGGGAGCCTCCTACTTCGTGTTGTGGAGTTGAACCAAGATGTTTTTCAGGGCAAGGAGATCGCGTACTTTGTGAAGATCTACCATGAGTGAGGCTAGTCCTTCATGGGTGGAAGCCGTGGTGTAAAATACAAGGCCGCTTCTTCGTGTACCCCTTGTGGGTGGAGCCCTCCGTGGAGTTTGCAGCCGTTACCCTCCGTGGGTTCAAGTATCCACTAAATGGATGTACAATAGCACCACCTATCAGTACCATGCCAAGTATCGCCATGTCAACTTCTTTGCATTTGATCTTCCTAAACTCTACTCCTTACTACATGTGCAAAGTATTTACTTTCCGCTGCCATATTTGTTGACTAGCATGTGTAGGGTGCACTAGACATGTTAGAAACGCTAAAATCTGCCTACCATTAAACTGGGACAGGCTAGGATTTTAATTATGCAAGTAGTCTATTCACCCCCCCTCTAGACACCTCTTCTATCGATCTCTCAATTGGTATCAGAGCAATATCTCCACAACCTTGGTTTAAACACCATTGGAGGACGATGGATGTGTCTAATTTGGGTAATATAAGTTGTAGAGTGCCTATTCTTGATGGGGTATATTTTAGACAATGCAAATATGAAATGCTTGATATATTTGATAAATTCCATTGACGCAAGTATGTTAAATATCCCTACAAGCCTCCCATTGATTCTTTGCATCCTTCTCAGGATGAAGAACTTGATATGCTTGGCAATCTTAAAACTGTTAATCTAATCATTAGAGGACTGCCAAGAAATGTGCTTAATCAATTGCAAAATTTTGAGTGTGCTCATAATTTGTGGAAAGAAAAGATATCCTCACTATTCACTGAAAAATCTTGAGATCATTTTCCATAAATGCATTGACTTTCACAAAATGAACCCAACCAATCCTAATTTTGATAAATGCGTTTTTGAGCTTCATGACCTCATGTGTGCTAAAGGAGATATCGTTACTATTAACAATGTCATTGTTGAAGCCATTCGCCTGCATAAATATGAACATTGTCACAATCAAAATTCTCATGAAATTCTTGTTTCTTATGACAAGGATATTTCGTCCGACGATGACAATGTGGAGCATGGCTACTACCATGAATATGAAGAGTTTAAAATCGAGTATGAGGTGACCATAAGGAACCTTAATCTTATGGAAAACCTTAGAGACTACATGGCCGGAGGAAAGGAGTGGGTTGTCGATAGTGGATGCACCTATCACATGATCGGAGATAAAGACATCTTCCATGAGATCACACCAAACCGTGGACCTCGAAGGTATGTGACTTTTGGAGACAACTCCAAGGGTATGGTACTTGGTCTTGGTAAGGTGTTCATATCTCATGATAGTTCCATTCAAAATGTCATGCTTGTTGAATCGCTTGGCTACAATCTTCTTTCTGTATCTAGACTAGAAGGCTTTGGTTTCAATGTGCTATTTAAGCAAGTTGACTGCCAAGTGGTTCGTAGCGACAATTATAACATGGTCTTTACTGGTTTCCATAGAGGTGATCTATACATTGTCAATTTCACTAAAAAATCTAAACCCCGTACATGCCTTATTACAAAATCTTCTAAAGGTTGGTTATGTCATAGAATGTTAGGGCATGTAGGTGTGCGTAGCCTTGACAGGCTTATCAAAGGTGATCATATTCTTGGTGTTAGAGATGTTATCTTGGACAAAGATAGACTTTGTAGTGCTTGTCAAGCAGGAAAGGAAGTTGGTGGAAGTCATTCCGTGAAGAATATCATGACTACAAGAAGGACACTAGAGCTGCTACACATGGATCTCTTTGGTCCCAATGCTTACAACAGCCTCAGTGGAAATTCTTATGGATTAGTCATTTTTGATGATTTTCCCAGATTTACGTTGGTATTCTTTCTTGATGATAAGTCGGAGGTACACGTGATATTCAAGAACTTCGCTCGGAAAGCTCAAAATCAGTTTGACGTGAAGATCAAGAAAGTTCGGAGCAACGATGGGACGGAGTTCAAGAACAAAAATGTGGATACTTTTCTTGACAAAGAATGTACCTCACATGAGTTCTCGAGGACGTACACACCACAATAAAATGGAGTTGTTGAGAGGAAGAACCGGACTCTTATAGAGATGGCCAAAATGATGCTTGAAGAATACAAGATATCAAGACAGTTTTGGGCAGAAGCCACGGAAATAGCTTGTAACGCCATAAACTGACTCTACTTACATAAGCTTCTCAGTAAAACATGATACGAGCTACTCACCGGTAACAAACCCCAAGTTGGATACTTTTGAGTATTCGGTTCTAAGTTCTACATTCTTGATAAGCATCGTCATGCTAAATTTTCTCCGAAATCTCATGAAGGTTTCCTACTTGGTTACGGATTAAACTCTCACACTTACGTGTCTATAACAGCTTCACTCGAAAAGTTGAAGAGACTGTAGATGTGACGTTTGACGAATCTAATGCTTCGCAAATCGAACAATTGCCAAATGATCTAGTATATAAAGAACATTCGGAAGCCATCCAAGATCTACCTATCAGCGAGATTCATCCCATGGAGGTGAAGGAAAGTACTTAATCCATTCAAGTGGAAGCTCCTACTTCGCGTCAAGGCGAACCACAAAACAACATGCAAGCATCCACAAGTGGTACATGACATGATGAAGAAGAGGAAGAAGTACATCATGATCATCCACCTCAACCTTCCTCACCACCACCTCAAGGGGATGACACCGTCGATGACAACGTGTAAGATTATGATGATGAAGAAGCTCCACCATCCAACAAGAAGAAGCTGCCACGAGTTCGAGCAAGAGTGGACAAAGATCATCCGCCGAATCAGATCTTCGGTGACATACAAACCAGGAGAATCACTCGCTCTAAATCTCATTTAGCTAACTTTTGCAAGCATTATTATTTCATCTTAAGCATTGAGCCTTCGAAGTTAGAAGAATGCCTTCAAGACCTGGATTGGGTGAATGCCATGCATGAAGAGCTACATAACTTCGAGAGGAATCAAGTGTGGATACTTGTTGAAAAGCCCAAAGATGAGCAAAACATCATTTGTACAAGATGGGTGTTTCGGAACAAGCATGATGAATATGGAAAAGTTCTATGCAACAAGGAGCGCGTCGTAGCCCAAGGATACACGCAAGTAGAATGTATGTACTATGGTGAGATTTATGCCCCTGTTGCTAGACTTGAAGCTATTCGCTTTCTTCTCGCTTATGCCAATCACCATGATATCACTCTTTACCAAATGGATATCGAAAGTGCTTTTCTAAATGGTGAAACTGAGGAGGAGGTTTATGTCAAACAACCTGCTTGCTTTGTGAACCCCAACAAACCTAATCATGTTTACAAACTTTGTAATGCTTTATATGGTCTTAAACAAGCGCCTAAAGCTTGGTACAAATGTCTAATGAAGTTTCTCATTGAAAAGGGTTTTGAAATTGGTAAAATTTATGCAACCTTATTCACTAAAAGGGTTAATGGAGAAGTATTTGTGGGCCAAATATATGTGGATGATCTTATCTGTGGTTCTACTAACCCACATTTTAGTGACAAATTTGGAAGATTGATGTGAGAGAAATATGAGATGTCAATGATGTGCGAGCTGAAATTCCTCCTTGGATTGCAAATGAAACTATCAAGAGAAGGTACATTTATCTCTCAAACCAAGTACACCAAAGACTTAATTAGGAAGTGCAATATGCAAGAGTGAAAAGGTATGAGAACCCCCATGCCTACTAGTGGACATATTGACCTCACTAAGGAGGACAAACCGGTTGATCAAAGAGTTTATCGATCAATGGTTGGTTCATTGCTATACATATGTGCCTCACATCCTGATATCTTGTTGAGTGTTTGCATGTGTTCCCGATACCAAGTAGCACCTAAAGAGTGTCATCTATTGGGTGTTAAAATAATCATGAGGTACCTAATACATACACCAAACTATGGCATACGATATGCCAAGGGATCTTCTTTTAATTTTGTTGGCTATTCCGACTCGGACTATGCTGGAGACAAGGTTGATAGAAAATCCACCTTGGATACATGTCAATTTCTTGGGAGATCTCATGTGTCTTTGGCATCCAAGAAACAAAAATCGGTATCTTTTTCCACTGCGCAATTACTATGGATGACTCAAACTCTCAAGGATTATGGTTTTCAAGTTAGAAATGTTCCATTATTGTGTGACAACGAAAGTGCTATTAAAATTTCCTATAATATTGTACAACATTCTCGAACAAAACATATTCAAGTGCGACATCATTTCATTCGTGATCATGTTCGTAAAGGAGATATAGATCTTAAGCATGTTCGTACCAACAAACAATTAGCTTATATCTTTACCAAACCACTTGATGAGAAAGTGTTTTGTGATTTGAGGAGTGAGTTGAACATCATTGATGCTTCAAACTTGAGCTAGACTCGCTCGGATGCATGCAAGGGCATGAGTTTGATTGTGTATTCCTTGATGCTATTGATTTGACACTATCTTATATCTTGGAACTATGCTCCCTTGTCTTGCATCTAATCTTTTGTAGGTACTTCAAAAAGCTATACTTCACAAGATTGCCACCAAATCACATCAAAAGCAATCTTGACATGGCCAAGTATGAACAGTCCCTTCTTCGGAGATGAAGGAAGAAGAAACAAAATCAGATCCTTGTTGTCGGATATTGTCGGATTTCAGGCTCCGCAAAACCCTAAGGATCCGAACACAGGGGCATGTACGAATATCTCCCTTTCTTCGCCTCGCCTAACTCAATACTCGATGGAGACGATGAGGGACTCACTCGATGGCGAGGGGAACTCAGAACACAACAATTTACCCAGGTTCCAGGCGGTGCGAAGCATAAGACCCTACTCCTCCTTTGGTGGATTGCCTCTCACGGAGGTTGATGGGCGAGTTAGTATAGTGCTTTCGTGCCTCCGGAGGCCATGTGGCTAAGTGTGTTGTTCTAGGGTTCCGACCCCTTGTCAAGTACCCTCCCTTCTCTATTTATAGCGGAGGGCCGGGTCCTCTTCCCTCATAGCTTCGGCAGGAAGGGATCCCACAGCGACCAATTTTGAAGTGGAATAGTGGAACATGCTCCCCTGCCCAAAGGTGGTCTTCGCTTGTAAAGTAACTGCGTGCACCACGTAGATGGGCCCGTGGATGACGTGTGCCCTACTGGTGGTAGACTGTGGCTTTGTTGCACCGGAAGGAAAACCTTTGGGAGATGCCTTCAGGAAACCTGTAAGCCCCCGCCTCCTTTTCCCCAAAGGGGAAACTATCTTGTCCTGCCATGTGCTGCTCGCCTGTCCTTTCCTGGCATCATCCTTGACTCCTGAGGCCCAGCCCTGCCTCGGCATATCCGCCGCTCCCGAGGGGTTCTGAGGAGGCCCCCTGTGGGTCCTGACGCTGCTCCTCGTCGTGGGGCTTGGGCCCGAGGCGTGCTTGGGTTGGCTTCTCGGCGAAGCCTTGGAGGTGGCTCGAAACACAGCAGGCCCCATTTGCTTGTGGGCCGAGCCTTTAAGACGGAGAGCCGATTCCACCTGCGCTGTATCTCCTGATTTGAATCTGTCGCCCACTCCGTCCCGTATCCTCTCCTCCCCTGGCTCTCCCCCTGTCCTGTGCGTGCCACGTCGTCTTTGCCTTATTCTCTCCGTCATGCCTCAGAAGGGAGACGTTGCCGTGGGCTCGCAGGGCTCACTTGTCCCGGGGATGCCCCTGCCCGCGCTGGAGCGGTCTATGGTGGTGAACCTCGAGGGGTTGGAGAAAGTTCGGCTAGTAGTTGCTGCCAACTCCAATGAGTGGGGGTCCACCCAGATTCGGCTGGGCTCGTGGCCTCGGGGTGAGAAGGTGTCTGTCGTGGTTCCTCTCCATTTCCATGCCCTCCTTTCGGGTGTGCTGCCGCCATTCTCGAACTTCTTCGACGCGGTGCTTTTGCACTATCAGATCCACACGCTTCATCTGGACCCCTGCTCCTTGATACTACTCTCTGCCTTAGTGTTCTTGTGCGAGGCCTTTGTTAGCTTGGCTCCGTCCGTGGCATTGCTCCACCACTTCTTCTCTCTTGAGTTGGCCTCCAAGATACAGTGTGATACGTCTCCAACGTATCTATAATTTTTGATGGTTTCATGCTATTATCTTGTCAAACTTTGGATGTTTTGCATGCCTTATATATATTTTTTGGAACTAACTTATTAACTCAGCACCAAGTGTCAGTTCCTATTTTTTCCATGTTTTTGACCCCTTTCAGAGGAGATTTTGAAACGGAGTCCAAACGGAAGAAAATCCCCGAAAAGATTTTTTCTGGAACGAAAGAAGATCGGGGAGCTTGGGAGTCAAGGCAGGGGAGACCGAAGGGCCCCACAAGCCCTACCCTGTGGCCACGGGGAGGCCGCGCCATCCAGGCTTGTGGGCTCCCTGAGCGTCCCCTGACCTAGGGGTTGCGCCTTTAAATTCCCTAAAAATCCCAAAAAAATCAGGAGATCATCGCAATCACTTTTCCGCCGCCGCAAGCTTCTGTCTCCGCAAGATCCCATCTGGGGCACGTTCTGGTGCCTTGTCGGAGGGGTGATTCGGACACGGAGGGCTTCTTCATCAACACCATGACCTCTCCGATGATGAGTGAGTAGTTCACCACATACCTACGGGTCCATAGCTAGTAACTAGATGGCTTCTTCTCTCTCTTGGATCTTCAATATAAAGTTCTCCATGATCTTCTTGGAGATCTGTCCGATGTAATCTTCTTTTCCGGTGTGTTTGTCGAGATCCGATCAATTGTGGATTTATGATGAGATTATCTATGAATCTTATTTGAGTTTCTTCTGATCTCTCTTATGCATGATTTCATATGCTTGTAATTCTCTTCGAGTTGTGGGTTTTGTCTGGCCAACTAGATCTATGATTGTTGCAATGGGAGAAGTGCTTGGTTTTGGGTTCATACCGTGCGGTGACCTCACCGAGTGACAGAAGGGGTACCGAGGCACTCATCGTGTTGTTGCCATGAAGGGTTAAAAGATGGGGTTTTCATCATTGGTTTGAGATTATCCCTCTACATCATGTCATCTTGCTTAAGGCGTTACTCTGTTCGTCATGAACTCAATACACTAGATGCATGCTGGATAGCGGTCGATGTGTGGAGTAATAGTAGTAGATGCAGAAAGTATCGGTCTACTTGTCTCGGACGTGATGCCTATATGTATGATCATAGCCTTAGATATCATCATGACTTTGTGTGGTTCTATCAATTGCTCGACAGTAATTTGGTCACCCACCGTGATATTTGCTATTTTGAGAGAATCCCCTAGTGAATACTATGGCCCCTAGGGTCTACTCCACACCATATTTTCAGCCTTACACTTTTTACTTCGTTGCACTTTCCGTCGTGAGATCTCACTTTGCTAACAATCTTGAAGGGATTGACAACCCCTTTGAAGCATTGGGTGCAAGCTTGTTTGTGTCTGAGCAGGTACTTTGGACTTGACGAGGCCCTCCTTCTGGATCGATACCTTGGTTCTCAAACTGAGGGAAATACTTACTGCTCCTGTGCTGCATCACCCTTTCCTCTTCAAGGGAAAAACCAACGCAAACCAGAGAAGTAACAAGAAGAATTCCTAAGCGCCAGGGAAGGACTTTTGTTGCCGCAGCACAGTGCTCCGGGTGTGTGTCCTTGAAAGTTGGTGACGCCCCAGCCCTCGGGATACTAGCCGTCGAGCTCGTCCCCGAGGTGGAGGGGTTCCGACGAAAGTGGGTGCTGGTTGAAACTGCCGGGGCAGGAGATATGTTCCGACCTCCTCCAGCCCCGGCGATGCAGAAACGAGGGTGGGAGCGTGAAGAGCTCAGTGACCCCAGGCTCGCGCCGGCCTTGACCCGGCTGGGAGAGCTGAGGCGCGCGGGGGTGTTGATGGCGATGGTGGTGCGCGAGTTCATCTGTCGGCGGATTGCTCCCCTTCAACGCCATTCCCTCCCCATGTGTTCTTATGCCGGGCCCAATGATTCGATGAGGACTCAAGTCGCCTTCTTTTCCCCTGATGTCATGCATGAGCTGCTTCGTCGGCTCACCGTTGGCAATCCTAACGAGCTTCCTCCAGACCGCCAGCCGTTCTACCGCCTCAAGGCCCTGAAGGATCTTACTATGGAGATGCCGCTCTTCAACGAATGGGGGCTCCTCCCTTAGGGGAAAGAACGTCCCCACGGGGCTGTGCCTCCTGTTGTCCGGCCTCGCGAGGACTCTGAGCGCGTCATTTCCTCCAGGTTCATGGTGGGCGATGCACCGACGCCTGCCCCCTAGCCTTGGCTCCACGTCAGGCTGGAGTTGGTGGTGATCGATGATCGGCCGACAATGGAAAATGCCGCCTCCGCTACCGTGCCTCGCTCTAGGATGACCGAGAACCTCTGTCGGGGCGCCCCTGCCAGTTAGAAGAGGAAATCGTCCGTGGGCGGCCGGGTCGTGGCGTGTGGGGCTCCAGCGAGGAAGAAGTGGATGGTCATTGACGAGTAAGCATCTGTCTCCCTTTCTGTCCTTATTTACGCGCCGGTCTTCTAAGCCTCTATTCCTTAGGTATACGCTCGACGGCCAGGGGGGCAGATCAGCATCGCCAACTCCGGAGGCCGTAGGGGGTCGCACGGCTTCTTCCTTTGTACTCCACAAAGCCCAGTCTCCGGAGCCTCCTGCGCGAACCCCATGCGGCCTTCTTCATTGGAGGACTTCGGTTCTTCGAGGGGTTGCCTTTCCCTTCGGTTGTGGCACCTCCCAGGGCCCTGCCGCTCCTTTCCCATGGGCCCCTCCAGCATGGTGATGAGGCGCCTCATGGGGCGCTTAACATCGACGAAACGACCGAGGGGAGCCCGCAGCCCCCGACCATGGACTTGGGCCGGTCAACCCTTTGCGGGCTTCTCATGTTCGATGTTCGAGGGGTGAGGACCCCTGCCTGCCTCTGGAGCCTATCGCGGGTTTGTCCACAGCACCCTGGGGCTTGCTCAGCACCGCTGCGGACGCGCTTCAATGTCTGGGGGCGGGGCTTGCCAGTCACGAGGCCCGCCGGGAAAGTGATCGCCAGTACCTTGCATCGGGGTGGCGCCAGCTTGTAGTTGCCGAGAGCCTCGTCCGTCTGCAGCGGGAGCATGCCCGTGCAGAGGCAAAGGCATCCCTCGTCCCAGTGGTAGAAGCCCGTGAGCGCGCCCTCGCCGAGGCTCTCGAGGCTGATTGTTGACGCAGGGCCTCCGAGGACCGCCACAAGGAGCTATGCGCCCTCATCGCCCGCCTCGAAGCGCAAGCTCAACCGACAGTTCCTCGGGGGGGGCCCGCTGGCGGAATACTTCCTTGTCGATCCTCGAGCATCTGCTGACTCGCTGGTGCTTGGATCCGGAGCATTTAGAGACACTGGAGCACTTGCTATCTCTTGCCTAGGAGTCCTTTGCCTCTCGTGAGGCGAAGCTTGAGGGGGAAGTCGATAGGAGGGAGGAAAAGGCCCATCGTTCTCTTCTCCTGGATTATCGCGCGAAGTTGAAGCTCCAGGAATCCCTCTTTCTCAGACTCTGTGACTGCTTGAAAATGAGGTCAGCACCCTCCGGAGGAGGTTGGATCAGGAAATGGAAAGCTGGCAGGCCGCGCTGGACCCGCGGCCCATTTCCGAGGGTAAGTTGTTGAACATCTGCAAACAAGTGAAAGGTGCGTCTTCCCTGGTTGAAGAGGCTTCCAAAGAGGTCGGCTGCGCTCGCGGCCCGCGCAGCGTCCAGTTTAATGCTCCAAGATGGTCCAGTCCCTTGAGCGGAGGGCTTCCCGTGCCCTGGGCGACATCTGCGGAGAAGGCATTCATGGTCCCTTGATTCCCGATCACTCCGGGTACCTGGGCTTTTTCTGCCGCGTCATGGAGCATCTTTAGGCGAGTGCCGGGAAGGCTCTTCCGTTCGCGGAGGAGAAGAGTCGCGACCTTTTAGGTCAAGCTGCCTCGGATGTCTTCAGTCACCTTCTTCGCCTTGACCCTGATTTCAACTTTGCTTCGGTGTTGGATCCGGTGCCAGAGACGGTCTGTGCCGCCCTGGCTGAGTGGGTCGAGGTTCACATAGAAGAGCTAGTGGCCAGGCTTGCAATAGAGGACCGCGGCATGGGCCCAGATGAAGACGTGCCCTCATGAGCTTCAGCCCTGTACTCCTGATAGGTTCCTGTGTTAAGATTAGCATCAGCTAGGTCGTGTCGGGTAGGTACCTTTTGACATGTTTCCTGGTGTCGTTGTTCGCGTGGCCCCTTTATTCTGGCCGCGGTCAATGCCAGCCTAAGATGTTGCAATGCTAGCGTTTTGTCCTACGAGCGTGGGCTCGTTCGCATGTCTCCTTTCTGCTTTTGGGGTGGTTTGCACACCCTTTCGACACTCTGTGTCTGCAGGTCCCGGTACCGCTCATCTTTGTGACTCCGTGCGGTGCAACCCGTTACCAAGGATACACCTCACGGGGCAAAGCCCCGACACCCTGGGGGTCGGGTGGCATTGTGACAAGTGAGGCCCCCGAGGCGTGCTGCTCAGGAGTCTCCTTTGACACTCAAGCCGCTCTGCCTCGTCAGGCCCCAGCCCCGCACATATCCCTACTCCTGTGAAGCTCGCACTTCCATGGGCATGGCCCTGCCACCCCCAGCGCTGACCAAGTCTTCGCCGGTAGTGGTGAGTGGCATTATGACCAGTAAGGCTCCTGAGGTGGGACCCAGGAGCCTCCTTTTTGGTGCTCGAGCGATTTCGCATTCTACCCCTCTCTACGATTGCCCCGGAAGGACCGAAGATCCTCGAGGTTCCCACAAAACATCGATCAAAGCAAAGGGGAAAAGGAAACACGGGTCCGATGAGACGAGAGAACACAAGAACGAAATCCCCACCCTCCTTTTCTTTCAAAACGTCAATCTAGGAAAACTCGCGAGATTTTGACGGCTCAGGATACAACAGAAAAGGAAAGGCCTTTGGGGGCCTCAACTTAAAACGTAATGAAGGAACAAGAAGAAACTGCGTACGACATTCTAACTATTCACCGCCTCCGTCTCCACCCAGCGTGGAGCTAATGTCTTCCACTAGGCGTGGGGTGGACCCCTTCCGCGTCCTTGGGGGGTCCTGGGCGTATACAACCTCGGCTCGTTAGTACATGAGAGTATCACGGTTGGGGTGTATCTGGGAGGTCGCGAGGACGCTTTGGCCTCGCGAGTGTCCCTACCCTCGAGGCATTAGGCGCATGATTCTGGAAGTCATCGGTGGTCTGTGTTGATTTCCTCCGTCTTCCCCACCAATGTGGGATGGACCCCTTCTGCGTCCTTGGGGGGCCTGGGCGTGTACAGCCTCGGCTCATTATTACGTGAGAGTGTCATGGGATGAAGTAGGTTCGGAAGGATTGAAGGATGACGTAGAGTCGATGCAGTGGTGGCGCTGGGGCGTTGCGGAGCTGCGCCAAGGTGCTACGGGTTGATGCGGATCACAGGGATGCTTTATGGGCTCCATGCCTCATGGGCGTGCGCCCCACTCATGATCCCCAGGATGGTAGCGTGTCCCACCCTGAAGGAGCCCCCGAGCGTGGGGGGAGCCCCCTGCGCCCTCCGTCCGGAAGACTCGCCCAAGCGGCATGTGTGGGATCCCCGGGGCGGTGCCCCAGAGCGCCTCACTGAAGCCACAGGGATTCCCTGGCTGATACCCTGGGCCGCGCCCCCAGGTTGGTCTGGCCCAGCCTAAGGGCAGCAACGGGTATCCGAACACCTGCTGGTAAACGAATGAAGCTTGCACCGGTGACATGGGCGTGTGTTCCACCCTCCATCTCCAAATGAGCGTCGCACGCCCCGGGGGCGGGAGCGGGTATACCACCCCCGGTCCCCAGGTTGGGTTTGTCTGGCCCGGGAACATGGGTGCATGTTCCACCGTACGTTCCCAGGCTGGGGCCCCTCGACCTGGACATGAGGGTGCGTCCACCCTTTCCAAGGCGAGAGGTCCCCGGTCCCTAGACCCAAACGCCTACCCGAGGCAGCTCCCATCCAACAGGTGTTCCCCACGAGCGTACCTCCTGCTATAGTGACGGCCCGCAGGGTCTCCCTCGCGGCACGTAGATGGGCCGGTGTGGTTGTCGCCGGCTCGCATTAGCCCTCGAGGGTTGATATAGTCGGGCCTCTGATGCTCTCTCCCTGCTCGGGGGAGCACGCCGGGGAACGCTGGGTGACACCCTCCAGTCGGAGCCGAATCTTGCACCCCCATCTGCTCCCGAGGGACCCCCTGCGGGAGCGAGCCCTGAGGGAGGTTCGGGGCACGCTCGCACGGTCCTTCTAGCACAAGTCCTGGCGGCACGGGCTGGTGAGTGCGGCTCACGTGGGGACGACGGCGGGCTTCCTAGGTGGCGGATAACCCGAGATGGTGCGCGTGACCTCTAGCGCGGCGGTCACGCGCAGTGCGCTCGCGCCTGAGCTCATATGCCACCAGCACTGCGACATGCCTATGTGTCGGGTGCTGGCAGGGGTGGATGGGAGAAGGCTCCAGCCGGTCGCACGGAGGAGCCGGGGCGATGCGGGGATGTCGCATGGTAGGCAACGATGGAAAACCCCGGTGCTCGCCTAAAGTCTGCCCAGCATGGCCGTCGGGCGCCGGGGTGGATGGTGGCAGCTGGGAGCCATGGCCTGCCCACGCCGTCCGCACCACGCGGGCATCACGTCTCTCCGCGCGGACTTTTCGTTTCCCCACCATGGACGCGGTCAATTGTGGCGAGACTAACTTTGGAGGAAGCCTCGACACGCCCCCTACCTGGCGCGCCAAATGTCGGATTTCGAGCTCCGCAAAACCCTAATGATTCGAACACAGGGGCGTGTACAAAGATCTCCCTTGCTTCGCCTCGGCTAACTCACTACTCGATGGAGACGATGAGGGACTCACTCGATGGCGAGGGGAACTAAGAACACAACAGTTTACCCAGGTTCGGGCCACTCGATGCGTAAGACCCTACTCCTGCTTTGGTGGATTGCCTCTCACGGAGGTTGATGGGCGAGATAGTAGAGTGCTTTCGTGCCTCCGGAGGCCAAGTGGCTAAGTGTGTTGTTCTAGGGTTCCGACCCCTTGTCAAGTACCCTCCTTCTCTATTTATAGCGGAAGCCCGGGTCCTCTGCCCTCATAGATTCGGCGGGAAGGGATCCCACAACGGCCAATTTTGAAGGGGAACAGGGGAAAATGCTCCCCTGCCCAAAGGTGGTCTTCGCTTGCAAAGTAACTGCCCGTGCCACAGAGACGGGCCCGTGGATGACGTTTGCCCTACTGTTGGTAGACTGCGGCTTTCTTGACCCGAAGGGAAACCTATGGGAGATGCCTTCGGGAAACCTATACGCCCCCGCCTCCTTTGCCCCAAAGGGGAAAATGTCCTGTCCTGCCATCTGCTGTGCGCCTGTCCTTTCCTGGCGTCACCCTTGACTCCTGAGGCCTGGCCCTACCTCGGAATATCCATGGTTCCGGAAGGGTTCTTAGGAGCCCCCCTGCGGGTCCTGACGTTGCTCCTCCTCATGAGGCCTGGGCCCTCACAAGGGCCTGGTTCAAGGTAGGCCTGCTCCTTGCTGATCTTGTGGTAATGTAATGGGCCAGCCCTGGGCTGCACGCGGGTAGGACTGGGTACCCCGGTTCCCAGAACACCGACAAATATATTATGTTCTTCCTTGCATGACTAACCATTATAGGTGCAAACTGAACCAAAATGGCATGGATAGCTCCCAACTCAAGATGATCCTCATCAATATTGAGCATCCACGACAAGTTCACCTACATGCCATGTCATCAACACCATTCGAAGGTATGTACTCATATCCTTGATAAAGCTTTACGCTAATTATGAGGTAAAGGAACTCAAGTGATATGAATATATTAAAGAGCTTAAGTGCAAAATGGGTCGCTTAACGATGAGTATGACCTATGCTCAAGCATTCTTGCTTGACTCCTCAAGTCAAATACTCTAATATAGGTGACCTAGTCACCGCCCACATCTAGATGGAGATTCTTGTATGGTTCAAATTTTTCATTGCATACCTTCTTGGAACCATACAACTCTCATCTATATGTATGTATATATATTTTCGAAAAAAATATTCGGTGCTATTTTATGTTTTATTTTGCAATTGATATCTTATAACAATCTTTAGACTATTTTCTATCTATTTTCAGTTAAGGAGTTGATTTTTATTGCAACTCGGTTTCACCTATCTGGGAAATTCGGTCCAACCGATTTCTCCCATAGGCCAGCTGTCATTCTCGGTTTTACCGAACCATATTTCCTTGGTGAGACCGAAAATTAGCATTGCCTTTGATTTTATAATATTTTCCGGACTTTTTCCTTAGGGGGAGAAATATTTCAATGATCCCAAGTTTCATTACCTTCTAAGATCTTATTGAACAGTTTGGGAAATAAAATTAGTTTTAGCAAAATTTTCTAAGGGGAGAAAACCATCACTGATCCCATATAATATAAGAGGGAGAATCATCGAGTATCCCTAACATATGGGGAGATAGTTGAAGGAACTCTTATCAATTCTTAAGGGGGAGAAAGGTCAAATTCAAGGAACCCTTATCAAAGAGAGAAGAATCAAGGATACCTTTCTCTCAATGAGCCCTTACCCTTTGACCTTTTTGTAATTTAATGCCAAAGGGGGATAAATATCAAAGCTTCAAATAAACCTATATAAAGGGGGAGAAATATCACCAATAAGCTTACACAAAAGGGGAGATACATGTTCCTAAGGGAAGGTCTGCCTGTGGGGAGATCTACCTAAGGGGAGAAATATCAAGCCTTATACACACAGGGGGAGAAATACCATTAAGGGGGAGAGAGATAAAATTGTTTAAGATATCATTGCTTTACTACTGCTATCTTTTGATTGAACTTGTCTTTCCCTACCTACTCCCAATGTCTACATGCTATGATTCAGGGGGAGAGGAAATTTTGCATATTCATTCTTCAGGGAGAAAATTCTAAATTCTTTTGGAGACATATCTATCATCAAATTAGATTTCTCATATCTCTTCAATATCTTGGTAATTTTGAAGCTCTTTGCATCTTTACAATCGAGTAAATTTGTGTCATCTAACATTTGTTTTCCCAAGTGTACTCATACTCCTAAGATGCTCAAGAACCTCAAGGTAAGTATATGCATCATATCCCTGTTCATGATGATCTCTTGTCTCTTGCACATATTGTTTGCAAGAGTGAGTCATGAACATGGAAGCTCTTCATTCACATATGTTTGATGCATATACCCAAGATTTACATGACCTGCCTTGTCCTTCTACCTTGTGTGTGCCCATGCAGTCCAAAGCAACTATCCTTTAAAACGGATTGCACACATTTAGGGGGAGCTTGTACTAGTCATGTATCTTTCAAAGCTATCATATTCTAATGCGTATATTTATTTGAAGCTTTGATTTCATGTTGTCATCAATTACCAAAACGGGGGAGATTGAAAGCACATATGCTCCCTTGGTGGTTTTGATAATTCATGACAACATACATTATCTCTTGGACTAACACTTTTACCTAGTAGATATCAGGTATAGTCCACACAGAGCTTTGACTATAGAATTGTGCGGAGAAGCCCTTTGATGAAGTAATGAATAGGATTGGCTCAAGCTTCAAGCAAGAAGACTCTACATTTTATATTTGTGAGAAATCACTTTGAGTCCATAGGAAAGCCAATATTATTAAAAGGCGATGAGGTACTATGCTGAATTGGTCGCTCAAGTGCTTAGAGATAGCCACCAAAAATACTCACCCATTCTCCCGCAAAATATTTGTGTCCAAACTCAAATATGCAAATCGTTGCCACCAACATTTCCCACTTATCTATACCGATTTTATAGTTAGACAGATCCTATGCCAATCCCACCATCTCGGTACAACCAACATTTCTATCGGTGCCACCAAGATTGGGTGACCAACATTCTGTTGAGATAACTTCAAGTTTCGGAATTTCCGAGTTTGAAGTCGGTGTCACTGAGTTTGGAAACTGGTCTAGGTCATTGTATCAGTACCACCGAGATTCCTATATCGGTCTCACCGAGAATTCAAAGTTGACACATTTAGTGCAAGTCGGTACCACCGAGATTAACATTTCAGTGCCACCGAGTTGGGCAATAATGTTGTAACGGTTGGATTTTGGGGGATGCCGATATATACCCCTCCACGTACCTCTCATCCATAGAGGAAGCACTCAGAACACACTTAAGTATATATCTGTGGGGACCCCGACTAGCAAGTCGAGTTCGCCGTGCCCAGTGACACCAAGGATCAATGTTCACTGAACACAGATACTGAATAATAGAGTCTTACATCCAAGTACCGAAATTATTACATCAAACGACCAGAAGGTCGGGTTCAAGAGCGAGGCCTAAGGCCAAATTAAACAGATACATCGAGTAGCGGAAACTCGTAAGGGCTAAGCGGTGCCCATGCCATCAAGCCTACACCGACAGCCATTCTGACTTGGAAGCGTCCTAGATCGCAGGTTCGTCTCCGACGGCGTACTCATCGCCAAACTCCGGTCCTTCCATGTCTGGTCAATAATATAACTAGTGGCAAGCCAATGAGTACTTTGAATGTACTCGCAAACAGCCCATGATATGAACATTTATAGTGAAAAAATAACAGTAACATGCATCTTTAGTGGAATTCAATTTGGTGGAATGATCAGGTATATGCAACAAATTAAAGAATTACTCTTTCAGAACAGGTTACAGATATCAACATATCTAGCAAGGGTTGAACACACCGGGTTCACCCTATATGCCAAGTCATCGGACTTGTCATAATCTCAGTGTACTAATGAGGGCTAAACCATCCGGGTTTACCCTATAGGCCAAGTCACCGAACTTGGTCATATTTTATCATGATTATAACAACACCTTTTTAACACCACACACACACACTTTTGGTTTATGCGGAAACGCTGGACGTAGTTTAAGCAGCACCACCCAACTGTCCTTGACCGTGGACACGGCTATTCGAATAGTTTACACTCTCCAGAGGTAGTACGCTGGACCCACGAGAAACGGGAAACTTGCGTGTCATCCACGACTCGCGGTATATCACATATACCCGAGGTAAGTACCCGATCATCATCTTTCCCCTGACGATACTAGACAAAGAGGTCCACTCGATTGGTACCCAGCCCACATGTTGTACGTCTTACGAGCACCGACTCTGGACTGTATCAACCATGCAGGGACCAACGGTGTGCCTGGAACTCATAATAATGGCATAGTCGTCCTACCTGGCACGACCCCATCACGAGAGTGACACCGATCACTCTCGCCACTAGTAATGTGGCTCTTTGCTAGTACTGACTAGAGTAATCAACAATGCCCCGTCCCATAAAGGGGTATCGTGGTCGTACTGGTAGGGTTGGGACGGTCGACACATCATAAATCTAATCCCATTTCCGAAACCATACTCACACCAAAACACCGGTGCATCACTTCACTTCACCAAAAGTGATCACCAACTCATCATCACCCTCGGGCATTAGTGGTACCCGACGGGGTTTTCGTAAACTCTTTATTTAACTCATTATCATGCTTGTGATAATATGCTCTATCTTTACTTGTCAACATGGTAATAACATGACCCTCACAGGGTAGGGTCAAGCTCAATGCGATGATCTTATAACTTTACTAATCAACATGACAGTAGCATGATCCTCATAGATAGTAGGGTCAGCTCATCTTGTTTGTGCTCCGAGGAGCCATGTGAATATCATTACTATCATGCAAGTGCTTCGATGAAGCCTTCGGTACCATCACATCAATGATGAACCGGCACTGTGATCTCATGCAACGAAAGTACTTGCTATACTAGCGTGCATCATTTCATATGCTTAAGTCATGGCAAAAGGGCTGCTTGCCTTGGTCAGCTAGGTATCCGGGGTCTTCGAGGTCTTCCGCTCCGGATCCTCCGTAACTCGGTACCTCTACCGTCGAGAAAGGAATAAATAAATAATAGCTCTCACTAAAACAGATCACAAAGTGCTTTTAAAAATGTTGCAAAGTCTGAATAAATTCAGTTTATTATTTGGAAAATGTTTCCTATAGTTTTTATTAGCTAAGCATATTTAACTAAAAGCAAACAGAAGAAAACAAGTGCTTTTTAATATCATTTTATTATACCAAAATAGTTTCTGTTTTTGATAAATGAAAAACACTACAGAATCAAATACTACACATTTTTAGAAAATTATTCGTGGAAGAATCATATTTTTCTACTGGCTAAATATTTTTATAAAAATCATTTAAGTTACTGGATTAAAATAAAAGGAAAAGGCCAGGGGGAACAGATCCAGCCGGCCCAACCAGCAGGCCTGGCCACCAGGCGCGCGCGGGCCAGGTTCAAACTTGACCTGCGGGCCCCTAGGGTTAGCGTCAGTGGCTGCGCGCGCTGGCTGCCCCAGGACACCGACAGGTGGGCTCCACCTGTCGGGTCCTTCTCCTACCTCCAGCCAGAGAGGTGGAGACGGACGCCGGCGAGGCTGCCGTTGTCCTCAAGCCAATCTAGGAGCGGGAACGGGTCCCTCGTGCCTCCGCCTACCTGCTCGTGGTTAGGACGTCACCGGAGATGGTCTGGGTCGCCGGCGACGACGTGATCGTGGCGGAAGGGTTTCGGGTTGGTGTTGAACAAGTGGCTAGGGGCACGGATTCGCTCGGGAAAGTTGGGGGAAATGTTCCTGGTGTCAAGGGAAGTGTAATGGGAGGTCGGGCAGCGCAGGAGCCGATGTGTAGCCGGAGATCGATCGGAGCTCCGAGGCGGAGGGGCCTCGGTCGATCTCAAGCACCGGGGCTCTGCGAGCTCGACTGGGTGGCTAGGGGGGGTCTACTGGTTGTGTTAAAGCTGCTTGGAGGGTGTTGGGGTGCCGTGGAGACCTATTTATAGGCCAGCGACGGTGACCCGACTCGGGCGCGCCTGTGACTCACCGTGGCGCGCGTGTGAGCACAGTGAGGTGCTGGCCGCGAAACCACGGGTTCGGGACGTGGTTTAGTACCTCCTGGTGCATCGGCCGCAGATGGAAACCGAGTGGGGTCGAGCCGCAGCGACCGTGCATGCTCGGCCGCGTCGGGCGCGCACGAGCACGCGTCGCCTGAGCTCTTGTTCGAGGGGAGAGGGTCCCTGGGGGTAGCTTTGCACTGAATGGTTGTCGGTGTAGTGTTTGGACATAACTGGGGAGGTTGGGACCGGCCGGGGCGTCGTCCCCTTGCGGGAGGCTCTCTGCAGCACGCCCAGAGCGCAGTTTTGGCATGCCACGGCATGCTGGCGCGCTCTGGGGCACTTGGGACGTGTCCTCCATGTCCCGAGTGTTGCTGGGAGTGTGCCTAGCTGTTGTGGTTTAGTGGGAGCCCGAGCTGGTCAAGGGAGCAAGGAACACTAGTGTTGCCAGTAGTGCCCTGTGGCTCAAATTGGAGTTCTTGTCACTTGTGCTTGGAGTTGGGGAGGGGCTGATTGACTGGGTGCTCAGGGTGTTCTGGTTCTCTAACCCACCAAGTTTGGGGCCTTGCCATTGGGTAAAACAGTGGCTAGGAGGGTTTTTACCTTCCTGTCAGTAGGTGTTTGACAGTGACTTGGGGTGCTTCCACTCCACCACTGGAAATGAAACTTAACAGGTTGGGTCTTGGGGTAAAAACATGGGGTTCCACCAAATTTGAGCTCCATTGAACCAGTTTGGCTTTGTAAACTTGAAAATGCCTCAAAATGACCAGTACTGTCCTTTACGAAGGAAGTGTGTCCAAACAGAGTCTCACAAATCCCATCTTTGGTGTGGAGTCCTCATTTGGGGTGTCAAACACCTCTGCAAAGTTTCAGCTCCATTGGAGAAACTTTGCGATGTAGAGTTGTTCCAACTCTACTGTGGACACAGAGGGTTTTGGGCTCATTAGGTGCACTTCCCCACCTTGGATCAAGGTGAGATTTTAGGTGAGCACCTAATATGGCTTGGGAGGGCTCCTGTAATTTATGGGAATTTACTGATATAATTTCCTTTGGAAACATCTCAAAAAGCTAAAACAGACAGAAATGGTTTTTAGGTTTTACTCAAATAGTAACAAAAGAAAATAGGGTTGAAAATCTTATATATGGAAAATATATGTCCTTCTGAGCTTCCATGAATTTACTCAGAATTTCCTAAGGCAGGAAAGCAATTTTCCTTGTGGGAATATCATTACTGGCCTTAGAAACAGACATAGATATAAAATAGGAAAATAATATTTTAAATCACCAATTAATGTTTTTAATGAATGAAAATAATATTTGGATCAGACCACCAACTTTTTTTGGAAGTGCCCCTTGGCTTCATGAGCTAGTAGTGTATCCCAACATGGTGAAGGTGATCTTGATATAAAGGAAAAAGGGGTTTTGAAGAGAGCAAAATAATAAGTTTTCATGGGTTTGAGACATCAAACAAGCAAGCATTCACTCATACAAGGGTTCACATTGCACTCACAACATTATTTGAAAAAGTTTTAACAAGCTCTGATTTTTGCAACATAAAATACTTGTGGTGAAAAACAGGGTGTGACAATATCATGTGGCAAAGGGAACAGAAGTACGAACTACAGGTTCGCCTAACCAGACTCATCAGAAACCTGGAGTCGGCACACTATGCTAGAGGCTGCTACCGACTAGCCGAGTCAGATGTGATCTGACTCGTGGCCATGTGAACGAGAACATAAGGGGTTCCGCGCTTAAGGGAAGGAACATATGGGTTTTAGGATCCATGCGAGGCCCAAGAGTTCAGCCCGCGTCGGATGCCTATATATAGTGGAGGTGCGACATACTCATTCGGTTGATCGTTTCGGCACGATCATTAGTGCTTTGCATGAGTTGCAGCAAGACAACTGCACTCACCGCCGCCGACTATGTGATCCTCACCTAGTTGTCCGCTACACAATGTTCCTCATGCACGCGTGAATACCGTTAGAGGTGAGGCACTTGTGCCGCTCCAGCGAACCTATACGTGAGATCAGGTGACCGGCTATTCAAGGGAGAGTATCCGACGACCGGCTGTTCGAAGGAGATTAGACGAGAAGGAGACGGACCACGCGAACACGCTGCCCCAACTCTACTTCTGCTGCACGACATTGCACGTCTAGTGGTATCGATACGTAATCCATCTCCATAGCATGTTCTTGGATGTTCTACGCGTAGGAATTTTTAAGTCGCATGTGATGAACCTATGTTAGAACCCAACAGTGCTATAAGAGCCTCGGATAAGATTATGATGCAACCTACCACTACTGGCCGGTTTCCACCATCGGGGTTAAAAGTGAAACATAAATCCGAATCGGATTCGCATGATCGATGAGATTGATCAGATCAGAAAATTCAGCATGATTGGAGTACAAATTCGATCTACGATTTCTGAAACCATCGGGCGCTAAAATCATAGATCAAATTTAGGTGCTACGAGCTGTCCTTGAACTGGAGGGTTCGTGTTGGACAGGGACATGCACTGCATCAGGTTAACTTGACAAGGCTATCAAAATAGTTTTGGGCCTAGTGGCAAAGAAGGTTTGGAGCCGGGGTATAAAATACCTACCCGACTGAGAGGAGTCGTATAGATATACGATTAGAAAGGAGTTGCTTACCGGATAGGAAAGTTGACTAGCAGTGATGCTAAATCTCACTAGTCCCTGGCACTAGTCGGATCCTGAATCAGTGAGAGTTTGCGGAGGGATGCGGACTTCAGTGGGAGTAGTTCTTTTTAAGGCTTGAATTACTCATAAACAGATTGCTTAGTGAATGCATATTTTCTGTTGTAGATCAATGGCACCACCTGCTCAAAACTTTGCATCGAAATAAATTCTAGAAAAGAATAAACTGAATGGAACAAACTTTACCACCTGGTATAGAAATTTGAGAATTGTTCTCAAGAATGATAAAAAGGAACATGTTCTAGAGGATCCACTTCCAGAGGTAGTTGTCGTTAATGCTAATGACACAACCAAGAATGCCTACCCGAAACTCGATGATTAAATGAACGAGATCAGTTGCCTCATGCTGGCTTGTATGGAGCCAGATTTGCAATAGAATTTCAAAGATATTGCGGCTTTCAATATGATCGAGAGTCTCAAGAGCATCTTTCAGGTGCAAGCTAGGACCGAAAGGTTCAACGTATGGCGATCCTTGATGGATTGTAAGCTAAAGGAAGGTGGTCCATTGAGTTCGCATGTGATCAAGATGATCGGATACGTGCAAGCTTTGGATCGGTTGGGATTCCCACTCTAGGAAGAGCTCGCGACTGATGCAATTTGGGTTCTCTTCCAGCTAGTTGTGGGACGCTCATCTCGAACAATCATATGCACGACACAAATAACAAGCTCATTGAATTGCATGGGATGCTCAAGGTGGCAGAGCAGGATATTAAGAAAGGTACGCATCAAGTGTTGATGGTGCAGAACTCAGCAACTCCGCTGAGCCAAAGTCCGAACCGAACTTAGAGACCATTTTCTTTCATTGTAAGGAAGCTGGTCACTGGAATAGGAACTGTAGAAATTCGCTTGCTGAGCATGGGAAAAAGGTCGGAGATGCTTCTTCACGCAAAGGTACACTTCTTACAAATGTTATAGACATTTACCCTGCTGACATGCCTAGTAGCTCTTGGTAATTTGATACTGAATCGGTTGTTCATATTTGCAACTCGATGCACGAGCTGGTAAGAACTGGGCGTGTGGGACAAGGGGAGATTGACATCAGGGTCGGCAATAAAGCAAGAGTTGCTACGTTGGAGGTCGGCATGATACAGCTCCAACTTCCTTCTGGATTTGTTTTGGAATTAAATAATTGTTATTACATTCCTGCACTTAGTGGGAACATTATTTCTACATCATGCTTGACGAGCCAGGGTTATGAATTCAATTTAAAGGACAATCGTTGTTTGTTTTATTTGAATGGAATGTTCCATGGCTGTGCACCCATTATAGATGGGCTGTTTATTTTGAATCTAGAAACGGAATCAGTCTATAACGTGAATGTCAAGAGGCATAACCCTAACGATATAAATCTGACGTACTTCTCACATCGCGGGCATGGACACTTAGTCTGAAATGCATGAAGAATCTCCATGATGATGGACTCCTAACTTTGTCCGACTTTGGGTTGTTCAAGACGTGTGAATCGTGATTGCTAGGCAAGATCACTAAATCTCCTTTTGCAAAGAGTTGCGAAAGAGCGTCCAAGCTATTGGAGCTTATACAAAGTGATGTGCGTGGTCCAATGAGCACAACGGCCAGAGGTGGCTATCAGTACTTCGTGGCTTCTACCGACGACTTGAGTAGATATGGATATATCTATTTGATGAGGCACAAGTGAGAAACTTTTGAAAAGTTCAAAGAGTTTTAGAAGGAGGATGAAAATGAACTCGGCAAGATGATAAAGCTTGTGCGATCAGATCCTGGAGGTGAATACATGAGCCATGAGTTTGATGATCATATGAAAAGCCAAGGTATCATACGTCACCTCACACCTTCGGGTACACCGCCGAGAAACGACATGTCAGAACAGAGAAATCAAACCTTGTTGGACATGGTATGATCGATGATGAGCAAACCGGATTTACCCTTGCCATTCTAGTTATAGGCTCTAGAAATTGCAACTTTTACACTAAACAGGGTACCATCAAAATCCGTAGACAAGACACCACATGAGATGTGGACTGGGAAGAGTCCTAGTTTCTTTTTCTAAATATTTGGGGTTGTGAAGTGTTTGTCAAGAAACTCATGTGTGACAAGCTTACGCCCAAGTCAGATAAATGCATATTCATGGGATATCCAAGGGAAAACTTGAATTCAACTTCTACAACCGAGAAGAGAACAAAGTGTCTGTTGCTCAGCAGAGGGTTTTCCTAGAGAAAGAGTTTCTCAGTTAGGAAGCCACTTGGAGAATGGTGCGACTCGCAGAAATTAGAGAGCCACTCGGGGGGTGACTCGGCTGGTGATGAGATCGTACCAGAGTCCATCAGGGAACCCGTAGCGGAGTCGGCACCGGAACAACGGAGGTTGGATAGATTGTGCAAAGTGTGTGACGTGTTGTTGCTAGAAAGCAACGAGACGGCCACGTATGCGGAAGCGATGGTGAGCCCAGATTCCGAGGCATGGCTGGAGGCCATGAGATCTGAGTTAGAGTCCATGGATGACAATCAAATCTGCGACTTGATTGATCCACCGCCGAGCGTTGTAGCCATTGGTTACTGATACATCCCAAACGTATCTATAATTTCTGCTTGTTCCACGATCTTTTGGGTGACTTTGTTATATTTTTGCTACACTTCCATATCATTTTACACATATTTGGACTAACCTAATAATTCAGTGCACCCAGTGCCAGTTTCTGTATGCTGATGTCTTTTTTGCATGGCCTTTTACCCAATTTTCCGAAGCTAAAAAAAAATTCAAAAAACATATATAAAAAATCAGCAAAACAGAAGCTTCGGGATCACCGAAGAAGGGCCATAGGGGGCCAGGGGCCTCCCAAGCGGCCTGCTGTCTCTTCCAGGCCCTAGGACGCGCCAGGAGGTCGCCTGGGTGGGTCCCACCTCCTCCGGTACCCTCATTTGGCCTATATTTAGCGATCCGTGAGGAAACCCTCGCAAACTTTCTGGAATCGTGAATTTATCCATCATTCCTCCGCCGCAGCGCTTCCGAGATCGGGAGCGTCAAGAATCCTCTTCCCGACACCCTGCAGGACGGAGGATTGACCTCCAGGAGCTTCTCCACCGCCATGGACGCTTCCCGGACGTACCTTGAGTAGTCCTCCTTGGACCATGAGTCCATGACCATTAGCTATATGATGTGTTCTCTCCAATCTTGTGCTTCAATGGTTAGTCCTTGTGAGATGCCCTACATGATCAAGGCATCTATGTAATTCTCTTGCTTTTGCTATGCTCGGTTTGTTGGGATACGATGGATTATGAGATTATGTTCAGATTGTTATGAGTTATATATTTTATTATCCTTTTATATTATGTTCCATAGTGATTCTTGCATGTTATCCGTTGCTTTTTATTGCTTTGGCCAAGTAGTAGATCGTAAATCCAAGAGGGAGCGTTATGCATGATTGTGGGTTCGGACCCCTCGGTGTCTAGCTTGAGTGACAGAAACATGAGACTAGGGGATGTGCTTGTTTGCACCCGAGAGAAAACAACGGTGCTTGTGACCACGGTTGCAAAGATTGTTTACCTTATGCATAGTTCGTTAATGCAGTTGTCCGTTGCTTTGAGTTTACACTTTGGGTGGGGCTCGCAACTTAATATCGGAGAGATGTTCTGGATAGATATCTCAAGGTGGATGATTAGTAAGTAGATGCTGATGAATAAACGGTCTACTTGTCTTGAAGTACTGACCATTACTATTGAACCGCTAATTATCAAGGAGCATAATTAGCATTGCGGTACGATCATAATTCTATCAATTTCCCAATTGTGATTTGTTTACCCTAGCATTGTTGTTTATCGTCTTTTGGGAGAGAGACATCACTAGAGAACATCAAATGACTCCTGTCCATATCACCATCATTGTTTACACCTCCATCTTTACCGCTTTCATTTACTTTTCCGTTGCAATCACTATTACTTTCCCTCTTGTGTTTTGATCCTTTGCAAACTACAAGGCCGGAGAGATTGACAACCTCTTTGTACTCGTTGGGAGGAAAGTTATTTGTTGTATGTGCAGGTCCATGTCTTCTGCTGACCAGGACAAGAGACACCTACTTGTTGAGCCTAGGAGTCCTACTAGTTCGATAAACCTTACAATCTCTATGTGAGGGAAATTTTCTGCTGACTACATCTCCACCTTCCACTTGGGGTAACCAACGAGGGGCGAGAAGTATATCCATCAACTCGTCATCAAGTGAATTTCTGGCACCGTTGCCGGGGACTCCACTCTTCAAGATAGGGAGTTGCACACTATATTTTACCTTTGCGTTTTACTCTTGTTAGTTTGCTTTCTAGTTTTTACTTTAGAGTCCTATACCAAAAACCACAAAAAAATTAGTTGATTTGCTCTTGCTTGTTGTCGTTGCTACGGGTTCCAGTGAAAACACCAAGTTGTGTGACTTCACTAGTCACAACAACAATGACTTTATCTGCACTCCTATTGTTGCTCCTGCCACTGAAGCCACGTCCTATGAGATTAAACCTTCTTTACTAAACCTAGTTATGAAAGATCAATTCTCTCGTGCTGGAGATTATGCTGCCTTACACTTGAAAAAATGTGTTGAGCTCTGTGATATGCAAAAATATAAATAAGTAGATGGTGATATTGTTAAACTTATACTTTTTCCTTTCTCCTTGAGAGGAGGAGCTAAAATGTGGCTTCAATCTTTGCCTAGGAATAACATAGATTCTTGGGATAAGTGCAAAGATGCTTTTATTGGGTATTACCCGCCTGCTATGATTATCCAGTTGAGGAGTAACATTATGAATTTTAGGCAATTGGATAATGAACATGTTGCTCAAGCTTCGGAACGTATGAAATCTCTTGTTAAGAATTGCCCTATTATTGTACATATAAACTCTTCATATAATCCATAGAAAAGACTGTGGGGTGATTCCCTACAGTAGCCGGTCAAAAAAAAAAGAATTGCCCTACTCCTGGTTTGACTACTTGGATGGTTATCCAAACTTTTTATGGAGGATTGAACTTTACCTTGTGGAATCTGGTAGACTCATCCGCGAGAGGAACATTTATGTCAACTACACTTGGTGCTGCCACAAAGCTATTGGATGAGATGATGAAAAATTATTCTCAATGGCACACCAAGAGAGATCCAACAGGTAGGAAGGTAAACTCTGTTTATGAGATCTCCTCCCTTAATGATACCGTTGACATGATCAGGACTCTACTTACTAAGCAAGTTCCTATTGTCCTAATGATGTTCCTTTAAATTCTTTGGTTGCTCAAGAAAGAGAGCAAGTGGATGTTAATTTTATCTCTAGGAACAACTTTAACAACAATGCTTATAGGAGTAATTTTGGTAGCAATCCTAGACCGTTTCCATCCAACAACTATGGGAACAACAACAATTATTATAGCACCAAAAAATCCACTTCTGAATTATAGAGCATGCTAAAGGATTTTATCACTTCTCAAAAAGGCTTCAAAAATAGTGTAGAAGAGAAACTAGAAAAAATAGATAGTCTCTCTTTGAAGGTGGACAAAATAGCTCATGATGTAGAGATTCTTAAGATTAGAACTTCCCCACTTGAGGAAAGGAACACCACACCCATGAATGCTATCCAAGTCCAAATTAATGAGAACATAAGAATTCTAGTGAAACTTAAAGAGAGATGGGCTAGAGAAAAGGAAGAGGAAGAGAGAATTAAGAGCCTTCCTACACACACTACCATTGCTACTATACAAGTTGTTGAGGACCTCAAAACCTTTAGCACCCATCGCACTCCTAGTTCCAATGGACCTATTAATGGTGATGCTAGCTTAGGTGACATTACTACCACCTTAATTAATGGTAGTAACCTTGATTTTGACAATTGTAGTCTCTCCGAAATCATCGCCTTTTTGCAAAGAATGTCTAAAGACCCCCACACTAGTACACTCAATATTGCCTTCACCGAGCATATTACCAATGCTCTTATCAAAACTAGGGAGGAGAAGCTCAAGCTAGAGACTTCTATTCCGAGGAAACTAGAAGATGGTTGGGATCCTATGGTCAAAATTAAATTGAATAATATCTCTTGCTTTCCATTGTGTGATGTTGGAGCTAGTGCCTCCATTATTCCCAAAAGAATGTATGATATGCTTGATTGGAAACCTTATGATCCATGTTCTTTTGGTGTTCGTCTCGTTGATTCTTCCATAAACAAACCTTTAGGGAGAATTGATGATGTGGTTATTATTGTCAATGATAATTATGTGCCCGTTGGTTTTCTTATTATGGACACTGAATGTGATCCATCATGTCAAGTCCTTTTCTCCGCACCGTTGGTGCTATCATTGACATGAAATAGGAAATTATTAATTCCAATTTCCTCTTAAAAAGGGAATGGAACACTTCCCTAGAAAGAAGATTAAGTTACCTTATGAGTCCGTTACACAGGTAAGTTATTCTTTTCGAGTTGATAAAACTTGATATTCTTGCATCGTGCCTAGCTCAAAGGCATAAAAAAAGCGCTTGTTGGGAGGCAACCCAATTTGTTTTTACTTTATGTTTTAGTGGTCTTGATGTGTGTTACTACTATAGAAACATCACTGTATCTTTATTTTTAAGATTTGTGCCAAGTTATAGCCTCCAATTGCAAGAATATTCAAAAGTTGTGACATGTTGTCTAGAAACAGATTCAGTCTGCTTGACGGAAAATTCGCCAAAAATCACAAGATCATCTTTTTTATATGAATTTTTTGGACATCATGATCTATATAATTTTATTTTTTGAATCTGTTCTGAGTGATTCTATTTGAGTTGCAGAAGTAACCCGAATAAACTATTTACTACCTAATGTTTTGTTTTTCACAGATTCTGCCATGTTTTGTGTTTTCATTGTTTTGAGAATCCTAAGCTTGCTTTTTATTTGCAAAAACCCTTTGGCATTCATAAGAATCTTTAGATTTTCATGAAAATATTTATTTCCAACAGGTATTTAATTAGTTTATTAAGGGAACTAACCACTCTAATCAGCTTATGAGGAGTTTTGTATGAAGGGAGTTTTCAAGTATGCGATGGGAGAGATGATGAAAGAAGATAAAGGAGTGTCAAATCCTCAATCTTGGGGATTCCCTCATGTATCCCAAGAAATATTCAAGGATATTCAAGCGTCTAAGCTTGGGGATGCCTCCGTGCATCCCCTTCTCTATCAACAATCATCAGTTCGCCCATCTCCATGCTATATTTTTATCACTTCATATGATATGTGCCATACTTGGAGCGTCCTGCTATTTGCTTTTTAGTTTGTTTTAGTTTTGTTTGCTGGTCATAACAAGTTGGAACCTAGCCTACCTTGTTTGGGAGACAGACATGCTCCATTCCACTCTAGAACACAACATAGCTTTTCTTGCTTATCCTTTTTGTGTGTTCTTCATCTTCTCGTAGCTACTGTCATGCTTAGCTCTTAGTTTTCATGCTTATCTTTTTAAGACCTTTTAATTAGGTTGATTTTGGAACTCTCTTGAGTTATCATGTTTATCTTGTTTAGAGTTGGCTCGTTGCACTAAGTTGTGTGTCTTGCATGAGTAGGTAATTGAGGTTGCTATTTAAGTATAGTAGTAACTTGCAATAGTTTTGAGGTATTAATTTGAGTAATGTTTGGACTAGTGGTGCCAAGAGCTTGATCCTATTAGTGATAGGTGTCGTATTTTGGGAAATCCATGTGTTTTTCAAAAACTAAAAATTAGTTGAGAACTCTAGCTGCTAGATAGAGAGTTACCGATAATAATTGTATGAGTTCTTCGGACTAATGTGAGTATTCGATTGTTGGCACTTCCACCATCCATATTTTGCTAGCCTCTTTGGTACCGTGCATTGCCCTTTCTCACATTGAGAGTTGGTGCAAACTCTGCTGGTGCATCCAAACCCATGACATGATACGCTTTGTCACACATAAGCCTCATTATATCTTTCCTCAAAACAGCCACCATACCTACCTACTAAGGCATTTCCATAGCCTTTCCGAGATACATTGCCATGCAAAATCCATCATGTCATGATTTGATCTTCATGTCATACATGCTTTTGCTTGATCATAGATCTGCATGCTAGTTGGGCCTTGCCCTCATTACTGCTACATGATGTGCTAGTATCATTGCATATCCTTCTACACTTGCAGAGGCATATATTTGCATACATCATGATAGTTTTCACTTGTCTTTATGTTGAGTACTTCTTATAAAGTGTGATGATTTTTCTTTCTATTCATGTAGAACATAGAGTGTTGCCCTTAAGAGAGGAAAAAATCCCAAAGTGGACAAAACAAAAGATCCCAAAGAGGACAGATGAGAGATAAAAACAAAGAGCCAAAGAGGCCACACAAGAAAAGAGAAAAAGAAAAAAAGAAAAAAAAGAGAAGGGGGCAACACTACTATTCCTTTTGAAAGATCCACACTCGTACTCCAGTACTATATTGATACTACATAGAGATTATCATTCATGCATAACTATGTGGAGAACCTTACACTATAGAACTTGGTTTGCATATTCCAATGATGAGCCTCCTCAAATGAGCTTTAGGTCTTCATGAGGAAACAAGTTGGATGCACCCCCACTAGTTCTATTGGAGAGCTTACCTTAGCTCATATGTGCATCTGTTACATGGCAATCCTTACTCCTCATATCATATCTATCATTTGGCTTTCTCTCGCCTATGGTTGTCCTCATTGATGTGAGCCTTTCACACACTTTTTTTCTTTCTTCCCCATCATTATTCTATTTGCCATCCTAAGTGCCAACATAGCTTGCTTACGCTCATTCATTGCATGAGTGCTCAAAATCGAAAGGGATATGATCATTTTGACTTGTGCCTGACAAGTGGACTGGGGATGAGTCAAAATAAGATTCCGAAGGAGACTAAGTGTGAGGTTTAGTACATTGAGTTCTCAATTAAGAAATATATTTTTTATCTCTGAACCCATCTCCCATTTCTTGCACGCAAACACCATTTGGGGACATTCGAGTCATGGACAGCGAGAGCTCTTGCACCTTTATGTTCTTACTTTGCTAAATTCAATACTAGATATAGGCTCTTGCTTGTTATTGTCTTGACTTGAATTGCATATTTCACTTGCTTTACTTTGAAGTTCTTATATGTGTGTTAGCATGTCACCACATAAATTATTGTGTTATCATTTATCTACTCGAGGACGAGCAGAAATTAAGCTTGGGGATGTTGATACGTCCCAAACGTATCTACAATTTCTGCTTGTTCCATGATCTTTTGGGTGACATTGTTATATGTTTTGCTACACTTTTATATCATTTTACACATACTTGGACTAACCTACTAACTCAGTGCACCAAGTGCCAGTTTCTGTCTGCTGATGTCTTTGCAGGGGCTTTTACCCGATTTTTCGAAGCCCGAAAAAATCCAGAAACAATATAAAAAAATCAGTGAAACAGAAGCTTCAGGATCACCGAAGGAGGGCCAGAGGGGGGCCAGGGGCCTCCCAGGTGGCCTGCTGGCGCGTCTAGGCCCTAGGCCACGCCAGGAGGTCGCCTGGGTGGGTCCCACCTCCTCCGGTGCCCTCCTTTGGCCTATATTTATATATCTGTGAGGAAAACCTCGCAGACTTTCTCGAATCGCGAATTTCTCCATCGTTCCACCGGCACAGTGCTTCCGAGATCGGGAGCGTGAGGAGACCTCTTCCCGGCACCCTGTCGGAGGGAGGATTGACCTTCGGGAGCTTCTCCACCACCATGGACGCTTCCAGTACGTGCTGTGAGTAGTCCTCCTTGGACCATGAGTCCATGACCAGTAGCTATGTGATGTCTTCTCTCTAATCTTGTGCTTCAATGGTTAGTCCTTGTGAGCTGCCCTACATGATCAAGGCATCTATGTAATTCTCTTGCTTTTGCTATGCTCTGTTTGTTGGGATCCGATGGATTAAGAGATTATATTCAGATTGTTATGAGTTATATATTTCATTATCCTTTTACATTATGTTCCTTAGTGATTCTTGCATGTTCTCCGTTGCTTTTTATTACTTTGGCCAAGTAGTAAATCGTAACTCCAAGAGGGAGCGTTATGCATGATTGTAGGTTCGAGCCCCTCGATGTCTAGCTTGAGTGACAGAAACATGAGACTAAGGGATGTGCTTGTTGCCACGAGGGAGAAAACAACGGGCTTGTGACCACGGTTGCAAGGATTGTTTACCTTACGCATAGTTCGTTAATGAAGTTGTCTGTTGGTTTGAGTTTACACTTTGGGTGGGGCTCGCAACTTAATACCGGAGAGATGTTCTGGATAGATATCTCAAGGTGGATGATTAGTAAGTAGATGCTGATGAATAAACGGTCTACTTGTCTTGGCGTACTGCCCATTACTATAGAACCTCTAACTATCAAGGAGCATAATTAGAATTGCGGTGCGATCATAATTCTGTCAATTGCCCAACTGTGATTTGTTTACCCTAGCATAGTTGTTTATCGTCTTTTGGGAGAGAGACATCACTAGTGAACATCATGTGACTCCGGTCCATATCACCATCATTGTTTACACCTCCATCTTTACCGCTTTCATTTACTTTTCCGTTGCAATCACTATTACTTTCCCGCTTGTGTTTTGATCCTTTGCAAACTACAAGGCCAGAGAGATTGACAAGCTCTCTGTACTCGTTGGGAGCAAAGTTATTTGTTGTGTGTGCATGTCCACGTCTTCTGCTGACCAGGACAGGAGATACTTACTTGTTGAGCCTAGGAGTCGTACTGGTTCGATAAACCTTACAGTCTCTGCGTGAGGGAAAATTGTTGATGACTACATCTCCAGCTTCCACTTGGGGTAACCAACGAGGGGCGAGAAGTCTATCCATCAACTCGTTATCAGTTGCAAATGGGACTTTAAGAAGAAACCCGATGTGGATGGAAATGTTCAGATCCACAAACCTCGGATTGTAGCTAAAGGTTATGGACAAGTTCAAGGAATTGACTACGACAAGACCTACTCGCGGGTAGGGATGTTGAAGTCGATAAGGATCATACTAGCTATAGTTGCATATTTCGATTATGAGATATGGAAGATGGATGTCAAAATGTCTATCCTTCATGGAAATTTAAAAGAGGATGTATACATGATACAGTCCGAAGGTTTTATCGATCTAGCTAACGCTGGTAAAATATGTAAGCTCAAGAGATCCATTTATGGATTGAGGCAAGCAGCTCGGAGTTGGAACATTCATTTTGGTGAAGTCATCATTGACCTTGGTATCATCAAGAATGAAGAGGACTATTGTTTATAGAAGAAGTCTAGTGGGAGCCCCAGTAGTAGTTTTGATCTTGTATCTGGATGACATACTGCTGATCCGAAATGATGTTTCGATGCTAAAATCATTCAAGGAATCATTGAATGGCAAGTTTTTGATAAAATACCTTGGACAGGAAGTGTACATTTTAGGCATCGAGATCTATAGAGATAGATCAAGGAGCTTGCTCGGCTTAAGCCAGAGCATGTACATAGACAAAGTGTTGAAGTGGTTCAACATGAGTGAGGCTAAGAAAGGGGTCTTGCCCATCCCACATGGTATAAGGCTAAGCAAGACTCAGAGTACTACGACTTCTTATGAGCGAAACCGGATGAGTAGGATTCAATACACCTCGTCAATAGGATCCATCATGTATGCCATGCTATGTACACGACCTGATGTTGCCTATGTAATAAGCTTAACAAGTAGATACCAGGCCGACCCACGTGAGAGTCACTTGGCAGCGGTGAAAACTATCTTGAAGTACCTGAAAAATACTAAAGAGATGTTGCTAGTTTATGGAGGAGAGGAGGAGCTCTGCATAAAGGATTACACTGATGCTAGTTTCCATACCAACAGGGGTGATTGTCGATCGCACACTAGATTTGTGTATGTCATGAATGGAGGAGTAATGAGTTGGACGAGTTCCAAGCAAGATAAGGTGGCCGACTCCACAACAAAGACCAAATACATTGCGTCTTGTGAAGCCGCAAAGGAAGGTGTTTGGATTCGGAAGTTGCTAGAGGATCTTGCTATGTTCCTGGGCTGGTCAAAAATGTTGGACATTTATTGTGATAATTCAGGTGCCATCGTAGAGGCCAAGCATGAGGGGCACGTCAGAGCTATGGGCATTATCTCTAGTGCAAGTGGGACACTTTTGGACATATGCCCTAGTGGCAATCATGTATGATGATATCTCCTATGTGTTTATGAATAAAGATAGTCCTTGGGCATTATCAATGATGTGTATTGACAAGTACGTGACTTGTTTGTGAGACTATGCATTGTATGATGACTGTCCTAAATGGTCCCTAGCCGAAAGAGTTGTGTGGACGCGCAACGAGTTAGACTAGCATATGATATGATGGATGGTTCGGTCTCACTGATTATGTAGCATTGGATGCTAGCCGGATAATATGGACTCGGAAAGATCTCGTCGGATGTTATGTAGTTGGATCGAAATCGAGATAAGGTCAGAGTTGGAAAGACCCAACAATGAGACACAATGATAGGTCATCTATGAATCTCTAGTACAACATACGTTCTATGTCCTAAGAACTGAGTTGGCGCATATACTCGGGGTGGTGAAAGACTTGCTTTGGGCCGAGCAAACGCTACTCCATGACTGGGTAGTCACAAAGGTGGGTTTCGGGCTTGTCCAGACACATGCTACGGGACATGGTCGAGCAAGATGGGATTTCCCCCTCCGATCAGGAGAGATATACTCTAGGATCCTCGGGTGATCTGACCTGGATAAGCATGCCCGTGCGATGAGGATTATGAGATAATCTGAAGTGTTGGTTGGATTCACCGAAACGAGAAAGAGGTTGTGTTGCAACAAGGATGACCATGTCACCTTGTGCATGACAACATATATCATGTGGCAAAGGGAATAAAAGTATGAAGTACACGTTCGCCTAACTAGCCTCATAGGACACTTGGAGTCGGCATGCTTTGCTAGAGGCCGCTACTGACTACCCGAGTCGGATGTGATCTGACTCGCGACCAAGTGAACGAGAACCTTAGGGGTCATGCACTTAAGGGAAGAAATACATGGTCTTTAGGATCCATGCGAGGTCCAAGAGTTGATCCCGCGCTGGATGCCTATATATAGTGGAGGTGCGACACACTCATTCGGTTGATCTCTTCGATGCCAACATTAGGGCTTTGCATGTGTTACAACTAGCCACCTCCACTCGCCGCCGCCAACTGTGTGATTCGGACCTAGCAGTTCGCCACACGGTTTTCCTCCTGCACGCATGGATACCTTAGAGGCGGTGCACTTGCGCCGCTCCGGTAAACCTATACATGGGATCCACCGACCAGCTGTTCAAGGAAGAGGATTCGATGATCTACTATTCGACAAAGATTGGGCGAGAAGGAGACGGACCACTCGATCGTGCTGCTCCAACTCAACTTACGCTGGACGGCACTGCGCCTCTAGTGGTAACAATCTGTTACCATCTCCATAGCATGTTCTAGGATGTTCTAGTGTAGGAAAAATTTAATTTGCATGCGATGAACCTATGGTAGAACCCAATAGGGCCATGCACCGACAAGTGAATGAAGATGAAGATTCGCAACTCTATTGCGACAATGATTCAAGCCCCGCTCTCGTTGTTTCAAAGGTGTTGACTCTTCAAAACAACAAGACAAGTACCAACATACCACATCTTTGACACCAAGGCAGGCATCCAAGGAAATCTATCAAGGTCATTATCGATGGTGGAAGTTGCCACAATTTAGCAAGTGAGGACATTTGCTCCAAGCTACAATTGGTCAAGAAGAAGCACCCTCGCCCCTACAAGGTCCAATGGCTTAGTGACTCTGACACAATCCAAGTTCAACACATCATGCAAATATCCTTCAAGATTGGCGCTTATGATGATATATTGGAATATGAGGTGGTTACCATGTCTGTTTGCCATCTCCTCCTTGGGATACCTTGGCAATTCGACCATGGTGTCATCCACAATGGTCGGACCAATCACTATAGCTTCAAGATGAAGGTCAAGGAGTGTGTGCTTCGACCAATGACTCCAAGTCACCATCAACAAACAAAACAACTCCCAACATGGAGATAGAAGTGAGAGAACGATCCACCTAAAAGAGAGTTAGTGCCACAAGCCAAAATTGAGTGACTCCATGACGAGGGACAAGAAAGATCTAGTTCTTTTAGCGTCCAAAAGAAAATTGTGGGATGTGAATGAGAGCCCTTCAACCGTTCTTCACTTTGTACTTGTGTGCAAAGATGAGGTCATAAGGACTAATGCTTCACAACATCTACCTCTTGTGTTCTTTCGTCTATTGCGGGAACTCCAAGACATATTTCCCGATGAGCTACCTCTGGGATTACCACCAAAATGAGGGATCGAACACCGCATCGATCTCATACTCGGTGCACTCTTCCTAACAAGGCACCTTACCACATCAACCCCGAAGAAACCAAGGAGATACAAAGGCAAGACCAAACACTCCTAGATAATGGGCATGTACGGGAGAGCCTCAGTTCTTGTGCGGTTTCGGTAATACTAATGCCTAAGAAAGATGGTATTATGCGCATGTGTTCGGATTGTCGCCCCATAAATGCTATCGTTGTTTGTTACCGACATCCTATACATCGCCTTCATGATATGCTAGATGAACATAGCGGTTCCAATATATTTTTTAAAATTGATTTAAATAGTGGTTAATATCAAATACGCATTCAATAGGGCGATGAGTGGAAACCGGCGGTTAAGACGAAATTTGGTCTCTATGTACTTGGTTTGCCTAGAACAAAAAATTGTCATGATTCCGTGTTTGTTGTTATGAATCGTTTTTTCAAGATGGATCACATCATTCCATGTCACAAGATAGATGATGCTTCACATGTTGCGAATCTCTTTTGTAGGGACATCTTGCGACTACATGGCGTCCCCAAGACCATTATGTTGGACCGCGACGTGGAGTTCCTTAGCTAATTTTGGAAGACTCTATGCACCAAGCTCGAAATCAAGCTCAAACAGAGGTGACGAACCAGATGCTTCCAACTCTCCTATGCGAATCTCAAGGAATGGTAATATTGCATCCCAATCGCCGATTAAGCATACCACCATGCAAGACACTTCACCACCGGCAAGTCTCCTTTTGAAGTGGTCTACGGCTTCAACCCCTTGTCACCATTGCTGATACTTCTACTACCACTTCAAGAGAGAGTGAACATGGATGCAAGTGCAAGGGCCTGCTATATCAAGAAGTTCCCTGAAGATACAAGGCGCGCGATAGAACATCAAGTGTAACACGTCACCAAAAAGCGTAACATCAACAAGAACTACGTGGTGTTCAAAATCGGTGATCTCGTGTGGCTACACCTACATAAGGACTGCTTCCCCACCAAAAGCAAGTCCAAGTTACTTCCTCGAGTGGATGTACCTTCAAGGTGTTAGCATGCTACATCAACAACGCCTACAAGGTCGATATTCCACGAGAGAAATACAATGTAAGCGACACATTCAACGTCAAGGACCTACCTCCTTTCCATGGTGATGAAGAACTTGATCCGAGGCCAGATCTTTCCCAAGGGAGGGAGATGATACGAAGCATCCCATGATCATCCCCATGGATACATCACAAACACCTCAAGCTCCAAGTGGTCCATGACAAGAGCCTGTACATGTGTCGTTGAATCTGAGGTGACATTCCTCCTTGCTCATCCATCGTTTGATCCACTCGAGACATGCTCGCTACCTCAAGCAAAAACACTTTGCATACTTAGGTACTCGGAAGGGAGTCATGGAACGATTGTGAAGACACACGAGGACAATACGCTGAACTTTCCAGTGGTCGGACGATCGCGTCTGTCCGGACATCCGAGAAAACGCACGACTGGACGTCCGAGCTCGTCGGGACGTTAGACGTCTAGAGCTCCATTGAGAAGAACGCTACAGCGTCGAGACCATCGCTCCTCCGGACCTCCAACGATACCAGCTCAGGGGCCAAACCCTTGGAAACTTGGACCCCACCGGACGACCGAGTCTTGAACATCCGACAAGTTCAAGAAATCCGAAAACAGTGCACCTGATCCAGAACCACCGGATGACCGGACCAAGCTGGACGTCCAAGCTCCCATGAGCCTTCGAACGACTAACACCTATCGGACGTCCGGACCCTGTCTGCGCACAGGCCCTTGGGCCATGGCCCGTGTACCCCTCTATTTCGCCTAGCATTGTAAATACTCTTCCCCACATCCATCTAGGGTTAGCTAATGTATTGACAATTACTTGTTAAGCTTAGCTCCATATACTATTCCCCTCCCATGGAGATGTCCTACATGTGAGAAGATCCATAGTAATGCCAAGGCCTCTCTTGTAGGGAAGACCCCCTCCTGGATACAAGGACCCTCTCGGAGGGAAGACTATCAGTTAAGTGTACCCTTTTGTTGCATTTGGATCTATGTATATCTTGTGTTTGAGTGGATCTAGAGGATGTGTGACCGGAGATCGTTCTTGAGTTCGTGTGGTTCTCTTTGTTCTCTCCCTTTTTCCCCTCCAAGTGTGAGAAAACCGACCACCGCGGGTGTTCCCCGTATCACTTCCCATCCACTGGCATACCAGATCCTATTCACTATTGTTGTTGTCCATTGCATGTGATCTGCTTGTGCGGCCCCATCTACCCCTCCAACCTCCTCTAGAAACCATAGACTCCTTATCCACCACTTACCACAACCCATTTAATGTCGGCCTTCTCCGCAGTGTTGTATCTGCTTTGCCGGTGCTATTTTCAACTACAGAGCAGCTACAGTGGTGCCTTCCTATACCGCATCAGAGCCGCTTCATTGACACCATCATCCACACCCACGAAGCTGCTTTACTAACACCCCATCCACGACCACACATCCGCATCGTCAACACTGTTGTCCACCCTACCGGAGCAGCTTCCCAACACCCTCGTCCACAATTGCATATCCGCTTCACTCACACCATAATTGATATGGAACATCCCATGATCATCCCCTTGGATACATCACCCATGCCTCAAGCTCCAAGTGATCCCCTGACGAGAGCCCATACACGTGTCATTGAAACCGAGTTGACATCTCTCCTTGCTCATCCATCATTTGATCCACTCGAGACATGCTCACTACCTCAAGCGAAGACTCTGTGCATAGTCACGTACTCGGAAGGAGGCCATGGACCAACTGCAAAGGAACACAAAGATGCCGAGTTGAATGCTCCAGTAGCCAAACGACTGAGCCTCGCCGGATGTGCGAGCTGTCCCAGCGTCCGGACATCCGAGCTCCTCTGGACGACCGACGCGTGCAGCCTCCCCAGGACACACGCTACAACGCCAGGCCAGCCGGCCCTGCTCGTACATCCTACCTTGCCAAGACAGAACCGAACTCTTGGTAACTGGACCTCACAAGACGACCGGGCCTCGGATGTCCGGCAGGCTCCGGAAATCCGGCAACAACACACACGATTCAAAGCCCACGGATGATTGGACCGTGTCGGACGTCCAAACCCTCCCGAGCCTCCGGACGATCGACAGTCGTTGGACGTCCGAGTCGTGTCTACATACAGGCCCTTGGGCCACATCACATGTACCCCTCTGTTTTTCCTAGTACTATAAATACTACTCCCCATCTCTATCTAGGGTTAGCTAATGTATTGACAAACACTTGTTGAGCTTAGCTCCATCTATTATCCTCATCCCATGGAGTTGTCCTCCATGTGAAAAGTCCATAGTGATGCCAATGCCCATCTTGTAGGGAAGATCCCCTCGTGGATACAAGGCCCCTCTCGTAGGGAAGACTATCGGTTACGCGTATCCTTCTGTTGACTTTGGATCTATGTATCTTATGTGTAAGAGTGGATCTAGTGGATGTGTGATTGGAGATCGTTCTTGAGTTTGTGTGTTTCTCTTCGGTTTTCTCCCTTTTCCCCCTCCAAGTGTGAAAAGATCGAACACCACGGTTGTGCCCCGTATCATACTGGTATCACGAGCCATGGTGATTCACACCTTGGAGTATCATCCCCCATTTGCTAGCTGATTTTTGTTTTGATTTGACCTAATTTTGAAAATTCCCACAAAAATAGCCTTACCAAAATTACCTGGTCCTGTTGGATGTGAAGAGATTTTGTTGATTTGGATCCATGGATTTCGTTGTGGACAAGTGGATATAGATTTTCCCCACCATCCCCATCGTTTTCAACCACCAAATCGCCTAGATTTTTCATGTTCATCCAGATTTGCCTCGAGATCATCCGCCTACCGGTCCGCACGCATCGGACGATCGAGCTTCCTGGATTTTCCCTACCATCCCCATCGTTTTCAACCACCAAATCGCCTAGATTTTTCATGTTCATCCAGATTTGCCTCGAGATCATCCGCCTGCCGGTCCACACGCGTTGTATGATCGAGCTTCCTGGACGTCCGGACACCATCGGACGACCAAGCCCATCGGACGTCCGAGCCCCTTAGATGACCGAGCCATCCCGGACATCCGGACAACTCTGTCCAAATTGAATTTTCCTCGCATTTTTTTTCTCCAACATTTCTTTTCCGCATGTTCCACCGCCATTTCTTCCACAACCCATTTGCATTTCATATTTTGAGTCACAAGTCCTGCCGATTCCTATGGTGTTTTAGATAATTAGGAGTGGTTCTACACCGACATCGCCGCTCATCATCACATAAGATCGTTACCAATCAACTCTTTGTTGACACCTCACCGTAAGCAAGTACGATAAACGTGAAGACACTCTTATTACATACCCTTGCCATTGCATTGTTACCACGAGCCTATTTGTGTAACTTGCCTATCAGACTAGCCATTGAGTATTGCGGAATACGCTAATTATGCACATTAGTGATATATACGATGCATAACTTCAATTGCATGCAAACACCATAAGTATCATATTAAGCTATCGTACTAGTATCATTTGTGTTTCAGTAGTACCCGCATACATAGTTTCTATCTTTGTGTGCACATCCCGCATAGTGACCATACGAAATATCGTCGCCAAAAGAAAGAGAAGCAACTCTTTTATGCCAGTGCAAGAGCAATAGCATCGCACAATTGCATAACATATTGATATCATATCATATCATATCAAATCATACTTGATCATCCTGGATCACTTGAGCAAGTGACATAGTTCCTCATACATGTAGCAAAAGTCGGGAATAGGAAGATGACACATTCTGTTACTTATAGGTTGTGCACAAGTTCATATCACACCCATTTGATCAATCATGCTAGCGTCTCCCTAGTGTTGTGCAACATAAGCGTTTTCCATGGATATCACATTTTTTTGATCATTCTTTGGTTGCACAACCCCACTTTCCTATCCGTTTGTGTGTTTCTGTGTATACTCATTGATGTTGATCTCACTTGTCTTACTTGCGAATTTGTGAATTTCTTTCAACATTATTGAATCTTATCTTCGGATTACTTGAATTTTGTGCCACCATCCTAACCAAGCTACTCCATGCGCTTTATTTGTGTAGGTGTGAGAAGGACGGTTTCCGGTACCGATCCCACTATTTCCATACTTGCACATTGTGTAATCTTAATCCATTTTCAACATTTGGAACGGTAATTCGTATTGTCTTCTCATTCTTCCACTTATATCCACTTGAGAGCTATGGACAAGACTATGATACGTCCACAACGTATCTATAATTTTTTATTGTTCCATGCTATTATATTATCATTCTAGGATATTTTTTGAGTAATTATTTACCAATTTATATTATTTATGAGCACTAACCTATTGACCCAGTGCCGAGTGCCACTTCCTGTTTTTTGTGTGTGTTTTTGCAGAAAGTCCATATCAAACGGACTCCAAAAGCGACAAAAATTTATGGAGATTTTTTTTGGAATATATATATGAATTTTGGGAGCTGGAATCAATGCAATATGGTGCTTGAGGACCCCACAAACTATCAAGGCGTGACCAGGGGGTGCGGTCGCGCCCTGATAGCTTGTGGCCAACCCTCTAGTCTCGCCCTGATAGCTTGTGGCCAACTCTTAAGTCTGTTGGAGCTCTCCTTTGTCCGCAAGAAATATAATTTTCCGATAAATATTCCCTAAAAATTTCAAACCGATCGGAGTTACGGATCTCCACATATCTAAGAAACGATGAAGGACCAAAAAACAGGTCACAAAAATAGGAGAGAAACCGAGAGAGAGATCCAATCCGGGAGAGGCTACAGCCCTCCGGGTGCCATGGCAGCTCTGGAACAGAGGAGAAACCGTCCTCCCACCTAGGGAGGAGGCCAAGCAATAAGAATAAGGAGGGGTTCTCTCTCCCCCTCTCTCCCAGTGGCACCGAAGCGCCGCCAGGGCAACCATCGTGACGGTGATCTTCACCAACAACTTTGCCGCCATCATCACCACCACCATCACCTTCCCTCATATATATATACAATGGTCGACTATCTCGCATCCCGCTGTATGCCTACTTGAACATGGTTCTTAATGCTATATATTATTATCCTATGATGTGTGGCTATACTATGATGTTTGAGTAGTTCCTTTTTGTCCTACGGGTTGATTGATGATCTTGATTGATTTGAGTTGCGTCGTTTGTATTGGTGTTGTCCTAAGGTGCTTTCCATGAATCGCACATGTGAAAAAATCACGGGGGAGGGTTTGCAATATGTGCATGCTTCGCTTATAGTGGGTGGCTAGAGTGATAGAAGCTTATACCCGAGTAAGGGAGTTGTTTGCGTATGGGAGTCAAGGGGACTTAATGTTTAATCCTATGGTATGGTTTTACTTTAATGATCTTTAGTAGTTGTGGATGCTTCCTAGAGTTCCAATTATAAGTGCATATGATCCAAGTATGAAAAGTGTGTCAGCGTATGCCTCTCCCTCATATAAAACTGCAATAATGATTACCGGTCTAGTTATCAATTTCCTAGGACAATCTCGCAAATCCTATCACCACTTTTTCCATGCTTGTTATATTTATTTTCTGGTTCTTTTATTAAAACAGCACCTAACTTTTGTTGCCGTGTTCTTTATTAATTTGCAAACCTATCTATTACACCTAGTAAGTACTTCTAGTTTCATTCCCACAAAATAGTTTCATACTTGTTCTAGGTAAAGTAAGTGTTAGAGTGCGTAGAGTTGTATCGGTGGTCGATAGATCTTGAGAGAATAGTAATTTTTCCTTTAGCTCCTCTTTGGGTTTGACACTCTTACTTATCAAAAAAGGCATCGTTTTCGGGGAGCAATAGCGTAGTGATTAATATTCTCGTGTGTGCTTGTTTGCTTTATCGCTAAGTAATTTTATTTTTTGTTCTAAGTTGTTTTCTATTTTTAGTTATGGGTACGAAATGCAAAATACCAAATAAATTAGATGTACTTGCTAACCCAGTGGTTGAGGAACCACCCAAAATATATCCTTCTATTGAAGCTTATTACTTGGATCATCTTCGATCCCTTTGTGCTCGTGCTGAAAATCCAACTAGCTTAGTTGAGGGAAAACCATTAAATGAGCATGATTATTTTGTGCGACATCGATTATCTCAAATAGGAAAACTATTGTGGCATCAAATTAATACTTTGTGTTGCTATGCTTGGAATTTTTGCAAAATTATGGTTTTACTTGTTGTTTTGAACAAACAAAAAAACTCCTCCCTTACTAATGTGTGTTTAATGATAATGTAATATTATCTTCTTATGCTAAGGAGGCCTATTTTTACTATGATGTTGAGAAAATTGAAGAATCTATTGTTTGTAAGGGTGCTTATGAAATTGCTACTTTGATTGAAAAGTACTCCCTCTGTTCCTAAATATAAGTCTTTTATAGGCTGCACTAAAAGACTACATACAGATGTATATAGACATACTTTAGAGTATAGATTCATTCATTTTGCTCTGTATGTAGTCCCTTAGTGAAATCTCTAAAAAAACTTATATTTAGGAACGGAGCGAGTATGATGCTAATCTTTACAAATCTGAAAATTTAGACATACTTAAATATTTCTATTAAAACTGTGCTTCTAATTCTTATGTTAAATCATTTATTGAAAGAATGAACGCTGCCTTGGAAGAGAATAATATTTTGCAGGAATCTATGGAAGAAGAAATTGCCGAAACTATGAGATCATTAGATGAAAAGGATAAGGAGGAGAGCGACGAACAAAAGGAGGAAGAGCGTAGTAGCTACTCGTGCTCACCTTGTAAAGAGAATAACTCTTCAACTCATACATTGTTTAATTTCCCATTGCACATACCAAAGGATGAATTCTATGATGATTGCTATGATCCCTTGGATTCATTTGAAATATCCATTTTTGATGAACTAGACACTTGCTATGCTTATGGCCAGGATGCTAATATGAATTATGATTATGAATATGAACTTGTTGTAGTTCCTTATGTTAAGCATGAAATTGTTTCTATTGCACCCACACATGATAGTCCTATTATCCTTTTGAATTCTCCCAACTACACTATATCGGAGAATTTTGCACTTATTAAGGATTATATTGACGGGTTGCATTTAACCACTACACATGCCAATTTTTATGAATATAATATGCATGTGCTTTCTGGTCCTACTTGCAATTATTATGAGAGAGGAACCAAATCTTCACCTCTCTATGTTTCCAATACGATAAAATTGCAAGAAAACACTTATGCTATGTATTGGCCTCTACTCTCTGTGAATGAATTGCTCTTTTATGACATGCCAATGCATAGGAAGAGAGTTATACTTCATTGCTACATGAGATATATCACTTTGTTCTCACTACTAAATTGCAAATCATTGTTTATTAAAATTGGCTTTGATATAACTTAGGATCTGGGTGGATCAATTACTTGAGAACTATATGCCTAGCTTAATGGCTTTAAAGAAAGCGTTGTTAGGGCGATAACCCGGAAGTTTTAGAGTCTTTTATTTCTGATGTGTGCTTTCCAAATAATTAAAAACGAAAAAATAAAGTGGGGAACCTAAAACTTTTTTAAAAAGAAAGGTAAAAGTGAGAAAGATGAGCATCGTTCAAGTGGGGCTAGCCTTGAACTTTGTTCTTGCCCATGGAAACTTTGTGAATCTTGAATAAAACAATTTTTAAAGAAAAATAATTATCCCCTTTTAAAAATACATTGTATTATAAAAAATAATGTGCCCCAAGAGTTACCTTTAGGACGTTTGAATTGCTTGTTTGATATGTGCTATGAAAAAACAAAAACTTTGGCTGTAGTGTATGATTTTTAATATTTTACTCGAACGTCAAAAAATCAGAAATTTTTACACAATACTTTTATACATTGTTTTTACTACCTCCTAAAGGTTCAGAATTTTATGAGTTATATAAGTATACATTTCATCTGCATCTTTCTGGATTGTCATGTTTTTTCACAAATTGCTGTTGTAGTTGCTTTACATGCTTATGTTTTGAGTTCTTGTTGAGCCCCATTGACTTGGGAGCCATAGAATTATGATAGCGTGCAGTGGGTGATATTAGATTATAATTATACAATAATTTTATGGCAGGACATGACGAGATTTCATGTTATATGAACTAACGTCTGTAATAAAAGTTCTATCAAGTTCTGTGTGGATGAAGTATTCGAAGATCGAGGAGGTATTGATTTGAGAAGAATAAGGAGAGCAAAGAGCTCTAGCTTGGGTATGCCCAAGGCACCCCAAGTAATAATGCAAGGATACTCAAGCATATAAGCTTGGGATGCCCAGAAGGCATCCCATCTTTCTTCTTTAACAACTATCTTTATGTTTGGGTTTTTGTTTTGTTCACATGATATGCGTAAATTCTTGGAGCGTCATGTGCCTTTTATTTTCCTTTTAGCAATGCACCATGCTGGTACAGGAAAGTCCATGGTTGATTTAGATAATGCTATTTGCACTTCACTTATATATTTTGAGTATGGCTTTATAGAATGCTTCATGTGCTTCACTTATATCATTTGAAGTTGGATGCATGTTTCTCTACATATAGAAAACCTGTATTTGTAGAATGCTCTTTTGCTTCAAGTATATTTATTAGATCATGTCCAGGTCTTTTGTAGAAGCAATTAAACTCTCATTCTTCACTTATATTTGTTTGAGAGTAAATAAACACTAACGATAATTTGCATGGTTATAAGACTAGTCCAAAAATAATAGGTATTCAAGGAGTGATAATCAAAACCTTCATGTAGCACATTAAAGAGAAATTGTGGGTTAATGATATTGATGTGGTAATGTGAAAGGGTGTGAGTGCATTATTGTTGATTTATAGAAGTGTTGGCATTAAAATGTGTTAAACTTCTTGTTCATCTAAAATTTAAAAGGGCAAGGTGATGATGTGTGAGCTTTTCTATTCCTCGCTGAAGTCCTACTGTTGTTTCGAGTCGGAGTCGCACGATGGTTAGTTCCTCCCATCCATCTCCCTCGGGGCATGAGAGTAGTACTTTTATTTGTGATAGAACTAATAAAACTTTTCATTAAGTATATGAGTTCTTTATAACTAATGTGATACCATGGACAAATACAATGTCACTTTTACATATTTGCTAGCCTCTTTGGTACGGTCCATTGCCCATTATTAGCTCGAGCATCGGTGCAACTTCCGTTGGTGCATCCAAACCCCGTGACATGATATGCTCTGTTGCACATAAGCCTCATTATATCTTCCTCAAAACAGCTACCATACCTACCTATCATATCATTTCCATATCCATTCCGAGATATATTGCCGTGCAACTTGCACTCTCACTTCATACGAGTTGTACTCCCATTGTAATATTGTTTTTGCATGATCGTAAGATAGCTAGTATGATATTTACATGGCTTGTCCATTTTTTGATATCCTTATTACGCTAGATCATTGCACATCCCGATACACTTCCAAAGGCATTTATATAAAGTCATATCTTCCTATCAGTTTTTCATATCGAGTTATAAGTAAATAGAAGTGTGATGACCATCATTATTAGAGCATTTCCTAGTGAGGAAATAAAAATGGGGGTGGCCAAATGAGCCCACCATAAAAACTGTGGGAGGCGAAAAAAGGAGGACCATGGAAAAAAATATATAAACAAATAAATGAGAGAAAAGGAGAGAAGGGACTTTACTACTATAATTTACCACACTTGTGCCTCAAAGTGGCACCATGTTCTTCATATAGAGAGTCTCTTGTTTTGTCACTTCCATATGCTAGTGGGAATTTTTCATTATAGAACTTGGCTTGTATATTCTGTTGACGGGCATCCTCAAATGCCTCAGGTCTTCATGAGCAAGCAAGTTGGATGCACACCCACTTAGTTTCAGTCGAGCTTTCATACAATTATAGCTCTAGTGCATATGTTGCATGGCAATCCCTACTTCTCGCATTGATATCTATTGATGGGCATCTCCATAGCCTGTTGATATGCCAAGTTGATGCCAGACTTTCTTCTCCCCTTTTACCCCTTTGATACCTACTACCACATTCTATTCCACCTATATGCTATATCCACGGTTCACGCTTATGAATTGCGTGAAGAATAAAAAGTTGATGTATATTGAAAAAGTACCATCCAATTGCGTGACTTGGGCACCGTGGTGCTTGACATTTGCATTAATGTGTTGAAGATGGAGCCATGCCTTGCTAATATAATAAGATGAATGGGGGTAGAAATTCTTTGAGGATCATATATTTTGAAAGATTGATGATTTTGTTGCTTGTGCTTATAAGTATTACTATGTCAATGTTGTTAATTCATCGTTTCTCAATGAGCATACATGCAAAATATTACATATTGGGTAGCATGTCACATAAAAAAATTTGTTTTTATCATTTACCTACTCGAGGATGAGCACGAATTAAGCTTGGGTATGCTTGATACGTCTCTAATGTATCTATAATTTTTTTATTGTTCCATGTTATTATATTATCATTGTAGGATACTTTTTGAGTAATTATTTACCAATTTTTATTATTTTTCGCACTAACCTATTGACCCAATGCCCAGTGCCAGTTCCTGTTTTTGTGTGTTTTTTGTTTCATAGAAAATCCATATCAAACGGACTCCAAACGCGATAAAAATTTATGGCGATTTGTTTTGGAATATATGTGAATTTTGGGAGTCAGAGTTAACACAAGTGGGCACGTGAGTTCCCCACAAGCTATCAGGGTGCGTCCAGGGCGTGGGGTCGTGCCCTGATATCTTGTGGCCAACCCTTAAGTCAGTTGGAGGCCTCCTTTGGTCACAAGATAGATAATTTTGTGATAGAAATGCGTCAAAATTTCAAAATGATCGGAGTTACGGATGTATGGATATTTAAGATACGATGAAGGGATAGAAAACATGAGAGAAACAAAGAGAGAGAGATCCAATCCCAGAGGGGCTGCTGCCCTCCGGGTGCAATGGCAGCCATAGACCAGAGGATAAACCCTCCTGCCACCTAGGCAGGAGTCCAAGGAATAAGAGGAAGGAGGGGGCTCTCTCCCCCTCTCTCCCGGTTGCAACAGAGCGTCGCCAGGGCAACCATCATGATGACAATCTACACCAACAACTCCATCGTCGTCATCACCACCACCATCACCTTCCCTCATCTATCTACAGCGGTACACTCTCCCGCATCCGGTTGTACCCCCATCTTGAACATTGTGCTTAATGTTATATATTATTATCCTATGATGTGTGGCTATCCTATGATGTTTGAGTAGTTCCCTTTTGTCCTATAGGTTGATTGATGATCTTTATTGATTTGAATTGCGTGCTTTATATTGGTGTTGTCCTAAGGTGCTTTCCATGAGGTGCACACGTGAAATATTCATGCTGGAGGGTTTGCAATATGTGAAAGATTCTCTTATAGTGGATGGCCAGAGTGACACAAGTTTACACCCGAGTAAAGGAGTTGTTTGCGTATGGGAGTAAAGGGGGCTCAATTTTTAATGTTATGTTTGGGTTTTACCTATATGGTCTTTAGTAGTTGTGGATGCTTGCTAGAGTTCCAATCATAAGTGCATATGATACAAGTACGGAAAGTGTGTTAGCGTATGCCTCTACCTCATATAAAAGTGCAATAATGATTCCCGGTCTACTTATCAATTTCCTAGGACGATCTCGCAAATCCTATCACCACTTTTTCCACATTTGCCATATTTACTTTTTGGTTCTTTTATTAAAACAGCACCTAACTTTTATTTCCATGTTCTTTATTACCTTGCAAACCTATCTATTACACCTACTATGTATTTCTAGTTTCCTTCCCACAACATAGTTTCATACTTGTTCTAGGTAAAGTAAGCGTTAGCGTGCGTAGAGTTGTATCGGTGGTCAATTAAACTTGATAGAATATATGTTCTACCTTTAGCTCCTCATTGGGTTCGACACTCTTACTTATCGAAATAGGGTACAAAGGGTCCCCTATACTTGTGGGTTATGAGACTACAATGTCGAACCCAACATTCGAGGAATAAGACGACGACGATAACAACTACGTCACAAACTACACTTCTTCGACGCCCAAAGAGGAATGAGCCAAGCACAAGATGCTATGAATGATTGCATTGAACAACTCGCTACCGATTTGCGTGAATCCGAGGTGTGCACAAGGGACTACCTCGACGACAAGCTATCAAGACAAATGGACGAGGTCCGTGCCTTCATGGTGACCCGTGCGTCATCAACCTCTACTTCACCAGGGCGGTTAATCTCAAGTCGCCACTCCAACGATTACTCTTCCAGCACAAGTCCACCAGGAGCTCGAAGAACAACAAACACTCCGGCGTGAACATCAAGACGAAGCCGCACATCAAGAGGAGCACCAAGAGCTATGACACCACACACGAGGACCTCGACAACACCCTCAAGCATATCACAATGAGAAAATAGATGACCAAGCTCCAAGGCAAGAACAACAACGTCAAGTCAACAACGACCATGACGCCCATACACTAAGACAAGGATATCACCAAAACAACAATAATGAAGAACACTTCCTTGGCAATATCAAGTTCACCATGCCTAACTTCTCCAGAAGAAATGATCCCAAAGATTATTTATCATGGGCACTAAAAGTTGACGAAGAGAAGAAGATTGCCATGGCCTCCCTTGAGTTCCAAGATCGAGCGACAAAGAGAAAGAGGTCAACCTCCTATCACCACTTGGGCCCAAATGAAGGATCTCATGAGACATTGCTTTGTGCCTACCCACTATGGCCGTGATATTTTCAAGAAGCTACAACTAATCAAGCAATGCACCAAGTCTGTAGAAGAATACTATCAAGAGATGGAAGTGGCCATGATCCGAGCCAATTTCAAGGAACACGACGAGAAACAATGGTGCATTTCTTGAATGGTCTCAACTACTAAGTCAAGACAAATGCGGATTTCCAACCCTACGCCAACTTACTCGAGCTAGTGCATCAAGCATCCAAGGTGGAACGCAAAGTGCAAGATGACTACAAGTACTCCAAGTTCTCTTCCAAGACCTACATCTCAAGTGCTCAAGCTCCTTCAACTATGACGCCTTCGATTACAAAGCCTTCACCAACAACCGGCGAGAAGTCAAGCTACAAGGACAAGATGACTTTGTCAAGCCAAACTACTAACACAAGCAACCTCAAGACAAGAGCTTCATCTTCTACACCAACACCGGATTCCAATGCTAAAACAAGCTCCATCAAGTGCTTCACGTGCCAAGACCGCGACCACAAGACAATCGAGTGTTCAACAAGATGCATGACGATCCTCCAATAAGATGGCACCTATGACTTCGTGAGTGACGACGAGATGGAAGCTTTGGAACATATGGCCGTGCATAGACAAATGACTGAAGCTGAACATTCACAAATCAATTGCGAAAACCATTCGAGCCCCGCTCTCGTTGTTTCAAAGGTGCTGACTCTTAAACAACAACAAGACAAGGACCATGATGAGCTTCATCCAAGTAAAATCCATCAAGATCATAATCGACAATGCAAGTTGCAATAATTTGGAAATTGCGGAACTTTTCTCCAAGCTACAATTTGTCAAGAACAAGCATCCGCGTCCCTACAAGGTTCAATGGCTTAGTGACTCTAGCACAATCCAAGTTGAGCACACCATGCAAGTATCCTTCAAGATTGGCGCTTATGAAGATACATTGGAGTGTGATGTGGTTCCCATGTCCGTTTGCCATCTCCTAATTGTGAGACCTTGGCAATTCTACTATGGCATCATCCACAATAGTTGAATGAATCACTATAGGTTCAAGATGAAGGGCAAGGAATATGTGCTTCGACCAATGACTCCAAGTCAAGTCACCGTCGAAAAAAAATACATCCCATCATGGAGTTAAAAGTGAGAGAGCGATCCACCTAAAAGAGACTGAGTGCCACAAGCCAAAATTAAGTGACTCTATGATGAGGGATAAGAAAGATCTAGTTCTTCTAGCCACAAAAAGATACTTGAGGGATGTGAGTGAGAGACCATCAAATGTTCTTCACTTTGTACTTGTGTGCAGAGACGAGGTTGTAAATACTAATGCTTCACAACATCTACCTCTTGTGTTCGCTCGTCTATTGCAGGAATTCCAAGACATATTTCTGATGAGATACCTCCGGGATTACCACCAAAATGAGGGATCGAACACCGCATCGACGTAATACTCGGTGCACCGCTCCCTAACAAGGCATCATACCGCGTCAACCCCAAAGAAAAAAAGGAGATACAAAGGCAAGCACAAAAACTCCTAGATAATGGGCATGTACGCGAGAGCTTAAGTCCTTGTGCGGTTCCGGTGATTCTAGTCCCAAAGAAAGATGGTAGTATGCTCATGTGTTCAGATTGCTGCCCCATTAATGTTATCATTCGATATCACATCCTATACCTCGCCTCGATGATATGCTAGTATATTTTCCAAAATTGATCTGAAAAGTAGTTACTATCAAATACGCATTTAAGAGGGCGATGAGTGGAAAACGACATTTAAGACTAAATTTGGTCTCTGAATGGCTAGTGATGTCTATGGGCTTATCCGAAGCAGCAAGTACTCTCATGCGTGGCATGCATTATGTCTTACTTAATCTCATTGGTGATTATGTTGTGTTATACTTTGTTGACATTTGTGTTTTTAGCAACACTCTAGAGGAGCATGCTAATCATGTTAGGGAAATATTACAAGTTCTTAGTAAATAACAACTTTATGCGAACATGGAAAAATGGACTTTTCGTGTTGACATGGTTGTTTTTCTTGGATTTATGGTATCTTGTAAGGGTGTGCACGTTGATGAAACTAAAATTACTACTACTAAAACCTGGCCCACGCCCTCAAATTTGCAACAAGTGCATAGTTTCCTTGGTCTAGTCGGCTTTTACCGTCGTTTTTTAAGGATTTTAGCACCATTACATCTCCGCTACATGCTTTGATCAAGAAAAATGAACCCTTTGTTTGGGGACCATCGCAAGACACCGCTTTTCATAAGCTTACAAATTTGCTTACTCATGAACCATTACTTGCCTTACCAAACTTTGATAAAACTTTTGAAGTGTATTGAGATGCTAGTGGTAACGGCATAGGTGGAGTACTCAAGCAAGATAAGCGCACAATTGCTTACTTTAGCGAGAAATTTTTGGGAGCTCAACTTAACTATCCCATATATGACAAAGAATTATATGCTTTAGTGAGAGTATTGCATGTTTGCGAACATTATCTACAACCACATGAATTTTTTATTCATAGCAACAATGAAACATTAAAATACCTTAAGGGTTAAAATAAGTTGAACAAGTGGCATGCTAAATGGAGTGAATTTATTGAGTCCTTTTCTTATACTAGATGACCCGTTGAGCCAAATGGAGCAGAGGCCCGTTAAAGCCATGTTATCAATGAAAATAGTTTCATTTTGCAATGACATATTCCATATCAGTAAAAAAGCTCATGTGTTAAATCATGCTATATGGAAAATATGTTTATCACCTAAGGAATCTGAGTTTGAAAAAAAGCATATTTGTATAACATGTATAGACTAGTTAAGGAACCATCTTTTAGTTGAAAATATGCTTACCGCACTGAGAAATCTTAGTTCGATTTTTTTTATGTTTTTATAACATGTATAGACGAGTTAAAGAAGTGTTTTTAGGAGTGTTTGTACCAAGCTTTTATTTTCCATGTGCATGAAAAAAACTACTTGTCTTGTGCATATGGGGGTATAGGTATTTGAAAGGACAATATGCTACCTAGCCCAACCAAGGAACAATTCTATCTCTGGCGTGTCCGGAGTAGAATATGAAGGGGCCGACATGATGCAGATTTGGTTATAAGCAAGAATAGAGCCAAAACTAAGGTCCAAGGAAATCTGTATCATCTTTATGATAAATATACATTTCAAACACATGTCAAATAAACTGGATCTAAAGCTAGCGTAAATCAACAAATGTATCTTCTGGCTACCTGTCGAAAACAACAAAAGAGCAAGTGTGCATATGTTCTTTCACTCGGAAACTGCACATGTTCAAATTATCATAGTGAGCAACTGAGATTTCTTATGGCCACCAGAAGTTTTCTAAGTGGCCGAACAACCCAACAGAAGTTGCAAGTGGGCATGGCGGTAGAGCCGAGCAGCCTTCCTTGCTGGTTGGATGGTGCTACTGCTGCTCTGGTCCGCTCATTGACAAAGACGATGATGCACGCAGTAGTCCAATACATACATGTGAAAGCAAGTGGTTTTTTCACCAAGCATACCGGCATTGTGTAGATTAGGTTTTCTGAAAGAAGGCATGAATAATTAACACAAAAATTCATCATAGATGGCCAGAGATATGAATGCAAACATGTTGTAATCACCTTCTTAAAGCATGCAAACCAGTAATATAGGTAACAAACCATGAGTTAAGTAAGATGTTGGGCACGAGATGTTATTTACATAGGTGGAAAAAGCTTTTGTTGTACAAAACATGGCGTCACAAACATATCTCCCAATAAGAAGCTAGCTTATTTTCTCATGGCTGGTTTATATTTCTGATAACTAAAACAATGAAGCAATGAGCAAGAATATAAGATCATAAAGCTATAACCAGATTGATCAACAAACCTCTATAGTTTGCATATACACCAGTGGAAGGTAGTAAAAAAAAGGGGCACTCAGCAAGCACAATTTAAAATTAGAAACCTAACTAACGGAATCATGGTACTCAACAATGATATTTCTGTACAAATTGGATTAGAACCACATTTAACTCAAGGAAGACATGTTAATGGAGAAATAAAGCCTTACAAACATTGGTATGAACCAATGCATATGAGCACTCAATCAAGCATGTAACAAACCAACAGGATATTGGAGTACAAACTGCATTAGAACCACATTTTTTTATGATGACCTCCGGAGGAAAACCCCACAAAATGCCTAGAAATCAAAACAAATCTAACCTTGCCTCGTCCATGGACAAAAATAGGAGAAACATGTGGTAGCGGAGCAGTGGCAACACCATCCATCCACGTACCTCACTGATGACACCTCAAAACTAAAATGGCCCTGATAAATGGAATGCCCTGGTGGTAAGGTTGAGAGAGGTTCATTATCATATTTTTCAGGTTTTAGAGCATAGTCTAAGATAAGAGCATCCATCTTGTCATTATTAATTAATGGTTAGTGCATTTGCAAGTAAACTTTTTGAAGACATGAGGTGTATAACTACATAGGACATTTTTGGTAGCTCCAGATTGGCAGGTGTCGTGGTTTTGTCATGACAAATGTCCTCGTGAAAGGACATAGTGAAGGAGCCATCGCACCTTGGTGGCGACTCAAAGGGGGTGAGCGAAAGCGAGATTCAGATTTACCCAGGTTCGGCCCCTCGTGTGGAGGTAAAAGCCTACGTTCTGCTTTGTGTAGATTGATGATTGATTCCATTACAAGGAGGGCGTAACTCGCCTGACCTAGCTCTCAATGATTTCTAACTTGCCATATATGCCCCAAGGACTTTCCTTTATATACAGGTCGAGGCCCTAGGGTTTACAAGAGTCCTAGCCATGCTACAGATCGTGGTCTTCCATATCTCTAAGTCGCCGTGCTTTCCAAGACTGGAAACCTCCTTCGTGGCTTATTTTCTGCATCAGTTCTGAACCGCCATCCGGGCCATGGGCCGTTGGGCCAAGGATTGCATTAACAATGGATGAGTCGCCCCTTTAGTGACCTGGCCCAGTTAGGGCGGGTTACACCGCAGGTAATATCTCCAACATTAGGCCCGAGATTGACTTGAATTTATTCATGCCAATGAACTTCCACGCTCACTTTTGGGCGACTTGTATCACTTCCATCTTTTGACGAACAACAAGCCGCCGTCCATCATGAATTGTCTGAGCCGCCAAGTGGTTTTTGATGACATCATCTTTTCCCTCCAGTTTTGGTATTTAATGATGTAACTACCCAACGAATCTTTTTCACCGTCATTTGGTTATCCCGAAAATCTAGGCGCAATCATTGCAAATTTTCAATCTGTCGCCTCTATTCACGCGCCTGCCGTTTCGTTTCGAGTGCCCTCCTTTAAATAATCGCATGGGGGAGTGGGGGCACCGTCACCTACCCCCACTTCACCTTCCTCATCAGGTTCGTCTTCCTCGCGCCTGTGCCTGTGCCTTTTCGCCGTTCCCGAAGCTCCATCACCAGCCATCGTGGTCCGGACGTCTCCAGGCCAACCGAAGGCGCAGTATCCGCCGCAGATCTTCTGCATCCACCTCTTGGAATTGTCCTTCTTTCTCAGGTAAGCACATTTCCTTCATTAGGGTTAGACCTCACCCCCATGTTCTTCTAGGTTATCTTCAGTAATGCGGTGAACATTTCCCCTCTATTTTATATCCGTCAACATTTTTATGGTAGATCCTTTGTGGCGGTAGATCATGGTAGTTTCGCCGTATCCCTCGGCCACCTGATGTTCCACTTCATGGATTCATACGGCATCCCTGTCGCATTTTCCGCGTTCATAGCTTTCGTGATTTCGTCAGGGACTATCTTTTCAATTTTGTCCACCCGTAGATCCGTAATTTATTGCTCACCTTTAGAAACATGTTTATCCTCCTCCCGAGAATATTCCTAAGGAAAAAAAATCCTTTTAGAGTCGCCACTCACCTTCTTCCACCACAGCGAGTTAGAACATCACCATAGCTACGCCTTTGATTGCTGAATAGCGAGTCATAACGCCTTTGCAGACATGCCGTAAATCTCTCAATTTGCGAGTTAGAATATCCCCATATCTAGACCTTTGGTTACCGAATGGCAAGTCATAACATCCCTATAGTCATATTGTAGATCTCCCAACTGGCGAGTTACCACTTTTTATGGTCTTTAATAAACCGCCTTGTTCCTTCCTTTTGTAGTCATGGTTAGTATCTCAAAATGCAATTGGTTACCAACCAACATCACTGACGCCTATCTCGAGAAATATGTTTTGGCAGGTTATCTTGATCGTAAGGAAGTTGTTGGTTGGCGGACCGCCGCATGCAAGGTGACTCCCAATCCTGCCGAGGGGGATGTAGTTGTTTTTGTTGATCATATTGAGCGAGGCTTCAATCCTCCTGGGTCAAAGTTTTTTAGAGACGCTCTACACTTCCTCAATGTTCACCCTCAAGTCTTGGGGCCCAACTCCATCAGTAACCTCTGCCAATTCCAAGTATTTTGTGAGGCATATCTGCAGACAGAGCCCACAGTGTTGTTGTTTTGGAACTTCTTCCATCTGAACCGCGAGACCAAATTTACCAGCGGGCCCAACTTGCAACTTGGGGGGGTCAACATCCAGCGGCGTCGTGAATGTGGGTTCCTGTCTGTCGTCCTGCCCAGCCATCCCAAAGGCTGGGTCGAGCCATGGTTTTATTGTCGTGACACTTCTCCTCCCGGCGAGAACCCACTTCCGGGTTATAGAGAAGACCACTTACCCATGGATTTCAAGCTGCGAGAGAAACTTACCTAAGAAGAACAATCAGAACTTATCCCCATCTTCTCCCAGCTAAGGTCTTTGACCAATAAATGGGCTCACTGGGGTTGACCTAGTCCGTTGTTGGGTGGAGTGGAGAATTCTTCCATTGAGTCGTCGGGATGGTCTGATGTGCGAGTACGACGGCAGCGAGAACCATCGCCAATGCTTTTTTCATACAAAACTCACCGATAAAGACATTGTCGACATAATCAAGAAGTTAACCGGTGAGTCCCCGAAAAACTATGCCAAGATTGGGCTCAAGCCTTTCTGCCTCTCGAACCCGGCTCCACCGGTAACAATCTAGGTCGCCTCCTTTTTTTTTACTTTTTCAACGTATTCACCAATGTACCATGTTTCATTCTATCAACTAGAAAGGATCAGCATTTTGGTCTTGAAGGACAAAGGTGACTGTCCAGAAAACAACTAAGTCGCCATCGAAGAAGAAAAAGACGAGCAAGGGCAAAGCCGCCATCAAGGAATCATCCGTCGTCGGCGAGTCTCGACCTGGCGAAGAACAATTCGAGGTAAAAGTTTACCCTTTTGTTTGTCATCACTATGTCCCGACTTATGCTTATGCCCTGTTACATTTGTGCGTAGGATGATGGTTATGAAAGCCAAGATGGCATCGTCGAGGTAATTTCTATTTCTTCTAACTCAACCTCCTCTTCACCCAGGCTGGCCAGGTGGATTTGTGGAAAAGTTCCCATGTCTCACCCAAATGCTCATATGGACCATGATTTCCTTTTGAAGAAGGCGAGGTATGCCCCCAAACGCCAAACCCGAAGCCATTCTGGCGACTAAGTTTCTGAGTGACCCGAAACGACCAAGTGAGGTATACTCCTGTTAACACCTTATCCTTCTTGTAGAAAATGTTATTCGCAATTCGTTCACTTCCTTGAACTTTTGTTCTTAAGGTACCTCCTCCTTCATCTGGCGACTCAGTAATGTCGGCTCTTCCGCCAATGATTCATGTACAGGGGTAAGTTCCTTTATTAACCTTTTTCCTTCTCAATAATGATACTTGTTCTAACTTTGATGTCTTCTCATCTCAAAGCACAAGCAAAAAAGAGAAAAACTGGTGACTTGTCTTCTTCTCCTAAGACAACTGAGGTGTTTGGTATGAGCACCTCTGTCCCAGAGTTTGAAGAAGACCAAATGGCATCTCGTGACGATCCTGCGGATGACATTCCTGACGTCTGGGCTGACACTCCAGGCCCTCTGAAGGAGACTATTGAAAATGTTAACCCGCCAAGCTCTTCCAAGGCGACTAAAGATCCAGATACCGTAATTGTTACTGGTACTGGCTACTCCCAGCCTGAAACAGCGGTGTTATCCAAACATACATCCGAAGAGGCCCATCCTTCTACAGAACAAGACATCACTAAGCTGAAACTGCCCCATTATGAGAAACTTGAATTTGAGCAACCCTGTTTTGGCTTCATAAGTCGCCTGGAGACGAGTTATGAAATGGAGAAAAACTTGATCATCATAATGCGAATCAGACATGAGGTACATCCTTTGTTATGTGTACTTCCACCCATTAGCCTTCCAGCAAACTAGTCTTGTTTGATGAATTGTGTTTGTTACAATATTGGATAGACCCATATCTGTCCACAGCCCCCAAGGGCAGGGTCATCTTTTGAAAGACGAGGCGGGTCTTGAATTAGAGAAACTTTAACCTGTAGCCCCCAAGGGCCGGGTCATCTTGTGAAAGATGAGCCGGGTCTTGAATTAGAGAAACTTCGACCTTTAGCCCCCAAGGGCTGGGTCATCTTGTGAAAGATGAGCCGGGTTGATAACCCACAAGTATAGGGGATCGCAACAGTTTCGAGGGTAGAGTATTCAACCCAAATTTATTGATTCGACACAAGGGGAAGCCAAAGAATATTCTCAAGTATTAGCAGTTGAGTTGTCAATTCAACCACACCTGAAAGACTTAGTATCTGCAGCAAAGTATCAGTAGCAAGGTAGTATGATAGCAGCAGTAGCAACAGTAACCAGTAGCAGCAAAGTGATAGCAGTAGCAGCAAAGTAACAGCAGTAGCAACAGAGTAACAATAGCAACAATGACAGCAGTAGCAACAAAGTAACGTAGCAAGGACCAGTAGGAAAAACTCGTAGGCATTGGATCGATGATGGATGATTATGCCGGATGCTATTCATCATGTAACAATTATAACACGGATAGATATGTAACTAGCTCTAGTTCATCAATGTAATGTAGGCATGTATTCCGTATGTAGTCATACGTGCTTAGGGAAAAGAACTTGCATGACACCTATTGTCCAGCCCTCCCGTGGCAGCGGGGTCCTAATGGAAACTACGGGATATTAAGGTTCTCCTATTAATGAAGAACCGGACCAACGCATTAACACTTGGTGAATACATGAACTCCTCATACTATGGTCATCTCCGGGAGTGGTTCCGGCTATTGTCACTTTGGGGTTGCCGGGTCAAAACACATAGTAGGTGACTCCAAGTTGCAAGATAGGATCAAGAACACACATATATTACAACAACATAATGGGTTCAGATATGAAATCATGGCACCCGGGCCCTAGTGACAAGCATTAAGCATGGCAAAGTAGTAGCAACATCAATCTCAGAACATAGTGCATACTAGGGATCAATCCCCGTCAAAACTAACTCGATTACATGATAGATCTCATCCAACCCATCACCGTCCAGCAAGCCTATGATGAGATTACTCACGAACGGTGAAGAGCATCATGGAATTAGCGATGAAGGAAGGTGGGTGATGAAGAACAGGAGGTGGCGGCGCCTCCGTATTGTAAAACACGATGAACTCTTCTCCCTGATTTTTTTCCAGACGAAAGGGACTAAATAGAGCTGAGATTGGAGGCGGTGGAGCAACGTGGCCCCACAAGCCTGCCAGGCGCGGCCAGGGGGCCTGATACGTCTCCATCGTATCTAATTTTCCAAACTCTTTTGCCCTTGTTTTGGACTCTAATTTGCATGATTTGAATGGAACAAACCTGGACTTACGCTGTTTTTAGCAGAATTTCCTTGGTGTTATTTCCGTGCAGAAATCAAAGTTCTCCAAACGTCCTGAATATTTATGGGGAGCATTTTTGGAAAATATCAAAAATATCTCCGCCAAGTACCACCTCAGGGGGTGGGCCAGTGGGCCACAAGACCCTGCTCCGCCACCACCACCCAGGTGGCGGTGGGCAGGCTTGTGGGGCCCACACGGCTCTGCCGCCCCCAATTCCAGCTCTATAAGTTGCCTTTCGTCCCAGAAAAAATAAGGAGAGAAGTTTTCGTCGCATTTTTGATACGGAGGCGCCGCCACCACCTATTCTTCATCTGGAGGGCAGATATGGAGTCCGTCTTGGGCTCCGGAGAGGGGAAATCGTCGCCATCGTCATCATCAACCTTCTTCCCTCTCCAATTGCATGAAGCTCTTCGTCATTTGTGAGTAATCTATTCATAGGCTCCCTGGGCGGTGATGAGTAGGATGAGATCTATCATTGTAATCGACTTAGTTTTGATGGGGATTGATCCCTAGTATCCACTATGTTCTGAGATTAATGTTGCTACTACTTTGCCATGCTTAATGCTTGTCACCAGGGCCCGAGTGCCATGATTTCAGATCTAAAATTATTATGTTGTCACCAATATCTGTGTGTTTTAGATCCGATCTTGCAATTTGTAGTTACCTACTATGTGTTATGATCCGGCAACCCCGGAGTGACAATAATCAGAACCACTCCCGGTGATGACCATAGTTTCAGAAGTTCATGTGTTCACCAAGTGCTAATGCGTTCGTCCGGTTCTTTATTAAAAGGTGAACCTTAATATCCCGTAGTTTCCATTAGGACCCCGCTGCCATGGGAGGGATGGACAATAGATGCCATGCAAGTTCTTTTCCCTAAGCACGTATGACGACACACGGAATGCATGCCTACATCTCATTGATGAACGGGAGCTAGCCACATATCTCTCCGTGTTATAGCTGTTGCATGATGAATATCATCAAAACAAATCAACGACCCATTGTCCTACTGCTGCTGTTACTTGTCTTGCTCTGCTGCTGCTACTGTTGCTACTGCTGTTACTTGTCTTGCTGTGCTGTTGCTGCTACTATTGCTACTGCTGTTACTTGTCTTGCTCTGCTGCTACTATTGTTGCTACTGCTGTCGCTTGCTACTCTTTCTACTTGCTACTTCTGTCACTACTGCTGTTCCTTGCCACTAGTGTTACTCGTTACACTGCTGCTACCTACTACTATACTTTTTCGCTGACCGTTGACGGGAATTGACAACGTCCGTCAACGCGGCAATGGAGGCACCATTGATACAATCGTTAGGAATAGTCTGCCGTTAAAAGATCGTTCCTGACACCGTTGTTATCATACTACTTTGTTGTTACTACTGTGCTTGCAGATACAAATCTTTCAGGTGTGGTTGAATCCGACAAATTCAGCTGCTAATACTCGAGAGTATTCTCTCACCTCCTATAGGCGATCAACAAATTTGGGTCGAATACTCTACCCTCGAAAACTTCTGCGAACCCACGCGCTGGTGGGCCATCAACAACATTCTTCTGGTTTCATTGCCGGGGAGTGCTAGCGGCATTCTTCTGGTGCCGCTGCAGGAGAAGCTTTGTTGTCATCAGCATTCGTCTAGCTAACGCCAGAGATTGCAATCAGCATTTTTCTGGCGCCGTTGCCGGGGAGGTATTGCTATATTCTCTGAGTCACTTGGGATTTATATCTGCTGATCACTATGAAGAATCTGAAGGATCCGAAGACCAAAGTCTTTCCCTCAACTACGAGGGGAGGTAAGGAATTGCCATCTAGCTCTGCAATTGATTCACCTTCAGTTATGAGTAAGTTTGCGACATCACCTCCTGCTAGAGATCTTGATATGTCGCTTGTGCTTGATGATGCTTGTGATACTACTGCTAGAGATGCTATGCTTGATACTATGCCTGATGATGTTATGGTTGACACTGCTAGAGGTACTATGCCTGATACTGCTAGAGATGCTGTGCTTGATACTCGTTTGCCTGATGTTCCACTAGGAGTGTTCCTTGATGCTCATATTGCTAGAGTTACTACCAACGCTCGTGATGCTTTTGAAACTACCGATACTATTGAGATAGAACCTGCTTTTGCTCCTGCTAGATCTAGCTCTCCTAGATATGAATTGCCTGATATACCTGAGGGTTACGTTATGGAGGGAGAGATAGTTGAGGATTTTCTTGCGTGTAAGGATGCCTATGACGCTGAGAAATTACTTCTCAAGTGGAAGGAAAAATCTCGGGAAGCTAGGATGAAAAATGACCCGAAGTTTGCCACTTCGCCTATCTTTGTCACCGATAAGGATTATGAATTCTCTGTCGACCCTGAGATAATCTCTCTAGTCGAATCTGATTCTTTTCACGGTTATGAGTCTGAGACGGTCATAGCCCATCTTGCCAAACTATCCGAAATAGCCAACCTGTTCACTAATGCGGAGAAGATCTGCCACTACTATATCCTTAAGTTGTTTCCTTTCTCTCTAAAGGGTGACACTAAAGTCTGGTTCACCTCTCTTGCTCCTGGATGTGTGTGCAGTCCACAGGAGATGGTCTATTACTTCTGTGAGAAATATTTCCCTGCCCATAAGAAGCAAGCTGCCATGTAGGAAATATACAACTTTGCTCAAGTCCAAGAAGAGAGTCTTCCACAAGCTTGGGGGAGGCTCGTCCATCTACAGAATGCTTTGCTTGATCACCCTCTTAAGAAGAACGACATACTTGATATCCTCTATAACGGACTTACCGGTGCCTCTAGAGACTACCTAGATAGTTGTGTCGGTTGTGTTTTTAGGGAACGAACTATAGAACAAGCCGAGACCCTATTGAATAACCTTTTGATCAACGATAATGCTTGGACTATTCTCGAACCACCTCCTAAGCCAACTCCTAAGAAAAGAGGTATTCAATTCCTCACTCCCGAAGATATGCAAGAAGCCAAGAAATCTATGCAAGAGAAAGGCATTAGATCTGAAGATGTAAAAAATCTACCACCTATCGAAGAGATCCATGGTCTCGAAAACCCGATACAGCTAGTGGAAGTGAATTCTCGGCATAGGTTTGATGAGAGTGATATTCCTTTTGATAAACTTGCTAGCCTATGCTTTGATGAATTTGACAACTTTGTTGCCAAACAATAGAGTTTCAATGATTATGTTAGCAGACATTTGGAACAAAGTGCTTGTATGCTTAGCCATCTAAGTGCTTGTGTAGACAGAAATGTCAATGCTCTGAAGCTTCTGAGTAAACATGCCTCTATGATTACTACTCAGGTAGAACAAGTACTTAAAGCTCAGAATGACTTGCTCAATGAATTAAATGACAACTCTGTCAGAGTCATTACTAGAGGAGGCAAAATGACTCAGGAACCTTTGTATCCTGAAGGTCATCCTAAGAGAATTGATCAAGATTCTCAAGGCATCAATGCTGATACACCCAGTCATCCTAAGGAGAAGAAGAAGGATGATAGATGCCTACACGCCAGTTCACCAAATACTGTCACACCCGAAGAACCTAATGATATTTTTGCGTCTCATGTAGAAACACAATCAGGTGACGAACATGAACCTGGTAACAATATGGACAGTGATGTTCATAATAATGCTCAACCTAGCAATGATGAGGATGTGGAGATTGAACCTATGGTTAATCCTGATAATCCACAACCTAAGAGATACGACAGTAATGACTTCACTGCTAGGAAGCATGGTAAAGAAAGAGAGCCATGGGTTCAGAGACCTATGCCCTTTCCTCCTAAGCCATCCAAGAAAAAGGATGATGAGGATTTTGAGCGCTTCATTGAGATGATAAGACCCGTCTTTCTGCAGATGCGGTTAACTGATATGCTCAAGATGTCTCCTTATGCCAAGTACATGAAAGATATCGTGACTAATAAACGGAAGATACCAGATCATGAGATCTCCACCATGCTTGCCAACTACACTTTCAAAGGTGGAACTCCTAAGAAACTTGGTGATCCCGGAGTGCCCACTATACCTTGCTCCATTAAAGGAAACTACATAAGAACTGCCTTATGTGACCTTGGAGCCGGTGTTAGTGTTATGCCACTCTCTCTTTATCGTAGACTTGAGTTGGATAAGTTGACACCCACTGAAATTTCTCGGCAAATGGCCGACAAATCAACTGCTTTCCCTATCAGCATTTGCAAGGATGTGCCTGTTGTGGTTGCTAATACCACTATCTTAACAGACTTTGTTATCTTGGATATTCCCGAGGACAAATGCCATGGCTATCATCCTCGGAAGACCCTTTTTAAACACGGCACGGGCTGTTATCGATTGCAACAAAGGCAATGTCACTTTCCATGTCAACGGTAATGAGCACACAGTGCACTTTCTGAAGAAACGATATCCAGTACATTGCATCAATGTTATCGAAAAGACTTCATTGATTCTTATTGGGAGCTTTGAATTCCCTATTCCTCGTGTCAAGATGAAGTATGATTTCCTTGTTGGGGAGATACATATCCCCATTGAGGTGACTTAGTGGCTATTCTAAAATTCTCCGTTGTCTCTTCCTATTCGAGAAGGTTTTGTCATAAGGACTTGATCAATCCCATTGACGGATTGTTTTTCGATGACCATGAAACGGATGAATCAGAGAGTCACATACCTCTGTTTTGAGTTTTCCTTTTCTGTTGCTTAGAAGAAAAATGATACAATTAGTTTAGTTTTTTCTTGTTTTCTGTTTTAGCCTCCCGGATAAAAATATCTCGAAAATAAAAGTTCTCCGATGGTCCTGAAAATTTAGTATGATTTTTTCTGGAATTTTTGAAAATTTCTGGGCCTGAGAGCTGGCCTGGGGGCCAGACCAGTGGGCCACAAGCACTGCCACCGCAACCTACCCCCCTGGTAGCGAGGTGCAAGCTTGTGGGGCCCACAGGCACCCCCTCCACTCATTCCAGCTCTCAGCCTCTTCTTCCACCTCTAGAAAAAATTGTTTCGCAGCTCAGACCCGTGTTCTTGCTCATTTGGCTGTGATTTTCGATCTCCTTGCTCAAAGCACCATTCTCCGAACCGTTTTGGGGAAATTACTCCTTGGTAAGTGACTCCTCTGTTGGTCCAATTAGTTTTTGCTCTAGTGCTTTATCCTTTGCGTATTCTTGATACCTCGGTGAGCCTGTTCTTGAGCTAGAAATGTTGATTTCAGCTGGTCCCAAGTAGTTTTAGCGCGTGATACGGTCTCTAGGCACTAGTAGGAGTAGTTGCTACAAGGTGTGGTGGGTCTTTATTCACTTTTCTCTTGAACTTCAAAAATTTCAGCATAAGGAAATTATGTTTAGGAGGAAGTTTCATGGTGGCTCCTCAAGTAAGAAGGGTCCTCGTCTCTCTTTTCGTGACCCCGAACCTTTTCAACTAAGGGACGCACCGATACAACCATGTGAATGGCCTTCCGATGAGTTCATGATCGAAGCAGGTTTCAAGGATGAGTTTGATGCACTTGTCCGCAATGCCGGGTTAGAAGAATTCCTCTAAGATAAATGTGAACAGTATGCTATGCTCACTACCTCTTTCGTGCGTAGATTTAAATTTTTAGCTGGCCGTGAATCATCCATACCGTTTGATCTGTATGATAAATCCTATACCGTGGATCTGGAGGATTTCAATAGGATTTGCAAGATACCCGATTGGGGTAGTGTTAGTGATCCTCCTAAGTCTTCGGTCAGAGACTTTGTCTCGAGTATAACTGTTGGAGAAACCAGAGATATCACGCAAGCCACCATAGGAAGCATCCATTTCCATGCCTTGCACTACCTTGCCCTCTTCATAGGTAGGTGCATTAACGGCAAGGGTGCACATTGTCACCTATGCGCTTCCGACCTTAGTATCCTTAAGAGCGCAGTAACAGGTGACAGGAGCTTCAATATGGGAGCTATTATAGCAACGAGGCTGAATAAAAATGCAAGTGAGGGGGATTTCTTTGGTGGATTTTATGCTACACGCTTAGCAAATTTTCTTGGCGTATCCATCCGTCCAGAAGACCCTCCTCTCCGTACAGCCTACCTTGATCATGTTGCTCTAACATGCTACCAGTTCCTTGAGAGAGATCATGGATGCCTCCTATACCGCTTGATATTTAACCGACAGCGTGTTTTCCATATTACCCTTCCTTTTCCTGCTTTCTTTGACTTTCAGGAAAAACGAAGATACTACATAACCATAGGAGAGGCAGAGGAGTATGAGAGGGAGGCGACGACTGCTCGACTTTGTGAGGCAGCTATTCACGCAGTGGATGTAGCACTCCCGTATAACACCCATTATGACTTTGGGTTTCGCCAAGATCATCCATGGGAGTAGACCAAGCTAGGCCAAAAGCCTAAGCTTTACATTCATGCTTATGCTTTCATTGTTAGCCGGTGTGTACACTTTGCCACAGTATTATCCATGCTAGTTTATTTTTGTTTTCTTGTTTTCTTGTTTTGTGTCCTTTTGAGAAAACCCAAAAAGATTTTTCTTTTTTCTTTTGCTTGTTGGGAGCTTTCCGATGTAAATAGTTTTCTTTTTCTTTGTGTCAAGGTAGAAGATATTGGTTACAATGTTTAGTGGTTCTTACATGCTTACCTGTTTAGCTTTCAAAGAGCCATATTATTTTGTCTTCTCCTTTGTGTTTGCCTGCAGATTCAGCTTAGTCCAATGCGCTTATTATCGTTTTCATCGTTCGATCGTGCAAATGAAAGGCAACAATGATGATATATGATGAAGTGACTGAGACTGAAAAGCTGGTGTGAACTCTATCTATTTTGTTTTTGTAAATATGACTAGCTTGTCGACCCGGATTTAGCTTTGTTGTGAGAGAACCATGTTTGCAATGACAACTTAGAGATCATAGTTTCTGATGCCATACTTATTTAGCTGAGAGCTTATAATGGTTTGTCTTGAATGCCAACATAGATTTTGAGATGACTATGATGTAGTATGATAGGATGGTATTCTCCTTTGAATGTTTCAAGTGGCTTGACTTGGCGCATGTTCATGCATGTAGTTGAAACAAAATCAACATAGCCTCTATGATGTTCGTGTTCATGGTGATTTATATCCTGTTCATGCTTGCATTTAATGTTAGCCAAACTCATTGCATCTTGATGACTATTGTCGCTCTCCAGTTGGTCGCTTCCCAGGCTTTTGCTATCCTTCAATTGTACTAAGCGGAATACTGCTTGTGCATCCACTTCCATAAACCCAGAAGTTTTTCCATGAGAGTCCACCATACCTACTTATTTGTGGTATCTACGTGCCGTTCCAAGTAAATTTGCATGTGCCATTCTATAAACCTTCAAGAAATAATCTGTTTTGCATGCCCGAACCGCTCATGTGGTGACAGAGGGCTATTGGTATCTTCCATGCTAGGAGTGTTATCCTCGACATGTGTTTATTCACGGTCATTCACGAGAAAGGGGCCGGTATTTGGAAGGCCCAGTTCCACGCTTAAATTGAAAACATAACTGTAAAACAAGACTCCCCCGGATTGATGTAGTATAGACGGTACCCGAGGATTCAGCTAGCCGTGGAGTGTGATTGATTGGTGGTGGGGGAGTTAAAACTTTACTTTTCTGTTTGGGAACCGCCTATAGCATGAGTAGCATGGAAGATATTGAGAACTCTTGTTCATTGCATTGACAATGAAAGCATGCCACCCAAAATTATTATTTCTCTTTTCAAAGCTTGAGCTCTGGCACCTCTGCAAAATCAATGCTTCCCTCTGCGAAGGGTCTATCTATTTATTGTCCTGTCGAGTCAACCTCCTCTTAGATAAGCACCAATTAGAGAGCATGTCTGTCATTTTTATGCTTTGCGTTTGATAGATATTGAGTATGACTATGACTGGATCTTCGTTGCTATGAATTACAATGTTTAGTCAGCCCTTGATCTTTGAAAGTGGTCTGCATTTATGTTTTTAGTCTCAGAAAGAGCTAGCAAGATACCACCTATTCATATTGCTTCATGCTTGTTTTGATTGAAGTGTTGGTATTTGAAACTCATTATTATTTTCTCGTTAGCTGATTATGCCATTGATATTAGTTTACCGTGAGACCTTTGTGTCATTTGCTTATGTGGTTAACTTGTGATCTTGCTGAAATTCTGGTTATGAGTTAGACATAGTTGCAACAACAAGATCAAACAGAGTTTGTCAAAGTTTTTCTTTCTCTCTCAGTTTGTCAACTGAGTTACTTGACAAGAAGCAAGGTTTTAAGCTTGGGGGAGTTGATACGTCTCCATCGTATCTACTTTTCCAAACTCTTTTGCCCTTGTTTTGGAATCTAATTTACATGATTTGAATGGAACTAACCTGGAGTGACGCTGTTTTCAGCAGAATTGCCTTAATTTTATTTTTGTGCAGAAATCAAAGTTCTCCAAACGTCCTGAAAGTTTACAGGGAGCAGTTTTGGAAAGTATCAAAAATATCTGCGCGAAGTTCCACCTCAGGGGGTGGGCGAGTGGGCCACAAGCCCCTGCTGCGCCACCACCCCCCTAGTGGCGGTGGGCAGGCTTGTCGGGCCCACACGGCTCTCCCGCCCCCAATTCCAGCTCTATAAGTTGCCTTTCATACCAGAAAAAATAAGGAGAGTAGTTTTCATCGCGTTTTCGATAAGGAGGCGCCGCCACCACCTGTTCTTCATCTGGAGGGCAGATCTGGAGTCCGTCTTGGGCTCCGGAGAGGGGAAATCATCGCAATCGTCATCATCAACCTTCTTCCCTCTCCAATTCCATGAAGCACTTCGTCGTTTGTGAGTAATCTATTTGTAGGCTCGCAGGGCGGTGATGAGTAGGATGAGATCTATCATGTAATCGAGTTAGTTTTGATGGGGATTGATCCCTAGTATCCACTATGTTCTGAGATTGATGTTGCTACTACTTTGCTATGCTTAATGCTTGTCACTAGGGCCCGAGTGCCACGATTTCAGATCTGAAATTATTATGTTCTGAAATTATTATTGTGTTTTAGATCCGATCTTGCAAGTTGTAGTTACCTACTATGTGTTATGATCCGGCAACCCCGGAGTGACAATAACCGGAACCACTCCCGGTGATGACCATAGTTTGAGGAGTTCATGTGTTCACCAAGTGCTAATGCGTTTGTCCAGTTCTTTATTAAAAGGAGAACCTTAATATCCCGTAGTTTCCTTTTGGACCCCGCTGCCACGGGAGGGATGGACAATAGATGTCATGCAAGTTCTTTTCCCTAAGAACATATGACGACACACGGAATGCATGCCTACATCACATTGATGAAGGGGAGCTAGCCACATATCTCTCCGTGTTATAGTTGTTGCATGATGAATATCATCCAAACAAATCACCGACCCATTGCCTACGAGTTTGTCCTACTCCTCTTGTTACTTGTCTTGCTCTGCTACTGTTGCTACTGCTGTTACTTGTCTTGCTCAGCTGCTGCTGCTACTGTTTCTACTGTTGTTACTTATCTTGCTCTGCTGCTACTACTGTTGCTACTGTTGTCGCTTGCTACTGTTGCTACTTTCTACTACTATCACTACTGCTGTTCCTTGCCACTGCTGTTACTCATTACACTGCTGCTACCCGCTACTATACTTTTTCGCTGACCATTGACGGGAATTGACAACGTCCATCAACGTGGCAATGGAGGCGCCATTGATACAATCGTTAGGAATAGTCTGCAGTCAACAGATCGTTTCTGACACCGTTCTTATCATATTACTTTGCTCTTACTATTGTGCTTGCAGATACTAATCTTTCAGGTGTGGTTGAATCCAACAAATTCAGCTGCTAATACTCGAGAGTTTTCTCTCACCTCCTATAGGCGATCAACAAATTTGGGTCAAATACTCTACCCTCGAAAACTGCTGCGAATCCACGCGCTGGTGGGCCATCAACAACATTCTTCTAGTTTCATTGGTGGGGAGTGCCATTAGCATTCTTCCGTTGCCGCTGCAGGAGAAGGTTTGTTGTCATCAGCATTCGTCTAGCTAACGCCAGAGATTGCAATCAGGGCCTGCGCCTGGTGGGATTGTGGGCTCACAGCTCGACCCCTCCGGTGATTCTTGCGCCAGTATTTTTTATATATTCCACAAAAATTCCCCGTAAATTTCCAGGTCATTCCGAGAACTTTATTTCTGCGCAAAAACAACACCATGGCAATTCTGCTGAAAGCAGCGTTAGTCCGGGTTAGTTCCATTCAAAACATGCAAAACAAGGGCAAAAGAGTTTGGAAAATTCGATGCGATGGAGACATATCAACTTCCCCAAGCTTAAAACCTTGCTTGTCCTCAAGCAATTCAGTTGACAAACTGAAAGAGACAAAAGAAAAACTTTTACGCACTCTGTTTGATCTTGTTGTTGCAACTATGTCTAACTCATATCCTGAATTTCAGCAAGATCACAAGCTAACCACATAAGCAAATGACATCTAGGTCTCATGGTAAACTCATATCAATGGCATAATCAACTAGCGAGCAATAATGATAAGATTCAAACGTCAACACTTCAATCAAAACAATCATGAAGCAGTACGAATAGATGTTATCTCGCTAGCTCTTTCTGAGACCGCAAAACATAAATGCAGAGCACCTTCAAAGACCAACGGCAAACTAAACATTGTAATTCATGGCAAAGAAGATCTAGTGACAGTCATACTCAATATCAGTCAAAAGCAAAGCATAAAAATGACAGAGGTGCTCTCTAATTGGTGCTTTTATAAGATGAGGATGACTCAAGAGGAACATAAATAGATAGGCCCTTCGCAGAGGGAAGCATTGATTTGCAGAGGTGCCAGAGCTCAAGCTTTGAAACAGAGATAATAATTTCGGTGGCATGCTTTCATTGTCAACCCAATGACTAAGAGTTTTCACCATCTTCCATGCTACACATGCTATAGGTGGTTCCCAAACAGAAAAGTAAAGTTTTGACTCCCCCACCACCGATCAATCACACTCCCCGACTAACTGAATACTCGGGTGCCGTCCATACCAACATCAATCCAAGCGGAGTTTTGTTTGCAATTATCTTTTCGATTTGAGCATGGAACTGGGCATTCCAATTACCGGCCCCTTTCTTTTGACGGATAGTGAATAAACACATATCGAAGATAACACGCCTAGCATGGAAGATACTGATAGCCCCCTGTCACCACATGAGCGGTTCGGTCATGCAAAACAGATTATTTCTTGAAGATTTAAAGAGTGGCACATGCAAATTTACTTGGAATGGCAGGTAGATACCGCATATAGGTAGGTAGAGTGGACTCATATGGAACAACTTTGGGTTTATGGAAGTGGATGCACAAGCAGTATTCCCGCTTAGTACAAGTGAAGGCTAGCAAAAGACTAGGAAGCGACCAACTAGAGAGCGACAACAGTCATCAAAATGCATTGAGATTAACCAACATTGAGTGCAAGCATGAGCAGGACATAAATCACCATGAACATGAATATCGTAGAGGCTATGTTGATTTTGTTTCAACTACATGCATGAACATGCGCCAAGTCAAGCCACTTGAGTCATTCAAAGGAGGATACCATCCTATCATACTACATCATAGTCATCTCAAGATTCATGTTGGCATCCAAGACAAACCATTATAAGCTCCTAGCTATCTAAGCATGGCATTAGAAACTATGATCTCTAAGTTGTCATTGCAAACATGTTTCTCTCACAACAAGCTGAATCAGGATCGATGAGCTAGTCATATTTACAAAAACAAAATAGATCGAGTTCATACGAGCTTTTCCAGGGTCAGTCACTTCATCATATATCGTCATTATTGCCTTTCACTTGAACGACCGAGTGATGTGAACAATAATGAGAGTGCTCGTGCATTGGACTAAGCTGGAATCTGCAAGCAAGCACAAAGGAGAAGACAAGGTACTATGGCTCTTTAACAGATAAACAGATAAGCATGTGAGAGCCAGTAAACATTGTAACCATGGTCTTCTACCTTTACCCAAAGAAACATAAAATTATTTACACGGGAAAGCTCCGAACAAGAAAAAGAAGAACGGGAAATCTTTTTGGGTTTTCTCAAACTAGATAAACACACGAAAAGAAAACAAGAAAAAGAAATAAACTAGCATGGATGATACAGTGGCAAAGTGTGAACACCGACTAACAAAGTGAAAGTGTAAGCAAGAATATAAAGTCGGTGAGAAACACGTACTCCCCCAAGCTTAGGCTTTTGGCCTAAGTTGGTTTACTCCCATGGATGGTCCGGGCGATACCCAAAATCATAATGGGGGTTGTACGGTAGTGCCGCAGCCACTGCCAGAATAGCTGCCTCACGGAGACGAGCAGCCTTTGCCTCCCTCTCATACTCCTTTGCCTCTCCTATAGTTATGTAATATCTCTGTTTTACCTGAAACTCAAAGAAGGCAGGAGCAGGAAGGGTAATATGGAAAACACGCTGTTGGTTAAATATTACCCGGTATAGGAGGGATTCCTCATCCCTCTCAAGGAACTGATAGCATGTCAAAGCGGCGCGATCAAGGAAAGGTGTATGGAGCGGATAGGTATGCCAAGAAAATTTGCTATGCGAGTGGCATAGATCCCACCAAAGAAATACCCTTCATTAGCATTATTATTCAGCCTTCTTGCTATTATAGCTCCCATGTTAAAAATTCTATCACCTGTTACTACGCTCTTAAGAATACTAAGGTCGGGTGCGCAGAGGTGGCAATGCTCAATCTTGTCGTTAACGCATCTACCTATGAAGAGGGCAAAGTAATGCAAGGCATGAAAATGAATGCTCCCCATGGTAGCCTGCGTAATATCTCTAGTTTCTCCGACAGTTATACCAGAGAAAAAATCTCTAACCGAAGATTTAGGAGGATCATTGAGACTACCGCAACCAGGTATCTTGCAAATTCTATTGAAATCCTCTAAATCCATGGTATACGATTTTTCATAGAGATAAAACAGTACGGATGTGTCACAGCCAGCTGAAAATTTCAATCTACGAACAAAAGAGGCAGTGAGAGTAACATACTGTTCACATTTATCGGAGATGAATTCTTCGAGTCCGATGTTGCGAACAAGTGTATCAAACTCGTCTTTGAAACCTGCCTCAATCATGAATTCATCAGAAGGCCATTCACATGGTTGTACCTGTCTGTCCCTCTGTGGGTAAGGATCGGGCTCCCGAATCGCGAGACGGGGACCTCTCTTGCTTGAGGAACCACCATGATAGTTTCTCCTGAACATCTTCCTTTTCTGAAATTTTCAGTGACTCAAAGGAAAAGTGAAGAAGGCTCAACTAAACTCATAGCAACTACTCCCACAAGTGCCTAGAGGCCATATCACGCATGAAAACTACTTGGGACCAGCTAAAATTAGCATACAAAGCTCAAGAACAGGGTCACCAAGGCAGCAAAAATATGCAACGAATAAAGCACTAGAGCAAAAACTAATTTGACCAATGGAGGAGTCACATACCAAGGAGCAATTTCCCCCAAAACAGTTTGGTGAATGGTGCTTTGCACAAGGAGATCGAAAATCGCAGCAAGAAGAGCAAAAACACGGGTTTGAGCTGCGAAACGATTTTTTTCTGGAGGTAGGAGAAGCAGATGGGAGCTAGAATGAGTGGAGGGGGTGCATGTGGGCCCCACAAGCCTGGTAGGCGCGACCAGGGGGGTGCCCGCTCCTCCAGGGCTTGTGGCCCACTGGTGCAGCCCCCTGACTAGCTCTCCGTCTCAGTATTTTTCAAAAATTCCATAAAAATCATACTTGATTTTCACGGCATTTGAAGAACTTTTATTTTGGGGATACTCTTCTACGGGACGCAAAAAGCAGAAAACAAGGAAAACTAAACTAAACTATCATTTTTCTTCTAAGCAACCGAAGGTGAAAGCTTGGAACAGAGGTTTGTGACTCCTCGATTCATCCATCCCATGGTCATCGAAAGAAATCCGTCAATGAGGTTGATCAAGTCTCCTTGACAAAAAAATTGAATCGCAAAAGGAAACGGAGAATTTTCGAATAGTCACTAGGTTACCTCAATGGGGATGTGAATATCCCCAACAAGCAAATCATACTTCATCTTGACAGTAGGTATAGGGCATTCAAAGCTCCCAATAATAATCGATAAAGTCTTTTTGATAACATTGATGCAATGTACTCGATATTGTTTCTTCGGAAAGTGCACCGTATGCTCATTACCGTTGACATGGAAAGTGACATTGCCTTTGTTGCAATATATAACAGCCCCTGCAGTGTTTGAAAAGGGTCTTCCAAGGATGACCGCCATGGGATCATCCTCGGGAATATCCAGGATAACAAAGTCCGTTAAGATAGTAACGTTAGCAACCACAACAGGAACATCCTCACAAATGCTGACAGGGAAAGCAGTTGATTTGTAGGCCATTTGCAGAGTGATTTTAGTGGGTGTCAACTTATCCAGTTCAAGTCTACGATAAAGAGAGAGATGCATAACACTAACACCGGCTCCAAGGTCGCATAAAGCAGTTCTAATGTAGTTGCCTTTAATGCAGCAAGGTATAGTGGGCACTCCGAGATCACCGAGTTTCTTGAGAGTTCCACCCTTGAAGGTATAGTTAGCGAGCATGGTGAAAATCTCAACCTCAGGTATCCTCCTCTTATTAGTCACAATATCCTTCATGTACTTAGCATACGGAGACATATTGAGCATATCTGTCAAACGCATTTGCAGAAAGACAGGTCTAATCATTACAACAAATCGCTCAAAATGCTCATCATCCTTTTTCTTGGATGGTTTGGGAGGAAAGGGCATGGGTTTCTGAACCCATGGTTCCCTTTCTTTACCATGCTTCCTAGCAGCAAAGTCATTCTTATCGTATCTTCTATTCTTAAGCTGTGGGTTATCAAGATCAACAGGTTCAATGTCCACATCCTTATCGTTACTAGGTTGAGCATCAACATGAACATCACTATTGATATTATCATTAGGCTCATGTTCCTCACCAGATTGTGTTTCGGCATCAGAGACAGAGACATCGTTTGGACTCTCAGGTGTAACAGCAACAGGGTTGCTAGCATGCAGGTTCCTATCATCTTTCTTCTTCTTTCTAGGATGACTAGGTGCATCCGTGCTAACTCCTTGAGAATCTTGTTCAATTCTCTTAAGATGACCCTCAGGATACAAAGGTTCCTGGGTCATTCTACCGCATCGTTTGGGTCTACTACCTGTATCAGGTTATCAAGACCATAGATCTCTTCGATAGGTGGTAGATTTTTGACATCTTCAGATTTAATGCCTTTCTCTTTCATAGATTTCTTAGATTGTTGCATATCTTCAGAATTGGGGAATAGAATACCTCTTTTCTTTGGAGTTGGCTTAGGAGGTGGTTCGGGAATAGTCCAAGCATTCTCATTGCACAAGATATTATTCAATAGGATCTCAGCTTGTTCTACTGTTTGTTCCCTAAAAACTAAACCAACACAACTATCTAGGTGGTCTTTGGAAGCATCTGTAAGTCCATTATAGAAGATATCAAGTATTTCATTCTTCTCAAGAGGGTGATCAGGCAAATCATTTAGTAGCTGGACGAGCCTCCCCCAAGCTTGTGGGAGACTCTCTTGTTCAACTTGCGCAAAGTTGTATATTTCCTACAAGGCAGCTTGCTTCTTATGGGCAGGAAAATATTTCTCAAAGTAGTAGATCATATCCTGGCGGCTACGCACACAACGAGGAGCAAGAGAAGTGAACCAAGTCTTAGCATCATCCTTTAGCGAGAAAGGAAACAACTTAAGGATATAGTAGTGGCGGATCTTTTCCTCACTAGTGAATAGGGTGGCTATATAGTGCAGTTTGGTAAGATGGGCTACAACCATTTCAGACTCATAACCATGAAAAGGATTAGTATCGACCAGAGTGATTAACTCAGGGTCGATAGAGAATTCATAATCCTTATCGGTCACAAAGATAGGCGAAGTAGCAAACTTCGGGTCGTATTTCATCCTAGCGTTCAAAGATTTTTCTTTCCACTTGCGCAGTAATTTCTCAACATCCATAACATAACACTCACGCATATCAGGCAATTCATATCTAGGAGATCTAGTTCTTACAGGCAAAATAGCAGGTTCTACTTCAATAGTATCAGCAGTTTCAGAAGTATCATCATATCTAGCAGCAACTCTAGCAATTTGTGCATCAAGGAATGCACCTAGTGGCAAAGCAGTATCAAGCATAGCATCATCATAAGCATCATGGATAGCAGAAGTAGCATCATCAAGCATAGACGACATATCAAAATTTCTAGCAGGAGGTGGTGTCGCAAACTTACTCATAACTGAAGGTGAATCAAGTGCAGAGCTAGATGGTAGTTCCTAACCTGTCCTCGTAGTTGAGGGCAAGACTTTAGTTTTTGGATCTCTCGGATTCCACATAGTGATCAACACACGTAAATCCTAAGTGACTCAGAGAATATAGTTGTGCCTCCCATGCAACGGCGCCAGAAAATGGTGCGTTGATCGGAGAATATTCTTGACTTGGCTACCTCGGCAACGGCGCCAGAAAAAGGTCTTGATAACCCACAAGTATAGGGGATCGCAACAGTTTTCGAGGGTAGAGTATTCAACCCAAATTTATTGATTCGACACAAGGGGAAGCCAAAGAATATTCTCAAGTATTAGCAGTTGAGTTGTCAATTCAACCACACCTGAAAGACTTAGTATCTGCAGCAAAGTATCAGTAGCAAGGTAGTATGATAGCAACAGTAGCAACAGTAACCAGTAGCAGCAAAGTGACAGCAGTAGCAGCAAAGTAACAACAGTAGCAACAGAGTAACAATAGCAGCAGTGACAGCAGTAGCAGCAAATTAACGTAGCAAGGACCAGTAGGAAAAACTTGTAGGCATTCGATTGGTGATGGATGATAATGTCGGATGCTATTCGTAATGTAACAGTTATAACACGGAGAGATATGTAACTAGCTCTAGTTCGTCAATGTAATATAGGCATGTATTCCATATGTAGTCATACGTGCTTAGGGAAAAGAACTTGCATGACATCTATTGTCCATCCATCCCGTGGCAGCGAGGTCCTAATGGAAACTACGGGATATTAAGGTTCTCCATTTAATAAAGAACCGGACCAAAGCATTAACACTCAGTGAATACATGAACTCCTCATACTATGGTCATCTCCGGGAGTGGTTCCGGCTATTGTCACTCCAGGGTTGCCGGGTCATAACACATAGTAGGTGACTACAACTTGCAAGAGAGGAACAAGAACACACATATATTGGCGACAACATAATAGGTTCAGATCTTAAATCATGGCACTCGGGCCCTAGTGACAAGCATTCAGCATGGCAAAGTAGTAGCAACATCAATCTTAGAACATAGTGGATACTAGGGATCAATCCCCATCAAAACTAACTCGATTACATGATAGATCTCATCCAACCCATCACCGTCCAGCAAGCCTACGATGAGATTACTCACGAACGGTGAAGAGCATCATGGAATTGGCGATGAAGGAAGGTTGGTGATGACGATGGCGACGATCTCCCCTCTCCGGAGCCCAGTACGGACTCCAGATCTGCCCTCTAGAGGAAGAACAGGAGGTGGCGACACCTCCGTATCGTAAAACGCGATGAACTCTTCTCCCTGATTTTTTTTTCGGATGAAAGAGACTAAATAGAGCTAAGATTGGAGGCCGTGGAGCAATGTGGGCCCCACAAGCCGACCAGGCGCGACCAGGGGCTCGCGCCTGGTGGGCTTGTGGGCTCACAGCTCCACACCTCCGGTGATTCTTGCGCCAGTATTTTTATATATTCCACAAAAATTCCCCGTAAATTTCCAGGTCATTCGGAGAACTTTTATTTCTGCGCAAAGACAACACCATGGCAATTCTGCTGAAAACAACGTTAGTTCGGGTTAGTTCCATTCGAAACATGCAAATTAGAGTCCAAAACAAGGGCAAACGAGTTTGGAAAAATAGATACGATGGAGACATATCACGAGTCTTGAGTTAGAGAAACTTCAACCTGTATCCCCCAAGGGCCGGGTCATCTTTTGAAAGATGAGTTGGGTCTTGTATTAGATAAAAACTTCAACCTGTAGCCCCCAAGGGCCGGGTCATATTTTGAAAGATGAGCCGGGTCTTGAATTAGAGAAACTTCAACCTATAGCCCCCAAGGGCCGGGTCATCTTTTGAAAGATGAGTCGGGTCCTGAATTTTGTATGACTTCGAAAAGAATCATAAATTAGCCCCCAAGTGTCAGGGATGTTGCTTGCAACGGTTCTAAAACTTGTCTCCCCAAAATTTGTTTGCAGGAATCTGTGACCCGGGTCGAGTCATTCCTTGCTGACTTGAAGAAAAACTTAGCCGAACAGAAGAATGCTCGGACTGAATCTGAAGAAAAATATTGGTTGGCCCTGGCTGATATGGAGAAATGAAGGCTGACGACCAAAATATTGTAAAGAAAGTCAATGCTGATCAAGCCGCCAACCTGAAGCGGGAGGAAAAGCTAGAAGCCGCCCTAGAAGAGCTCTCCTGGTTAAAAAAAGCATATCTCCAACATGACCCAAGCCATCTTTGGTAAGGATCAATTCCCTTCGTCGGAAAGAAGAGCCACAATTTAGTTTGCAAATACTAATTGTCACGGTTTATCCTTTGTAGGTCCGTGAGCCGCCAACCTTCAAAACGACTGCATCCTGAAGCTGAAGTCGATTTACACCTTTATAGAGCAGTTGTATACGGGGAGCATGATGACGATGAAGGCAGTGATGGGCAACAAGCAGCCAATTAAGTCCATCAAGAATATGCTGGGTTGCCTATCAACGTTGCCACAACAAGTAGATGAACTGAAGAGGTGAGCCGGCCGCAAGGGAGCTCTGAAAACCCTAAGTCGGTGCCTCGCCTATGCCCCTGAACTCAAGCCAGAGGAGGTAGGTTCTGGTTATCCTGAGCTGAAAGACAACGAGTCAGAGTTCACCGTAGAAGATAAACACCGGGTTGTGAAAGAGTCTCGCTCCGCGGTGACTCAGCTGGCGGCCAGTTTGGATTTGAACAAATACCAGGCTGGGTATGATGACAATATTAAAAGGTGACTCCTTCTTCGTTCGAAGTTACCAGCCCGACTCCTTGTTGGCGCAAGAATCCCTTCGACTTTGAAGCAGACCTATCTATCTTTCTGAACGATGAAGATGAATTCGTCACCTTGTCCAAGTGCAACTGGAAGCTGGGCGACTTACAAATTGAAGATGGAGAGAGCTCAAGGCAGGGTGACCCGTAGGCGGCTTGAGTTTACTCAGCATGTAATCAAAAACAATTTGATCTCTTCATGACCGGGAGATGATGCCCGGTATGGCCGAGTGATCCATGTGTGGGGACCCCAACTTACGAGTCGAAATCGCCGTGCCCAATGATCCCAGAGATCAATGCTCACCGAACACAGATACCAAATAAAAGAGTCTTACATCCGAGTACCGATTATTACAACACATGATCGAATGGTCAAGTTCACAAGGAAGGGCCTAAGGGAAAATCACTCTGATACACTAGTAGCGGAAAACATAGGGGCTAAGCGGGTGCCCATGCCATCAAGCCTACACCGACAAGCATTCTGACACGGAAGCGTCCTAGTTCGCAGGGGCATCTCCGAAGACGTACTCATCTCCAAACTCCGGTCCTTCCATGTCTGGTCAATAACATTACCAGTGGAAAGACAATGAGTACTTTGAATGTACTCGCAAACAGCCGATGATATGAAAAATGAAAGTGAAGCATAACAATATCATGCATCTTTGGTGTAACTCTACTTGGTGGAATGATCATGATTATGCATCAAAGTTAAAGAATTACTTTTGAAGAATAGGTTACATATATCAATATATCTGTCAAGGGCTAAGCCATCCGGGCTCACCCTATATGCCAAATCATCGAACTTGGTCATATCATTACTTTCATAACGACGCCTTTTTCAACACCACACACACTCACACACACTTGGTTTTTGCGGAAATAACCGGACGTAGTTTAAGAAGGATTACGCAACTGTCCTTTACCATGGACACGACTATTCGAATAGTTTACACTCTGTAGAGGTAGTACACTGGACCCACGAGATCCGTGAAACTTCCGTGTCATCCACGACTCGCACTATATAACATACCCGAGGTAAGTACCCGATCAATGCCTTTCCCCTGGCGATACTAGACAAAAAGGTCGACTCGATTGGTACCCATCCCACATGTTGTATGTCTTACGAGCACCAACTCTGGACAACACCAACCATGCGGGGACCAAGGGTGTGACTGGAACTCATAAAAATGGCATAGTCGTCCTACCTGGCACGACCCCATCATGAGAGTGACCACCCATCACTCCTGTCACTAGTAATGTGGCTCTTTGCTAGCACCGACCATAGTAATTAACATAGCCCCGCCCCATAAGGGGTAACATGGTCGTACTAGTAAGGTTGGGACGATCGACACATCATAAATCTAATCCCATTTCCAAACCAATACTCACGCAAATACCGGGTGCATGACTTCACCAAAAGTGACCACCTAACTCATCATCACCCTCGGGCATTAGTGGCACCCGACGGGGTTTTCATAAACTCTTGCTTTATGTCATTAACATGCTCATGATAATACTACTTCTATCATTACTTGTCAACATGGTATTAGCATGACCCTCAAAGGCCATATCTATCCCTAAGCCATATCTAGGGCCAAGCTCAAGGCATGTGCTCCGGGGGAGCCATCGGTAAAATCGTATCAAATGATTACCGGCACTTATGATCATATGCAACGAAATTACTTGCTATCTTAATCATGCAAAGTAACATATGCTCAGTCATGGTCAAAGGGCTGCTTGCCTTGGTCAGCTAAGTATCCGGGGTCTTTGAGGTCTTCCGCTCCGATTCCCTCGTCACATGGATTTTCTATCATCGATAAAACAATAAATAAGAAATAGCTCACACATAAACAAATCACAAAGTCATTTTAAAAATTCTCTTTATTACTGATAAATCTAAGGTATCATTTAAAAAAATATTTGCCTTAATTTCCCTTGAAGGAACATTTTTTAAATTAACCAAACAGAAGCAAAACTATTTCAATTTAGTCCTTTTTATTATTGTAAAACCGAATAGTTGTAGAAAAATTCATACAAACATATTATTAAATACGACATATTTTTAGAAGAATTACAGTGGAAAAATTATATTTATTACACAGGTTAAATGTTTTTATAAAAATCTTAGAAACCAGGGTTTTCAAAATAAAAAGAAAATCGGCTAACTCCTGGTGTGGCTCGGCCCGGAGCTGGGCTGGCCCATGGCGAGCTCACAGCCTGCCCAGGCGCGCGCGCCGTCAGGTTTGAACCTGGCGTGCGGGGCCCTGCGGTCTGTGGCTGAGGACAGTGCAGCGGAGGAGGTTGGGCCACCGACAGGTGGGGCACACCTGTCGGGGTCGTCTCCTACCTCTGGCCAGAGAAGAGGAGGAGGACGCCGCGAGGATGCCGACGCTCTCAAGCCCCAACGAGGACTGGAATGAGTCTGCCTTACTGTCGCCTACCTGCTGGTGGTCGGAACAACGATAGGGAGACAGGGGTTCGCCGGCAACGAGGAGGTCGTGGCGAAGGAGTTTCGGGAGGTGGTCGAGGAGGTGGCTAGAGACACGGAAATGCTCGGGCGAGTTGGGGGAAAGTTTCCTGGGGTTGAGAGGGTTAGTTTGTGGGGTCAAGGGGCGCAGGAGCCGTCGTGTAGCCGGAGATCGACTGGAGCTCCGAGGCGGAGGGGCCTTGGTCGATCTCGATCATCAGGGCTCTGCTGGGTTGCTAGGGTGGCTAGGGAGGTACTAGTGACCGTGGCGAAGCTATCTAAGGGGTGCTGGAGCGAGGGGGAGGGCTATTTATAGGCCCGCGATGGTGAGCCGATTCGGGAGCGCTGGTGACTCACTGTGGCACGCATGGGGGTGCAGAGAGTAACGCTGGGGCCGAAACCACGGTCTCAGGACATGGTTTTGGAGTACCAGAGCCATCTGCTGCAGAGGGAGAGAGGGGGGAGTCGCGCATCTGTGGCCATGCAATCTTGGCCGGTTCTGGTGCGCGCGGGCACGCGTCGCATGAGCTCTAGCGCGGGAGAGGAGGGGCCCTGAGGCTTGCTCGATGCATAGAGGTTGTCGGGGAAGAGGTTGGACTCCTCGAGGGAGGCTGGAGCTGGCCGAGAACGTCGCCCCCACCTCGGTGGCTTCCTGTAGCGCGCCCACAGCGCAGTTTTGGCATGCCACGGCATGCTGGTGCGCTCTGAGCCACTTTCGACGTGTCTAGCATGTCCTGGCACTGGCTGGGAGTGTGGCTAGCCATTTGGGTCTTGTGCGAGCTTCGGTTGGTCAAGGGAGACAAGAAATACTGGTGCTGTCAGCCTTGAACTGAAATCTAAATTGGGATTTTTGGCCTTTCCACTTAGAACCAGTGAGGGGCTAGTTGACTGGGGTTAGACTCAGATACTGGCCACCTAATCTATGAGTTTGGAGCAAAGGGGTTTGGTTTAGCTATGGCTGAGGTGGCTTTTTCCTATCTGTCAGAAGGTGTTCGACAGTGGTTTAAGGGGGTTGTACCCCACCACTGGTGCTGCAACTTAACATGTTTGGGTTTGGTGGTAAATCATGGGGTTTCACCAAGTTTGAGCTCCGTTGGACAAGTTTAGCTTTGTAAACTTGAAAACACTCCAATATGACAAGATATGTCCCTTCCAAAGGGAGTGTGGGCAAACTAAGTCCCACAAATCCTATTTTTGGTGTGGAACCCTCATTTGATGTATTAGGCACTCCTGCAAAGTTCCAGCATCATTGGATAAACTTTGCTATGTAGAGTTCCTCTAACTTGATTTTCGACAGAAGGGGTTTTTGGGTTATTTGGGGTCCTTATTCACCTTTGATAAAGGTGAAACTTTATGTGGACACTAGATATGGCTTAGGGATATCACTTGAATTTTCTAGGAATTTATTGGGAAGATTTCCTTTGGAAATTTTTCAAAAGGTGAAAACAAACAAAAATAGCTTTCATGGTTTTGTTCAATAATTATAATATAAAATAGGGTTTAAAATCCTATGTATGGAAAATATATGTCCTTTTGATCATCTCTAAATTTAATCAGATTTTTCTAAGACAGAAAAGTATTTTTCCAAGTAGGAATACCAATTCTGGCCTCAGAAATGGACATGTTATTTAAACAGGAAATAATTACAAAAATAATTATCTTTGAGGTTTTGAAATATAAAGATAGGTTAAAATCAGATCACCAACTTTGATTAGAAGCACTGCTTGCTATCAAGGGCACGTAGTGCGACTCAAGGTAGGGTTTTAACTTGACCAGAAATAAGTAAAGGGAAATCAATGTTATAAAAACAGGGTTTTATCCTCACATGATCAATCACACAAGATACAATGTAAATCATGGCACTCACAACATTAGTCTTGAAAAAGTTTTAACAAGCTGAGAATTTCACAATACAGATAAGTGATAGCAAAAATAGAGTGTGACACCATGTAATAGTCGTTAGGTTTGAGGGAAACAATCTTCCATCCATGCCTTCTGCTTGACAGTTCTGAATTGTTATCCTTTTTGCGAATCATGAATCGCCTTTACCAATCCTAATGCTTGATAGTTAGGAAGTGTCATAATTTGACAAGAAAAAGTTGCTTCAACCTATTTGCCAGGGAAAACACCATAGGCCGACTCAATGAGTTGTTGCAAGAGATAAACCAGCCCAGTGGGTCATGGCGAGTTATAAGCAAGGAGCCGGCTCAGTGAGTCGCGGCGAGTCATAAAAAGGATTACGAAACCTTGTGGCAGTGCCACGAAGTTAGTTGTAAAAATTTGTCAGCTCGATGAGCTACGACAAGATAGGACAAGTTTGCAAAACTCTAGTGATACCCCAAGAAGGCTTTTGCAACAGCCCAAGTTATTTAGACCGGCTAGTCAAGCGCGAGTCCAGCTTCATTGAAGCAGGCTTAGTGAACCAATGGTTTCTCTATTTTCCATGTGTGGCTCTGGCCGGTACCTTTCATGTTGTAACCTAGGCGAGTTCAGGGTCCAAAAAACGGATTGACTTGCTGATACGTCCATTTTGCATCATGCTTTCATGTTGATATTTATCGCTTCTTGGGCTGTTATTTCACTTCATGGTACAATACTTATGCCTTTTCTCTCTTATTTTGCAAGGTTTACATGAAAAGGGAGAATGCCGGCAGCTGGAATTCTGGCCTGAAAAAGGAGCAAGTTTGAGATGCCTATTATGCACAACTCCAAAAGCCGTGAAAATCAACATGGATTTTTTTGGGATTTATAAAAAATACTGGGCCGAAGAAGTGCCGGAGGAGCGCCAGCAGGGGGCCACAAGCGTGCTAGGCGCGGCCACCCACCCTGGCTGCGCCTAGGGGGCTTGTGGGCTCCCAGCTGGCCCTCTGGCTCCCCCTTTTACTAGAAAAAGGGTTTCGGTCTGAAAAAAATCAAGAGGAGGCTTTTCGGAGGATTCGTCGCCGCCACGAGGCGGAACTTGAGCAGAACCAATCTAGTTCTCCGGCAGGACGATCCTGCCGGGGAAACTTCCCTCCCGAAGGTGGAAATCGTCGCCATCGTCATCACCAACACTCCTCTTGTCTGAGGGGACTCGTCACCATCAACATCTTCATCAGCATCATCTCATCTCCAAACCCTAGTTCATCTCTTGTAACCAATCTCCGTCTCGCGACTCCGATTGGTACATGTAAGGTTGCTAGTGGTGTTAATTACTCTTTGTAGTTGATGCCAGTTGGATTACTTGGTGGAAGATTTTATGTTCAGATCCTTGATGCTAGTCATTACCTCTCTGGTCATGAATATGATTATGCTTTGTGAGTAGTTACTTTTGTTCCTGAGGACATGGGATAAGTCATGCCATAAGTGGTCATGTGAATTTGGTATTCGTTCGATATTTTGATGTGTTGTATGTTGTTTTTCCTCTAGTGGTGTTATGTGAACGTTGACTACATAACACTTCACCATGGATCCACTAGTAGAAGGCATTGGGAAGGCATTGGGAAGTAGTAAGTAGATGACGGGTTGCTAGAGTCACAGAAGCTTAAACCCTAGTTTATGTGTTGCTTCGTAAGGGGCTGATTTGGATCCACTAGTTTAATGCTATGGTTAGACTTTGTCTTAATTCTTCTTTCGTAGTTGCGGATGCTTGCGAGAGGGGTTAATCATAAGTGGGATGCTTGTCCAAGTAAGGGTAGTACCCAAGCGCCGTTCCACCCACATATGAAACTATCAAAGTAACGAACGCGAATCATATGAACATGATGAAAACTAGCTTGACAGAAATTCCCATGTGTCCTCAGGAGCGCTTTACCTCCTATAAGACTTTGTCCAGGCTTGTCCCGTGCTACAAAAGGGATTGGGCCACTTTGCTGCACGTTGCTACTTTTGTTACTTGTTGGTTGCTATGATTCATCTCACCACACAACTACTTGTTACCGATAATTTCAGTGCTTGCAGATATTACCTTGCTGAAAACCACTTGTCAGATCCTTCTGCTCCTCGTTGGGTTCGACACTCTTACTTGTCGAAAGGACTACGATAGATCCCCTATACTTGTGGGTCATAACTCGCCCAGAGTACATGGGTCCATAGGGCAACTTGTCGAACACATAGTTGAGTATAACCATTTGTAATGCGGTAATTTTTCGCTAGCCAAGAGGGTATTCAGGCTAAACTCAGTGAGTGGAAGCCCCCAAGTGACCTATGATTAGGGAAAAGTCGGGCATAGGATTGCAGAAGCATTTACGCTCTTACTGCAAAATGACTTGGGAACTAGTAGCCCCCAAGTAAGCCGGCTTAATTCTCAAAATCATATAAGGCGCCCATGTTTAAACCGTGCGATGTGGAAACTTTCGTCCTCTTTGGCTTACGAGTACCCAGTTTTGATATAAGTGCAGCATGGTGACTTATGCTCTTTGGCACTGGTAGCGTCCATGCTTGGACGACTTTATGGAACAATAAAGACTCATGCTTTCAAGAAGCTGAAACGGCAAAGGACCCCAAAGTTCATGGGTGCCGGCTTTATTGTTTTATAAACAAAAGATTACAAGTTTTGAGATTTGCAGAAAAGAAAGGAGCCCATGGCTCTAGGTTTTGTAAGGCCTCAAGTGGGCAATATTCCAGGGCGAGTTGTCTCAACCTCTGTCGTTGGCCTATCAGGGAGAAGATCCACCAAGTAGTATGAACCGTTCTGAAGATTCTTGCTGATGACAAACGGTCCTTCCCATGGGGGTGACAATTTATGCATATCAGTGTGGTCATGAATCAACCGGAGCACTAAGTCGCCCTCGTGAAAAGTCCGGCTCTTGACGCGGCGGCTGTGATAGCATTGCAAGTCCTATTGATAGATCACCGAATGTGATGCAGCCAAGTCTCGCTCTTCTTCCAAAGAATCCAATGAATCTTGACGCGCCAACTCGTTGTCCTGTTCCACATAAGCAGCGACTCATGGTGAATCATGTCTGATGTCACTTGGCAATACAGCCTCTGCCCCGTAGACCAGGAAAAAAGGAGTAAAACCCGTAGAACGATTTGGGTGGTCCTGATACTCCATAAAACCGAGGGTAATTCTTCAACCCAACAACTTGGGGTACGCTCCAGAGGTACCATAAGCCGGGTCTTGATTCCTCGCAATATTTCCTGATTCGCCCTTTCCTCCTGTCCATTAGACTCGGGGTGTGCGACTGCAAAAACATCAAGCCGGATATGCTCTCTTCCGCAAAACTCTTGCATTGCGCCCTTTGATAGATTAGTACCATTATAAGTAATGATACTATGAGGGTATCCGAACCGGAAGATCAACTTTTTCAAGAACTTGACAGTCGTGTCTGCATCACAGCTACTAACTGGTTCTGCTTCAACCCACTTAGTGAACTTGTCAGCCGCCACCAATAGGTGAGTCTTTTTGTTGGACGACATTTTGAAAGGACCAACCATGTCCAGCCCCTAGACCGCAAACGGCCAAGTAATTGGAATCATCCGTAAGTCCTCAGTCGGCACGTGCATCTCCCGTCAAAATTTTTGGAAACCATCACATCAACGAACTATATCTTCAACATCTTCATGAGTCGTCAGCCAATAAAACCCATGCCTAAACTCTTTAGAAACCAGGGAGCATGACCCGGCATGATGACCACAGTCGCGTGTGTGAATTTCATTGAGAATCATACACCCTTCCTCAGAAGAGACACACCTTTGAAATACTCCTGAAGTGCTTCGCCTGTGCAACTCGCCATTATGTATGACCATGGATTTGCATCGACAAACGATTTGGCGAGCCAACAACTCATGTGTGGGTAACTCGCCTCGTGTCAGATATGCCATGTAGGGCATCGCCCAATCTGGGGTAGCACGAAGAGCCGCCACAAGTTGAGACTCCAGCACCGCCAAATCTTCCTCTGAAGGTAGCCTCACCGAGGGCTTATGCAACACATCCAAAAAGACATTGGGGGAACAGGCTTACGCTGTGAACCGAGGCGTGAAAGAGCATATGTTGCTTCCTTAAGTCGCCGATCGATGTGATCCACCTGATAACCATGAAAATGACCCGCCACGTTCGACACAGCTCGCCATCAAGGGATCTCTGGAATCCCAAGTGCCATAAACCTGCTATGCCACTAGATCCGAGTCGTCCAAATATCTGACTCGGGTGAGATTCATCTCTTTGGCGTGTCGTAGCCCATGGAGCAGAGCTTCATATTCTGTTGCATTGTTGGTACATGGAAACATGAGTCAGAGGACATAGCAGAATTTGTCACCCTGAGGCGAAGTTAACACCACGCTAGCCCCCGAGCCCTCCAACTGCCTAGACCCGTCAAAATGGATGGTCCAGTATGTGTGATCGGGCCTGTCTTCTGGAATCTGCAACTCGGTCCATTCGTTGATGAAATCCACTAGTGCTTGAGACTTAATGGCCGTGCGAGGGGTATATCGTACATGATGAGGCCCTAACTAGATGGCCCATTTAGCAATCTGTCCAATCGCTTCTCGATTTTGTATGATGTCACCAAGGGGGCAGAACTGACCACCGTGATGGGATGCTCTTGGAAGTAGTGTTTCAGCTTCCGACTCGCCATAAACACCCAAAGACCAGCTTCTGCCAATGCGGGTAGCGTTGTTTGGAGAGGGTCAGGACTTCGCTGATAAAATATACTGGTCGCTGATCCGGATATTCCTTTCCTTCTTCCTTCCACTCGACGACCACTGCCACGCTCACTGCCTTGGAATTAGCCACGATGTACAAGAGCATAGGCTCCTTGTACGTCAGAGCAGCCAATACTGGCGGCTTAGCTAGTTGTTGCTTCAGGGCTTCAAAATCTTCGTTGGCTTCATCCGTCCAGACAAAACGATCAGTTTTCTTGAGTAACTGATAAAGAGGGATGGATTTCTCCCCAAGGCAACTTATAAAGCGACTTACAGCCGCGATACGACCCGCCATGCGCTGGACTTGATTGATATTGGCCGGCTTTCCTAGCGAAGTGATTGCTTCAATTTTATCTAGGTTAGCTTCAATGTCGCGCTCTGACACCCAAAAACCCAGCAATTTTCCTGCGGGAACACCAAACACACACTTGGTAGGGTTAAGCCACATCTAATATACGCGCAAATTGTCAAAAGTCTCCTTGAGATCTTCCAGGAGCGACTCCATCTTCTGAGACCTGACCATGATATCATCAACATAGGCGTGGACATTACTTCCGATCTGATTATGCAAGCAATTCTGGATGCAACGTTGATAAGTCGCTCCCGCACTCTTGAGCCCGAACGACATAGACACGTAACTGAAGGATCCGTAGGGGGTTATGAAGGATGTTTTCTCCTGGTCCGCCACAGCCATCTTGATCTGGTGGTATCCTGAGTAAGAATCCAAAAAACACAAACACTCGCAACCCGCCGCCGAGTCAATCATTTGATCAATGTGGGGAAGGGCGAAAGGATCCTTTGGACAGGCTCTGTTGAGGTCAGTGTAGTCGATGCACATGCGGAAAGTGCCATTCTTTTTTAGCATCAGAACCGGGTTAGCCAACCATTCAGGATGAAAAACCTCGATGATGAATCCGACGGCCAAAAGCCGGGCGACTTCCTCTCCAATTGCCTTACGCCGTTCTTCGTTAAACCTACGAAGATACTACCGAACCGGTTTTACTTTGGGGTCAGTATTAAGATGGTGCTCAACGAATTCTCTCGGGACCCCCGGCATGTCTGGAGGTTTCCATGCGAAGATGTCCCGATTTTCACGGATGAATTCGATGAGCGCGCTTTCCTATTTGGGATCCAGACCTGTCCCAATGGTGAATTACTTGGTTGAGTCGCCAGGCGTGAAGTCTATCACCTTTGTGTCGTCCATTGGTTTAAATTTGAGGGACGGCTCTGAGTCAACCTTGGTCAGTTGAGCGGCGTCATATCTGCCGGGTCAACATTGGCTTGGTCAAACTTGAGCTCTTTGGCCGCGCAAGCCGTCTCAGCATAAGCTTCATCTCCTTCTTCGCACTCTTGGGCTATTTTCCTATCTCCGTTGATTGTAATAGTCCCCTTAGGACTAGGCATCTTGAGCTTGAGATAAACATAGCAGGGCCGCGCCATGAATCGAGCGTAAGCCGGCCTTCCAAACAACACGTGGTAAGGACTCTTGATTTTGACCACCTCGAACATGAGTGATCCGCTCCTGTAATTAGATTACGTGCCAAAAGCCACATTAAGCTTGATCCGCCCAATTGGGTAGGACGACTTACCCGGAACAATGTCGTGGAAAACCGTGGATGACGACATCAAGTCTTTCTCCGAGAAGTTCATCCTTTGAAAGGTATCAATGTATAAGATGTTTATGCTGCTGCCACCATCCATAAGGACTTTGGAAAGGGTGTATCCTCCGACTTGGGGAGCGACGACCAAAGCCAAGTCGCCAGGGTTATCAACTCGGGGCGGGTGATCCTCCCTACTCCAGGTTATGGGATGTTCGGACAAATGGAGGTACCTAGGGAGCGTCGGCTCAGCCATGCTGAAAGTTCTATGTTTCACCGTCTGGTCCCGTTTGCATGTGCTCGTGGTGAACACATGATATTTCCCACTGTCCAGCTGCTTAGGGTTGTTCTAAAAGCCGCTATTGTCATCCTGTCGCTGGAGATCTCATTGTTGGGTGGTTGCTGAAACACGCCATGTGGGTTATACCGCTGTTGGTTGTGAACTTGGTACTGTCCACTATTAGGTTGTGACCCACCGTGCGGGCCCGGGTTAGGAAACCCACCGAACGGGCTTTGGCGTGACCCGGGCGCGCTGAACTGTTCCTGTCGATGGCCCTGATCATCTCGTTGGCCTTTCATGAGCGCCTCAGCTCGGAACTCCTGCATGATATAGCAATCCTCCCAGGATTGGGTAGCCGGTCCCTCAGCCGTAACGTGCTATGGGCAGGGGCGTTTGAGCATCTCATGATAGTTGTGCGGCTTCTTCCCGCTAAAGCCTCGCTTCTTCTGGCGTTGGTTCCCGTTGCCGGTGCTTGTATTGGTGACGAAGTTTGTGGGACCTTCCTGTTGTCTCCTCTTACCTTGCCCGCCGTGGTTATGGTTACCCCACCCTTGAAACTGGGAGTGACCTTTTGACGACTCGCCCCTTCTGGCGGTGCTAACCTTGTCATCATCCTCCCTAGGATCCTTAGTGTCGTCTGACTCGGCATATCTGGTTAGGGTGTCTGTCAACTCGCGCATGTCCTGCACCTTACTCTTAAGTCGCCCCAGCTTCAGTACCAAAGGCTCGTAAGGGCAATTTTTCTCCAGAATCAGCACTGCCTGAGCCGCCGAGATGTCGTCCGACGAATGAGTGACCTCTGCAACTCGCCGTGTTCAATGATGGGCCGACTCGTCCGGTTGCTGAACGCAGTGTTGTAAGTCAACGATGGTCATTGGTCGTTTGCAAGTCCCTCGGAAATTTTTGATGAAACGCTCCTTTAACTCCGCCCAAGTGTTGATGGAGTTAGGCGGTAGGTTTTTCAACCACATACGCGTCGTTCCTTCAAGCATCATGGTAAAATACTTGGCGCAAACCGCCTCGTTCACATCGAGCATATCGATCGAAAGCTCATAACTCTCGATCCATGACCCTAGCTGGAGATCTGGTGTATAATTGGGTACCTTCCTCGGTCCCTTGAAATCCTTTGGCATTCGCTCATTGCTCAGAGCGGTCTTGAGACAGGGCACCCAACGTGCCTGCCGCCTGTATCGAGCGTTGCGGGAGGGGCCTGGGTGTTAGCCGGGTAGCCCTGACCCGTCGCGGCTGCCGTCTCCATCAGGCGGGCGGCTTGTGCTGCATACACGATGTCTTGGCCCAAGTATTGTGCATCCCGGGTGGATTGGTTTGCGGTGGACGCTGTTGCCCACTGGTCACCGCGGGTTGGTCCTCATGGCGACTCCTGGTGTGACTCGCCTGGGGTGTAGAGTGCAACCGGTTGAGGCTGTGTGAATATTACGCGTGCTGGACCACCGCTGTTTTTAGCATCTCGATGGCGTTTCTTGGCTCCACCTCAGCCGGGGAGTTTCCGTAAATTGGGAGGGACTCTAAATGGTGAGTTGCCGCCAGCACGTTATCCACGAGATTTGAGAAGTGGCCTCGTGGTGTCTGGAAGTGAGGTACGTGGGCCTCCGTTGGTTGAGGTGGTGGCTGATACGTCTCCAACATATCTATAATTTTTGATCGTTCCATGCTATTATATTATCAACTTTGGATGTTTTATAAGCATTAATATGTTATTTTATCTTATTTTTGGGACTAACCTATTGACCTAGAGCCCAGTGCCAGTTTCTGTTTTTTTCCTTGTTTTTGACCTTTTTCAGATAGGAATATCAAACGGAGTCCAAATAGAATAAAACTTTTGCGATGATTTTTTTGGACCAAAAGAGACCCCCGAAGCTTTGGCAAAAGGCCAGAAGAGCCACGATGGAGTCATGAGCCCGGTAGGCGCGCCCTACCCCCCCCCCCCTCGGAGGGCCTAGCAGGCTTGTGACCTCCTCGTGGGCCCAACTGACATAATTCCAGCGCCATAAATTCCTATAAATATAGAAATCCCCCAAAAGAAACCTAGATCGGGAGTTCCGCCGCCGCAAGCCTCTTTAGCCACCAAAAACCAATCGGGCGCCCGTTCCGGCACCCTGCCGGAGGGGGAATCCATCTCCGGTGGCCTTCTTCATCATCCCGGCGATCTCCATGACGAGGAGGGAGTAGTTCTCCTTCGGGGCTGAGGGTATGTACCAATAGCTATGTGTTTGATCTCTCTCTCTCGTGTTCTTGAGATGTCATGATCTCGATGTACCGCGGGCTTTGCTACAATAGTTGGATCCTATGATGTTCTTCCCCCTCTCCCTTCTTGTAATGAATTGAGTTTCCCCTTTGAAGTTATCTTATCGGATTGAATTATTAAGAATACTTGACGTATGTCTTGCACGTGTCTATCTGTGGTGACAATGGGATATTCATGTCAGTACTTGATGTATGTTTTGGTGATCAACTTGCGAGTTGCGTGACATCAGGAACCTATGCAGATGGGTTGGCACACGTTTTGACTCTCCGGTAGAAACTTTGGGGCACTCTTTGAAGTTCTATGTGTTGGTTGAATAGATGATTCTGAGATTGTGTGATGCATATCGTATAATCATGCCCACGGGGACTTGAGGTGACAACGGAGTATCTAGGTGAAATTAGGGTCTTGGTTGATGTGTGTCTTAAGGTGGTATTCTAGTACGAACTCTAGGATAGATTGAACGGAAAGAATAGCTTCATGTTATTTTACTACGGACTATTGAATAGATCGATCAGAAAGAATAACATTGTGGTGGTTTCGTACCCGACAATAATATCTTCGTTTGTTCTCCGTTATTAATGACTTTGGAGTGACTCTTTGTTTCATGTTGAGGGCTAGTTATATGATCCAATTATGTTGTCATTGTTGAGAGAACTTCAGTAGTGAAAGTATGAACCCTAGGCCTTGTTTCCACGCATTGCAATACCGTTCGTGCTCACTTTTATTATTATTTACCTTGCTGTTTTTATATTTTCAGATTACAAAGACCTATATCTACTATCCATATTGCACTTGTATCACCATCTCTTCGCCGAACTAGTGCACCTATACAATTTACCATTGTATTGGGTGTGTTGGGGACACAAGAGACTCTTTGTTATTTGGTTTGCATGGTTGCTTGTGAGAGACCAGCTTCATCCTACGCCTCCCATGGATTGATAATCCTTAGGTCACCCACTTGAGGGAAAATTGCTACTGTCCTACAAACCTCTGTATTTGGAGGCCCAACAACATCTACAAGGAGAAGGTTGCGTAGTAGACATCAAGCTCTTTTCTGGCGCCGTTGCCAGGGAGGTTAACGCTTGAAGGCATATCTTTAGATATTGCAATCGAATCTTTTAGTTTCTTGTTTTATCACTGGTTTAGTCTATAAAATAAAACTACAAAAAAAATGGAATTAAGGTTGCCTCATATGCTTCATCTTTTTAATGTCTTTCGTGAAAATGATGGGAAGGAAAATTGTGATCAAGTGCTAGAAGAAGAATTACATAGAATGCTTGGCGTAAAATATGTGAATAATGAGCATGATTGCAATGTTGTTAGTATGAATTCTTTGAATACCCATGATGCTAATGATATGCAAAGCCACAAGCTTGGGGATGCTATCTTTGATGAAGATGATCTTTTTAGTTCCCCCACTTTGAATGATCAAATCTATTATGATGAAAGCATTCCCCCTATTTATGATGATTATGGTGATAATACTTATACTATAAAGGAAGATAATAACACTTGTCACAATTATGGGTATCCTTTCACTGAACATCACTCTTTTAATGTGGAAACAATTTGTAGTGCTCAAGTCTTTTACGATACTCCCACTATTAATCATGAGAATAAATTTGCTATTGCGGAGAGTAGTAAAATTTCTATGCTTGTAGATCATCAAAGGAATGCTTTAGGTGCTGGTTATATTGGTGGATTCATTCGTGATGCTACTGAAAATTATTATGAGAGAGGAACATATGCTTCTACATATCGCAATAATATCAAGTTTCTTCCCTATGTGTTGAAAGTTTTGAAGCTATGCTTGTTTTACCTTCCTATGCTAGTTGATTCTTGCTCTAAAAAATTGTTTGTTCACAAAATCCCTATGCATAGGAATAGGGTTAAGCTTAAATGTGCTATTCATATGCTTCATAATGCTTCCATTATGTTTCAATCCTTATCTTTTATGTGAGCATCATTGAAATCATCATGCCTAGCTTGAAAGGCATTAAAGAAAAGTGCTTGTTGGGAGTTAACCCAATATGAATCCTTACTGTTTTTGTGTGTTCACATGATTAAGCTACTGTATTAATCATGTTTTATTGCCTTAGTTTCAATAAAGTGCCAAGTAAAGCCTTTATGATTAGTTTGGGTGATAGTTCTTTGATCATGCTGAAAAAGACAAAAACTTTGCGCTCGCTAAGTCATTTCTAATTTCTATCCAGAGAGTGCTTTTAGGTTGATTCTTTTTGCTTCTGATTGATATACAAATTTCATTAATTTTCATAATTGTTTCAGAATTTTTGGAAGTGCATAAGTATGGTTATTATTCAGATCATTACATACGGTTCTGTTTTTGACAGATTCTGTTTTCAATGCATAGTTTGCTTGCTTTGCTGTTTCCATAGATTATATTGAGTAATATAAATTGTGGAAATAGTAAGATACAATATTCATTGTGTGAAAATAATTATGAGTCTTGTTTTTACAGTACCCAAGTGATTGATTTGCTTGTTATCATACTAACCAATCTCACGAAGTTCCGTTAAGTTTTCTGTTGTGAAGTTTTCAAGTTTTGGGTAAAGTTTCGATGTACTATGGAACAAGGAGTGGCAAGAGCCTAAGATTGGGTATTACCAAGGCACCCCAAATCCATATTCAAGGACACCAAAGACCTAAGCTTGGGGATGCCCCGGGAAGGCATCCCCTCTTTCGTCTTCAATCCATCGGTAACTTTAAGTGGGGCTATATTTTTATTCACCACATGATATGTGTTTTGCTTGGTGTGTCATTTTATTTTATTAATACTTTCTTGATGTTATTTATATTAATGCTTTGCATCATTTAGTTCAATAAAAATGTCAAGGATAGCCTTTACCATGCTTAATTTGCAAGTATAGGAGTTGTTGTCCCAAAACAGAAAGTTTGCTTGCAGTGCAAAAATTCCCTAGAATGTTCTGTATGTCAGAATAACTCGAAATTTGGACACAGTATGCTCTTATGAATTCTCTACAGCATGGAATATTTTTAAGATTTTTTGGATTTAATTAAGTATGGACCTTTCTGCATTCTTTACAGACTGTTCTGTTTAGGAAGATTGCTGTTATGTTTGCATATGTTTGCTTGTTTAATGATTCTATTTGAGGATAGGAGTTTTAAATATACAGAGGCATTTAGTATGCAATGCCAAATAATAATTTTAGTGATATACTACAGTAGAGGATGATAAAGTTTTGCATTGATTTATACTAACCTATCTCATGAGTTCTTGTTGAGTTTTGTGTGGATTAAGTTTTTAAGATTTTGGAAACCACCATATGAGAGGAATTAAGGAGACACAAATGCTCAAGCTTGGGGATGCCCAAAGGCATCCCTAATTCATATTTCAATAAGTCTCAAGCACCTAACCTTGGGTATGCCCCGGATGGCATCCCACCTTTCTTCTTCAAACAATTATCGGTTAGTATCGGTTGAACCTAAGTTTTTGCTTCTTCACATGATTCGTGCTATCTTGAAGTTTCATTTTATTTTGTTTTAATAAGGTACTTTAGATCTGAAATTCTCAGATGGGAGAGTCTTCACATAGCCAAATAATTATTCACTACTCATTCAGCTTCACTTATATCTTTTTGAGTAGTTTTTCTTTTACTCTCATGCTTCACTTATATCATTTTGAGAGTCTTAAACAGCATGGTAATTTGCTTAGGTTATGAATATAGTCCTAATATGATGGGCATCCAAGAGGGATATAATAAAAACTTTCATATAGAGTGCATCGAGTACTATGAGAAGTTTGATTCTTTGCATATAGTTTTGAGACATAACAATGGTGATATTAGAGTCATGCTAGGTAGTAATTATGGATTGGTAGAAATACTTGTGTTAGAGTTTTGATTCCCGTAGCATGCACATATGGTGAACCCCTATGTTAGGAAGTCAGAGCATGATGTTTTTATTGAGTGTCATCCTTTGTGTGGAGGTCGGGATCGCACGATGGTTAACTCCTGCCAACCCTTCCCCTTGGAGCATGCATCTAATACTTTCTTTCGATTACTAACAAAACTTTTGCAATAAGTATGTGAGTTCTCTATGACTAATGTTGAGTCCATGGATTATACACACTCTCACCCTTCCACCATTGCTAGCCTCTCTAGTACCGCGCAACTTTTGCTGGTACATTACACCCACCATATATCCTTCCTCAAAACAGCCACCATACCTACCCATCATGGCATTTTTATAGCCATTCCGAGATATATTGCCATGCAACTTCCACTGTTCCGTTTATTATGACACGCATCATCATTGTCATATTGCTTTGCATGATCATGTAGTTGACATCGTATTTGTGGCAAAGCCACCACTCATATCTTTCATACATGTCACTCATGATTCATTGCACATCCTGGTACACTGCCGGAGGCATTCATATAGAGTCATATCTTTTGTTCTAAGAATCGAGTTGTAAGTAAATAAAAGTGTGATGATCATCATTATTAGAGAATTGTCCCATGTGAGGAAAGGAAGGAAGCTATGATTCCCTCACAAGTTGGGATGAGACTCCGGACTATAAAAATAAAATAAAAGAGGCCAAAGAGCCCACAAAAAAATGAAAATAGAAAAAACAAAAAAAAAGAGGCCAAAGAGCCCAAAAAAGAGAGAGAAAAAGAGAGAAGGGACAATGCTACTATCCTTTACCACACTTGTGCTTCAAAGTAGCACCATGATCTTCATGATAGAGAGTCTCATACATTGTCACTTTCATATACTAGTGGGAATTTCATTATAAAACTTGGCTTGTACATTCCAATGATGGGCTTCCTCAAATTGCCCTAGGTCTTCATGACCAAGCAAGTTGGATGCACACCAACTTACTTTCTTTGTGAGCTTTCATACACTTATAGCTCTTGTGCATCTCTTGCATGGAAATTCCTACTCACTCACATTGATATATATTGATGGGCATCTCCGTAACCCGTTGATACGCCTAGTTGATGTGACCATCTCCTCCTTTTTGCCTCACAACCACCACCATATTCTATTCCACCTATAGTGCTATGTCCATGGCTCACTCTCATGTATTGCATGAGAGTTGAAAAGGTTTGAGAAAGTAAAAGTGTGAAAACAATTGCTTGACTAATTCCGGGGTTGTGCATGACTTAAATACGTTGTGGGGGAGATGGAGCATAGCTAGACTATATGATATTGTAGGGATAACTCTCTTTGGCCATGTTATATCGAGAAGACATGATTGCTTTGTTAGTACGCTTGAAGTATTATTGTTCTTATGTCAACATTAAACTTTTTGTCTTGAATCATATGGATCTGAATATTCATGCCACAGTATATGTTAGCTAGCATTCCACATCAAAAATTCAGTTTTTATCACTTACCTACTCGAGGACGAGCAGGAATTAAGCTTGGGGATGCTTGAGACATCTCCAACGCATCTATAATTTTTTATCGTTCCATGCTATTATATTATCAACTTTGGATGTTTTATAAGCATTAATATGATATTTTATTTTATTTTTGGGACTAACCTATTGACCTAGAGCCCAGTGCCAGTTTCTGTTTTTTTCCTTGTTTTTGACCTTTTTCAGATAGGAATATGAAACGGAGTCCAAATGGAATAAAATTTCGCGATGATTTTTTTGTACCAAAAGAGACCCCCAAAGCTTTAGAAGAAGGCCAGAAGAGCCACAAGGGAGTCACGAGCCCGGTAGGCACGCCCTACCCCCCCTCCCCCCCAAAGGGCCTAGCAGGCTCGTGACCTCCTCGTGGGCCCAACTGACGTAATTCCACCGCCATAAATTCCTATAAATACAGAAACCCCCCAAAAAGAAACCTAGATCGGGAGTTCCGCCGCCGCAAGCCTCTGTAGCCACCAAAAACCAATCGGGAGCCCGTTCCGGCACCCTGCCGGAGGGGGAATCCATCTCCGGTGGCCTACTTCATCATCCCGGCGATGTCCATGATTAGGAGGGAGTAGTTCTCCCTCGGGGCTGAGGGTATGTACCAGTAGCAATGTGTTTAATCTCTCTCTCTCTCTCTCGTGTTCTTGAGATGTCATGATCTCGATGTACCACGGGCTTTGCTACTATAGTTATATCCTATGATGTTCTTCCCCCTCTCTCTTCTTGTAATGAATTGAGTTTCCCCTTTGAAGTTATCTTATCGGATTGAGTCTTTAAGAATACTTGATGTATGTCTTGCACGTGTGTATCTGTGGTGACAATGGGATATTCATGTGAGTACTTGATGTATGTTTTGGTGATCAACTTGCGAGTTTCGTGACATCGGGAATCTATGCATATGGGTTGGCACACATTTTGACTCTCCGGTAGAAACTTTGGGGCACTCTTTGAAGTTCTATGTGTTGGTTGAATAGATGATTCTGAGATTGTGTGATGCATATCGTATAATCATGCCCACGGATACTTAAGGTGACAATGGAGTATCTAGGTGACATTAGGGTCTTGGTTGATGTGTGTCTTAAGGTGTTATTCTAGTACGAACTCTAGGATAGATTGAACGGAAAGAATAGCTTCGTGTTATTTTACTACGGACTCTTGAATAGATTGATCAGAAAGAATAACTTTGTGGTGGTTTCGTACCCGACAGTAATCTCTTCGTTTGTTCTCCGCTATTAATGACTTTGGAGTGACTCTTTGTTGCATGTTGAGGGCTAGTTATATGATCCAATTATGTTATCACTGTTGAGAGAACTTCACTAGTGAAAGTATAAACCCTAGGCCTTGTTTCCACGCATTGCAATACCGTTCATGCTCACTTATATTATTATTTACCTTCCTGTTTTTATATTTTCAGATTAGAAAAATCAATATCTACTATCCATATTGCACTTGTATCACCATCTCTTCGCCGAACTAGTGCACCTATACAATTTACCATTGTATTGGGTGTGTTGGGGACAAAAGAGACTCTTTTTATTTGGTTGCAGGGTTGCTTGAGAGAGACCATCTTCATCTTATGCCTCCCACAGATTGATAAACCTTAGGTCACCCACTTGAGGGAAAATTGCTACTGTCCTACAAACCTCTGCACTTGGAGGCCCAACAACGTCTACAAGGAGAAGGTTGCGTAGTAGACATGAGTGGCTGCTTAGGCGGTTGAACCAGACCCTCCCCTGGAGCGGTCTACAAAGGCCGATCGGGTCCCATCCCAGGAGTGCGTGGGGTGTCGAAGAGGCGAGTCGGATGTAGATCAGCTGGGAGGCGCCCATGATGCCTCCTCCGGTGAATAGCATCGGACGCGCGTTGTTGTCTTTCAAGCCGCCAGCCTTCGGTGTTCAGCCGTTCTGTCTCCGCCGTGGTCCGGGCCTGCTATGTCGCCATCCTGGCTGCTTCCGCTTCCACGTCCCGCTTAGTCTTGGCCATCTCCTCCTGCTGCTTCGCCAGTTCGGCATTGATAGCTTCCTGGTTCTCCGCCGTCACACCAGTTGTCATGAGTGTGGTGATTTCCGCCGTCAAATCCGCCATGGCTTGAGCCGGAATTTTTGATGACTCGCTAGTCTCATTGTTGCCGCCGGGTTTGGCTGAGGTTGTGGCGCCCCTGCCATGTAGATGGCGACTTGTCGATGGGGTATTTCAAAGCCCCCGGAGTCTGCCGCCAGTGGCAACCCTCCGAGTTGTCCCTCATAGATAGGATGGATTGAATCTGTGTCGCCCATGGATGACTCGTCGTCAGAGTTGACGGGGGTGATCTCCTGGACTGTCGGTTCGTCCTGTACGCTGGCTCCCTGCGTAAAACTGACGAAAACGTGGCGTCTCCTGTCCTGACGTGTGATGGGGAGAGCATACCTGGCCGGCTCGACGATGTTGGTGGAGGTGTCCGGCTCGGGTACGGGCGCTCCAAACAAGTCGATGAAGACGTTGATCTTGCCGAAGGGGACCCTGAAACCAAACTCGATTGAATCAGCTTCAGGCCCTCACTACGAGTTGTTGATGTAGTATTTTCCATGGTGGCTCTTCATCATGATGCCGATCGCATAGCTTCCTGACCCTGGTAGGGCTCCCTTTGAGAACTTAACTCCACCGTGCGCTAGCCCCACGGTGGGCGCCAACTGTCATGGTTTTGTCACGGCAGATGTCCTCGTGAAAGGACTTAGTGAAGGAGCCATCGCACCTTGGTGGCGACTCAAAGGGGTGAGCGAAATCGAGACTCAGATTTACCCAGGTTCGGCCCCTCGTGTGGACGTAAAAGCCTACGTCCTACTTTGTGTAGATTGATGATGGATTCGATTACAAGGAGGGCGTAACTCGCGTGACCTAGCTCTCGATGATTTCTAACTTTCTCTATCGGACCCAGGGACTCGCCTTTATATACAGGTCGAGGCCCTAGGGTTTACAAGAGTCCTAGCCACGCTACAAATCATGGTCTTCCATATCTCTAAGTCGTCGTGCTTTCCAAGACTCGAAACCTCCTTGGCGGCTTATCTTCTGCATCAATCCTGAACCGCCATCCGGCCCATGGGCCCCTGGGCCAAGGCTTGCATTAACAAAGGATGAGTCACCCCTTCAGTGAACCGGCCCAGTTAGGGCGGGTTACACCGCAGGTAATATCCCCAACAGCAGGTATTGCATTTGAATTACTCTAGGTGTAGTAGTTAAAGGTGCCATCATCGGGATAATATCATCCATGTGTTCTCTGGTCTCTTTGCCATCTAATTATATGCATGGGTTTTATAGGACGTCTATATTAGCTAAAGGTGTTCGTTCATGAGCCCATGCTGAAGTCTCAATTAATTCCTACCAATGCTCCCGCCAAGAAATTAAGAACATAAATCCAGTAGCCCAAACAAGATGTACAAATAAGAACATCCAAGCCCATAATTATAAACTATTCATCCCAAAAGGATTATATCCATTGATAAGTTGTGAAGAGTTTAACCATAGGTAATCTCTTAACCATGCCATCAAATAAGTGGAGGATTCATTAAATTGTGAAACGTTGCCCTGCCATAATGTGATATGTTTCCAATACCAATAAAAAGTAACCCCACCCAATGGTATTTAACATCCAGAAAACTGCCAAATAAAATGCATTCCAAGCAGAAATATCACAAGTATCGCCGCGCGCTGGGCCGTCACAAGGAAAACTATACCCAAAATCTTTTTTATCTGACATTAATTTGGAACCATGTGCGTCTAAATCGCCCTTTAGTAAAATGAATGTAGTTGTATGCAAACCTAGAGAAATAGCATGATGAACCAAGAAATCCCCAGGTCCTATTGTTAAGAAAAGTGAATTACTATTCCCATTAACAACATTCAACCATCCGGGCAACCATAGGCTTCGACCCGCATTGAAAGCGGGTCCATTCCTTGAAGATAAGAGTATATCGCAGCCATATGTCGTCTTGCCATGAGCAGATTGTATCCATTGTGCAAATATAGGTCCGATGAAGATTTGCTTTTCTGGAGTACCAAAAGCAAGCATGGCGTCGTTATGAACATAAAGGCACAAGGTATGGAATCATATAAAGAGGCTAGCCCAACTTAAATGAGATATGCTATCTTCTTTATGGTCTAACATTCTTGCCAATACATTATCCTCATTCTGTTTTGGATTGTAATCCCTAATGAAAAAATAGCTCCATGAGCAAAAGCCCCTGTCATGATGAACCCCGCAAAATATTAGTGATGAGTATATAAAGCAGCTTGAGTAGTAAAGTCTTGTGCTATGAATGCATAAGGAGGTAAAGAGTACATATGTTGAGATACTAAGGAAGTAATAACCCCTAAAGAAGCTAAAGTGAGACCTGACTAAAAATGAATCGAATTGTTGATTGTGTCATAAAAGCCCTTATGCCCATGCCCTAATCGACCCCCCGGAGGAGTATGCACTTCTAAAAGATCTTTAATACTGTGCCCAGTTCCGAAGTTAGTTCGATACATGTGACCAGCAATGAGAAAAATAAATGCAATAGCTAAATGATGGTGAGCCATATCAGTCAGCCACAAACTTTGTGTTTGTGGATGGAATCCCCCAAGAAGAGTTAGAATGGCAGTTCCCGCTCCTTGGGCGGTACCAAATAAATGATTACTCGAATCAGGGTTTTGGGCATAAAGATTCCACTGACCCATCAAAAGTGGTCCCAACCCCTAGGGATAGGGTAATACATCTAAGAAATTATTCCATCGAACGTACTCCCCCTGGATGCGCGAATAGCTACATGAACTAAATGTCCTATCCAAGCCAAAGAACTTACCCCGGAAAGTCCTGAGAAATGATGATTGAGACGAGATTCCACGTTTTTGAACCACGAAAGGCTTGGTTTCCATTTGGGTAGTAGATGTAACCAACTCGCTATTAAGGAGAGCGTAGAAAGAAATAATAGAAAAAGAGCTCTAGTATAAAGATCTTCATTGGTGCGTAATCCTATTGTATACCACCACTAATAAACCCCAGAATAAGAAATATTCACTGGACCAGCAGCACCTCCTCGAGTAAAGGCTTCCACAGCGGGTTGACCAGAATGAGGATCCCAAATCGCATGAGCAATAGGTCTTACGTGTAAAGGATCATGTATCCATGATTCAAAATTTCCTTGCCAAGCTAAATGAAACAGATTTTCGGACATCCATAGAAAGATTACTGCTAATTTCCCAAAGTGAGAAGCAAAAATTTTCTGATAAAGACGTTCTTCAGTAATATCATCATGACTTTCGAAATCATGTGCGGTAGCAATACCAAACCAAATATGACGACTAGTGGGGTCCTGAGCTAAGCCTTGGCTAAACCTGGGAAATCTTAATTCCATAATGCCTTTCAAATCCTCCTAGCCACTATTCTACTGCAATAATTCTCGCTAATAAGAATGCTCATGTCGTGGCAATTCCACCCACAAGGTAATGGGTTGCTCCTACAGCACGTCCTTGTATAATGCTCAAGGCTCTAGGCTGAGTAGCAGGAGCAACTTTTAATTTGTTATGAGCCGAGACGAAAGATTCAATGAGTTCTTGCCAATAACCATGGCCACTGAATAAAAACATTAAACTGAAGGCCCAGAGAAAATGAGCACCTAAGAAAAAAAAGACCATATGCAGATAATGAAGAACCATAAGACTAAATGACTTGCGATGCCTGTGCCCACAAGGAATCTCGAAGCCACCCATTAATCGTAATGGAACTATGTGCAAAGTTTCCCCCTGTAATATGAGTTACCACCCCTTGATCACTTATGGTACCCCAAACATCCGACTGCATTTTCCAACTGAAATGGAAAATGACTACCGAAATTTCATTGTACATTCAGAATAAACCTAAGAAAACACGATCCCAAGCAGATACTTGATATGTTCCCCCTCGGCCAAGCCCATCGCAAGGAAAGAGAAAACCTAGATTTGCTTTATCGGGTATCAAACGGGAACTCCGAGCAAATAAAACACCTTTCAAAAGTATTAATACAGTCACATGTATGGTAAATGCAAGACTGTGATGGACTAAAAAATGTGCGGTTCCTAATGGAATAGGTAACAAAGCCACTTTGCCACCTACTGCTACTAACTCGCCGCCTCCCCACGTTAAGCTAGTACTTGTTGTTGCACCAGGAGCTGTTACGCCAGGCGTAGTAGCATGGATATTTTGTACCCATTGAGCAAAGATAGGTTGTAATTGTATGGCGGTATCCAAAAACATATCTTGTGGACGGCCTAAAGCACTCATGGTATCATTATGAATGTACAAGCCAAACTGTGAAAACCTAGAAATATACATACCTAGTTAAGGTGGGATATGATTACATCACGGTGTCTAAGGATGCAATATAATAGATCGTTGTATCAAGTAGTTGGATCATAGTCTCTTACCATAAAAATTGATGCATGTGCAGCAGCACTGACTATTAGAAATCCACCAATCCACATGTGGTGTGTGAACAAGGAAAGTTGTGTACCATAGTCAGTAGCTAGGTATGGATAGGGAGGCATAGAATACATATGATGAGCTACAACAATGGTTGTAGAGCCTAGCGTAGCTAGGTTAAGAGATAATTGAGCATGCCATGACGTTGTTAAGATTTCATAAAGACCCTTACGGCCTTGTCCTGTAAATGGGCCCTTGTGAGCCTCTAAAATATCTTTAAGTCCATGGCCAATACCCTAGTTGGTCCTATACATATGACCTGCGATTAGGAACATAATAGCAATATCTAAATGATGGTGTGCAATACCGGTCAGCCAGAGACCATCGGTTATTGGATCTAGTCCTCCACGAAAAGTCAGAAATTCTGCGTATTTGGACCAACTTAAAGTGAAAAAAGGGGTTGCTCCTTCGGCAAAACTAGGATAAAGTTGAGCCAAAAGGTCCCGATTCAAGATAAATTCATGAGGAAGTGGTATATCTTTAGGATCCACCCCAGCGTCGAGAAATTGGTTAATTTGTAAAGATACATGAATTTGGTGTCCCACCCAAGAAAGAGACCCAAGTCCTAATAATCCTACTAAGTGGTGATTCAACATGGATTCTACATCTTGGAACCAGGCCAATTTGGGAGCGGCTTTGTGATAATGGAACCAACCAGCAAAAAGCATTAACGCTGGGAAAACCAATGCACCAATTGCAGTACAATAGAGTTGTAATTCACTAGTTATTCCGGATGCTCGCCAATGCTGAAAAAACCACAGGTTATTTGGATTCCTCGGAAACCCCCACCTACATCACCATTCAATATTTCTTTCCCTTCTATAGGCCAAACTACGTAAGCACTGGGTCCAATGTTAGTAGGATCACTTAGCCATGCTTCATAATTGGAAAAATGGGCACCATGAAAGTACATGCCACTCAACCAAAGAAAGATAATGGGAAGTTGTCCGAAATGAGCACTAAAAACTTTTCTAGAAATATCCTCCAAATCACCACTATCACTATTGAAATCGTGAGCATGAGCATGTAGGTTCCAGATCCAAATGGTAATATCAGGGCCCTTAGCTAGTGTTCCTGAGAAATGGTCGGGTCTCGTCCATTCCTCAAAAGATGTTTTTACAAGATCCCTATCCACAACAATTTTTATTTCTGGTTCCGGCGAACGAATAATCATTAACTCCTCCTCTTTTCGGACAAGACATACAAAGAGACCCGCCAACTGTCTTTTTATTAGTGAGTCTTTGAAAGATAGATATTGTGATTAGTTTTTTTCTTTACTATACTACCACTCTTCTTTTTTTAGTTATTCACTGGAGCAATTATATATTAAAGTCAATCTGAGGCAAGTGTTCAGATCTATTATGACATAAAGGTTAGGTGCCTAACGGACATTGTTCATCTTGAAAAAACAAATATTTCTCGGCGTAAGAAAAATCTTTTTTATTTTAAATTTAAGAAACTACTGTATTTTTTAGCGCATAAGCTCCAATCTATATCTACTTTCCTTGAGCATAATATAGGGTTTTTATTTGATTCTAAATTCCAAGATAACTCATTAGAATTATTAATAAGATGGTTCTAATATATTAGCAATATTTAGATTGCCCCCCCCCTTTAATTCACTTTATTACTTCTATTCTAGACCCTATCCTTATGGTTTATTCTTATGAAATATCTTATAAAATAGAAGGTATAAGAAATGGATATAATGAAATTCTTGATTCGATCTTACGACCTAATTTGTTTGATTAATGGATCAACAACCAAACCACCCATTTTAGAAGAAAAAAAGGAGCATGGTATTATTCAAATTCAAAGCGCCTCGTAATCTTCAACCAGTTTTGTGCTTGAATATAATTTCCCGGAGTAAGCGTTATAGCTTGTTTCCAATATTCAGCAGCTTGATCAAACCAAGCTTCCGCAATTTCCGAATCACCCTCTAGAATGGCCTGTTCTTCTCGGTCGGAATAGGCACTTCCTTCCCTTAGAACTGTACTTGAGAGTTTCCTACCTCATACGACTCAGAAATTGCTATCTTAATTTCCCCTATCTTAACTGAATTTGATTTATCAAAAGTTGATCCAATTTGTTCTTGTGTTAAGCAAAAGAAATTAATTACCTAACACTACAGGAATCAGAATCTTTGACATGTGCCATAACGGACGGCAAAGAGATGACCCACCGACGGCAAAGGTCTTAGACGGCTCCGAGCAGACGGCACACATGCTTAGACGGCAGCCGACAGGCAACGCCTCCGTTAGGGCTAATGGAGGCTTTGTCATCTGCCTCCGTCCCTCTCTATGTTGTCTGCCTCCCTCCCTCTTTGTGTTGTCTGCCTGATGTCGGCTCTTTGTCGTCTCCCTCCCTCCCTCTCTTTGTCATCTGCTTCTATGGGAAACACATAGTTGGGGGAGCACAGGAATCATCCCTTTGCCGTCAGCCTCCCTCCCGCTGTGCCCTCAGCCTCCCAAGGCAGGATGACAAAGAGACTATATGGGACAGCTGCTGCTGCCCCAGGTTGCACAACTGGGTGCCACGTGGCACCTTTGCCGTCTGCTACCTCATGGCAAAGGCATTTGCCATCACCTAGCAGACGGCAAAGAGCCCATATTGTCACATTTTTGTTTCTTTTTGTTTATTTCACAGCACATATACATATACATAGCACATATAATTCGTAGCACATATATAGGTCACAACACATATACATATACATAGCACAAATAATTCATAGCACATATATAGGTCACAACACATATTCATAGCACAAAGTTTCATCCATATATATACATATACATATAGTTCCACATATACTGTTCATCCATATATACATATACATATAATTCCACATTGTTCATCAACTCAAATGAAAACAAGAACTAAAGCAGTCCATCAATGCCAGCTTCCATGCATGTAGTACATCCAATCTGCAAAATGGGAATAAGAAAGACAGAACAACAACAACAACAACATATATATGACAAATAAGCTAAATTGAAGAAGAAAGAGAAGAAGCAAGAAGAGAAGAAGAAGGAGAAGAAAAACAAGAAGAAGGATGAGGAGTAGGAGGAGAAGGAGAAGGAGAAGGAGGAGAAGAAGAAGAAGAAAAGAAGAATAGAAGAAGAAGGAGAAGAAGGAGGATACAAGATGAAGGAGAAGAAGGAGGGATCATTCTCCTTCTTCTCCTTCTTCTCTTCTTCTTCTTCTTCTCCTCCTTCTTCTTCTTCTCCTTCTCCTTCTCTTCTTCTTCTCTTCTTCTTCTCCTTCCTTCTTTTTATTTATCCTCTTCTCCTCTTCTTGGAGCTAAACGGGCTAACTTTGTCTTTTTGGAGCTAAATGGGCTAATTATGTCATTTTAGAGGAAAACAAGCTAAGTATATAATTTTCATGAGCTAATCAGGGTTCTTATGCCATTTTGAGCTTATTATGTCTTTTTGGAGCTAAATAAGTCATTTTAATGAGCTGACCAAGGTTCTTATGATGTTTTTACCTAACTAAGCTAAGTATGTCTTTGTTGGGGAAAATAAGCTAAATTGAAGAAGAAAGAGAAGAAGCAAGAAGAGAAGAAGGAGAAGAAAAAGAAGAAGAAGGTGGAGGAGAAGGAGAAGGAGGAGGAGGAGGAGGAGGAGGAGGAGGAGAAGAAAATAAGAAGAAAAGAAGAAGAGAAGAAGAAGTAGAAGAAGAAGGAGAAGGAGGAGGAGAGAAGAAGAAGGAGAAGAAGAAGGAGAAGAAGGAGGGCTCGTTCTTCTCCTCCTTCTCCTTCTTCTCTTCTTCTTCTTCTCCTCCGTTTTCTTCTTCTCCTTCTCCTTGTCTTCTTCTTCTCTTCTTCTTCTTCTTCCTTTTTTTCCATATCTCCTCTTCTCCTCTTCTTAGAGCTAAATTAGCTAACTATGTCTTTTTGGAGCTAAATGGGCTAATTATGTCATTTTAGAGGAAAACAAGCTAAGTATATAATATTAATGAGCTAACCAAGGTTCTTATGCCATTTTGAGCTTATTATGTATTTTTGGAGCTTAATTAGTCATTTTAACGAGCTAACCATGGTTCTTATGATTTTTTTACCTAACTAAGCTAAGTATGTCATTCTGGAGGATAATTAGCTAAGTATGTCTTCGTTGGGGAAAATAAGCTAAATTGAAGAAGAAACAGAAGAAGCAAGAAGAGAAGAAGGAGAAGAAAAAGAAGGAGAAGGAGGAGGATGAGGAGGAGAAGGAGAAGGAGGAGGAGAAGACGAAGAAAAGAAGAAGAATAGAACAGGAGAAGAAGAAGGAGAAGAAGGAAGAGAAAGAAAAAGGAGAAGAAGGAGGGCTCCTTCTCCTTCTTCTTTTCTTCTTCTCTTCTTCTTCTCCTCCTTCTTCTTCTTTTTATCCTTCTCCTTCTCTTCTTCTTCTTCTTTCGTCTTTTCATTCCTCCTCTTCTACTATTCTTGGAGCTAAATTAGCTAAGTATGTCTTTTTGCAGCTAAATGGGCTAATTATGTCATTTTAGGGTAAAACAAGTTAAGTATATAATATTCATGACCTAACCAAGGTTCTTATGCCATTTTAAGCTTATTATGTGTTTTTGGAGCTTAATTAGTCATTTTAATGAGCTAACCAAGGTTCTTATGATGTTTTTACCTAACTAACTTAATTATATCATTTTGGAGGATAATTAGCTAAGTATGTCTTTGTTGGGGAAAATAAGCTACGTAGAAGAAGAAAGAGTAGAAGCAAGAAGAGAAGAAGAAGGGGAAGAAAAAGAAGAAGAAGGAGCGGAGAAGAAAAAGAAGAAGAGAAGGAGAAGGAGAAGAAGAAGGAGAAGAAGGAGGAGATAAGAGGAAGAAGGAGAAAAAGGAGGGCTCCTTCTCTTTCTTCTCCTCCTTCTCCTTCTTCTCCTCCTTCTTCTTCTCTTCTTCTTCCTTCTTTTCATGTTTCCTATTTCAATTGAGCTTATTATGTCATTTTCAAGCTAAATTAGCTAAGTTATGAAACTAGTGGTTTCACTAACCATTTTGGAGCTAAATTAGCTAAGTTATGAACTATTGGTTTCACTAACCATTTTTCCTAGTAGAAATCAAGTAGGAGCTTATTATGTCATTTTGGAGAAAACTTACCAAAGTGGTCATCAAGGAGGAGAAACACCACGGTTGCTTGCAGTGGCTTCATTTGGAGATGGTTGGTGTGCAGAAGGGTCGTGCGATGCCGCTCGGGAGTTATTATGCGAAAAAGATATTTTGCAATGTCTTAGTTAGCATGATGACACTCAATTGTTAATACTAGTTTATAATGACCATTGAAATGAAACTCATAGTGCCAATCGCTGAGAAGACGGGCATCAGCGGAGGGGCTTGATCGGTCTTCTCGCACATGGACTGCACATTCGGTTTTGAAGAGTCAGTCGTATTAGTTAGTAATGAAACAGACATTACACACATGATTTGGCTAATGTAAAAAAACAAACTTACCACAATAAGCTCGTACATGGCCAGGTGAGCCGCCTCATTCCGGGCCCTCTCCTGCTCAATCAACCGAGCCGTGGTCCAGTCCCTCTCCTCAAGAGCAGCCTGAAGAGAAGCCTGGCTTGCCAATCTCTCTTTCTCATTAGCAGCCTGGTTTGCCGCTCTCTCTTTCTGAAGAGCAACCTGCAACACCATTCTTCGTTACCACAGTAATGATCGATGGCCACACACACAGTGAAATGGATGAAAGTTTTCTGAGTCCGTACAACTAACCTCGATGGCAAGATCGACTGGCCGTGGACGAGGTGTTATCTCACGAAAGGAGCTCAACTGGCGCACCTTGATCTCCGGGAGAGTGAGTGGACAACATATTATCCCATCTCCAATGACTCGGGATCATCACCAGATATCATCACCAGCTCTGGATCCACCTGGCTCGGGTTAAAGTCCTCCCCTTTCCAAGCCTTCACTGTGTCCCTGTATTTCACGAGCTTGTGGTGGGATGAGATGTTGGTGAAGTTATTTGGATCATCCAGGTCAGACTCAGAGAATGCCTTCGCCTTCTTGTAGGAGGCGGTATGGGCCATGCCATAAAGGTTGTACAACTCTGGCATCTCCGTCTTATTGTGATGTGCCTAAAAGAGAGGAACAAAGTATTAGTAAGGAGCTTAGGCTAGCATGAAGAATGAATTGCATGAATCATGAAGCAAACCACATACCCAGTTTCGTCTGAACTGAAGTAAGTTGGCGCTGCCTTGATGGTGTGGCACACCAACCATTTGGCTACGCCGATCCTTCGCATTGTCATGGACGGCTCGCTAGTTGCCTATGCACCACTCATCCACCAACGCCTCCCAACAATCCATCTTATCCGCACACCATCTCAGGGGCACCTGTAAGTTATTAGAAAGAATTTTGAGCGCTACGCCTATGAATCAAATCAAGAAAACTACGTACAAGGCCTTAAGAATAGGTAATTACCTTCATGTACTGCTCCTTCTTCAGATACTTTCTGCGGCACTCCTTCTTCTGCTTCTTAAGACCACGTGTGGCGTAGTAGTCTCGAATAGCGTGCGGTCGAGCCTCGTGGCGTAAGTTCTGTAATAACCGCCTACACTCGGCCTCGATAACCTTGGTCGCCTCCTCCTCATACCCCTCCTCACACCTATAGAAGGTCTGCAATCAAACGAGACAACACAGATTAGTACAATAATTAGCTATACTGTTAATTTTAGATTGTGTAAAAGGATAATTTACCCAAAAGTTGTGATCACCATCTCGGCCCTCGTGTGGCACAAGACACCATCTATAATCTCCTCCGACGGGGCCTGTGCAGCCTGGTAGTGCTCCCAGGTAAATCCTAGTGTAGGAACCTGACCCTCACCAGGCAACGTGACAAACCCCGGGAAATTTGTCCGGCAAAGCACACCAAGGACGATGTTCGGCTTGCGGACTCCACAAGGGTGTGTCCATCCCCTGCAGTATGATAAGGTCAACGCATTAGATATTTGAAGAAACTTGAAGGAAGAATCTAAAAAAAGAGTAAATGTACTTACCTATCCCATTCAGGCTTAATCACCGACCTCTGCTCGCGGGTAGCCGGCACGACCGGGAGACGTGTACTACCACGCTTGTACACGATGGCCCTGTCCACCTGCACGTCACTCTCACTATCAGTAGACTCATCCCTGCCGTCAACAGAACAGCCACCCGGACCCTCGGTCCAATCTGGCACCTCGGTGCGATCCAGCCAGGCACCCCAACCGGACGTCTCCACGTCGGTCGAAGCTTGTGTGGCAGGAGTCTCCTGGGACGTAGCCTCAGAAACTGGAGTCTCGTGGGCCGAAGTCACCTCGACCCGAGGTTGATCCTTGACCGGAGTCTCATGGGCCGAATGCCCGTCCACCCGAAGCTCCTGGACCGGAGTCCCCGTAGCCTCCTCCGCAAACGGGTCCACCATAGTAGTCATGTGATCGGATGAATGAGCTGGTGGTGGTGGTGAGGACAGGGCAACAGTCCGCCTACCTCTTCCGCGGCCACCACCTCTCCATGTACCCTTCCCCTTCTTCCCTACCCGACCAGCACCTCTCCCAGTGGGCAATGCCGGTGACAAAGAAGCACCCGCGGGTGGTGTCGTCAGACTGTCTGCCGCATTAGCCGCAAGTTAGACCAAGAAATGAAATGGTACATTATTGACAATTACCGTTTGTTTGAACCAAGAGAGGAAATCGGGATAGCCGCCTCCATGCTTTGCCAGAAGCTCATACTCTTCGACGGAATAATTTTGGATCACCGCTCCATCCGAGAATTTGGCGACGTATCGACTGTATGAAATATCCGGGAATAAGAGCAGTTCAAAGGAATTAGAAACAACGGAAAAATGTGCCGAGAACTTATTCGATGTACGGTCGCACTTCTGTTAGGATGTTGAAGATATACAACAAAATGTTCCACCATTCTTTGACATTCAATGTTATTGGTTTCGAAGCAGTGGCTTGTGCGAGCTTCCATTTGAATAGGCTGAGGTTGGATCCACATTATTTAGGGTCTGCATCATTGTACCGAGGCTTCGGATTATGCAAATGATGATTTTTGGCTTCGTAGTGTGTTGTCACAAAGTTTGCCACCTCCTCAGTAATGAATGCCTCAGCCATTGATGCTTGAATTCTATGCTTATTTTTACATTTAGCTTGAAGCGTCTTCTACATCCTCTCAGTTGCATAGCACCAACGATTTCGCACGGGGCCACCCAATCTTGCCTCGGTCGGTAGATGTAAAATCAAATGATGCATTGGATTAAAGAAGCCCAACGGAAAGATCTTCTGTAACTTGCACATCAACTCCGCTGTAAACTCCTCCATGTCATCTAACACGACATGCGACAATTCTTTCGCACAAAGAACACGAAAGAAATAGCTCACCTCCGCCAGTACTAGCCATTCATCCTCAGGAATAAAGCCACGTAACATCACCAGCATTACCCGCTCAAGCCATATGTGCTAATCATGACTCTTGAGACCAAAGATTTTTATTTCTTCAAGACTCTCTCCCCTCTTTAGATTCGCTGCATACCCATCAGGGAACATCAAGTGCATTTTGACCCACAAGATAATTTCCCTCATAGCTGGCCTTCCAAGATTGAACCAGGCCTTTGGCTTCGACCACTTCTGCTTTCCTTTGCCTTCTCACATGTTTTGTAACGGTCTGTGACATAGTGTCTCTTGATCAACTCTAGCCTTGGTATTATCCTTTGTCTTCCCATCTATGTCGAACAATGTACCAAAAGTAGCCTCTCCGATATTCTTTTCAATGTGCATCATGTCGATATTGTGTGGAAGAAGGAGGTCTTTGAAGTAAGGCAGATCCCACAAGCATGGCTTGTGAGTACACGCGTGTTTTGAATTATACCCCTTGAAATACCCTGGATGCTCTGGATCAGGATCGAGGGCGTTTAACTGATCCAGGATCTGTTGGCCTGTCAACGCAGGTGGTGCCAAGTTTTTGACAAATTTACCTTTGGTAAAGTTCTTCTTCTCTTTTCTGAACTGATGGTCTGGATCCAGGAACTGTCTATGCAAGTCAAAGCAAGAATACTTCCGACCCTCCTGCAACCAATGAAACTGAAGAGCTGCCTTGCATGTGGGGCACGGGAACCTTCCATGCACACACCATCCAGAGAATAGCGCATACGCTGGCAAGTGATGCTTAGAGTACATGTACCCTACATGCATTTTGAAGTTTTCTTTTCTAGCGGCATCGTATGTCTTGACCCCATTATCCCAAGCTTCTTGCAATTCATCCTTAAGCAGTTACATGTACACATTCATATTCTTCCCCGGATAATTGGGCCCTGGAATTATCAACGTCGGAAATATGTTCTTTCTTTGCATAATCTGCCCGGGGGGAGATTGAGTGGAATGACAAATACAGGCCAACTACTGTATTGGGTTGCCGTCATGCCGAAGGGATTAAAACCATCCGTGGCGATGCAGACTCGAGGATTCCTTGGATCCGCCGCTTTATCCTGATGCAATCCATCGAAATGTTTCCACGCTTCCCCATCCGATGTGTGTACCGCCATCTTATTCCCATCCGCATCTAGTTAGGTTCTTTTGCCCATTTTGTGCCAGGTCATCTGTCTGGCTGTCTCTTCGACCATGAAAAGACGTTGAAGCCTTAGTATGATTGGCATATATCGAAGAACACTAACTGCGATTTTGGTCTGCCTCTTCTCACCCATACCGTTGTCTACCACAAGATACCTGCAAGACTCGCAATTGGGACAATAGTCCAAGGGTGCATACTCCTTCCTAAATAATACACATCCTTTCTCACATGCATCTATCTTCTCATAGGGCATCTTAAGTACACGAAGTATTTTGTCCGACTGGTACAGGTTTGCAGGCATGACATGGCCTTTGGGTAGAAAGCGTCCAAATAGTGTCATCATCGTGTCGTAGCATTCTATTCCCAAGTTGAATTGAGCCTTCAGAGCCATTACTTGTGCAATGGCATCCATCTCACAAAGCTCAGTGTGTGCTCCTGGAGAGGACGTTTTGAAGACTGCAATATTTCATAGAAGGCCTTTGCAGATTCCTGCATCTCATCTTCCGAATCCCGAGCATCATCAAAGTCTTGCACCATGTCTTCGATCCCGGTACCATGCTCGTCGATGCGACGACGAACCACCTCAGCTCTGGTGCGTTGTATAGACTCACCATGAAGTGTCCAAATCATATAATTAGGCTTAAAACCCCAACTCTGCAAGTGTTTAATCATTACAGCCTCTGTCCTCTTTTTGTAGTTATCGCATTCAGGACAAGGGCACCAGTTTGTTTCCTGGCTATTTGCAAATGCGGCTTTCACAAACTCCTTGGTTTTTAGAAACCATTCTTTCATCATCTCTTTCTGACTAGGGTGACCGGCGTACATCCACGCACGATCACTCATTTTGCCTATCTACTAAACACACAAGAAATATATTTATATACTCCCTCCGTCCCAAAATAAGTATCTTAAGCTTAGTACAATTTTATATTAGAGCTAGTGAAAAGTTGAGACGGTTATTTTGGGACAGAGGGAGTATAATTAAGCATATATATTCATCAGTTAATCAAGTTCGCGACTTTTATTATGTCCATGCAACCTACACACTAATAGGTAAAGATAGTCCTAATCCCACCCGAGTATGTGTAGATTGGGTTCGTTTCCCAATGCTCTACTCTGGATCCAACGTAAAATTTTGGCAGCACCTCCCCGCTGTTCTGCTGATACACGTCTCCGCAATAAACAGAGAGGATGTGTATCCGGAGAACAACAGGGAGGCACTAACGAAATTATGCATCGGATTCGGAACAAAGCATATGGGCAAACAAACACAATCTACACATACTCGGGTTGTCCATGGATAACGTTGGACAATTCGGAAGAATCACGGTTATAAATATATGCAAATGCATGGATATCTATAATTGTAACCCTTTCGAAGGGGAGACGCATATTGGTCACTCGTACTGATAAATTAATTTAATTACCTATATCTAGCAAGTTTCATTCGAAGAACAACCCACATCAAATGAAGGGGCGAGGAGGATATGACATTTGTACTCACCCACGAATGCAGGGGCGGAGCTTGTAGAATGGAGGTCTTCGCACAACAGGACCTCACAGCGATTAGACAACTGTCACATGTAATTCCACCGAATCAACACAAATATTTTGTGTTCATTAATAAAATCAAAAAATATACGACCTAACACAAATATATGCCCTATATAGATGTCATCTAGGGTTCCATAAAAATATATTTCGTGTCGGGGTGTCGTCGAGATGTCGTGTCGGGGTTTCGGGGCATCGTGTCGGGTGTCAGAGGTCCAAAACCGTACATGAGGTTTTCAGCTCATACGGCTCCTCCCTTCTGTACATAATAGTACTAAGCGAAATAATCTTAATCTATAGAATCAAAATAGAATTAGTCCTGTCTCATTATGAACCGAAAGGGGCTTATATTTTTCCAAGAAATCTCTAGCCAACCTTCTCACAAGAGGTTTTTCTTAACACCAATGAATTCCATTAATGCTAGAGGAAAACGATAGCTCCAATAATTTCTTTGTTCTCAATGCCTCCTATTTAGAAGAATTAGCTACTTCAACGATCTCTGATGGTTATAGGGGAATCAAAAGTACCAACCTGATGGTTGTTTGTTATCCCAAGCAATCTTCCCAGCCCTGATACCAATCAGGAAAGGGGTAATTTCTACCAAATTTTTTCTCTTGTTGATTCCTATTTCTAGGTGTTGTGCTTTTCTCCCCTATGCTGCCTACGGATACTAATAGAGTAGGATTGGCCTGTAATCCATACCATACCATATCATGTAGATGTAACCTTTCGCTCAATACTCAAATCTACAATTGAAGTATCTGAAGCCGAATCAATCGAGGATACACGATGGAAGGAATTGTTAGTTCGCCTCACCTTCCTGAAGCGTGGATTTGTTTGCTTTACAAATTTGGTTCTCTCTATGTCAACCTCTTCTCTTTTTCGTAAGACTGAGGTATAGGTAGGTCTAAAAAAAGCAAAAAAAGAGTCAAATCGCACCATCTCTATAATAAGTAAATGCCTTTTTTCTCGTGAGGTTGTCGGAGTTATTCGCAATAAAATATTGGCTATAATTGAGAAGGTCTTATCAATGAAATTTCCATTTACAGAGGATCTAGGCATAATTACCAACCCATTCTATATAGAATTGTTTTCATTCCTTTACAAAATAACATAAAAACAAACATATCTCATTCTTATAATTATAAATAGATTGATCCATACGCTCTAAATCCATATGCTTTAAATGGATAAGAGAGATATGGATTTTTTGCTCAGCGCAAATTGTATCCTTTTCCTTCTGCTTGGACATGAAGAGATATGTAATATTTGACTAAGACTGGATTTCATTCCACTTTCCTATTTTTGAACAACAACTTATGTCATCAACTATTTCGTGTTTTCAAAGTTATTAATTGTCTCATACTCTACTTTTGATTTCAATGGTGTAGCGTATCTTATGCAAACGGAATTATAAGGTTCCTTTATTTTATTATGCAATAAGAAGAATTCTTGCGTTCTCTTTTTCTTTAGTTGCGGGAAAACCTAAGTTAAAACTTTTTATTTTACAGCGAGCGCAATTTCTAGTAAAAAATCATGTATCCTTCCACCTAGATCAAAAGGAATTTTTCCAATATAACTAGGGAACCCCCGAGCGGTTGCGGTTGTACCTGTACTGCAGGAATAAGAAAACTCGCTATTCACTCAGTTAATTTGTCATAATAAGTAATGTAGGAAATATGGTCGAGCGGTTCAAGGCGTAGCATTGGAACTGCTATGTAGACTTTTGTTTACCGAGGGTTCGAATCCCTCTCTTTCCGTTTTTCTTAATTCATCAACGTTAAGGATCACAATGTATCAAATCAAATAGCAATTTAGTCCAGCAATAATATAATATCTTATATTATCTTACTTTTATTTAATAGAAATTAAAAATTCCCTATAGCAAATTACTGTGCTATGTAAACATAGAGGAAAAAGCAAAAAACATCCTAATCCTAGGGTTAATAAATTTTAGCTAGTTGATGGGAAAATACGAATTAATGGTAATGGTCTTAGGGCTATTTAGTTCGAGGAAAGGGGAAGGGTAAGAAAATTCTATGAACCTTTCCTTTTTTTCATTAAGTTCAAGTCTGACGAGAGTAATATTCTACAAGTAACAACTCGTTTATTTTCAGACCGACCCACTTCCTATCTAGGATTTTATTTACTAGTCCTTTATATCCCAATGTGGCAATCGTCAAATGGTTTGCCAATTTCCCCTGGTCCGATGAAGCAATATATTTTTCAACCAGCCCTTTTGATCTTTGGTTATCTTTCGTAGTAATAATATCTCGGTCTTTGCAACAAAAACTTGGTATATTGACTATACGACCATTAACTAAAATATGTCTATGGTTGACTAATTGGTGGGCCCCAGAAATGGTTGAAGCCATACCCAATCGCAAGAGGATATTATCCAAACGCATTTCAAGTAAATGTAGTAAAACCTCGCATGTTGACCTTTTTGCTTTTCAAGCGATATGTACATATCTAAGTAATTGTCGTTCTGTCAGACCATAATGAAAATGCAATTTCTGTTTTTCTTGAAGACGAATACGATATTTCTCCTTTTTCTAGAATTGATTTTTTTAAATTACTTCTGGATTTAGGTGTTTTTCTAGTGAGTCCTGGTAAAGCTCCCAAACGGTGTATTTTTTTTAAACGAGGTGCTCGATAACGGGACATAAAGACTCCTTTGTTTATTGAAATTTCATTTTATACTATTAATTTCATTGTATTTACATTACAGAATACATCAAAATTAAAACTGAATTAAACTACAGGATAAACAGAGTAAAATCAACTAAAGTACCACAAAAAATGGAATTTCATCAAAAGCTATATTTTTTGTATATATATTATTTATTTTATTGCTTTGTATCTAGCAAAATAGTAAGGTAAAAAACATAAAAGATCCTGGATTCTCCATTTAATTCGGAATAAAATAGCATGGGGGTCTATTTATAGACAATGGGGGGCAAGGTTTAGTAGAATTTCGTCCCGGATCTAACCGTGCGATCGGAATCGGACGATCTCGAACGTGGGACGGGATAAGTGGCTGTGTAGGGTGGTTAGCCGGAGACGAGAAGGAAAACGGGCGACCCGGCAACGAGATTTAAAATACCGAAAGACGTCCGACGATAGACCGAATACGGTGCCGCTATGGTCGACCATTCGGGTACCAGACGGACTCCGATTGCGACGAAATTTCACAGGTGGCCTACCTATATTAAAATAAGATCACACGTCAAGATCCAACCCAATCGGAGAAAGTTTTATATGCACTTTTAAAAATAGGATTTAAACGAAGCCGCGGGCGTGCGAGTGTGGTCGGGCTCAGAACGGGCAACGACGAGAACCGGTAACTAATAACAGATGCAAGTTTTGTAAACTGGCGGCAACGAGATGCCGATGCAATGCAGATGATGCGCATGATGCAACGATGATGCGACAAATAAAAAATAGACACATGACGAAAACGGAATAAAGGGGGGAATCTTCTGGAACGTCGTCATCGGGTTGTCACAACTCTCCTTCACTACAAGAGGATCTCGACCCGAGTTCCAAGAATGAAAGGGGGGAAGAGGATGAGAAAAGCAAAAGGTAAAACCTAGTCGCTTCTTTGACAAACGAGCGAAACCAACGATCCTTGAATGTTGCACAGAGATGAGGGATGATATGAGAAACAAGCAAGAATTCACGGAAAATTTCGGCAGCACTTCGGTAGGAAAAGGGGACAAAAATTCGATAAGATGGAAGAATTAGACAAGATTCATAACAAACAACTAAACATAACAAGGGAACACCGAGATACGTGATTGACCCGAATGAGCAACATCACCACAACTCTGGAACAAGAGAATATAAACTACATCTTGGAAAGAGGGAACGAAGAAGAAAAAGAAAACTATCACCACAAGAATCTTGAAGAACACCTGAGAAGAATTGAAACCTTGATGCAGCACCATGACGAACCTCTTGGGGAACACCGGACTGAAATGATGAAAGAATAAGATTAAAGGCCTTGGAATGATTTAGATGAAGTTTCTCAAAGTGATACTTGATAGAACTTGGAACTTCGGAAAAGAAAGATACGGACTTAAGAAAAGAATTGATATCACGAGCCACTCCGGAAGAAGAATACAATCACTATGAACAAGAATAAGAATTATGTTAAGCTTATCCTTCACCAAGTTAAATTGATGACAAGCAACGGATTTAGCGTACTACTTATTCTTCTTGAAAGAAACTTGAAGAGAGAGATAGGTAAGCACCACTTGAAGCATGATTGAAGGAAGCACCGGTAAGAATTCCAATTCAATGGGAATACCAAGAATTCATGGAGACACATGAGAAGGAAGAGATCATGATCCACCTCAGAGAAAACTAGAACAAGGCACCAAAATAATTGAGAGACGAACGAAGAGACACAATAGAGAAGAATTGAGGATGAAAGCTGAAAACTAAGAACGAAGAAATCTTCTGAAATGATGGCCTTCGGAAGATCGAGAATGAAAGAAAAAAAATAAAAAAATCAGAAATGCACGGGATAGCAAGAAATAGATTACTCATGATTGAAAACAAATTCAAGATGATAACACCAAGCTGAAATGATGAATCTTTACCAGAATGGAGCAAGACTTGAGAGAAACACTCCTTCGGTCTTCCAAGCTGAAAATGAGGAGGAGAACACCACCAAGAATAACTGAGACACTCCGGAATAAAGAAGAATGAAAGGTTGAGCCAAATATGAGAAATAACTAAAATTGATCTTGAAGAAGGAATATGACAGACGAAATTCATACTTATGTCATAGTTGAAAAGAATTAGAGGACCCCAGAAAATATTACAAGAACCAGATAAGATCCTCGGAAAGAACTTGTGGGTTATGGCCCACTCGAAGAAACCACCGTTGAAAAGATTGCTTAGAAAGAGAGTTATTGCACCGGTATAAGGAAAACTACATGAGGTGAGATCCTCAAAATAATTGAAAGGATTGGAAACAAGAACTTATGAGATATCTTCAACACTCCGGATAGGAAAGAGAGAAATGAATAAACAAGATAGGCTGATAAGAATTTCCAACACAGGAAAGAATTACAAGGATGAAAAGGATATGATGAACACGGACAACAAAATTGAATTCACCGGAAAGATAACAAGATTGACTAAATATGAACACGAATCTCCTGAGAATCTTCACAATGAATCACCGGCTAAGACAGAAAAGAACACATAGCGGAAGCAACAACGAAATGCAATGCACTTGGATGAAATCCAATCACTGAAGAAAAGGGGCGGGAGGGCGGGGAAAACGAATACAACTTGGAACAGATGAGATGGGCTCGGGAAGAAAAGAGAGCTTGATCTTGCAAAAATTGGAGAGGATAGAATTCACTGAAGAGAAGCACACCGGTTGAAAAAGAATTGATATGAAAACTCCGGTTGACAAAAATTGATAAGATGATTGATTAAGCAAAAGTATTAGCACTCTCATATGAATATGAGAACACTGCTTAGAAAAGATCTGAAATCACCACTTGACATCGAAGAAACACGAATTACCACATTCCAACAAAACAAAGGATGCGGCTTATGAAACAAGCCAGAACAAAGTCATGAAAGAGATTTCGTCCGATATTTTCGTGGATAGGATCGAAAGGGCTCGTTCCTTACAATAGCCATCCTGTGCAAGGCAATGCACATGACATACGAAGCGTCCACGAGACGTAGCAAGCTACAAGGACTCTTTAAGACACAACGAGAACCGTTGTAAGTCGACCGTGAACAAACGAATCCACTAGATGTATAACCCCAACCTAACATCATGCATTTGTTGGAAGATTGTCCTATAAGTAACTAGTTGAATTCCCACCTAAGAACTCCCGAAATTTCTCGTCATGCAATCTGGTCCACGGATACAAGGAGTAATATATCACTCAACTCCTATACTAACCCGTCAAGTGTATCACATCCATCAACACATAACCAGAATCTTGGACCTTCATCTACAACAGACCCTCGTAATCACAATGATACAAAGTGTGGCGATACATCCAGAACTCTCTGCACCAGTACTGGGGAAGCCAGGCTCCTCTCGCCAATATTAGTATTGAAACAATTTTGAACACCCTTCGTCCTGAGATACTAAGAAATCTGAATGATAGCAATCTTCTCAAGAATCCCCTGGAGCTCAACTCCCCGGAAGAAATCAAGTCAGACAGGAGGCACCAAGACAGAACTCCATCACATCGACATCATATAGATTCCAAAAATATCCGTGTGTCCTAATTTTTTTTGAGTGAGAAGAGGAGTAGAATTAAAATTATTACGTCAAGATTCCTCACCACAGCACAGAAGAGGAGAAAAAAGAAACCTACTCTCCGATATATAACTAGACTTAAAGTAGTTTTAACTAGACTCGACTCAGCCAAGTTCGATCAATCAAGGGGGCTCCTAGGTCGGTACTGCTCTGATACCAACTTGTAACGCCCGAGATGCGATCCTATCTTCAATTTGGCACGAGGGCCTCGTCAGGGACAGAAGCGCATCTCGTCGTTTCGCAAGAATGGATATCGTTACAAGTACATGTACTGAAAAGATGAGATATATAGAATTGGCTTACACTCTCCTCAAGCTACATCAGAGTCACATCAGTACAATACATAAACATCATGAAGAAGAGCAGGGTCCGGTTACGGATGAAAACAAAACGAGAAAAGAAGAACGACGTCCATCCTTGCTATTCCAGGCTGCCGACTTGGAACCCATCCTAGATCGATGAAGAAGAAGAAGAAGAAGAAATTCCAAATGACCAATCAATGCGCTCGCGTCAAGTAATCTTTACTTGTACCTGCAACTGGTGTTCGTGTAATCTGTGAGCCACGGGGGACTCAGCAATCTCATTTCCAAAGGTATCAAGACTAGCAAATCTTAATAGGTGAGGTATGGTTAAGTGGTGAGGCTGCAGCAAGCGACTAAGCATATATGAGGTGGCTAACTTTCGAGTACAAGAATAAGAGGGGGATGATCTACGCACAACGGACGTGAACTAATGATGATCAAATGAATGATCCTGGACACCTACTTACGTCAGGCATAACCCTACCGTGTCCTCGATCAGAGAAGGAGCTCACGAAAGAGACAGTCACGGTTACGCACTCAGTTGGCATATTTTAATTAAGTTAACTTCAAGTTGTCTAGTACCAGTGTTAAACAAAGTTTCCACGTTGCCACATAACCGTGGGCACGGCTTTCCGGAAAGATTTAACCCTGCATGGGTGCTCCAACTAGTCCATCACAAATTACCACAAGCCGTATAGAAATCCTCGATCACGAAACTCGTGATGTCGTCGGACTCCTTAGGGAAAACCTCAACTCTGAGATTACCCAAAGCATCACCGGAGTCCCGATGCACAAGATATCTCGTCAAAGGTAAAACTAATCCAGCAAGGCCGCTTGACGTGTCGACGATCCCGATAGGAGCCGCGTATCTCGTTCTCAGGACACGACGGATGAGCTAGACGTCAGGATCGCTAAACCCTGGGTGACCAGGGGGTGCCAGACATCGCTCAGGTGAGACCAACACTCATGCGGAGCACTGGCCCGGGGGTTGATTAATTATCCTCGAGGTCCGGAAAGTCCCTATGCAATTTTATTAGGTTATTAGGCAAATGTAGTACCAAAGTTGGGCCTTGCCAGACCAGCTTTAATCTAAAATGAATTATCAAGGGGGTCCCCATAACTACCCCGATCGTGTGAGGATCGCTCAATTATGGAACATAACACCGGTAGCCGAAACTAAGGGGGCAAAGGTGGAACAAAGCACTAGGCTAGAAAGGCCGAGCCTTCCACCTTTTACCAAGTATGTAGGTGCATTAAATTAAATAACATTTAATAGGGTGATAAAACAAAGAACCCATGTTAGCACATGGAAGCAACTGCACTTGCAACTAGCAACGCTAACACATGGATAAGCAAGCAGTAACATAGCAAATAAGTGGCTTGCTAGGTTGTGAAAAGGTTGAAGGTTTTCATGGCATTGTTGAGAGGCTGATATTTAACAGGTGGTAGGCAACGAGACATAATGATAGAAACGGTAAAACTACCATGGCAATGATAGTAATGGTATCTGGGGAAATGGTCATCTTGCCCGAGATCCCGCTGAGAAGAAGAATGACTCCGTGAAGTAGTCGAACCAACGTACTCGAATGGGTCCTCACTTTTCGACACGCTTGCGGAACTCTAACGAGACGAAGGAAACCGGAAACAAGAATCAACACACGATATTCACCACGACACATGCACGACAAGATGCAATCCACATATGATGCATGAATAGCTGAATATAAGCAAGACATGACATGGCAAAATATCATGCGCACTAACTTGCTCTAAAGCTAAAACTAAATGCACAGTTAAATTCTATGGATTTTTCTACCCCGACAACATATATAACATGTGGGGTTGCAAAATAAAAACAACGCCACACGTATATGCGGGAATATGTCCAAAACGTGATATAATAAACTAGCAACTAAACCCCACATGCAAAAATACAACCAACTACTCTAAAGTACATGGCAAAATGGTTCCTAAAACATGAGCATTTTATCTATGGGGTTTGAGCAATCCGGACACGCACGAAAATAAACACGGGACGATCCCCTATTGGGACAACACGTTAAACTAGGCATAAGGCAAGCCAAACTATGTCCAACATGCATGCAAGTTACAAATTACGAATCTACGTGAAAATCTACACAAGATATATATACAACTCGCTCCGATCCGACATACGAATGAAAAACTATGGACGTTCCAATATCTAATAATTTTCTGGAAATACTAATTCACAAAAAATTCTAAAATACTACGGGCCGAAACTGAGGGCACAGCTTAGCAATATAGCGCTCGGGCGGAGGAAAAGGCAAGCAGGCGGCTCACCTAGCAGGCCGAGGCCCGGCTCGGCGATGGGCTTCGCTGGGGAGGCCGAAGGGAGGATGGGCCTGGGCGCGCGGGAGGAGGCCCAGGAGCAGGCGACAAGGGCTTCGTCGCTTCGTCCCGTCGCTCTGCTCCCGAGCTCGTCAGGGCGTCAGCGGCAGCTCCTGGCGGGCAGCAGGCGAGGCGGGGGTGAGGCACCGGCGGGGAAGTCCTCTCTCGGACCGTATCATACCAGATTCGGCTGGCGGGGGACGGCGGAGCATGCGGCGCCCAATGGCGAGCTCGTAGGCGGAGGACGGTGCGGGGAGTTCTCGGCTCGGGCTGCACCTCGAGCAGCAAGGCGGCGGCGAGACGCAGGCACCGGCGGCCAGCTCCGACGGCGGGGAACGGCACAAGGCGCGGGGCAGCTCCATGGCGGCGCGATCCGGCGGTGGGGAGGAGCTCGGGCTGCTGGACCTGGGAGGAGGTGACGCTCGGGCTGGCTGGGCGCCCCTCGGGCTGGCGGTGGCGGAATCCTGGCCCGACGGGCCTCGGATGGGCTTGGGCGGCCCTGCGGCGAATGGGGAGAGAGAGGTGGGAGGGCAGGCTAGGGTTTGGTGGGGCTGTGTGGAAAACGAGGAGGAGAGAGGTGGCTGTCTAAAACAATAGCATGGGGGTCTATTTATAGACAATGGGGGGCTAGGTTTTGCAGAATTTCTCTTGGATATTACCGTGCGATCGGAATCGGATGATCTCGAACGCGGGACGGGCTAAGTAGCTGTGTAGGGTGAAAGACGTCCGATGATAGACGTCCGAGATTTAAAATATCGAAAGACGTCCGATGATAGACCGAATACGGTGCCGCTACGGTCGACTGTTCGGGTACCATACGGACTCCGATTGCGACGAAATTTGACAAGCGGCCTACCTATATTAAAATAAGACCGCACGTCAAGATCCAACCCAATTGGAGAAAGTTTTATACACACTTTTAAAAACAGGATTCAAACGAAGCTGCGGGCGCGTGCGAGTGTGGTCGGGCTCAGAACGGGCAACGACGAGAACCGTCAACTAATAACGGATGCAAGTTTTGTAAACTAGCGGCAACGGGATGCCGATGCAATGCAGATGATGCGCATGATGCGATGATGATGCAACAAATAAAAAATAGACACACGACGAAAACGGAATAAAGGGGGGAATCTTCTCGAACGTCGGGATCGGGCTGTCACAACGGCGGCGCGGGCTAGGGAGACGAGGTGAAATACATAGCGGTTTACCCAGGTTTGGGCTACCTTGCGTTGTAAAACCCTACCCCTGCTTGTGGAGGGATTGCTTCAGGTGGAAGACAAGTACAAAGGTGGGTTCTTGCCCTTGACCGGGGATGAAAGTTGGATCCCCTCTATGGAGGCCGTGCCTCTCCTATATATTGGCCTTGGACCTCTTCCCCCGAAAATATTGGCAGAAAGGGTTGACACAATAGCCATTTTCAAAAGGGGACAGGACTCCCGTCCGCCCCGACAAAGGTGGTCTTTGCGTGCAAAAGCTTCTCTTCATGACTCGTAGGTGGGTTTGGGGGTGACCTTTGTCCTACCATGCCCACCAGCTTTAATCCCCTTACACCGAAGGGAAACTTTTGGGGACTGCTTCGGGAGCAAGTTAGTTGGCTCATCCTGCTTGTCACGGAAGGGAAGTCCTCCCTGTCCACGCCCGCTCACATCCCTCCCGCACTGCGTGCATAGCATGCCTCGTCCATGTGAAGCAGCTGGGTCGTGGGACCCTACTAAGGCATCCTCGACACGTTCGCTCCGTGAGGGACTCGGGGAAAAATTCCACGTGGCGGACGCTCTCCCGAGGCCCTTGGCGACGATCTTCAAGCATTTGCCTCATGAGGCAAGGGCCCTCATGAGGACCCTCCTTGCGAGGCTCGTCGACGGGCCGAACCTGGCATATCCTGCGGCATTGCGCCCAGGGCCGCACGTCGACGAGCCTCGGTACTCCCGGTCCTAGGGGGCCGAGAGTAGCCCCCCGAGTTTGCGTTCGGTATGATTCCTCCCAATGGGAGGGGCGGGGCGACGTGGGCCCCAACTACGTGCGGGCCCGACACGGGGTGCTGCTTGGTAAGTTGTGAGATGCCCTTGTTGCTTCCCACAATGCCTTAGTAACCACCCCGGGCTAGCATAAAGCCTGCGCCCCCGGTTGGCCCGTCATTAGTTGCCCTTGCCTCGTGTCGACTCCCTGCGCTTTCCTTATCGCGTAAGATTGCTCCCATCTGCTAAACAATTATCGCCCCTCCTCACTCGAAGCCACCACAACCCCTTTGAGCAGGGAGAGTGAGGGAATGGCGACGGGAGGAGGATGCCAGGCTCCAGGACCCGCACTGGGTAGGTCCACGGTGCTGAATCGTGAAGGGCTCGAAAAGTTCCTCCCCATGGCCGTGGCCAACTCGAGCGAGTGGGGGCCAATCAAGATCTTGCCAGCTTTGACCCCCCTACCGATTTGTCAGCAACTTCCATCGCTCTTCACCTCTTGACACTCTTCTCCGGCCTGCTTCCTCCATTCTCGAAGTTCTTCGATGTCGTCCTCACGCATTACCAGATTCATGTGTTGCACCTTGATCCGAGGTTTGTTCTCCTCCTCTCATCCTTCACCTTTCTCTGCGATGCTTTCCTTGGTGTCCCCCTTCGGTGGTGCTGCTCCAACACTTCTTCTCTCTCCAACTGACCATGTCCGACCAACACTTCGGGTGTGTGTCCCTCCAGGAAGCGGACGCGACGGCGAGCGAGTGCATCGATATGGAGATCGGTCACTTCGCCGAAGGCTTCATGCGAAAATGGGTGTTTGTGGACGCTAGGCAATACAACCCCCTGTTGTTGACCACATCTTCCCCGGTAGCGCCGAGCTCCATGTGGGAGCACATGCCACTCATTGACCGGAGGTTGTCACCAGCGTGAGGGAGACTAGAGACTTCGAAGGAAGCAGGGGTGACCGCCGCGCTGATCGTGAGGGAGTTCCTCAGGCAGGGAATTACCCCGCTTCAATGTCACTACCGCCCGATGTAGTTCTTGTTCGGGCCAAACAATCACATGCGGCTTCACCCCGGGGCGCCTACCACGCGACACACTCGACGGGGTGCTCCAGGTTTTTCTCAGCAAGTCTATCAGCGGCCTCCCCCGCAGGGGAACCCCTATACAAGTACAAGAATGGCAAAGACTTTGCCCCGACCCGAGGGCAGTGCTGGGGCTCTGCCAAGGGCGTTGAAGAAGAGGAGGAGGTGGACCGCCAAGGATGAGTAAGCACCACCCCTCCATTTTCCTTGCCATCTTGCTTCAGGTGTGACTCACCCCTCCCTCGCACAGGCTTCCGGCGGGCAAGAGGGCCATCCAGCCCCGTGGCCCAATGCGCAGCTTCTCATCGCTGGCTGGGGCTGGGGAAAGCGAACTTGGTGCACCGGACCTTCGCGAGAGCGATGCGCGAGGTCGCAATGTGGCTCCGTCCTCACTTGCCAAGGCCACGGGGCGAAGGGGGACAGGTCTCCCGGCGTCCCCCGCGGGGAGGCCCGTGGGTGAGGATGTGCCGAGGGGGCCGGATCCCCGAGTCGCCCCCTACACCCCTCCAGACGCCACAGTGGATTTGGGGGGGGGGGGGGTAACCGCCCCGGATGGGGCCACGAACCCACAAATCACAGTGCACGGCCTCGACGAGGTGGGGCGGCCATCGTCCAGCTCCCTGCCTCCAGCGAGCAGGGCCCTGCCCAGAAGCGGAAGCGGAAGCGCTCGAGCCGGACTGGGCCCTCGAGCTCGTGGCCTCCCAGACTTCGATCTGAGACGACCTCCCGAGGGGCACTTCAAGCATGGTGAAGGAGCTTGGGGAAGAGCTTCAGGACGTAGACGTGCACTTTGCCGAGGGACGCATGCGCTTGGCTCGCGGGTGGCATCAACTGGACGTGGCTCGCAAGCTGAGCATCCACCAGCACGAGAAGGCGTGTGCGGAGATTTGTAGTGTGTGCCACCGAGGCATGAGAGGCACGCGAGCGCACCCTCCATGAGGCCGACGAAGCAGGCGAGCGCCGTGAGGCCGACGAGGAGTGCGAGCGGGAACTTCAGTCCTCGAACGCCACTTGCAGCAGCAGCTTCAGGGGCGGAGGACCGAGGCAGAAGAGCTTGCCTTTCGCGAGGCCGACCTCCACGCCCTCGAATAAGAGCTTGCCTTGGTATCGTCGGAGCTGGCATTAGAGAGTGAGAGACTGGATGCACTGGACCAGGACATCGTCGAAGCCGAGAACACCTATAACTGACAAATGAAAAAGATCCAAGGGGATGTTGACGTGAGGCTCGAGTAGGCCCGGGAGGATTACAGAATGAAGTTGCAACTATAGGAGAGCCGCTCTGCGACTCATCTTGCACAGTTGCAGCATGAGATAGATGGTCTCAAGGAGGCCCTTACCCTTGCAGGAGGCCGGGAGGAAGCCGCATGTAACATCCTGGAACCGACACTCCAGAAGATTCCCCTTTTATTCCGTTGTCGCCACCCGAATTATTTGTTTGTTGCATTGCATCATGTCATCATGTCATTACATTTTCTGCGCCTCAATTAAATAAATTGTATGGATCTTTTGTCCATTTAAATTGGGGAATTCATACGTTGATGTCTCTTTATGACATATTCGCCCAATATGTTAGGGATCTATGATGAATACTCCATCAATTGGAATTAACCATAACACACTTGCAAAATTAACCCCATGCCCAAACTCCTTTTCTAACCATTACTTTCCTTATTCTCTTTGTTTGTTTTCCATGTTATTAGATAGTAGTAGACGAGAGAGAGGGGACAATGTTGCACGCGAGATCAACAACTCTAGGACGGCCCATCTATCCCCGCTAAATCTAGCAATAGGGTAGAGCTCTGCTCGATCCCCATCTATCCCTCCTCACCCCGTCATGACCCCCGCACGCCCACGCACAGAGGAGGGAGAGCCTCGCCTCGATCCCCATCGCCCAACCTTGCCTCTAGCCATGGTTCTAGCCGGCCAGCGAGCCAGGGCCTCCACCGCTCCTTCTCCTCGCGCCGCCGTTAATCCGCTGTGACAGCCTGAGATCGATGCTCCAGAAGATTCCCCTCTTATTCCATTGCCGCCATGCGATTAGATATTCTGTTGCATTCATCATCGCATCATTCGCATCATCCGCATTGCATAGGCACTCCGTTGCCGCCAGTTTTCAAAACCTGCATCCGTTATTAGTTGGCGATTCTCTCCGTGTTCTTCGTTGACCGTTTTGAGACCAACCACGCACGCACGCGCCCGCGGCATCGAGAAAATAATGTTTTCAAAAGTGCGTATAAAATATTCTTGGATTTGTATGAAACTTGGCATGCAGTCTTATTTTAATGTAAAGGTAGGCCGTCTCCCAAATTTCATGGCAATCGGAGTTCGTTTGGTACCCGAACGGTCGACCGTAGCGGCACCGTCATCGGTGTATCTCTTGGAAATATGCTCTATAGGAAATAATAAAATAGTTATTATTATATTTCCTATTTCAAGATAACCGTTTATTATCCATGCTATAATTGTATTGAATGGAAACATGAATGCATGTCTTGATATCTAGACAAAACAATGTCCCTAGTGAGCCTCTAGTTGACTAGCATGTTGGTCAAGGATGGTTAAGGTTTCCTAGCCATAGACAAGTGTTGTCACTTGATGAAGGGATCACATCATTAGGAGAATGATGTGATGGATAAGACCCAAACTATAAACGTATTATATGATCGTGTCATTTTGTTGCTATTGTTTTCTGCATGTCAAGTATACATTCCTATAACCATGAGATCATGTAACTCACTAACACCGGAGGAATGCCTTATGTGTATCAAAAGTCGCAACGTTACTGGGTGACTATAAAGGTACTCTACACGCATCTCGAAAGGTGTCCCCTGAGTTAGCATGGATCAAGAGTGGGATTTGTCACTCCGCGTGACGGAGAGGTATCTTGGGGCCCATTGGGTAATACAACATCACAAACAAGCCTTGCAAACAATGTGACTAAAGAGTTAGCCACAGGATCTTGTATTACGGAACTAGTAAGGAGACTTGCTGGTAACGAGATTGAAATAGGTATGGCTAGACCGACGATCGAATCTCGGGCAAGTAACATACCGAAGATAGGGAATGATGAGTGTCGTCCCCTATGCTTCAGCCATAGGGTCTATCATGTATGCAATGTTGTGCACAAGACCGAATATTAGCCTGGCCTGGCCATAAGTATGGCAGACAGGTTTCAAAGTGATCCAGGAGTGGATCACTGGGTGGCGGTCAAGAATGTTGTGAAGTACGTGAAAAGGACTAAGGAAATGTTTCTCGTTTATGGAGGTGACGAAGAGCTCGTTGTAAAAGGTTACGTCGATGCAAGTTTTGACACTGATTCGGATGACTCTATGTCTCAAACCGGATACATATTTATTCTTAACTGGGGTGCGGTAAGTTGGTGCAGTTCCAATCAAAGCATCTTAGCTGATTCTACGTGCGAAGAAGAGTACATAACTGCCTCACATGCGGCTAAGGAGGGTGTCTCGATGAAGCAGTTCATGTCAGATGGAGCAGTGCCAAGTGCAGTGGACCCAATCAATCTGTTGTGTGACAACAATGGTCCCATTGCTCTAACCAACAAACCAAGGTTTCACAAGAGGACCAGACACATAAAGTGTCGCTTCAATGCCATCCGCGATTACATCAAGGAGGATGACATAAATATTTGCAAAGTGCACACGGATCTGAATGTTGCAGATCCATTGACTAAACCTCTTCCATGAGCAAAGCATGATCAACACCAGAACTGTATGGGTATTAGATTCATTACATTGTAAATCACATAGAGATGTGAAGCTAGATTATTTGATTCTACTGCAAGTGGGAGACTGTTGGAAATATGCCCTAGATGCAATAATAAAATAGTTATTCTTATATTTCTTGTTTCAAGATAATGGTTTATTATCCATGCTATAATTGTATTGAATGGAAACATAAATGCATGTGTGGATATATAGACAAAACAATGTCCCTAGTGAGCCTCTAGTTGACTAGCTTGTTGGTCAAGGATGGTTAAGGTTTCCTAGGCATAGACAAGTGTTGTCACTTGATGAAGGGATCACATCATTAGGAGAATGATGTGATGGATAAGACCCAAACTATAAACGTAGCATATGATCGTGTCATTTTGTTGCTATTATTTTCTGCATGTCAAGTATACATTCCTATAACCATGAGATCATGTAACTCACTAACACCGGAGGAATGCCTTCTGTGTATCAAAAATCGCAACGTTACTGGGTGACTATAAAGGTACTCTACAAGCATCTCCGAATGTGTCCGTTGAGTTAGCATGGATCAAGACTAGGATTTTTCACTTCGTGTGACGGAGAGGTATCTTGGGGCCCATTCGGTAATACAATATCACAAACAAGCCTTGCAAGCAATGTGACTAAAGAGTTAGCCATGAGATCTTGTATTACGGAACGAGTAAAGAGACTTGCCGGTAACGAGATTGAAATAGGTATGGAGATACCGACGATCGAATCTCGGGCAAATAACATACCGAAGGACAAAGAGAATGATATACGGGATTGTGTGAATCCTTGGCATAAAGGTTCAACCGATAAGATCTTCGTAGAACATGTAGGATCCAATATGTACGTTCAGGTTCCACTATTGGATACTGACCGAAGAGTGTCTCAGTCACGTCTTCATAGTTCTCGAACCCGTAGAATATGCACGTTAAGGTTCGGTGCCGTTTTTTGTATAGTTGAATTATTGATGTTGTTAACCTAATGTTGTTCGTAGTCCCGGATGAGATGCCGGACGTCACGAGTGTCTTCGAAATGGTCCGGAAACAAGATTGATATACAGGATTGTTGCATTCCGCTTCCGGAAAGATTTCGGGCATTATCAGTGAAGTACCAGGAGTGATGAATGGGTTCCGGGGTTTTACTAGGAGGGGCCACCCACCCGGGAGATAACCAAATAGGCCCATGGGTGGCGCCCCAGACCTTATTGGGACTGTAAGGCCATCCCAATAAGGCTATTTCAGCCAAATCAATAATAAAGAAGGAAAAGGAAAAAAGAAGGAGGTGGACAAGATAGGAAGGAGTCCTCCACCAAACCGAATTGGAGGAGGACACCTCCCTCCATGCCTCGACCGAAGCTCCTCCTTGGAGGAGGAGGCAAGCCAACCATCGTTGGTTCCTCCTATATATAGTGGAGGGTTTTAGCGTTTTTGCAACTCAAGCCTTTGTGCAGACCTCTCCCTCTCTACTACTTGTAGCTAGATCGGTACGGTACGGCGAAGCCCTGCCGGAGTAGCTCAACCACCATCACTGCCATGACGTCGTGCCGCCAGAGAATTCAGCTACCTCTTCGTCTCTCTTGCTGGATCAAAAAGGCAGAGATCATGATCGAGCTATACGTGAGCTAAACACGGAGGTGACATCCGTTCAGCGCTAGATCGGGACGGATCGTGGGACGGCGGTGATTTGGATCGCAAAGACGTTCCGCTACATCAATCGCGTTTCTTAACGCTTCCCGCTTAGCGATCTACAAGGGTATGTGGATCCGATCTCCCTCTCGTAGATGATCATCACCATGATAGGTCTTCTTGTAGCTAGGATTTTTCCCAGGCAATGTTCCCCAACAGTATCATCGGACGTTTTTTGGTGTGTTAGAAAATATCTCCTTGCCGGCCGCAAACCTCCCTCTCTTCCCCACCTAGCCTATTCTACACAACCACAGCAACCCACCGAGCCAACCCATATGATCAGAGCCACCGGATCACAGTCCAACGACTCGAAAATGGAGCACAAAACCTAACCCTAGCCCCCTCTCTATAAATAGACAACCATCCTTGCCTAATTCGGTCCCAAACCCTAATAACATCAGTTCCCGTGCCACCCCAAACCCTAGCCTCCACTGATCCAGCCATCTCCCACCTCCTCTCTCCTCCCAGCCGCCAGGCCCGTTCAGGCCCGGATCTGGCCCGCATGAGCCCGTCCAGAGCCCGAGCAAATCCACCCCGCTAACGCCCTGTTACGTCTCAAACGTATCTATAATTTTTGATGGTTTCATGTTGTTATCTTGTCATCTTTGGATGTTGTATGTACCTTTTATATCTTTTTTGGTACTAACTTATTAATTCAGTGCCAAGTGCCAGTTCCTGTTTTTCTGTGTTTTTGGCTCTTTTTCAGATCTGATTTGGGAACGGAGTCCAAACGGAATAAAATCACCGAAATGATTTTTTCCTGAAAGGAAGAAGATCAGGGGGCCTGTGGGACAAGCCAAGAGGGCTACAGGGATCCCACAAGCCCCCACTCCGCCACCAGGGGGGAGGTGGCGGTGGGCAGGCGTGTGGCCTCCCTGTGCGCCCCTTACCTAGATCTTGCGCCTATATATTCCCTAAAAATCAGAAAAAAATCAAGGGATCCACAAAAATACTTTTCCGCCGCCGCAAGATTCCGTTTGCGCGAGATCTCATATGGAGACCCTTACCGGTGCCCTGCCGGAGGGGACTTTGGAGTTGGAGGGCTTCTTCATCATCATCATCGCCCCTCCAATGACTCGTGAGCAGTTCACTTCAGACCTACGGGTTCGTAGTTAGTAGCTAGATGGCTTCTTCTCTCTCTTGGATCTTCAATACAAAGTTCTCCATGATCTTCATGGAGATCTATCTGATGTAATCTTCTTTGGCGGTGTGTTTGTCGAGATCCGATGAATTGTGGATTTGTGATCAGATTATCTATGATATATATTCTTTTCTGTAAGAGCTTTTGAGTTGATTCTTTTTTCTCCTGATTTATACACAAATTCTTCAGACTGTTGTAATTATTCAGAATTGTTGAAGTACCAGAAGTATACGAAATATACAGATTCCTACAGACTGGTCTGCTGTTGTTAACAGATTCTGTTTTTGTTGTGTTGGTTGCTTATTTTCATGAAACTATGGATAGTATCGGGGGGGTATTAGCCATGGAATATTAAAAATACAGTAACCCAACATCAGCATAAGTAGAATTTAAGTTTTCTATAGTACCAAAGGAAGTGGTGGTTTGTTTTCTCATACTAATGTTATCACGACTTTCTGTTTAAGTTTCGTGTTGTGAAGTTTTCATGTTTTGGGTGAAGTTCTTATGGAGAAAGAGATAAAGAGTGGCAAGAGCTCAAGCTTGGGGATGCCCAAGGCACCCCAAGAGATTCAGGGATGCCGTAAAAGCCTAAGCTTGGGGATCCCCCGGGAAGGCATCCCCTCTCTCGTCTTCAATCCATCGGTAACGTTACTTGGGGCTATATTTTTATTCACCACATGTTATGTGTTTTTGCTTGGAGCGTCTTGTATCGTAGGAGTATTTTATATTTGTTGTGTCACAATCATCCTTGCTGCACACCTAGAGAGAGATACATGCACACACTGTGATTTTGTCGAGTTTCACTTATATCTTTTGGTAGACAATTCAGCTCACATGTGCGTCACTTATATCTTTTGAGCTAGATAATTTTGCTCTATGTGCTTCACTTATATCTTTTAGAGCCCAGCGGTGCGTGGCTTGGTAGTTGATCTATGCTTTGAAAGTAGTCTCAAAAGGGGTAGTTATCCAAAGGGATAGGAAAACTTCCACCTTCATGTGCATTGAATAGTTAGAGAAGTTTGATTCATCTCAATTAGTTTTGAGTTGTGGTTTTGGTAATATTGAAGTTATGCTAGTAAGGTGTTGTGGATCTAGAAATACTTGTGTTGAAGTTTGTGATTCCCGTAGCATGCACGTATGGTGAACCGCTATGTGATGAAATCTGAGCATGATTAGTCTATTGATTGTCATCCTTTGCGTGGCGGTCAGGATCGCGCGATGGTTACCTACCAACCCTTCCCCTAGGAGTATGCGTTTAATGCTTTGTTTCGATTACTAATAAAACTTATGCAACAAGTATATGAGTTCTTCATGACTCATGTTGAGTCCATGGTTTAGATGCACTTTCACCTTCCACCATCACTATCTTCTTAGTGCCATGCAACTTTCGCCGGTGCACAAAACCCACCATTAGCCTCCCTCAAAACAGCCACCATGCCTACCTACTATGGCTTTTTCAAAGTCATTCCGACATATATTGCCATGCAACTACCACCATGACATGTGCCACCACATCTACATTGCCATTGCATGATCGTATGATAGCTAGCATGATGTTTCCATTAATGTCTATGCCATGCTAGATCATTGTCACGGTACACTACCGAAGGCATTCCATATATCGTTGCTCTAAGTTTTGAGTTGAAAGTGTGATGATCATCATTAATGGAGCATTGTCCCATGTGAGGAAATAAAAGAGGCCAAATATGCCCACCAAAAAAAAGAGAGGCCAAAGAGCCAACCAAAAAAAAGAGAGAAAAAGAGAGAAGGGACGATGCTACCACCTTTCCAAACTTGTGCATATTAAGCACCATGATCTTCATGATTGAGAGTCTCTCGTTTTTTCACCACCATATAGCTAGTGGGAAATTTTCATTATATAACTTGGCTTGTATATTCCAATGATAGGCTTCCAGAAAATTGCCTTAGGTCTTCGTGAGCAAGCAAGTTGGATGCACACCCACTAGTTTTCTTTAAGAGCTTTCACATACTCTTAGCTCTAGTGCATCATTTGTATGGCAATCCCTACTCATTCACATTGATATCTATTGATGATCATCTCCACAGCTCATTGATATGCCTAATTAATGTGACTATCCTCTCCTTCTTTGTCTTGCAACCTCCATCACACTCCACACCATCTATTGTGCTAAAACCATGGCTCACGCTCATGTATTGCGTGAGAGTTGAAATTTTTTGAGAAAGTAAAGGTGTGAAACAATTACTTGGCCAATACCGGGGTTGTGCATGATTTAAATTCGTTGTGCAATGATGATAGAGCATAGCCAGACTATATGCTTTTGTAGGGATAACTTTCTTTTGGCCTTGTTATTTTGAAAGTTCATGATTACCTTGCTAGTTTGCTTGAATTATTATTGTTTCCACGTCAATAGAAAACTATTGTTTTCAATCTAACGGATCTGAACATTCACGTCACATAAGAGGAGTCAAAAAGGACATCTATGCTAGGTAGCATGAAAGCATAAAAAATTCATTCTTTATCACTTCCCTACTCGAGGACGAGCAAGAGTTATGCTTGGGGATGCTTGATACGTCTCAAATGTATCTATAATTTTTGATGGTTTCATGCTGTTATCTTGTCATCTTTGGATGTTTTATGTACCTTTTATATCTTTTTTGGGACTAACTTATTAATTCAGTGCCAAGTGCCAGTTCCTGTTTTTCTGTGTTTTTGGCTCTTTTCAGATCTGATTTTGGAACGGAGTCCAAACGGAATAAAATCCCGAAATGATTTTTTCCCGAACGGAAGAAGATCAGGGAGCCTGTGGGCCAAGCCAGGAGGGCTGCAGGGAGCCCACAAGCCCCCACTCCGCCACCAGGGGGAGGCGGTGTGGGCAGGCTTGTGGCCTCCCTGAGCGCCCCTTGACCTAGATCTTGCGCCTATATATTCCATAAAAATCAGAAAAAAATCAAGGGATCCACGAAAATACTTTTCCGCCGCCGCATGCTTCCGTTTACGCGAGATCTCATCTGGAGACCCTAACCGGTGCCCTGCCGGAGGGTACTTTGGAGTTGCAGGGCTTCTTCATCATCATCATCGCCTCTCCAATGACTCGTGAGTAGTTCACTTCAGACCTACGGGTCCGTAGTTAGTAGCTAGATGGCTTCTTCTCTCTGTTGGATCTTTAATACAAAGTTCTCCATGGTCTTCATGGAGATCTATCCGATGTAATCTTCTTTGGCAGTGTGTTTGTCGAGATCTGATGAATTGTGGATTTGTGATCAGATTATCTATGATATATATTTGAGTCTTTGCTGACTTCTTATATGCATGATTTGATATCCTTGTAAGTCTCTCCGAGTCTTGGGTTTTGTTTGGCCAACTAGATCTATGATTCTTGCAATGGGAGAAGTGCTTGGTTTTGGGTTCTTACCATGTGGTGACCTTTCCCAGTGACAGTAGGGGCAGCAAGGCACACATTGAGTAGTTCCCATGAAGGGTAACAAGGTGTGCTCTGTCGTTGATATGAGATTGTCCATCTACATTATGTCATCTTGTTTAAGGCGTTACTCTATTCTTTTGTACTTAATACACTAGATGCATGCTGGATAGCGGTCGACGTGTGGAGTAATAGTAGTAGATGCAGAAAGTATCGGTCTACTTGTTTTGGACGTGATGCCTATAGATATAATCATTGCCATAGATGACGTCATGACTTTGCGCGGTTCTATCAATTGCTCGACAGTAATTTGTTCACCCACCGTCTACTTGCTTTCGTGAGAGAAGCCACTAGTAAACACTACGGCCCCTGGGTCTATTCACATCTATCATTTACACCTCCGCTTTTACTTTGCTTTGTTACTTTGTTGCTTTCAGTTCTCACTTTGCGAACAATCTATAAGGGATTGACAACCCCTTCATAGCGTTGGGAGCAGGTTCTTTGTGTTTGTGTAGGCACTTGTGATACTCCTTCACTGGATCGATACCTTGGTTCTCAAAACTGATGGAAATACTTACCACCACTGTGCTACATCACCCTTTCCGCTTTGAGGGAACACCAACGCAAGGCTCCAAGGCCACGGGGAAATCCTTTGCATATTTTCCTAGGAAGTCCCTAAAGGCGTAGCCGTAGCAGAAGGATTCCTGGTGCCGTTGCTGAGGAGAATCAAGACAAGAACAGTCTCCCGTCAGCACGTGTTTCTCGCGCCGTTGGAAGGTCTTTTATTGCAGTAGCATGCCCCACCGCCTAACCTCGCCCCACCGCCGGCCGGCGATCTCGTCGGAGCTGCCCGACTCGCCGGCATGCAGACCATCGCCCCGTCGGCCACCACCGAAGGGTGCTGCAGCCGCCGCTACCCGCAACCCCGAGTCGGGGCTCCTCTACCCCGCGCCCCGCGGATCCCGCATCTCCTGCTGCCGGAGCCCCCACGACGAGCGCCGGAGATGCAGCCACTGCCGCCGGTACCGCGCCTCCCCGTTACCCTCTACCTCAGCCTCTCGCAACCGCCGTCGGGGGCACCGGCATCGTGCCTCGCCAAATCGAGTCAGCCCCTGCTCAGGCGTTGACCGCCCCGCACCAGCACCTCGCCCCATGGGCCGTGTGGGCCGGCCTGCACCCCGAGCTAGCCCGCGGCCTCCTCCAACCGAAGCCAGCCCAGCTTTTCCCCAATCCCACCGAGGTTAGAGCCCCCTAAACTGCGCCATGTGCGCTTTATTTCTATCCCGCGCCCATGCCTCTGTTTGGGCCGCAGTAGCAGATTCGGCCCATTTAGTTTTTTTAGGTCATGCGATTTAATTCTTTTTCAGAAAAATGCTTATTTTCAAACACCCATAGTTTTTGAACCGTGCATCGGATTGCGACAAATTATATATGTAAAACATGTAGATTTGCGCATTGAATAACATTACCAACTCTCATGCATATTTAAAATTGTTTAACATGATGTGTGTATTGGTTTGCATGTCGATGTGTTAGAAATGGTTTAGTTCGTAGTTATTTAACCGTAGCTCCGTTGGAGGTGAGCCATATATGTAAATGGTCTAGAACGATGAGTAAGAATCACGTGAACCACTTTCTTTTACTGTTTAGCAAACATAAAATATGGTTAGGACATATCTGGATAGATTACAAAGTTAACATATGGGGTCACCTCGGAGATGCTATATTTCGTTTCCGGCCTAATTTAATATGCCTAGATAGGTAGTTTAATTGTGCTTCACCCCTTGCCATGTTTAACAACATTTAATATTCCCATGTACCTAAACGAGAGTGAACTAAATATTTGAATGTGGAGTTTCGGCAATATGCAACTCGTTGCATATTGAGCTTCACTTAATGTGTAGTGTTTGATTGTGTGAATTGCCATGTCGTGCCTTGCATGATTTAACAGAGCAGACATCATATGTGTTGTGCATCATGTCATGCATGTGCCGTGGAGAATATCATGTGTTGATTCTTGTTTCCGGTTTTCTTCGTCTCAATAGAGTTCCGCAAGCCTGTCGGAATGTGAGGATCTGTTCGACTACATTGGTTCTTCTGCTTCACAGAGTCGTTCTTCTTCCAAGCGGGATTACCAGCAAGATGATCATTTCCCTAGATACCATTACTATCAATGACATGCTAGTTGTCTCGTTTCTTTTGTTATGTCACGGTACCTACCACCTGTTAAATGTTAGCCTCCCAACATTACCATGAAAACCTTCAACCTTGCTACAACCTAGCAAACCACTGTTTGGCTATGTTATTGCTTGCTCAGCCTTTGATAGCGTTGCTAGTTGCAGGTGCAGTTGCTTCCATTTGAAAAGATGGGTTCCTTGTTATATCACCCTATTAATTCTATTTAATTCAACGCATCTATATACTTGGTAAAAGGTGGAAGGCTCGGCCTTTCAAGCCTGGTGTTTTGTTCCACCTTTGCCACCTTAGTTTCGGTTACCGGTTTTATATGCCATATTTGAGCGCTCCTAACACGATCGACGTTGTTATCGGGACCCCCTTGATAATTCGTCTTAGTTAAAGCTTGTCTGGCAAGGCCCAACTTTGGTACTTCATTTGCCTAATAACTAATAAAAATGCATAGGGACCCACCGACACCCACAGAGTAATTAATCAACCCCCTGGCCAGTGCTCCTCATGAGTGTTGGTCCAACCCAGAGCATTGTGAGAGGCCAACCCAGGGAAACTTGGGTGATTTATATCAGGGCACCGTACGCGTAGCTTATCCATCGTGTCTTGAGAACGAGATACGCGGCTCCAATCGGGATCGTAGACACGTCGGGCGGCCTTGCTGGATTAGTTTTACCTTTTACGAAATATCTTGTGCATCCTCAGAGTTGAGGTTTTCCATTAAGGGATCCGAGGAGATCACGAGTTTCGTGATCGAGGATTTCTATGCGGCTTGTGTTAATTTGTGATGGACGAGTTGGAGCACCCCTACAGGGTTAAATCTTTCAGAAAGTCGTGCCCGCGTTTATGTGGCAAACTTGGAAACTTTATTTAACATCTGGTTCTAGACGACCTGAAGTAAACTTAACTAAAACTTGCCAACTGAGTGCGTAACCGTGACTGTCTCTTTCGTGAGCTCCTTCTCCGATCGAGGACATGGTGGGGTTAAGTTTGACGTAAGTAGGTGTTTAGGATCATTCATTTGATCATCAGTAGTTCACATCTGTTATGCGTAGATCTTCCCCCTCTTATTCTTGCACTCGTAAGTTAGACACCCAATAATGCTTACACGTTTGTTGCAGCCTCACCACTTAACCACACCTCACCCATTAAGCTTTGCTAGTCTTAATACCTTCGGAAATGAGATTAGTGAGTCCGTGTGGCTCACAAATTACTACAACACCGGTTGCAGGTACATGTAAAGTGACAGTCTGATGTGAGTGCGCAGATTGAGCTATTTGGAGTCCTTCTCCGTATTCTTCTTTGATCTAGCTAGGATGGGTTCCAGGTCGGGAGCCTGGGATAGCAAGGATGGATGCCGTTCTTTTATCATTTGTTTTCATCCGTAGTCGGACCGTGCTCTTCTTCATGCTGACTGTATATTGATGTATTGATGTGATCTTGATGTAGCTTGTGACGAGTGTAAGCCAACTCCTTATACTCATATTTTGAGTACATGTACTTGTAATGATATTCATTCTTACGAAACGACGAGATGCGTTTCTATCCCTATCGAGGCCCTCGCGCCAAAAATAAGGATAGAACCGCATCTTGGGCGTCACAAGTTGGTATCAGAGCAGTACCGACCTAGGATCCCCCTTGGTTGATCGAACTTGGCCAAGTCGAGTGTAGTAAAAAATATATTTTGAGTCTTAGTATATCAGAGAGTAGGTTTCTTTTTTCTCCTCGTCTATGCTCTGGTGAGGTTCACGACTTAGGAAATTTTAATTCTACTCGTCTTATCACTCAAAAAATTTCAGGATCACGTGGATATTTTTGGAATCTATATGATGTCAATGTGTTGATTTTATTCCGGGGAGTTGAGCTCCATGAGATTCTTGAGCACATCGTTATCATTCAGATTTCTTAGTATCTCAGGACGGAGTATGTTCGAAATTGCTTCAATACTAGTAGTGGCGAGAGGAGTCTGGCTTCCCCAGTATTGGTGCAGATAGGTCCGGATGTATCGCCATACTTAGTATCGTTGTGATTACGAGGATCTGAGATAGATGAGTTTCCGAAATTCTGGTTATGTGTTGACGGATGTGATACACTGGATGGGTAGTGTTATTGCTAGGAGTTGAGTAATGGATTTTACTCCTTGTATCCGTGGACCCGATTGCATGACCAGAAATTTCGGGAGTTCTTAAGTGGGAATTCAAGTAGTTATTTATAGGACAATCTTTCAACGGATGCATGATGTGAGGTTGGGGTTCAACATCTAGTGGATTCGTTTATTCACGGTCATCTTACAGCGGTTCTCGTTGTGTCTTACAGAGTCCTTGTAGCTTGCTACGACTCGGGGAAGCTTCATATGTGGTGTGCCCTGCCTTGTACATGATGGCTACTGTAGGATAGAGCCCGTGCGATCCTATCCACAAAAGTTTCAGACGGAATCTTTGTCATGAATTTTTTCGGGCTTGTTTCGTAAGACTCATCCTTTGTTTTGTTGGAGTGTGGTAATTCGAGTTGCTTCTATGTCAAGTGGTGAATTCATATCTTTCCTAGAGGTGTTCTCATATTCTTATGGGAATGCTAATTCTTTTGCTCAATCAAGTTGTCTTCTCAATTCTTCTCAACCGGAGTCGTCATGTCAATTCTTTTTCATCCGGTGTGCTTCTCTTCAAGTCAATTCAATCTTCTCCAATTATTTTGCAAGATCAATCTATAATTTCCTTCCAGAGTTCGTCTCATATGTCCCAAGTTGTCTTTCTTTTTCCCCGCCCTCCCGCCCTTTTCTTTAGTGATTGAATTCTCATCCAAGTGCATTTCAATTCATTGATGCTTCCGCTATCTTTTCTTCCGTGTGGTATCCGGTGATTCGTCATGAAGATTCTCACGAGTTCTGAGTTCATCATTTTTAATTTGTGTTCTCTTTTCTGGTGAATTCAATTCAGTTATCCGTGTTCATCATATCCTTTTCATCCTTTAAATTCTTTCCCATGTTGAAAATTCTTATTCAAGTCTTTTTTGTTTTTCATCTCTCTCTATTCTATCCGGTGTGTTGAAGATTCTCAAAGTTTGTTGTGTTCAATCCTTCCAATTAATTCGAGGTGCTAACCTCATCTAGTTTTCATTTGTACCGGTGCAAGAAATCTTTCTTCGCAATCCCTTCATCGGTGTTTCTTTTGAGTTGGACCATAACCCACAGCTTCTCTCCGAGGATCTTATCTGACTCCTGTAATATACCGGAGATATCTAATTCTTTCCAATTGTGACATAAGTATGAATTCCATCAGCCATATTCCTTCTCCAAGATTGCTTCAAAATTAATTCTCATCTTTGGCTCAACCATTTCCTATTCATTGTTCCGGAGTGTCTCATTAATTCTTGGTGGTTTTCCCACATCTTTCTCAATCTGAATATCGAAGGAGTGTTTCTCTCAAATCTTGGTCCATTCTCTTGAAGTTTCACCATTTCAGCTTTCTGTTATCATCTTGAATTGTTCTCGATCATGAGATTCCTTCCATATCTATCCGGTGCATTTCATATTTGTTTTCAGTTCTCGATCCTCCGAAGGCCGTCATTTTAGAAGATTTCTTCGTTCTTAGCTTTCAGCTTTCATTCCCAAATTCATCTCAATTGTTGTCTCTTCGTTCGTCTCTCAATTATTCCGATGCCTCATTCTAGTTTTCTGTTAGGCGGCTCAAGATCTCTTCATCCTCATGGTGTTATTCAAGATTCTTGTGGTAGTACCTCAAGTATTATATATCTTGCATTTCAAAGAGCAGGTCTTCCTCCTTTATCTTTTGTGGTGGTATTATAGCATTCTTGTTAGGGGAGGAGTCTCAAAGAGAATTGTTTCAAGAATGAAGTATGTAAACCCACCAAATCCTTTGATCATGAGATTATTTTTTTAACCCATGGTTTCTTCATTGAGTTATCTTGGATTAGATTTCACCTAAAGCATTTCCTAAGGATTGTTGCTATTATGGTGATTATTGTTGATCCAACTTTTTAATGTTTTCTCTTGGTGTAAGAATTGTTTTCCGATTGTGGTTGGTTCTCACCTCATTTTGAGATGGTTCCGTAAGCCCACTACAAGCTTGTTCTTTTCGTTGTTGATTTTCTAACAACTCCATGCAATCCTCCTTTGTAGGATTCTCTTCAATTTCAAATGTGTTGGAAGTTGTTATTTTCGTCTCCGTTCTTTCTTCCCAAGGATCTAGTTTATATTCTCTTGTTCCGGAGTTGTTGTCATGTTGCTCTTTTGAGTCAATCATCTCTTCTTGTCAGAATCATGTTCTCTCCTTTCTTATTCAATTTAGTTAGTGTGTTGTGAATCTTTTCAAGATATTTCCATCTTATCAAATACTTTGTCCTCAATTTCCTACCGAAGTGCCGCCAAAATTTTGTTTGAATTGTAGCTTGTTTCTCATGTCATTCGTCATCTCTGTGCAACCTTCAAGGATCGTTGGTTTCACTCATTTGTCAAAGAAGCAAATGCGTTTTACCTCTTGATTTCTCATCCTGTTCCCCTTTCATTCTTAGATCTTGGGGCGAGATCTCTTGTTAGTGCAGGAGAGTTGTGACAACCTGAGACCGACGCTGCAGAAGATTCCTCTCTTATTCCATTGCCGCCTTGCAATTAGATTGTCTGTCGCATTCATCATCGCGTCACTCGCATCATCCGCATTGCATCGACACTCCGTTTTCGCCAGTTTTCAAAACCTGCATCCGTTATTAGTTGGCGGTTCTCTCCATGGAAGTATAAAGTATAGTTAAAATATAGTTTCTAAAAGTGCGTATAAAGTATTCTCGGATCGAGTTGAAACTTGGCTTGCGGTCTTATTTTAATGTAGGTAGGCCGTCTGCCAAATTTCATCGCAATCAGGGTTCGTCTGATACCCGAACGGTCGACAGTAGCGGCGCCGTCATTGGTCTATGGTCGGACGTTTTTTGGTGTGTTAAAAATATCTCGTTGCCGGCCGCAAACCTCCCTCTCTTCCCCACCTAGCCTATTCTACACAACCATCGCAACCCACCGAGCCAACCCCTTCGATCGGAGCCGTCGGATCGCAATCCAACGACTCAAAAACGGAGCAAAAACCCTAACCCTAACCCCTATCTATAAATAGACATCCATCCTTGCCTAATTTGGTCCCAAACCCTAATCAACTCGGTTCCCTTGCCACCCCAAACCCTAGCCGCCACTGAGCCAATCATTGACCACATCCTCTCTCCCCCCAGCCGCCAGTCCCGCTCAGGCCCGGATCTGGCCCACTCGAGCCCGTCCAGAGCTTGAGCCAGTCCGGTCGCAGCACCGCGTGAGCTCCCAAGCTCCTGCCTCCGCACAACCGGCGCACCTCCACCCCGCCAACGCCCTGTCACCTAACCTCACCCCGCCGCCGGTCGGTAAGCTCGCCGGAGCTGCCCGACTCGCTAACATGCAGGTCTTCGCCCCGTCGGCCTCGACCGAAGGGTGTTGCAACCGCCGCTGCTCGCATCCCCAAGCCAGAGCTGCTCTGCCCCGCGCCCCGCGGATCCCGCAGCTCGCGCCGCCGAAGTCGCAGCCGCCGCCCGTCCCGAACCTCGCCGGCCCGAGCGCCGCCGCCGCACTGTCGCCCTCTGCCTCAGCTTGTCGCAACCGCCATCAGGGGCACCAGCATCGTGCCTCGCCAGATCGAGTCAGCCCCTGGTCGGGCGTTGACCACCCTACGCCAGCACCTCGCCCCATGGGCCGCGTGGGCCGGCCTGCACACCGAGCCAACCCGCGACCTCCTCGAGCCGAAGTGAGCCCAACTCTACCACGAGCCCACCGAGGTAAGAGTCCCATAAGCTGCACCCTGTGCCTTTTATTTATATCACGCGCCCATGCCTTTGTTTGGGCCGCAGTAGCAGATTCGGCCCGTTTAGTTTTTTTAGGTCGTGTGATTTAATTCTTTTTTTAGAAAATGCATATTTTCAAACACCCGTAGTTTTTAAACCGTGCGTCGGATCGCCACAACTTATATATGTAAAACGTGTATTTTTTCACGTAGAATAACATTTTCCATCTCTCATGCATATTTAAAACTGTTTAACGTGTTGTTTGCATTGGTTGGCATGTCAACGTGTTAGAAATGGTTTAGTTCATAGTTATTTAATCGTTGCTCCGTTGGAGATGAGCCATATATGTAAATGGACTAGAACGACGAGTAGAATCCCGTGAACCAATTTGTTTTGCCGTTTAACAACCATATAATGTGGTTAGGACAGATCTGGATAGATTACAAAGTTAATATATGGGGTCATCTCAAAGATGCTATATGTCGTTTCCGGTCTCATTTAAAATGCCTAGATAGGTAGTTTAATTGTGCTCCACCCCTTGCCATGTTTAACAATATTTAATATCGCCGTGTACCTAAACGAGAGTGAACTACATATTTGAATGTGGAGTTTCGTCAATATGCAACTCGTTGCATATTGAGTTTCACTCAATGTGTAGTGTTTGATTGTGTGAATTACCATGCCGTGTCATGCATGTGCCATGGTGAATATCGTGTGTTGATTCTTGTTTCTGTTTTGCTTCGCCTCGATAGAGTTCCGCAAGTGTGTCGGAATGTGAGGATCCGTTCGACTACGTTGGTTCGTCTGCTTCATGGAGTGGTTCTTCTTCCAAGCAGGATTACATGCAAGATGATCATTTCCCTAGATACCATTACTATCAATACCATGCTAGTTGTCCCTTTCCTTTGTTATGTCTCGCTTCCTACTACGTGTTAAATGTTAGCCTCCCAACATTACCATGAAAACCTTCAACCTTACTAGAACCTAGCAAAATACTGTTTAGCTATGTTACTGCTTGCTCAACCTTTGATAGCATTCCTAGTTGCAGGTGTAGTTGCTTCCATGTGAAAACATGGGTTCCTTGTTATATCACCGTATTAATGCTATTTAATTTAATTCACCTATATACTTGGTAAAAGGTGGAAGGCTTGGCCTTTCAAGCCTGGTGATTTGTTCCACCTTTGTCGTCTCAGTTTCGGCTACGTGTGTTATATTCCATAATTGAGCGCTCCTAACACGATCAGGGTTGTTATGGGGACCCCCTTGATAATTTGTCTTAGTTAAAGCTTGTCTCGCAAGGCCCAACTTTGGTACTACATTTTCCTAATAACTAATAAAAATGCATAGGCACCAGCCAGCACCCGCGGAGTAATTAATCAATCCCGGGCACCAGTGCTCCTCATGAGTGTTGGTCCAACCCAAAGCACTGTGCGGGGCCAACCCAGGGAAACTTGGGTGATTTCTATCACGCCACTGTACGCTTAGCTTATCTCTCGTGTCCGGAGAACGAGATACGCGACTCCTATCGGCATCGTCGACACATCGGGCGGCCTTGCTGGATTAGTTTAACCTTTTACGAAATATCTTGTGCATCGGGAGTCCGGTGATCCTTTGGGATATCTCAGAGTTGAGGTTTTCCATTAAGGAATCCGAGGAGATCAAGAGTTTCGTTATCGAGGCTTTCTATGCAGCTTGTCGTAATTTGTGATGGACGAGTTGGAGCTCCCCTGCAGGGTTAAATCTTTCGGAAAGCCGTGCCCGCGGTTATGTGTTAAACTTGGAAACTTTTTTTAAGATCCGGTTCTAGATGACCGGAAGTAAACTTAATTAAAACTTGCCAACTGAGTGCGTAACCATGACTGTCTCTTTCGTGATTTTATTCTCCTATCGAGGAGACGATGGGGTTATGTCTGACGTAAGTAGGTGTGCAGGATCATTCATTTGATCATAAGTAGTTCACATCCGTTATGTGTAGATCTTCCCCCTCTTATTCTTGTACTCGTAAGCTAGGCACCAAATATTGCTTAGAAGCTTGCTGTAGCCTCACCACTTAACCATACCTCACCCATTAAGCTTTGCTAGTCTTGATACCATTGGAAATGAGATTGCTGAGTCCGTGTGGCTCACAGATTACTACAACACCAGTTGCATGTACAGGTAAAGTGACACTTTGACGTGAGTGCGCTGATTGAGCTACTTGGAGTCCTTCTCCTTCTTATTCTTTGATCTAGGATGGGTTCCAGGCCGGCAACCTAGGATAGCAAGGATGGACGTCGTTCTTTTATTATTTATTTTCGTTCGTAGTCGGACCCTGCTCTTGTTCATGATGATTGTATATTGCTGTATTGATGTGATCTTTTCAGTAAATGTACTTGTAATGATATCCATCCCTGTGAAACGACGAGATGCGTTTCTACCCCTGCCGAGACCCTCTCGCCAAAAATAAGGATTGGACCGCATCTTGGGTGTTACATTCGCCTTGCTAGCCACCTGCTGTGCCTCACGCCCCATCCCCTCAGCCTCTTCCTCGCCCCGCCATGGCCCCAGCTCTCCCTCGATCTCGCCTCCCATGTCGCCCACCTCTTCGTGTCTCCACACCCAAACACCACGAGTGCATGCTCCATCCGCCTCGATCCGTTGTCGTCGCGTTCCCCTCGCCATGGTCGCATCCCTCCACCGTCCATATCCTTCTCGCGGTTGGCGACCCGCGCACCGCATCGCCCCGTCGGAAAGAGCTTGAGAGCCTGCTCTCCTAGCTTTGTACTCATTGCGTTGTGTTGCCACCCCTATCATTGGCTGATGTGCTTTGCTACGGCAACAAAAGTCCTTCCCTGGCAATGGTGCCAGAGATCCTTCTGTCGTCTCTTGAGCTTGCGTTGGTTTTTTCCTTTGAAGAGGAAAGGGTGATGCAGCACAGGAGCAGTAAGTATTTCCCTCAGTTTGAGAACCAAGGTATCATTCCAGTAGGAGAATCTCGTCAAGTCCAGAGTACCTGCGCAAACACAAAAGAGCTTGCACCCAACGCTTTAAAGGGGTTGTCAATCCCTTCAAGATTGATTGCAAAGTGAGATTTGAAGGCGGAAAGTGCAATGCAGAAAAAGAGTAAGGCTCAAAATATGTTGTGGAGTAGACCGGGGGGCCATAGTGTTCACTAGAGGCTTCTCTCAAAATAGCAAATATCACGGTGGGTGAACAAATCCATAGATAATCTGATCATAAATCCACAATTCACCGGATCTCGACAAACACACCGCAAAAGAAGATTACATCGGATAGATCTCTATGAAGATCACGGAGAACTTTGTATTGAAGATCCAAGAGAGAGAAGAAGCCATCTAGTTACTAGCTATGGACCCGTAGGTCTATGGTGAACAACTCATGCATCATCGGAGAGGTCATAGTGTTGATGTAGAAGCCTTCCGTATCTGAATTCCCCCTCCGGCAGGGCACCAGGACGTGCCCCAGATGGGATCTTGCGGAGGCAGAAGCTTGCGGCGGCGGAAAAGTACTTTCGATGATCTCCGTATTTTTATGGGATTTTAGGGAATATATAGGCGCAAAACCTAGGGCAAAGGAGCCTCAGGGAGCCCACAAGACAGGGGGCGCGGCCCCGTGGCCGTGCCATGAGGGCTTGTGGGGTCCCTGGTGGCCCCCTGCCCTAACTCTCTGGCTTCCCGATCTTTTTCTGTTCCAGAAAAAAATCTTTTGGCAGTTTCATTCCGTTTGGACTCCATGCAAAATCCTCCTCTGAAAGGGGTCAAAAATATGGAAAAAACAGGAACTGGCACTTGGCACTGAGTTAATAAGTTAGTCCCAAAAAATATATAAAAGGCATGGAAAACATCCAAAGTTTGACAAGATAATACCATGAAACCATCAAAAATTATAGATACGTTGGAGACGTATCAAGCATCTCCAAGCTTAACTCTTGCTCGTCCTCGAGTAGGGAAGTGATAAAGATTGGATTTTTGATGTGGAATTCTACCTAGCATAGTTGTCCTTTGCAATTTCTTTCGTGTGACATGAATGTTCAGATCCGTAAGATTCAAAACAATAGTTTGCTATTGACATGGAAACAATAATACTTCAAGCAAACAAGCAAGGTAATCATGAACTTTCAAAATAACAAGGCCAAGGAAAGTTATCCCTACAAAATCATATAGTCTGGTTATGCTCCATCATCCTCACACAACTAATGTAAATCATGCACAACCCCGTTATTGGCCAAGTAATTGTTTTCGCACTCTTACTTTCTCAAACTTTTTATAACTATCACGCAATACATGAGCGTGAGCCATGGATATATCACTATAGGTGGAATAGAGTGTGGTGGTGGTTGTGAGACAAAAAGGAGGAGATGGTCACATTGACTCGGCGTATCAAAGGGCTATGGAGATGCCCATTAATAGATATCAATGTGAATGAGTAGGGATTGCCATACAAGGGATGCACTAGAGCTATAAGTATATGAAAGCTCAAAAGGAGAACTAGTGGGTGTGCATCCAACTTGCTTGCTCACGAAGACCTAGGGCAATTTTGAGGAAGCCCATCATTGGAATATACAAGCCAAGTTATATAATGAAGATTCCCACTAGCATATGGTGGTGACAAAGCAGGAAGCTCTCAATCATGAGGAACATGGTGCTATTATGAAGCACAAGTGTGGAAAAGATAGTAGCATTGTCCCTTCTCTCTTTTTCTCTTTTTTTTTATTCTCTTTTTTTTCTTTTTTTTATGGGCTCTTTGGCCTCTTTTTTCCGCTCACATGGGACAATGCTCTAATAATGGTGATCGTCACACTTTTTATTTACTCACAGCTCAAAGCTTAGAACGATGATGACTCTATAGGAAATGCCTCCCGTAGTGTACCGAGATGTGCAAGGATCTAGCATGGCGAACGACGTTGAAACATCTCGCTAGCTATCCTACGATCATGCAATGGCAATATGAGAGTGACGGCACAAGTCATGGGACGGAACGGTGTGGGTTGCATGGCAATATATCTCAGAATGGCTACGAAAATGCCATAGTAGGTAGGTATGGTGGCTGTTTTGAGGAAGGCATATGGTGGGTTTGTGTACCGGCGAAAGTTGCGCGGCACTAGAGATGCTAGAAAAGGTGGAAGGTGAAAGTGCATCTATACCATGGACTCACATTAGTCATGAAGAACTCACATACTTGTTGCGAAAGTTTTTATTAGTAATGAAAACAAAGTGCTAAACGCATACTTCTAGGGGAAGGGTTGGTAGGTGTTAACCATCGCGCGAGCCTGACCTCAACACAAAGGATGACAATCAATAGATCAATTATGCTCCGACTTCCAAACATAGCGGTTCACCATACGTGCATGCTACGGGAATCACTAACTTCAACATAAGTATTTCTAGATTCACAACACCCTACTAACATAGCTCTTAAAATCCACGTCTCAAAACTAATTGAGAGGAATCAAAACTTCTCTTTCTACTCAATGCACATGAAGATGGAGGTTTTTGTATCCTCTTTGGGTACCTATCACCTTTGGGACTACTTTCATAGCATAAGCCAACTACCAAGTCATGCACCGTCGTGCTCTAATAGATATAAGTGAAGAACATAGAGCAAAAATATCTAGCTCAAAAGATATAAGTGAAGCACTATGAGCATTCTAGCAAAATCACGATGAGTGCATGTCTCTCTCTCTCAAAAAGGTATGCAGCAAGGATGATTGTGACACAACAAAAATAAAAGACTCCTATGATACAAGACACTCCAAGCAAAACACATATCATGTGGTGAATAAAAATATAGCTCCAAGTAATGTTACCGATGAATTGAAGACGAAAGAGGGGATGCCTTCCCGGGGCATCCCTAGGCTTAGGCTTTTTGGTCTCCTTGAATTTGGCTTGGGATGCCTTGGGAATCCCCAAACTTGAGCTCTTTCCACTCCTTATCTCTTTGTCCATGAGAACATCACCCAAAAATTGAAAACTTCACAACACAAAACTTAAACAAAAACTCGTGATGTCATGAGCATAAGAAAACAAACTACCACCACTTTAGGTACTGTAGCAAACTTGAATTCTATCTATATTGGTGTTGGGCTACTGTATTCTCACTTTTCCATGGCTAGTACCCCCCGATACTAACCATAGTTTCATCAAAACAAGCAACCAACTCAACAAAAATAGAATCTGTCAAAAACAGACCAGTCTGTAGCAATTTGTATACTTCGCATACTTCTGGTACTTCAAAAATTCTGAAATATTACGAATGGCTGGGCAAAAGGTATATCAACCAGAAGAAAAAATAATCAACTCAAAAGCTCTTTCTGAATAAAAATGAAAAATCATCTCGTGAGCAAAAAGTTTCTGTCTTTTTCCAGCAGGATTAAACAACCATTACCAAGACTAGTCATAAATGTTTTGCTTGGCTCAAACACAAAAAGAAACACAAAAAGAAACAAAAAAAATACAATCACAACAGAATTATGATGGTGTGGACGGAAAAAAAAACAGAAAGAAAAAAGATAAATTATTGGGTTGCCTCCCAACAAGCGCTATTGTTTAACGCCCTTAGCTAGGCATTGATAATTCAATGATGCTCACACAAAAGACAAGAATTGAAGCACAACGAGAGCATCATAAAGCATGTGAAAATCACATCTAAGTCTAACATACTTCCTATGCATAGGCATTTTGTAGGAAAACAAATTGTCAAGACAACCAATAGTTACCATATGCAAGGAAGAAGAAAGAGACAAGAGCAATCGCAACATAACGAGAGGTGACTTATTGATATGAAAGTTTCTACCACCATATTTTCCTCTCTCATAATAATTACATGTGGGATCATATTCGAATTGAACAATGGAACTATCACATAGGATAATCTTTTCATGATCCACATGCATGCAAAGTTGACGCTCTTCAAAAATAGTGGGATTATCATCAACTAAAGTCACGACTTCTCCAATCCCACTTTCAATATTTTTACAAATATCATATTCATCATGAGGTTTAAACAAATTTTCAAGAATAGAAGAAAGATCATCACCCCAATCATGATTATAGCAATAAGTAGTGGTCATAGAAAAACTAGCATCCCGAAGCTTAGGGTTTTGCATATTTCTAGCATGATTGTCACTAATAGAATTTATAGTGAAACCATTGAAATCATGCTTTTCATCCAAGGAACCCTCGTGAATCACTTCATAAATTTCTTCCACATAATTTCCAAATTCACACATCTCAAGCAAAACTCCGTAAAGATAGACCAGTGCACTCAACTCACTAGCAATTGGATCAACATAATTGGATCTCTTAAAGACATTAGCAAGTGGATGAGGATCCATGACAATAGATTTTCAGCAAGCGAAGATGCAAGCATATTGAAGGCACATGGTGATACGTCCATTTTGCATCATGCTTTCATGTTGATATTTATTGCTTTATGGGCTGTTATATTACTTTTTGGTACCATATTTATGCCTTTTCTCTCTTATTTTGCAAGGTTTATTTGAAGAGGGAGAATTCAGGTAGCTGGAATTCTGGACTGGAAAAGGAGCAAATCTTAGTCCACTATTCTTCACATCTCCAAATGCCCTGAAAAGTTACGTGGAATTTTTTGGGATTATATAAAAAATACTGGGCGAAAGAAGTACCGGAGGGGGGCTGCCAGGGCACCACAAGCCCTGCCAACGCCACCCCCCTGGTGGAGGAGTGGGGGCTTGTGGACTCCCCGACGGCCCACTAGCCCCCCTCTTTTGATATATGAAGGGTTTCGTTCAAAAAAAATCATTCGGGAGCTTTTTCATGGTTTCGCCGCCGCCACGAGGCGAAACTTGAGCAGATCCAATCTAGAGCTTCGGCAGGACGATCCTGCCGGGGAAACTTCCCTCCCAGAGGGGGAAATCGTCACCATCGTCATCACCAACACTCCTCTCATCGGAGGGGAGGCATCTTCATCAACATCTTCATCAGCACCATCTCCTCTCCAATCCCTAGTTCATCTCTTGTAACCAATCTCCATCTCACGACTCCGATTGGTACTTGTATGGTTACTAGTAGTGTTGATTACTCTTTGTAGTTGATGCTAGTTGGATTACTTGGAGGAAGAGTTTATGTTCAGATCCTTGATTCTATTCATTAAACCTCTGATCATTATTATCATTATGCTTTGTGAGTAGTTACTTTTGTTCCTGAGGACATGGGATAAGTCATGCTGATAATAGTCATGTGAATTTGATATTCGTTCAGTATTTTGATATGTTGTATGTTGTATTTCCTCTAGTGGTGTTATGTGAACGTCGACTACATAACACTTCACCATATTTGGGCCTAGAAAAAGGCATTGGGGAGTAGTAAGTAGATGATGGGTTGCTAGAGTGACAGAAGCTTAAACCCCAGTCTATGCGTTGCTTCGTAAGGGGCCGATTTGGATCCACCAGTTTTATGCTATGGTTAGACGTTGTCTTAATTATTCTTTTGTAGTTGCGGATGCTTGCGAGAGAGGTTAATTATAAGTGGGATGCTAGTCCAAGTAAGGGCAGTACCCAAGCGCCCGTCCACCCACATATCAAACTATCAAAGTAACGAACGCAAATCATATGAACATGATGAAACTAGCATGACAAAAATTCCTGTGTGTCCTCGGGAGCGTTTTTCCTCCTACAAGACTTTGTTCAGGCTTCTCCCTTGCTACAAAAGGGATTGGGCCACTTTCTGCACCGTTTCTACTACTTGTTACTTGTTACTTTTTGCTTGCTACGTTTTACCTAGCTACACAATCACTTGTTACCGCTAGTTTCAGTGCTTGCAGTTATTACCTTGCTGAAATCTGTTTATCACAGCCTTCTGCTCCTCGTTGGGTTTGACACTCTTACTTATCGAAAGGACTACGATTGATCCCCTATACTTGTGGGTCATCAAGACTCTTTTCTGGCGCCGCTGCCGGGGAGTGAAGCGCCTTTGGTAAGTGGAAATTGGTAAGGAAACATTTTTATACTGTGCTAAAATTTATTGTCACTTGTCACTATGGAAACTGTTCCTTTGAGGAGTTTGTTCAGGGTATTTTCACCACGAACGGAAGCACGAGGAGTTGTTCCTCGACCTGAGGTACCTACTAAAAACATCTTTTATGAAATTCCTTCGGGTATGCTTGAGAAACTGCTGGCTAATCCTTTTACATGAGATGGATCATCACATCCAGACTTGCATCTGATCTATGTAGATGAAGTTTGTGGTTCATTTTAGTTTGCAGGTTTGCCCGAGGATGTGGTAAATAAGAAAGTCTTTCCTTTATCTTTGAAGGATAAGGCTTTGACATGCTATAGGCTATGTGATGATACTGGATCACGGGACTACAATCGGTTGAAATTGGAATCTCATCAAAAGTTTTATCCTATGCATTTAGTACATCGTGATCGGAACTTTATTTATAACTTTTGGCCTCGTGATAGGGAAAGCATACGTCAAGCTTGGGGGAGGCTTAAATCAATGCTATATTCATGCCCCAATCATGGGCTCTCGAGAGAAATCATCACTCAAAACTTTTATGCTCGGCTTTCTCATGAAGTTCGTACCATTCTTGACACTTCTTGTACCAGTTCTTTTATGAAGAAGGATATTGATCACAAGTGGAATTTATTGGAAAGAATCAAACACAACTCTGAAGATTGGGAGCTGGAGGAAGGTAAGGAGTCAGGTATGAATTTCCAGTTTTATTGCGTTAAATCTTTTGTTGAGACAAACACTTTTAGAGATTTTAGCGCTAAGTATGGACTTGACTCTGAGATAGTAGCTTCTCTATGTGAATCTTTTGCTGCTCATGTTGATCTTCCCAAAGAGAAGTGGTTTAAATATCATCCTCCTGTAGAAAGCAACATAGCCAAAACTAATCTAGTTGAGGAGAAATTCATTGCTTTTAGTGATGCTGTTGTTCCTTGTGCTTACATTGAGAAACCACCATACCCTGCTAGGATAAAGGATTATTCTAAAGCTCCAACTGTGATAGTAGGGGTTACATTAGACCACTTGCACCCCCTGAGGAGATTAGAGTTGAACCTAGTGTTTCTATTATCAAAGATCTCTTAGCCGAAGACATAGATGGGCATGTTATCAAATTCTGTGAGGACTCCGCTAGAATTGCTAAACCTCACGCAAAAGACAAATACGGACCTGTAGTTGGCCCGCCCGTTGTTTCTGTCAAGATAGGAGATCACTATTACCATGGTTTATGTGATATGGGTGCTAGTGTTAGTGCAATACCCCATTCTCTACATGATGAAATCAAAGATGAGATTGCACCTGCTGAATTAGAACCCATTGATGTCACTATTACGCTAGCTAATAGAGACACTATCTGCCCTGTGGGAACTGTGAGAGACGTAGAAGTCCTGTGTGGTAAGACGAAGTATCCTACTGATTTCCTCGTCCTTGGTACTGCACAAGATGGCTTTTGTCCCATCATATTTGGTAGACCCTTTCTCAACACTGTCAATTCTCACATTGATTGCATTAAGAAGACCGTCAGAGTTAGTTTCGAGGGTGTGTCTCATGAATTTAACTTCTCCAAGTTTGGAAGACAACCCCATGAAAGAGAGTCGTCTGGTAGGGATGAAATCATTGATCTTGCCTCTATTATTGTACCTCCTATGGATCCTTTAGAGCAATATCTGCTTAAGCATGAAAATGATATGCATATGGAGGAGAGAGATGAGATAGATAAAATTGTATTAGAACAATATCCTATTCTCAAGAATAATCTACCTGTTGAACTGCTTGGGGATCCTCCCCCACCAAAGGGTGATCCTGTGTTCGAGCTTAAATAGTTGCCTGATACTCTTAAGTATGCCTATCTTGATGAGAAGGAGATATATCCTGTCATTATTAGTGCTCTCCTCTCAGAGCACGAAGAGAAGAAGTTACTAAAAACTCCGAGGAAGCACCGTGCTGCTATTGGATATACTCTTGATGATCTTAAGGGTATTAGTCCCACTCTATGTCAGCACAGGATTAAAACTGATCCTGACTTTAAACCAGTTGCTGATCATCAAAGGGGATTGAATCCTAAGATGAAAGAGGTCGTTAGCAAAGAAATGTTAAAGCTTCTGGAAGCAGGAATCATTTATCCTGTTGCTCATAGTGATTGGGTAAGTCCAGTACATTGCTTACCTAAGAAGGGAGGTATCACCGTCGGTCCTAATGATAAGGATGAACTAATCCCACAAAGGATTATTACCGTCTATAGGATGGTGATAGACTTCCGGAAACTAAACAAGGTAACCAGGAAAGATCACTATCCTTTGCCGTTTATCGACGAAATGCTAGAAAGGCTATCAAAGCACACACACTTCTGCTTTCTAGACGGTTATTCAGGTTTCTCGCAAATACCTGTTGCACAATCTGATCAAGAGAAAACCACATTCACCTGCCCCTTTGGTATCTTTGCTTATAGACGTATGCCTTTTGTCTTATGCAATGCACCTGCCACCTTTCAAAGATGTATGCTGGCTATATTCTCTGACTTTTGTGAAAAGATTGTCGAGGTTTTCATGGATGACTTCTCCGTTTACGGGTCTTCCTTTGATGATTGCCTTAGCAACCTTGATCGAGTCTTACAGAGATGCGAAGATACCAACCTCGTCTTGAACTGGGAGAAGTGCCACTTTATGGTTAATGAAGGCATCGTCTTAGGACACAAAATTTCTAAAAGAGGCATTGAAGTTGATAAGGTTAAGGTTGATGCAATTGGGAAAATGCCTTGCCCCACGGATATCAGAGGTATACGAAGTTTTCTAGGTCATGCTGGTTTCTATAGAAGGTTCATTAAAGACTTCTCTAAGATTTCTAGGCCTCTTAACAACCTCTTGCATACGGATGTTCCTTTTGTTTTTGATGAGGATTGTGAGGAAGCCTTCGAAATACTTAAGAAGGCTTTGATAACCGCACCTATTGTTCAACCACCTGACTGGAACTTGCCCTTTGAAATCATGTGCGATGCTAGTGATTATGCTGTTTGTGCTGTTCTAGAACAAAGAGTTGACAAGAAGTTGAATGTTATTCACTACGCTAGTAAAACTCTAGACAGTGCCCAAAGAAACTATGCCACTACGGAGAAGGAATTTTTAGAAGTCGTGTTTGCATGTGAGAAGTTCAGATCTTACATCGTTGACTCCAAAGTCACTATTCACTCTGATCATGTTGCTATTAAGTATCTCATGGAGAAGAAGGACGCTAAGCCTAGACTGATCAGATGGGTTCTCCTGCTACAGGAATTTGATTTGCATGTTGTTGACCGAAAGGGTGCTGATAACCCTGTAGCAGATAACTTGTCCAGGCTAGAGAATGTCCTTAATGACCCACTACCTATTGATGATAGCTTTCCTGATGAGCAAATGAATGTCATCCGCACTTCACATAGTGCACCGTGGTATGCCGATTATGCATACTATATCGTAGCCAAATACATACCACCCAGTTTCACCTATCAGCAAAAGAAGAAATTCTTCTTTGATTTGAGACACTACTTTTGGGATGATCTTCACCTTTATAAGGAAGGAGTAGATGGTGTTATTATACGTTGTGTGCCTGAACATGAACAGGGACAGATCTTGCAGAAGTGTCATTCCGAAGCCTACGGAGGACACCACACTGGAGATAGAACTGCCCATAAGTTATTGCAATCAGGTTTCTATTGGACCACTCTCTTCAAGGATGCCCGTAAGTTTGTCTTGTCTTGTGACGAATGCCAAAGGATAGGGAACATCAGTAAGCGTCAGGAAATGCCAATGAACTATTCACTTGTCATTGAACCATTTGATGTCTGGGGCTTTGATTATATGGGACCCTTCCCGAGTTCCAATGGGTACACTCACATCTTAGTAGCTGTGGATGACGTCACTAAGTGGGTAGAGGCTATCCCCACTAAAAATGCTGATCACCACACCTCTATTAAGATGCTTAAAGAATTCATTTTCCCAAGATTTGGAGTCCCTAGATATTTGATGACTGATGGCGGTTCACACTTCATTCATGGTGTTTTTCACAAGATGCTCGCTAAGTATGATGTAAACCATAGAGTTGCACCACCTTATCATCCTCAGTCTAGTGGCCAAGTGGAGTTGAGTAATAGGGAAATCAAATTGATCCTACAAAAGACCGTCAATAGATCTCAAAAGAATTGGTCTAGCAAACTTGATGATGCACTATGGCCTTATAGGACTGCCTATAAGAATCCCATGGGCATGTCGCCGTATAAAATGGTTTACGGTAAGGCCTGTCATTTACCTCTTGAGCTGGAACACAAAGCTTATTGGGCAATCAAAGAGCTCAACTTTGATTTCAAAATTGCCGGTGAGAAGCGGTTGTTTGATATCAGCTCGTTAGATGAATGGAGGGCCCAGGCATATGAGAATGCCAAGTTGTTCAAGGAAAAGGTTAAGAGATGGCACGACAAACGAATACAGAAGCGAGAGTTCAATGTAGGTGATTATGTCCTGCTATACAATTCTCGTTTGAGATTCTTTGCAGGCAAGCTTCTCTCTAAATGGGAAGGTCCTTACGTTATCGAGGAAGTATATCGTTCCGGTGCCATCAAAATCAATAACACGGAAGGAAATTTACCTAGACTGGTAAATGGGCAAAGAATCAAGCATTACATCTCTGGAACTCCCATAAATGTTGAGACCAATATCATCAATATCATAACTACGGAGGAGTACATAAGGGGTGTTTATCAGCCTGTTTCAGACCCTGAAAACGAAGAAGTATCTGTTTCGGTAAGAAATTGGACTCTGATGCTTTTCCAATAGGAAATTTCCTCCGTTTTGGAATTTTTGAAAAACTAGAAAAATAAAAAGCAGTCCGGAGAGCACACGAGGCGGCCACAAGCTTGGACACCGCCCCTACCCCCTAGTTTAGGATGGAGGGCTTGTGGGCACCTCGTGTGCCTTTCGGACTCCGTATTCTTGCGGAGCACTCCTTCTGGTCCAGAAAAAATTCAATATATATTCGCCCGAAGGTTTTGATCTTCGTATCACGCAGTTTTCCTCTGTTTTTGTTTCGAGCTTGTTGTCTGCCGCAGATTTAGGTCAAGATGTCTTCTCAAGATTCAGAAGAAGAGATCTATGTGGCCGATGATCGTGCTAACTCTAGGATTAATGGGGACTTGGAACCATATGGCTGGACCACTGATGAGGAAGAAGACTATGAGCCCAAGGGGAAGGAACAAACGAGTTCCGATGAAGAGGAGGCTCCTCTACCTCAACCTGCAATCACCCATGTGGAGTTCAAGAAGTCAAGCCTCCCTACTCAAGGAAGAAGCCTAAGCCATATTTATCCCCTCTCGTTTCTTGTAGGAGAGTAAGCAGGAACTTTGCAATAGAGTGTTGAAACTTGAGGAGGAAAATGACTATCTAAGGGAGCCGAACTTTTTGCTCATGTGGAAATTAGACAAGCTCAAGACTACTTCAACAACTCCACCACCATCACCACCGAAGGAAGACAACTAAGCATTGGTATGGGCAATCCCCTTGGATTCTGCCAAGCTTGGGGGAGTTGCCCTGGTATCGTATCACCTTTATATCTTTTGCTTTTGTCTTTGTTTTAGTTCTTTCCTTTTCAGTTTTTATTTCTTCTCTTAGAGGAATAAGTCTTTAGTGTTTAGTTTGAGTCTTTTCCCTTTATATCTGCCCCGATGTATTCGAGCTTGTGAGCTATATAATAGAGAGTATCTTAGTCCACGGCTTTGCTTTGTGCCATGATCAGAAGTATGAAAAGAACGATAGCATGGAAGATCATGAGCCGATCTTACGGAAAGTGATAGCTTCACATATGACACGTATGATGATTGAAACTTGTTGAAAATAAATCAACATAGACCTCAGTCATTGTTGTAATTAATAAGAAGTAATAAGGAAAGAGAGGTTCACATATAAATATATCATCTTAGACACTTTTTACAATTGTGAGCACTCACCAAACTATTACATGTTTAGGAGTAGATGTTGGACAAGGAAGACAACATAATGAATTGTGTTTGCTTGGTTCCAAACAATGTTATATGAGTAGAGGTCCCTTAGCATGTGACGATTGCTTCCACATCATATTAGCCAAAACTCCCGCACAAAGTAGAGATACTACTTGTGCATCCATAAACCTTCAACCCAGTTTTGCCATGAGAGTCCACCATACCAACCTATGGATTGAATAAGATCCTTCAAGTAAGTTGTCATCGGTGCAAGCAATAAAAATTTCTCTCTAATATGTATGATCTATTAGTGTGTGGAAAATAAGCTTTGTACGAACCTGTGATGAGGAAGACATAAAAGCGACAGACTGCATAATAAAGTTCTTTATCACAGGAGGGAATATAAAGTGACGTTTCTCCGCACTAAGAGGATACGCATTCAAACCTCAAAAGCGCAAGACAACCTCTGCTTCCCTCTGCGAAGGGCCTATCTTGTACCTTTACTTTTTACCCTTGTATGAGCCATGGTGATCTTCACCAATTCCCTATTTTTGCCTTTGTCTTGGCTACCGTCACACGCTTGGGAAAGATCTATATTCATATATCAACTTGGAGTTGAGTACTTATGCTTTATTATTGTTGACTTTACCCTTGAGGTAATTCGTTGGGAGGCAAAACTATAAGCCCCTATCTTCCTCTGTGTCCAGCTGAAACTTTGCACCATGAGTACCACGTGAGTTGTAACAATTGTGGAAAACAAAAGAGATGATTGAGTATGTGGATTTTCCTTACAAGCTCTTATTTGACTCTTTCTAATGCTGTGATAAATTGCAATTGCTTCAATGACTAGGGACTGTTGTTGGTTACTTCTCGGTAAGGTTTTTGCTTCATGCTTTGCTTTGTGAAGGAATTGTTACTTTCCCATAAGAATCTTTATGATGTATTGTTGTTCTATGTGTGATCATGATGCGCACATGTCCGTATTATGTTTTATCGACACCTTCGTCCCTAAACATGTGGACATGTTTATGGAACTTGGTTTTCGCTTGAGGACAAGCGAGGTCTAAGCTTGGGGGAGTTGATACGTCCATTTTGCATCATGCTTTCATGTTGATATTTATTGCTTTATGGGTTGTTATATTACTTTGTGGTACCATATTTATGCCTTTTCTCTCTTATTTTAAAAGGTTTATTTGAAGAGGGAGAATTCAGGCAGCTGGAATTGTGGACTAGAAAAGGAGCAAATCTTAGTCCACTATTCTGCACATCTCCAAATGCCCTGAAAAGTTACATGGAATTTTTTGGGATTATATAAAAAATACTGGTCGAAAGAAGTACCAGAGGGGCTGCCAGGGCGCCACAAGCCCTGCCACCGCCACCCCTCTAGTGGCGGAGTGGGGGCTTGTGGGCTCCCTGACGGCCCACTAGCCCCCCCTTTTGCTATATGAAGGGTTTCGTTCCCGAAAAAAAAATCATTCGGGAGCTTTTTCGTGGTTTCGCCGCCGCCACGAGGCGGAACTTGAGCAGATCCAATCTAGAGCTCCGGCAGGACGATCCTGCCGGGGAAACTTCCCTCTCGGCGGGGGAAATCAGAGGGGAGGCATCTTCATCAACATCTTCATCAGCACCATCTCCTTTCCAATCCCTAGTTCATCTCTTGTAACCAATCTCCGCCTCATGACTCGGATTGGTACTTGTAAGGTAACTAGTAGTGTTGATTACTCTTTGTAGTTGATGCTAGTTGGATTACTTGGTGGAAGAGTTTATGTTCAGATCCTTGATGCTATTCATTACACCTCTGATCATGATTATGATTATGCTTTGTGAGTAGTTACTTTTGTTCCTGAGGAGATGGGATAAGTCATGCTGATAATAGTCATGTGAATTTGATATTCGTTCCGTATTTTGATATGCTATATGTTGTTTTTCCTCTAGTGGTGTTATGTGAACCTCGACTACATAACAATTCACCATATTTGGGCCTAGAGGAAGGCATTGGGGAGTAGTAAGTAGATGATGGGTTGGTAGAGTGATAGAAGCTTAAACCCTAGTCTATGCGTTGCTTCGTAAGGGGCTGATTTGGATCCACTAGTTTAATGCTATGGTTAGACGTTGTCTTAATTCTTCTTTTGTAGTTGCGGATGCTTGCGAGAGAGGTTAATCATAAGTGGGATGCTTGTCCAAGTAAGGGCAGTACACAAGCACTGGTCCACCCACATATCAAACTACCAAAGTGACAAACGCGAATCATATGAACATGATGAAACTAGCATGACAGAAATTCCCATGTGTCCTCGGGAGCTTTTTTCCTCCCATAAGACTTGGTTCAGGCTTGTCCCTTGCTACAAAAGGGATTGGGCCACTGGCTGCATAGTTGATACTACTTGTTACTTGTTACTTTTTGCTTGCTAGGTTTCACCTCGCTACACAATCACTTGTTACCGCTACGTTCAGTGTTTGCAGTTTTTACCTTGCTGAAATCCGTTTATCAGAGCCTTCTGCTCCTCGTTGGGTTCGACACTCTTACTTATCGACAGGACTACGATTGATACCCTATACTTGTGGGTCATCACATGGCAACACAGGCAAACAGAAAACAAGCGAAAGAAAGGGGAAAAAGGAAAACGAAAAAGGCAAATTGTGAAGTGGGGGAGAGGAAAACGAGAGACAACTAGCAAACAAAGACATGAGTTTGCGACACTTACTTGGATGAGCAGGAGTTAAGCTTGGGGATTCTTGATACGTCTCAAACCTATCTATAATTTTTGATGGTTTCATGGTGTTATCTTGTCATCTTTGGATGTTTTATGTACCTTTTATATCTTTTTTGGGACTAACTTATTAATTTAGTGCCAAGTGCCAGTTCCTATTTTTTTTGTGTTTTTTGGCTCTTTTCAGATCTGATTTTGGAACGGAGTCCAAACGGAATAAAATCCCAGAAATAAAATTTTCCCAAATGGAAGAAGATCACGGGGCTTGAGGGCCAATTCAGGAGGGCTACACGGGGCCCACAAGCCCCCTAGCCGCCACCAGGGGGGCGGCCAGCAGGCTTGTGGCCTCCCTGGCGCCCCCTGACCTAGATCCTTCACCTATATATTCCCTAAAATATAGAAAAAATCAAGGGATCCACGAAAATACTTTTCCGCCGCCGCAAGCTTCCGTTTCCGCGAGATCTCATCTGGAGACCCTTCCCGGTGCAGTGCTGGGGGGACTTTGGATTTGGAGGGCTTCTACATCAACATCATCGCCCTCCAATGACTCGTGAGTAGTTCAGTTCAGACCTACGGGTCCATAGTTAGTAGCTAGATGGCTTCTTCTCTCTCTTGGATCTTCAATACAAAGTTCTCCATGATCTTCATGGAGATCTATCCGATGTAATCCTCTTTGGCGGTGTGTTTGTCGAGATCCGATGAATTGTGGATTTGGAATCAGATTATCTATGAGATATATTTGAGTCTTTGCTGATTTATTATATGCATGATTTGATATCCTTGTAAGTCTCTCCGAGTCTTGGGTTTTGTTTGGCAAACTAGATCTATGATTCTTGCAATGGGAGAAGTGCTTGGTTTTGGGTTCTTGCCGTGTGGTGACCTTTCCCAGTGACAGTAGGGGCCGCAAGGCACACATCGTGTAGTTTCCATCAAGGGTAACAAGGTGGGCTTTGTCGTAGGTATGAGATTGTCCATCTACATCATGCCATCTTGCTTAAGGCGTTACTCTGTTCTTTTGGACTTAATACACTAGATGCATGCTGGATAGCGGTCGACGTGTGGAGTAATAGTAGTAGATGCAGAAAGTATTGGTCTACTTGTTTTGGATGTGATGCCTATAGATATAATCATTGGCATAGATGACATCACGACTTTGCGCGTTTCTATCAATTGCTCGACGGTAATTTGTTCACCCACCGTCTACTTGCTTTCATGAGAGAAGCCACTAGTAAACACTACGGCCCCCGGGTCTATTCACATCTATGGTTTCCACTTTCGCTTTTACTTTGCTTTGTTACTTTGTTGCTTTCAGTTCTCACTTGGAGAACAATCTATAAGGGATTGACAACCCCTTCATAGCGTTGGGAGCAAGCTTTTTGTGTTTGTGCAGGCACTTGAGATACTCCTTCTCTGGATCGATACCTTGGTTCTCAAACTGAGGGAAATACTTACAACCTCTGCGCTACATCACCCTTTCCGCTTCGAGGGAACACCAACGCAAGGCTCCAAGGCCACGGGGGACATCCTTTGCATATTTGCCTAGGAAGTCCCTTAAGGCATAGCCGTAGCAGAAGGATTCTTGGTGTCGTAGCACGTTTCTGGCGCCGTTGGAAGGTCTTTTGTTACAGTAGCAATGTTCTTTCATCAAATCCTATCTTCAATATGTCTTCAATTTCCTGGTATCTTTGAAGTTCTCCGCATCTTTACAACAGGGTACTCTTGTGTTATCTAACATTTGTTTTCGCAAGTGTACTTTTATGTCAAGACGCTCAAGATTCTCAAGGTGAGTATATGCATCATATCCTTGTTCATGATGACTCTTGTTTCTTGCACATATTGTTTGGAAGAGGGAGTCTTGACCATGGAAGTCCTTCATTCACATACATTTGATGCATATAGCGAAGATCCATATGACTTGACTTGTCCTTCTACCTTGTGTGTACCCATGCATTTCAAAGCAACTATCCTTTAAAGGGATTGCACACATTTAGGGGGAGCTTGTACTAGTCATATGTGTGTCAAAGCTGTCATATCCTTATGAGTATCTTTATTTGAAGCTTTGATTGTATGTTGTCATCAATTACCAAAAAAGGGGAGATTGAAAGCACATATGATCCCTTAGTGATTTTGATAATTCATGACAACATACATTGCCTCTTGGACTAACACTTTTACCTAGATATTTCAGGTTTAGTCCATGAAGACATATGGATGCAAGAAAGGACTAATATTTGCTCAATCTTCAAGCTAGAAGACTATTCATTTTATATTTGTGAGAAATCACTTTTGAGTCCATAGGAAAGCCAATATTATTAAAAGAGGATGAGGTAGTAAAATGAACTGATTGCTCAAATGCTCAAAGTTAGCCACCAAAACACTCAATCATTTTTCCCACATATCCACTCTGTCAAGTTCCACATTCACAAATTTGGTGTCACCAACATTACAAAATCTGACCCACCGAGTTTGAAACTAAGACAGGACCCTAGCCATTCCCACCAAATCGGCACAACCGAAACTGCATCGGTGCTACCGAGTTCAGTATGACCAATATTGTGTTGCCAAGATACACAAAATCGAAATTCCGAGTTGGAGTATCGGTGCCATCGAGTTTGGTCATCTGACCGTTAGTCACCTTTTCGGTGCCACTGAGTTCAATATATCGGTCACACTGAGATTCAAAAGTTCACCACTTTAGTGCTAATCGGTACCACCGAGTTGTCCACTTCGATGTCACCGAGTTTGGTCTTTTGTGTGTAACGGTTGGATTTTGGCTGCTGCCTATATATACCCCTTCACCCACCTTTCATTCGTGGGAGAAGCACTCAGAACACACACTTCATTTCCAGATCCATTTTCTGATAGAGAACCATCTACTCATGTGTTGAGACCAAGATATTCCAATCCAATCATTTGAATCTTGATCTCTAGCCTCCCCAAACTGCTTTCCACCAAATCAACCTCTCCTACCCATGCATATTCTGTGTGAGAGAGATTTGTGGTGAAGAGACTATCTTTAGAAACACAAGAGGAAGGAGTTCATTGATCTACCACATCTATTACCTTTTGGAGGGTGGTGCCTCCTAGATTGGTTAGGTGTCGCTTGGGAGCCTCCTACTTCGTGTTGTGGAGTTGAACCAAGATGTTTGGAAGGGCAAGGAGATGGCCTACTTCGTGAAGATCTACCATGAGTAAGGCTAGTCCTCCGTGGACAGAATCCGTGGTGAGATAAACAAGGTCGCTTCTTTGTGGACCCTCCGTGGACTCTCGTGGCCGTTACCCTCCGTGGGTTGAAGTGTCCACTAACATGGATGTACGATAGTGCCACCTATAAGGACCGTGCCAATAATCGTTATGTCAACCCCTTGTGTTTGATCTCCTAAACTCTACTCCTTTACATGTGCAAAGTCTTTACTTTTCTGCTGCCCTATATGTTGACTAGCATGTTTAGGGTGCTCTAGACTTGTTAGAACTGCTAGATTTCTGCCCTCCTAGAAATTAGGTTAGGCTAGAAATTTTATCTTGATAAGTAGTCTATTCACCCCCCTCTAGAAACATCTTCTATCGATCCGTCACTCGCCGACCGGGCCCGGTGCTTCAAGTGGAGGCAGGTCTCACCTCTCCCCGCCTTCATGCATGGGAGACATACTCCCTCGAGTACGCCTTCGGCGTGGCCCCTGCACGTGTGCAGCCGAGCCACTATGCCAGCCCAGTGGCTATTCCACGCCCAATGCGCCGTCTAGCCCATCTCTGGTAAAACCCTTTCTTTTTTCTTTTTTCTAGAAATATTAAATAATTCACAATAAAGTCATTTCAACTCCAAAATTGTTGATTCAAAATTCTAGGAGTTCCTAAAATCACGACCTATCCAAATATGTTCATTGCACATTTTCCACCAAATTTCTTGCTATTTCCAAAATAAAATTCAAATTTGAAGTAATAAAGGCCTCCTTTGCAAATTCCTAGAGCTCTCAAATCAACTCCAAATGGAGTTATTCAAATTTGCAGGACTCCAAAAATCATGCACTATTTTTCTAGACATGGTTAATATTTTCGCATGCTATATTTTCATTGGACCAAATAAATAGCACCATTTCTATTTATTCCACCTTAGAACGTCCCTAGGAAATTCAACCCAACTCCAAATACAATGAAACCTCTTGCAAAATTCTTCTAAAATCATGCTCTATTTAATGAGTGCCAACACTCATTTTAGGAAAATATTTACTGTTGACTTCTAGTAAGTACAGGAATGCCCCCATTTCCACCCTTGCAAAAATTCTCGTTCATCTAGATCCAGTAGAACCTCTTCGGTTATTCCTCTTATAGCCAGAGGTGTCAAATAAAATGAACTCGATATTTTGGAACACATGTATTTGCTGCCTTGTTGTGTTGCTTATTGTGGTTGTTTCTGGCGATAGTTGATGAGGTAGGCGAAGTGCTCGGAGTTGGACCAGAAGCTTGTCAAGTCCTCTAAGACTTTGTTGAGCAGGGCAAGCAGCTGAACCATTTTATGCATGGCATATATCACTTTAATTGGTTGAATTGAATCATGATGAATCGTTGACCCCCATGATGGGTTACCTCCGTTACTTTCCTTATTAATAGTTGCACCTAGTATGATCCTAGATTCCTATGAGGGTTTTGCAGGTGGGAAGTAGTTCGGATGCTAAATAGTTGCTACACAAGTGGGATGGTAAATATGCATGGTGTCGGGAAGGAAATGATTCCAAGACTTCCCGAAAACCCCGTCAGGTGCCACTAGTTCCCGATGGAGATGGTGTTCAGTTAGGTAACCAGTTGAGAAACAAATGGTGTACCGAGGGAAGATGTGTGTGTGTGTGTTTTCGAAAACAAAGATATTTAAGATGTCCTGACCGTCCCAACCTTACATGTGTGACCACGATACCCCTTTATGGGACGGGGTTTTGTTGATTACCTTGGTCGATGCTAGTAGAGAGCCCACATTACTAGTGGCGGGAGAGCCGAGTCACTCTCTCGATATGGTGTCGTGCCAGGTAAGGCGACCATGGGCTGTTTTTATAGACACCGGGCACATCGTTATGTCCCCTCAAGGATGGTACGATCTTGAGAAAGGTTCGTATGATGTACATCATTAGGATGTGCGACAACGTGTGGACTCTTTGTTTAGTGTCGTCAGGGGAAAGGCATTTTCGGGTGCTTACCTCGGGTATGTAATATACGGTGACTCGTGGATGACACGGAAGTTCCCCGAGTCTTGTGGGTACTGGGAGCAACCTCTGTTGAGTGGACTCTTTGTTTAGCATTGAATAGCCGTGTCCATGGTCATGTACATTTGGATTTTCTGGGTAAACTATGTCCAATGTTTTCACAAACTTGGCGCCAGGTAAGGCGACCATGGGCTGTTTTTATAGACACCGGGCACATCGTTATGTCCCCTCAAGGATGGTACGATCTTGAGAAAGGTTCGTATGATGTACATCATTAGGATGTGGGACAACGAGTGGACTCTTTGTTTAGTGTCGTCAGGGGAAAGGAATTTTCGGGTGCTTACCTCGGGTATGTAATATACGGTGACTCGTGGATGACACGGAAGTTCCCCGAGTCTTGTGGGTACTGGGAGCAACCTCTGTTGAGTGGACTCTTTGTTTAGCATTGAATAGCCGTGTCCATGCTCATGTACATTTGTATTTCCTGGGTAAACTATGTCCAATGTTTTCACAAACTTGGCGTGCGTGTGTAAGAAAGATGATACTTGAGTTAAGTAAGGTGACTTGACATGATGATTGAACATGAGATGTTCAACCCATGCTTATATTGATATATGTAACATGTTCTTATGGATACCTGCAACCTATTGGTTCATACTTTTACAAGTTGATTGAACATGTCATTGCACTCAAAATTAGCTTTCTGCAACTTACCTACTTATTGCTAGATCATGCATTGTTAATGCCTTGTTACAAACATGGGTTGCTTGTGAGTACATTCAAAGTACTCATTGGCTTGCCACTGGTAATTTTTATTAGCCAAGCATGAGAGTGCTGTATATGATGGAGAATACCTTCGTGACGTATGTGCGAGCTAGGTCGCTTCCCGGTCACAATGCATGTATGTTTAAGGCAGATGTCATGGTTCCATGCTATCATTGAAGATTTTAGCTTCAAACATATGAAGACTTGACTAAAGGCCATATTTGAGTAAAATAGTATGTAATGGATGTAAGACTCTTGTTATTCAGTTTCTGTTTGTTCAGTGGGCATTGATCCCCCGGATCACTGAGCAAGTACATTCGATGATCACGACTTATGAGTCGGGGGTCCCAAGGAGCTCGTATCAGAGCCATCCTCACTGTAGGAAGACCTTAGTTAGCATGTATGTTAGTTAGGACAGAACTATTTTTCAAAACCCTTTAAAATCACTTACAAAACCTCTATATTTCTCACCTCTTCTAAATTTTCAAAGGAAGCGAAGGTTTTTGCCTTAGCACTTCCCCCTTTATTCCCTTGACTCTCCTCATCTGCTTTTTCAAAACTTGTAAACGGTCGCTAGCACCCTTATGTCTCTAACCCATGGATTCCTTGAAATCATGGTAGGTAACTTGAAAGGAAGCGACCTTGCCAAACTATCACCCACATATTTCGAAGACAAGGTTTGCAACGCTACAACCATATGACACCAACAAAAGATACCTTCTCGAGGAATGAGGACATCAATACCTGGAAGGTGGTGACACCCTTGACACTGCCCAAGAATGATGCAACCATGGCCTAAGATAATCAGGGCATAAGATATGCAAGATCATGATATGCATCACAGATAGAGCAACTGTGTCCTTATCGTTGTTGCGTCGACAACCACCAGTGGATGAGAACATCGCCATTTGGTCCACCTCACCACAGTGAGCAGGAAAATGGTTCTCTTCATCCCGTGCTCTTGGTGTCGATGTTGCCATTAACATAGCCGACAGGTCGGAACTCTATCATACCTTGTCCATGTCATTGCATAAAGGATTTCCCCTTGGAAACTCTTCATGCCTTGGAAGACAAGAATACATTGACACGTTTACAAAGACAACACAAGACCCTGTCAATGACAACCATGAGGAACCGCCTTTGTCGTTGGCTTACGAGACAGACGTCGTCAAAGATTCTTCAGGGAAACCCGGATTGTTTCGACAAACAATAACAAGATACATAGCAACACCTGAAGAAGACTCGAAAGATTGAGCAAACTCCCCTTCAAGACACGAAGCAAGCATGATTGTTGAGTCCGAGAAACCCTAGGGTAGGATGACTCATGTATCTCCCATGCAAAGTTGAGTCCTACACAAATGAAACCATGTTGTTTGTTGCTTGTTTTTGCTTGTTTGTGCTTTTGTATAAGTCGATCTTTTGCCCTAGGCAACAAGTACGCGACCGTATCACGAACCTCAACTTATAGTTTGTGTTTGGTTTTTTGTTACTTGTTTGACTACACATACACTATACCACCCCTTAAGCACTTCCCTATGTGCTACTTTCCCTCTCCCCCATCCCATCAATTGAAGACCAGCAAGACAAGATGCACCAAGGATTCACCTCAACAAACAACTAGCTCTAAAGACTTTGACTACAACATACCTAACCAAACACAATACCGTAAAGTTAAGCTTTCCCCTCGAGATTGAAAACCCCTCCCTAGACCAACCTAGACCTCACAAGCTACCCCAACTCAAACCTTTAATTACGTGTTTAATACCCAGATATGCTAGAACACCTCTTGAGCTTCAATAACCCCTGGTTAGCATTGGGTTCATAATGGAATGAGTGACCATAGTGAACAAGCATCCCTCATTCTTAAGCTAGCACCAGAACCTTGATGCCATAGGAAGGATCATTCTAAGGATATATGATTTGTAGACAACGATTTGATATGACTATAATAGGTATCTTGAGGATATAACTAAACCCCGTATTGGTAGATTACGATAATTTTCATGGTGATATGTGACTTGGTGGAACAAAGTTGATAGAGTAGCATAACTTGATTCTCCCTTGAGTGGATTGGATCTAGTAGGAAGATTGTGATCACAAGCTGAAATTCTTAGTGGTATAATGTTTGGGGTTTGTCAATCAATATTAGTGGATTGATGAGGTAACAATAATGAATTGGTGAATGAGGAGGAATTCTCGTTGGACATGATGTTTGGATTTCAATAAGTGATCCTAGTAAAGTGTTGGTGTTAAGTTAGTCTACATGGTTTGGAGTAATTTGATTTAGTCCAACGATCTTGATCTTGATACCATGTTTTTCGGTGGATGATAAGCTAGAAGAGTTGGAGTTGTCAGAATTAGCTTAAGGATCTATATAAGCTTGACCTTGGAGTTTACTAGATCAGCATGATGGGAATTGGTGGATATACTGCGATAATAGTCCTTTTAGTGATTTGTGGATTATAGGAACTCTAGGAGGTCATATGGAACACCATCAATATTGGGTTATAGGACTAGTGTGCCATACTATGGATGATAAGTTAGTGAACCACTTGATTGGATTCGTAGGAAGGAAACAAGATCCTGAATTTGTATGTTACGTGTTTCCTTAGCAAAGATGTGTAGTACTGTAGATCCTGGATAGGTTAGTCAAGAAGTTGGATTTTTAGTATCTTATTCAAGCTTAGTGTCTTGTGTGCTTCCCGAGGATTTTTACATAGTGTCACACCTGTTTTTACCTCACTTCAACTCTAGCCTTTTCAAAACCTGAGTTTATTAAAACTTTTTAAGCAAGTGTTATGAGTGCCATGAATGCTATTGTTTGTATGTATGCTTGAATGAGTGGATCCAAAAAAAGTATTTTCTAACATGATATTTCCAAAAAGATCCTTTTCTCATTTTGACTGTTTCAAAACCTTGCTTTGGGTTTGCACTACAAGTCCCTGATTTCAAGGGAGTACCTTCACCCAAAGATTATATTCTTGTTTTAGCACTATTTTTTACTATCCAAAATAATAAAATAATTATTTTATAAAATATGTCCCTATTTTATTTGCATGTCCTTTTTTGAGGCTAGAAATGACACTTCTCTATGAAAATTACTTTTCTCCCGTAGAAAAATCTGAGAAAAATTGGAGATACTCAGAGGACATATATATTCCATACATAAGATTTTCAACCCCTATTTATGTTCAAAATATTTGAGAAAATCCCTGAAAACCTATTTTGTTTGTTTATTTCCAAATAAATTCCCAAAAAAATCCAGCATGCTTCCCAAGCTATATTTGGTGGCCATGCCAAGTTTCACCTCATTCCAAGGTGATTTGGTTCACCAAGTAATCCCAAAACCTTGTGTGTCTAGAATCAAGTTGAAGCAACTCTACATAGCAAAGTTTGTCCAAATGGTTTGAAACTTTGCGCGAGTGCTCAACACCCCAAATGAGGAGTCCCTGCCAAAAATTGGATTTGTGGGGATTGAGTTACCCAAATTTCCTTCGGAAAGGCCAGAACTGCCCATTTGGGGGGTAATTTCAAGTTTGCAATGTCAAACTTGTCCAATGGATCTCAAATTTGGTGGAGCGTCCTATTTTTGCAGCAATCCCAATCTTGTTAACTTTCATCACCAGTGGTGAAGTGTAGCTACCCCAAACACCTGTCAAACACCTTCTGCCAACTTGGTACAACAACACTTACCTCACTCTACACCCATACACTTTCCTCCAAACTCATAGTCCAAGCAGCCATCACCACTCCTCAACTACAGACGAGTGTCCGCTCTCTGGTTCCAAGCAGAAGAGCCAAAATCTCCATTTTAGTTTTTGGCCCAAGTCTGGCATCATATCTTTGATCACTCTCTTTGACCAACAGTGAGTCCCTTGGGTCTCAAACGGCTAGGGATCATCTACCCCAACCCCAGGACATGCCAGACACGACCAAAGCACCCCAGAGCGCGCCAGCATGTCGTGGCATGCCAAAACTGCGCTCTGGGCGCGCTACAGGGCGCATCCGAGACAAAGGTGGCCATCCCCGACCGGTTCAAGCATCCCCTCGATGTCTCTCCACGTCCCCGACAACCCTCCTGCATCAGGGCAGCCTCAGGGCCCCTCCTCCCCCTCTCTGTTGACCGGAGCGATGCGCGCTTGCGCCAGATTCGACCAGAAGAACGCGGCCACGCAGCACCCGCGCTCCTCGCTCTCTCTCACTCTTAGTGAGTCACTAGGGTCCTAAACCACGAGCTCTCTGTGCCTCTCCTGCGAGCCACGGTAAAACCACCAGCGCTTCCCGCTCGTTGCACCTTCGATGGCCCATAAATAGACACTCCCCCTCGCTCCAGCACCCTTACCCCACTCCTCCAGAGCCTCTATCGAGCCCCTATACACCTCATTCGAGCACAACGAGCTCCGGTCCTCGAGATCGACCGAGGCCCAGCCGCTTCGGAGCTCCATCGATCTAGGGCTACAGGCCAGCTCTCGCGCTCCTCTCACCTCCTCTGTGACAGTAGTAAGCTAAGTGAGCTTGTCCACCACTCCCCCGAGCGAATCCCTGCCCGTAGCACCTAGCTCCATCACCTCTCGTAGCATCTTCGTCGTGTCCACCTCGTCGCTAGTGACCTAGGGCCTCCCCGTCGTTCCTTCGACCACTAGCAGGTAGGCGACGATGTGTTGGTCCCATTCCTACCGTCGTTGGGGCATGTGGGCAACGGTGTCGCCGCCAGCGTGCCTCCCCTCCCCTTTGTCCAGAGGAGGAAGAAGACCCCGACAGGTGTGCCCCACCTGTCGGTGGCTCATCTCTCCCCCTCTCTCCTCTCTCTTCCGCTGATCGCACGGGCCTGCACGTCAGGTTTGAACCTGACGGCGCGCGCGTGGGCTGCTGGCTGGCTGGCTGGCCAGTTGGCCAGTTGGGTCGGCCAAGCCACTTGTTGAGCCAGGAGAGTGCTGAGCCCTTTTCTTTTTTTTATTTTAATTTGTTTTAAAAGATTTCTGTAGATTTGATTATTTAATTTCATTTAAGTATTTTTCTACCTCAGTTCTTCTAAAAATGAGTAGAATTTAATAGAGCTGTTGTACAAATTTTTGTGATGACTTTTCCGTATAGTTATGATTAAAAGGCTTATTTTGAGTACTTTAGATCCGGTTAAATTGATTTTAAAAATAATCTTTTCACCAAAACCAAAGACAAATATTTTTAAAACTATAATATATATTTATCATAAATGGGATAACATTTTTAAAGTGAGTTCGTGTTCTGTTTTTGAGTGAGCTATTTATTTTATTATTACTATTGTGACAATAGATTCCACGTTTGACGAAGGAGTTGGACTCGAAGACCCCGAAGACCCCGGATACATAGCTGACCAAGGCAAGCAACCCTTTGACCATGTTTGAGCAAAATATTATTTGCATGCCAAGTAGAGTAATATTCCCTTTGCATATGGTCATGAGTATTCGGTAAATCATCGATATGGTGTTACTGATGGCTCCTCCGGAGCCCTTGCATTTGAGCATGATCCTACCACCTATGAGGGTCACGCTAATATTATGTTGACTAGTAGACAGTAGTGCTACGCATAGTAGAAGCATGAGCATGATGATAGTAAATATCAAAGGTTTTATGAAAACCCCGTCGGGTGCCACTAATGCCTGAGGGTGATGATGAGTTAGGTGGCCACTTGTGAAGAAGTGGTGCACCGGGTATATTTGGTGTCAGTGGTTTTGGAAATGGGAATAGATTTATGATGTGTAGACCATCCTAACCTTATATGTGCGACCACGTTACCCCTTTATGGGACGGGGCTTTGTAGATTACTTTGGTCGGTGCTAGCAAAGAGCCACGTTATTAGTGGCGGGAGTGATATGTGGTCTCTCTCGTGACGGTGTCGTACCAAGTAGGTCGACTATGCCGTTTTTACGTGTTCCAGGCACACCGTTGGTCCCCGCATGGATGATACTATCCAGAGTTGGTGCTCGTAAGACGTACATCATGTGGGCTGAGTACCAATCGAGTGGAACTCGTTTTCTAGTATCGTCAGGGGGAAGGCATTGATCGGGTACTTACCTTGGGTATGTTATATACCGCGAGTCGTCGATGACACGGAAGTTTCCCAGATCTTGTGGGTACAACGTACAACCTCTGCAGAGTGTAAAACTATTCAAGTAACCGTGTCCACGGTCAAGGAGAGTTGGGTAATCCTGCTTAAACTATGTCCAGCCGTTTCTGCATAAACCAAGTGTGTGTGTGTGTGTGTTTAATGGTGTTATCTGAAAGAGTTGATATGACCAAGTTTGGTTACTTGGCATATTGGATGAACTCGAAGTATTCAGCCCACAACAGATATATTGATATCTGTAACCTGTTTTCTAAATACCATCTAGCTTATTGTCACGCCCAAGATGCGACCCTATCCTCGATTTGGCACGAGGGCCTCATCAGGGATAGAAGCGCATCTCGTCGTGTCGCAAGAATGGATATCGTCACAAGTACATGTACTGAAAAGAAGATATATATATACAGAATTTGGTTTACACTCCCCACAAGCTACCTCGGAGTCACAGCAGTACAATACATAATCATCATGAAGAAGAGCAGGGTCCGACTACGGATGAAAACAAATGACAAAAGAAGAACGACGTCCATCCTTGCTATCCCAGGCTGCCGGCCTGGAACCAATCCTAGATCGATGAAGAAGAAGAAGAAGAAGCAAATCCAAATGAACAATCAACGCGCTCACGTAAATAACCTTTACATGTACCTCCAACTGGTGTTGTAGTAATCTGTGAGCCACAGGGGACTCAGCAATCTCATTTCCAAAGGTATCAAGACTAGAAAAGCTTAATGGGTGAGGCAAGGTTAAGTGGTGAGGTTGCAGCAGCGGCTAAGCATATATTTGGTGGCTTACTTACGAGTACAAGAAATAAGAGGTGGAAGATCTACGCATAACGGACGTGAACTACTCATGATCAAATGAATGATCCTGAACACCTACCTGCGTCAGACATAACCCCACCGTGTCCTCGATCGGAGAAGGAACTCATGAAAGAGACAGTCATGGTTACGCACACAGTTGGCAAGTTTTATTTAAGTTAACTTCAAGTTATCTAGAACTAGAGTTAAACAAAGTTTCCATGTTTCCACATAACAGCGGGCACGGCTTTCCGAAAAGATTAAACCCTGCAGGGGTGCTCCAACTAGTCCATCACAAATTACCACACGCCGCATAGAAATCCTCAATCACGAATCTTGCGATCTCGTCGGATTCCCTAGTGGAAAACCTCAACTCTGAGATTACCCAAAGCATCACCGGAATCCCGATGCACAAGATATCTCGTCAAAGGTAAAACTAATCCGGCAAGGCCGCCCGACGTGTCTACGATCTCGATAGGAGCAGCGTATCTTGTTCTCAGGACGCGACGGATGAGCAAGACTTCGGGATCGCTAAACCTCTGGGTGACCAGAGGGGCGCCGGACATCGCTCAGGTGGGACCAACACTCATGAGGAGCACCGGCCTGGGGGTTGATTAAATTACTCCGCGGGTGTCGGCGGGTCCCTATGCATTATTATTAGGTTATTAGGCAAATGTAGTACCAAAGTTGGGCCTTGCCAGACCAACTTTAATCTAAAACGAATTATCAAGGGGGTCCCCATAACAACCCCGGTCGTGTTAGGAGCGCTCAGTTATGGAACATAACACCGGTATCCGAAACTAAGGGGGCAAAGGTGGAACAAAACACCAGGCTAGAAAGGCCAAGCCTTCCACCTTTTACCAAGTATATAGGTGCATTAAATTAAATAGCATCAATATGGTGATATAACAAGGAACCCATGTTTTCACATGGAAGCAATGCACCTGCAACTAGAAACACTAACACAGGGTTAAGCAAGCGGTAACAAAGCCAATCAGTGGTTTGCTAGGTTGAACAGGTTGAAGGTTTCATGGCATTGTTGAGAGGCTGATATTTAACATGTGGTAGGCAACGAGACATAATTGATAGCATCAAAATAACTAGCATGGCGATGATAGTAATGGTATCTGGGGAAATGGTCATCTTGCCTGAGATCCCATTTGGAAGAAGAATGCCTCCGTGAAGCAGACGAACCGACGTAGTCGAACAGGTCCTCACAATCCGGCGCGCTGCAGGACTCTATCGAGACGAAGCAAACCGGAAACACAAATCAACACACGGAATTCACCACACGATGCACAACACAAATGATGCATGAGCAGCTGAATACATGCAAGTCACGGCATGACAATTCACACAAACATACACTACACATTAAGTGAAGTTCAATATGCAACGAGTTGCATATTGATGAAACTCCACGTTAGTTATTTAGTTCTATCCCGATTAGGTACACGGAAATATTAAATGTGGTTACACATGGCAAGAGGTGAAGCATAATTAAACTACCTATCTAGGCATTTTAAATGAGGTCGGAAATGACATATAGCATCTCCGAGACTACCTCACATGTTAATTTACAATTCTGTCCTGATCTGAACTAACACATTTAATTAGTTGTTAAACAGCAAAACAAATAGGTTCACGTGATTCTACGCGTCATTACAAGCATTTTACACATAGAGAACATCTCCAACGGAGCTACGGATCAAAAGATACGGACACCGCAAGATATGATGGCATGAATGCAATATGTGTGCAACGATGGTCATGAGCAATTCAAAACATACAACCAGCAAGATATAATGAATCTACACAAGATTCTAAGCAAGTTTCATATAGGACACGATCAAATCGGAGCTACGGTTCAACAACTACAAGCAAAACAAGAAATCACTACAATCTGCCAAAATCAGCCACATAGCATTTTCTACACCCCACAACCACGAGCTACTCAACTGTAATATAATCAGCCAAGGCATGTCATGAAAGAGGGCAAGAAACACTACCACAAACAACTAACAACAACTAGCATGGCATCATGGATAACTAGGAAAAGAAGTCACAAAATGGGTTCTCACACACTTTTTGAGACTTAAATGAAAATTACACTTCATGAAAGTGCAGTTTTCGATCTGAAGCCATATTGACAGCAGCAAAACCATACGCTACAGGACTCCAAATGGCATGAAAATTCATAGCCTGCTAGAGAATCATAAGGTCTACAACTTACTCCATTGCACCAACCTCAAAAGAGCTACAGAACACAAGATAGAAGCAAGACAAGACAGCAACAAAATATAACAGATTCCAGACTTAGAAATATTTCAGCACCTCCAAATCAGCCCTATTTCTAGCAACTTGAGAGCAAGAAAACCATACCTAAACATGCATTTCTATTGCAACCAAAAATACCAGGGGCTAGAGTAAACATCCAAGAACAACTCCCTAGTGGTCAACTTAATCAAACGAAGCACAGAATAAATCCTACGAAATAGACAAGAGGGCAACATGGCAAAATATCGCACGAACTAACTTGCTCAAAAGCTAAAACTAATTGCACAGAAAAATCCCACGGATTTTTCTACCCCGAAAACATATAAAACATGTGGGGTTGCGCAACAAAAATATTGCCACACTTAAATGCGCAATAATATCCTAAACACGGAAAATAAACTAGCGGCACATCCCTACACGCAAAAATAAGAATGACTACTCTAAAATACATGAAAAAGGGGTCCCTAAAACATGGAAATTTTATCTACATCATACGAGCAAACGAGACACGCGCGAAAAATTAACTACGGGCAATAAACCTATCGAGACAGCACGCAAACTAGGCATTAGGCACGCTAAACTAAATCAAACAAATGTGCAAGTTGCACCAACATAATCTACGCGCAAAACTATACGAAATCCATATGCTACACGCCTCGTTCCGACACACGGTTATTAAACTACGGGCAATCTAAAATACGTCTATTTCCTGAAATTAATTTAAATTCTAAAACTAAAAAAATAACACTATTGGGCTTCACCGGGGGGCATAGGATAAAACCTAGCACCTAGTGCGCGATTTAGGCGAGAGAGGGCCTCACCTTAGCAGGCCTCAGCCTGGGGCGATGAGGTAGTGGGCCGAAGGGGGCCTGGGGCGCGGGGGAGAAAAGTTGGGGCTTGGGGCGCCATGCTACAGGAGGTTGCCGGCCCAGGCGGGGTCACACGAGACCGACTTGGCGGCGCACGCACGAGCCTCCCGTGCTCGAGAACCAGCCATGGCGACCGGCCCGGCGAGCAGGAGGAGATGCTGGGGTGAGGAACCAGCATGGGAGGCCGAGAGTCGCCCGACGGAGGCAGCTGGGCGGCGAGCATAGGGCCCGGCGGCCGACGACGAGGCCTCAGCATCACTGCAATCACGCGAGGAAGTCGCCCTGCTGCGGGATCTGATGCGCGGGGCTTCTCGGCGAGGGGCTACTCCGGCCGGCAGTGGGGGATCCGGCTAGGAGCTGCGGGCATAGGAGGGGCTGCGGCATGGGAGGAGTTGCGGGCACGGGAGGATCTGCGGGCATGGGAGGATCTCCTGTGGTCGCCCGGACATGTCCGATTTGACCACAGACATGTCCGGTAGGTGGGGGTTTTGGGCGAATCTGAGCCATTAGATGTGAATCCAATGGCCAGATTTGTCCAGAGAGTTTGGGCTGCGGGATTTAGAAGGATGAGGGCAAGTAGGTGGAGTTTTTGAGGGGGGTGGCTGCAAAAATGACTAGGGGAAACCCTAGTGAAGTGAGAGGGCTCTCTTTAGGTTGTGTTTCTTATATAGGGTTGGTCTTGAGTGGGGTGGACCTCGTCCGTCCGATCGCGATCCGATGACCACGAATGGAGGAAGTGGCTAGGTGGAACTAGTGGGCTGTGTAGAGCGGTTATCCGGAGACGAGAGGGAAAACGGGCGGCGCAACAACGCGATTTAAAACACCGGGACACGTCCGACGATAGACCGAATACGGTGCCGCTACGGTCGACCGTTCGGGTACCAGACGGACTCCGATCGCGACGAAATGTGACGGGTGGCCTAGCTATATTAAAATAAGACCGCACGTCAAATTCCAACCCAATCAGAGAAAGTTCTCAACACACTTTTAAAACAGGGTTTCAACGATGCCGCGGGCGCGTGCGTGTGTGAACGGGCTTAGAGCGAACAACGACGAGAATCGGCAACTAACAACCAATGCAACTTTTGAAAACGGGCGGCAACGGAGTGTCGATGCAATGTTGATGATGCGCATGAATGCGATGATGATGTGGCAAAAGAAAATAACCACACGACGAAAACGGAATAGAAGGGGAATCTTCTGGAACGTCGGCATCGTGCTGTCACACTTATGGTGCATATCCATACCCGTCTATGATCATGTTTATGTACACTCAAGCTTGCTTTCCTCAAATGTTGCACATTACTTGTTATCATACCAGCTGCGTTATCCATATCATGGGTTGTTCGCGAGTGCATTCAAAGTACTCATTGGCTTTCCACTGGTTATGTTATTGACCATACATGGAACGACCGGAGTTCGGAGTAGAATTCATCTTCAGAGACGGACACGCGTACTAGGACGCTTCCCAGTTAGAATTCCTGTTGGTGAAGGCTGATGGCATGGGCTCCCGTTTACCCCCAAGATTTCCGCTAGTAGATGTATCGGTGTGATTGGCCTTATAGGCCCTACCTATGTGAAACTTGACCTTGATGGTCATTTGTTGTATTAAATGGTATGTTGGATGTAAGACTCTCAATATTAAGTATTTGTGTGTTCGGTGAGCATTTATCTCTGGGATCACTCAGCATGTTCATTCGGCGATCTCGACTCGTAAGTAGGGGTCCCCACACATAGGGATACATGTGAGTTGATTATAGTATACATAAGAGATTTTTGGTTTAGTCCTTCTCTCAAACCTTTTAGTTGAATAGCATGAGTGATGTTGGAGTTGACTCATATGACATAGTACCTTTGATGATATAGGTTGATTTTGATTAAATAGGTAGGACTATTGGCATCCAACAACTATGCTCAAGGATAAGATTATAGATGTTCACTCACGTCCTAAGCTCCTTGAAACCCCAAAGCTTTACCGACCTATAATATGGTAGGGATATGACCACATGTCTCAGCTCTAAGTCAATAGACCGTGGGCAATATCCCACCTCAAGCACCACCAATCATGTCCATGAGGAAGGTCGGCATGAAGAACTAGATCACATTGCACCACCAACCCCCTAGACAAGTGACCATCCAAAACAAATGCCCGCTCCTCTCGCATATCCCATGAGCAATGTGTTTAAGTGATGCTTGGAGGAAATATGTTGTTGTCCTCATGGATTACATACTTATTTACGCAAGGAGGGTAATTAAGGAAAAGCTTAGTCCTATTTGGATAAACATAGAAGCACCTATTGCCATTCTTCTCAAGTGTAAGGTTTTACGTTGAAGAAGTGGACTCCTCGTAGCACCCTACAAGAAGCGGAAGACGATCTTACCCAAGTAAGACGAGGAACCAATACGGTTGGAAGCCAAGATGATGAATAAGAAGCAAGAGATGCCAACCACCACTCCTTTGTCGGCTACATCAGCCACACTATGTGTCGGTGTAGTAATGTTTGGGTCTTTAGTACCCCATACTTCAGCACGGGTAGTTGTAACCACGCTAGGGCAAGGCGTGCCGGGGGACAGCTGAAGGCAAATACAAATATGTCAAGAAAACATTCAAGTCAACAACGAGAAGACACGAGACCAAAGGCTGGGATACCGGCACGATCCTTGTCGGGGTAGCTAGCAGAGCCGTGGCAAGATGTGCACCCGGTAAGATCCCACCAACCTGCCATCGCTCCAGCACATCAACCAGCTATCCTTCCTCCTGGATACGTGTCAAGGCACTAGTATAGGTGTCATGCCGTGAGTGGTGCCGATGGGACGGGTTCCTGTCCCGTGTCATAAAAGGTCAGGGACGCGTGACGAAGGCATTTAATGCGCCCAGTCCTGAGACATCAGTAAACACTATTAATTGTGCATCCCGTGTGTGCCCTGTTCGCTACTCTTGGTGACCCCTTCGACATATAAAAGGAGGGCCAAGGCGCAGCTACAAAGGTATCCAATATCCGGGTTTTGGAGACTCTGTGCGAAGCTGCTGTGTACCACATAGCGCTCCTGGAGCCAGAGCCCAAGAACACTCAATACACCTAAAGCAGGAGTAGGGTTTTACGCTTCTCAACGACCCGAACGTGGGTAAAATCCCCTCGCATTGATTGTAGGTTCTACTCTTGGCCCACCCCTCTCTCCTAGCCGAACCGTAAAGGTATCCACGCGGTCACATAGGTGTAATTCCCCGACATCTTTGGCGCGCCAGGTAGGGGGAAGAGGTTGCGCTAACCTGATCTAGCAATCAAGCGTCGGTTTCTGTATCATCTTCATCGCCATGGCTCCCAAGAAGAGGGGTGTAACGATGACTGATCCACCCACGTAGGGTATGCGTGTGACTACACGGACGGGTGACGATATGGACCCGGGGGAGGAGGCGGCGGTCTTGATCCTCCACAACGTTCTAGTGATCAAGGCCAAGCAAGCGACGTCGTTCGCAGCCACAACAACAACCCGCTCGTCGGTGGGTCTAACGACGGAGTTGTGCTGCCTACGGGCGGCGTGGCAAACTCCAAGAACGGAAAGGTGCACTCTAAGGCACCCACAGATGCGCATACATCACGATCTTCCCAGGTCGCACGCGACGAGCGGCGCCGAGACGTCAGCAGTTCCAAGCATCCCCGAGGAAAGACTCCTCAGCATCTTTCTCGAGCTGCGTAGGGCAGGATGAACATAAAGAAGCTGGTGCAAGCTGGTGTGCAATCACGGGACCATGATGGAACTCCTTCTGACACGGTTAGGAGTAAGAGCACCTCATGTTCCTCACACCTCTCACCACCGCCTACATCAGCGGAAGCATTGGCACGAGCAGAGCTACACTCTGGACTTTCCTCCTGTGGCGGAGAAGCTCGAATAATGGAGAGCTACCATTGAGACGTCATCGGCCTCGCTAATCGCGATGGGATGCAGCAGGCGGAGCCTTTGAAATGGCAGTCCATCAAGCTAGCGCCCAATAATGGTGAGAAGGCTCGAGGCGGCGCAACCACGATGCAATCTCCCCCACAGCGGCGGCAGCGGTCGCCAACCCGACGGATCGATGTCTCTGACGATTCGACGGTGTCGTCGGACCCACGGACCTGCCGCGATCAGCGTCAAGTTCTTCCAGAACGAGACGAAGAAGACGCCCAGACCACCATTGAGCAGTGGCGGGAATCGCGCCATCAATCAGGTAGGCGTGCAGGGCCCACTGTCGATGAGCCTATGCGAGGGTATCCTTGTGACCTACCTTACGAGGTAGGTTGTCTAGCTTTTTGTCACACCCTCTTTTTACTACCACTTATCTGTATTGTGAAAATCTGAGCTTGTTAAAACATTTTCAAGACTAATGTGGTGAGTGCCATGATTATCATTGTATGCTTGTGTGTGCGATCATGTGTTGATAAAAACCCTATTTCATAACATTGATTTACCTTTACTTATTTCCGATCAAGGTAAAACCCTACCTTGAGTTGCACTACATGCCCTTGATGGCAAGGAGTGCTTCTACTCAAAGTTAGTGATCTAATTTAACTTGTCTTTATATTCCAAAACCACAAAAATAATTATTTTTATAATTATTTTCCTAATTAAATTGCATGTCCATTTATGAGGCCAGAATTGGTATTCCTACTTGGAAAAATACCTTTCTGCCTTAGAAAATATGATTAAATTTGGAGATGATCAGAAGGACATATATTTTCCATACATAAGATTTTAAACCCTATTTTATATTGTAATTATTGAATAAAACCCTGAAAGCTATTTGTGTCTGTTTTGACCTTTTGAAATATTTCCAAACGAAATATTCTCAATAAAACCCTATAAAATTCCACTAGATTCCCTAAGCCATATTTGGTGTCCACATAAAGTTTCACCTTGATCCAAGGTGATTAAGGACCCCAAATAACCCTGAAACCTCTTGTGTCCAGATTGAAGTTAGATCAACTCTACATAGCAAAGTTTATCCGATGATGCTGAAACTTTGGAGGAGTGCCTAGTACCTCAAATAAGGGTTCCACACCAAAAATGGGATTTGTGGGACTTAGTTTACCCACACTCTCTTTGGAAGGGACATATCTGGTCATATTGAAGTGTTTTCAAGTTTACAAAGCTAAACTTGTCCAATGGAGCTCAAACTTGGTGAAACCCCATGATTTAGCACCAAACACAAACCTATTAAGTTGCAGCACTAGTGGTGGGGTGCATCCCCCTCAAACCACTGTCGAACAGCTTCTGACAGATGGGAAAAGCCACCTTAGCAACAGCTAAACCCAACCCTGTGCTCCAAACTTATAGATTAGGTGGCCAGTATCTATGCCTAACCCCAGTCAAATGCCCCCTCACTGGTTCAAAGTAGAAAGGCCAAAAACTCCAATTTAAGCTTCAGTTCAAGGCTGGCAGCACCAGTAATTCTTGTCTCCCTTGACCAGTCGAAGCTCCCCGCAAGACCCAAACGGCTATCCACACTCTTAGCCAATGCCAGGACATGCTAGACATGTCCAAAGTGCCTCAGAGCGCACCAGCATGCCGTGGCATGCCAAAACTATGCTCTGGGCGCGCTACAGGAAGCCACCAAGGTGGGGGCGACGCTCTCGGCCAGTTCGAGCCTTCCCCGAGGTGTTTAACCTCTTCCCCGACAACCCCTCTGCGTCAAGCAACCCTCAGGACCCCTCCTCTCCCACGCTAAAGCTCGTGCGATGCGTGCTCGCACGCACCAGAACTGACCAAGGTTGCGCCACCACGGATGCTCGACTTCTCCCTCTCTCCCTCCGCAGCTGATGGTTCTGGCAGTCCAAAACCATGTCCTGAGACCGTGGTTTCGACCCCAGCCTCTTTCTACACCCCCATGCATGCCACGGTGAGTCACCGGTGCTCCTGAATCGGCTCACCATCGCGGCCTATAAAATAGCCCCCCCCTCGCTCCTGCACCCCTCAGATAGCTTCACCACGATCACTAGTACCTCCCTAGCCACCCCAACAAACCAGCATAGCCCTGGTGCTCGAGATCGACCGAGGCCCCTCCGCCTCGGAGCTCCGGTCGATTTCCGGCTACACGACGGCTCATGGGCCCCTCGACACACCAAACTGACCCCCTCAACCACAGGAAGCTTTCCCCCAACTCGCCAGAGCATTTCCGTGTCTCTAGCCACCTCCTCGACCACCTCCCGAAACTCCTCCACCACGGGTTCCTCGTTGCCGGCGAACCCCTGCCTCTCCGACATTCTTCCAACCACCAGCAGGCAGGCGACATCAAGGCAAACCCATTCCAGTCCTTGTTGGGGCTTGAGAGCGTCGGCAACCTCGCCAGCGTGCTCCTCCTCCTCTCTTGCGAGAGGTAGGAGACGACCCCGATAGGTGTGCCCCACCTGTCGGTGGCCCAGCCTCCTCCCCCACGCTGTCCACAACCACTAACCGTAGGGCCCCGCACGTCAGGTTCAAACCTGACGGCGCGCGCACCAGGGGATGCTATTGGGTGGCCATGGGCCAGCCCAGCTCCAGGCCGAGCCAGGCCAAGAGTTTTAGCCCGATTTTCTTTTATTTTCAAAACTTGGTTTCTAAGATTTTTATAAAAATATTTAACTAGTGTAAAAATATAATTTTTTGTCACACCCTGTTTTTCACCACAAGTATTTTATGTTGCAAAATCAGAGCTTGTTAAAACTTTTTCAAATAATGTGGTGAGTGCAATGTAAGCCCTTGTATGAGTGAATGCTTGCTGTCTTGATGACTCAAACCCATGAAAAACTTATTATTTTGCTCTCTTCAAAAACACTTTTTCTTTTATATCAAGATAACCTTCATCATGTTGGGATACACTACTAGCTCATGAAGCCAAGTCGCACTTCGAACCTAAGTTGGTGATCTGATCCAAATATTATTTTCATTCATTAAAAACATTAATTGGTGATTTGAAATATTATTTTCCTATTTTATATTTATGTCTGTTTCTAAGGCCAGGAATGATATTCCCACAAGGAAAATTGCTTTCCTGCCTTAGAAAATTCTGAGTAAATTCATGGAAGCTCAAAAAGACATATATTTTCCGTATATAAGATTTTCAACCCTATTTTATATTAATATTATTTGAGTAAAACCCTGAAAACCATTTCTATCTGTTTTAGCTTTTTGAGATGTTTCCAAAGGAAATAATCTCAATAAATAAATAAATATTATTTTATGTTTTAGCTTTGTAAACCAATAAAATTCCCATAAATTTGGGGAAGTGCATCAAATGAGCCCAAAACCCTCTCTGTCCAGAGAAGAGCTGGAACAACTCTACATTGCAAAGTTTCTCCAATGGAGCTGAAACTTTGCACAGGTGTTTGACACCCCAAATAAGGACTCGACACCAAAGATGAGATTTGTGAGACTCTGATTGGCCACACTTCCTTTGTAAAGGACAGAACTGGTCATTTTGGAGCATTTCCAAGTTTACAAAGCTAAACTTGTTCAATGGAGCTCAAATTTGGTGAAACCCCATGTTTTTACCCCAAGACCAAACCTGTTAAGTGTCAGTTCCACTGTTGGAGTGGAAGCACCCCAAATCACTGTCGAACACCTTCTGACAGGAAGGTACAAACCCTCCTAGCCACTGTTTTACCCAATGGCAAAGCCCCAAACTTGGTGAGTTAGAGCCCCAGAACACCCTGAGCACTCAGTCAACCAACCCCTCCCCAACTCCAAGCACAAGTGACAAGATCTTCAATTTGAGCCACAGGCCAGGGCTGGCAACACTGGTGTTCCTTGCCTCCTTTGACCAGCTCGTGCTCCCACTAGCACACAAGGGCTAGGCACACTCCCAGCAACACTCAGGACATGGAGGACACGTCCAAAGTGCCCCAGAGCGCGCCAGCATGCCGTGGCATGCCAAAACTGCGCTCTGGACGCGCTACAGAGAACCTCCAGCAAGGGGACGTCACCCCAGGCCAGTTCCAACCTCCCTAGTAGTGTCCAAACGCTCCCCGACAGCCACTCTGTGCAAAGCTACCATTAGGGGCCCCCTCTCCTCGCGCAAGAACTCAGGCGACGCATGCCCGCGCACGCCAGACGCGGCCGAGCATGCACGGACGCTGCGACCCGACCCAACTCGCTCTCCCTCTGCGGCCGATGCACCAGAAGGTCCTAAACCACGTGCACGCACGCGCGCCACGGTGAGTCACCGGTGCGCCCGAATCGGCTCACCGTCGCTGGCCTATAAATAGGTCTCCCCGGCGCCCCAGCACGCCCCAGGCAGCTTCAGCACAACCACTACACTCCCCCTAGCCGCCCAATCGAGCTCGCAGAGCCCCGGTGCTCGAGATTGACCGAGGCCCCTCTGCCTCGGAGCTCCGGTCGATCTCCGGCTACACGCCGGCTCCTGCGCCGCCCGACCTCCCATTGCACTTCCCTTGACGCCAGGATCATTTCCCCCAATTTCCCGGAGCGAATCCGTGCCCTAGCCACTAGCTCGACGCCATCCCGAAACGTTTCCGCCACGGTCACCTCATCGCCGGCGACCCAGACCACCTGCGGTGACGTCCCGACCACGAGCAGGTAGGCGGAGGAACGAGGGACCCATTCCCGCTCCTAGATTGGCTTGAGGGCAACGGTAGCCTCGCCGGCGTCCGTCTCCACCTCTCTGGCTGGAGGTAGGAGAAGGACCCGACAGGTGGAGCCCACCTGTCGGTGTCCCGGGGCAGCCAGCGCGTGCAGCCGCTGACGCTGACCCCAGGGGCCCGTATGTCAGGTTTGAACCTGGCACGCGCGCGCCTGGTGGCCGGTCTCCTGGCTGGGCCGGCTGGGTTCCCCCCTGGCCTTTTCTTTTATTTTTAACCTGCAAGCTTAAATGATTTTTATAAAAATATTTAGCCAGTAGAAAAATATGATTCTTCCACAAACAATTTTCTAAAAATGTGTAGTAATTGATTTTGTAGAGTTTGACATTTTTCAAAAACAGAATCTGTTTTGGTATAATAAAATGATATTAAAAGCATTTGTTTGCTCCTGTTTGCTTTTAAATAAATATGCTTAGCAAATAAAAACCATAGGAAACATTTTCCAAAATAATAAACTGAATTTATTCAAGCTTTGCAACATTTTTAAAAGCACCTTGTGATCTGTTTTGGTGTGAGCTATTATTTATTTATTCCTTTCTCGACGGTAGAGTTACCGAGTGACGGAGGATTCGGAGCGGAAGACCTCGAAGACCGCGGATACCTAGCTGACCAAGGCAAGCAGCCCTTTGACCATGACTTGAGCACATACATTGATGCATGCTAGAATAGCAAGTACTTTTTCATTGCATGAGATCACAGTGCCGGTTCATCATTGGTGTGATGGTACCGAAGGCTTGTTCGAAGCACTTGCATGATAGTGATGTTATTCATATGGCTCCTCGGAGCACAAGCATGATGAGCTTGACCCTACCATCTATGAGGATCATGCTACTGTCATGTTGACTAGTAAAGTTATAGGATCATTACACTGAGCTTGACCCTACCCCTTGAGGGTCAGGCTTATACCATGTTGACAAGTAAAGATAGAGCATATTATCATGAGCATAATGATGAGTTCAAATAAAAGTTTATGAAAACCCCGTCGGGTGCCACTAATGCCCGAGGGTGATAATGAGTTGGTGATCACTTTTGGTGAAGTGATGCACCGGTATTTTTGTGTGAGTATGGTTTCCGAAATGGGATTAGATTTCTGATGTGTCGACCGTCCCAACCTTACCAGTACGACCCCGATAACCCTTTATGGGATGGGTCTTTGTTGATTACTCTGGTGGGTGCTAGCAAAGAGCCACATTACTAGTGGCAGGAGTGATTGTCGTCACTCTCGTGATGGGGTCGTGCCAGATAGGACGACTATGCCATTATTATGAGTTCCAGGCACACCGTTGGTCCCTGCATGGTTGAAACTGTCCAGAGTTGATGCTCGTAAGATGTACAACATGTGGGCAGGGTACCAATCGAGTGGACCTCTTTGTCTAGTATCGTCAGGGGAAAGATGATGATCGGGTACTTACCTCGGGTATATGTGATATACCGTGAGTCGTGGATGACACGGAAGTTTCCCGGATCTCGTGGGTCCAGCGTACTACCTCTGCAGAGTGTAAACTATTCGAATAGCTGTGTCCACGGTCAAGGACAGTTGGGTGGTGCTGCTTAAACTATGTCCAGCGTTTCCATATAAACCAAGTGTGTGTGTGTGAGTTCGGTGAATGGTGTTAATAACCGGAGTTACTTGAGGAATTGATATGACCAAGTTCGGTGACTTGGCATATAGGGTGAACCCGGTGTGTTAAACCCTTGTCAGATATGTCGATATCTGTAACCTGTTCTTCAAGAGTAGTTCTTTAACTTGTTGCATATACCTCATGATTCCACCAAATTGCATTCCACCAAAGATACATGTTACTGTTATTCTTCACTATCAATGTTCATATCATGGGCTGTTTGCGAGTACATTCAAAGTATTCATTGGCTTGCCACTAGTTATATTATTGACCAGACATGGAAGGACCGGAGTTTGGCGACGAGTACGCCTTCGGAGACGAACCTGCGATCTAGGACGCTTCCAAGTCAGAATGCATGTCGGTGTAGGCTTGATGGCATGGGCACCGCTTAGCCCTTACGAGTTTCCGCTACCCGATGTATTTGTTTAATTGGCTTTAGGCCTCGCTCTTGAACCCGACCTTCTGGTCGTTTGATGTAATAATTTTGGTACTTGGATGTAAGACTCTATTATTCAGTATCTGTGTTCAGTGAACATTGATCCTTGGGATCACTGGGCACGGCGAACTCGACTTGCTAGTCGGGGTCCCCACATTTTTCCACTTTTATTCTTCTAAAAATATGTAGTATTTAATAAAATGAATGGATGAATTTTTCTACAACTATTCTGTTTTACAATAATAAAAAGGACTAAATTGGAATAGTTTTGCTTCTGTTTGGTTAATTTCAACAATATTCCTTCAAGGGAAATTAAGGCAAATATTTTTCAAAATGACAACTTAGATTTGTCAGTAGTAAAGAACATTTTTAAAATGACTTTGTGATCTGTTCCAGTGTGAGCTATATCTTATTATTGTTTTATCGACGATAGAAAATCCGTGTGATGAGGGAATCGGAGCGGAAAACCTCAAAGACCCCAGATACCTAGCTGACCAAGGCAAGCAACCCTTTGACGATGACTGAGCATTTGTTACCTTACATGTTAAAATAGTATTATCATGAACATGTTGATGGCATAGATAAAAGAGTTTACGAAAACCCCGTCGGGTGCCACTAATGCCCGAGGGTGATGATGAGTTACGTGGTCACTTTTGGTGAAGTGATGCATGTGGTATGTGTGTGAGTATGGTTTCGGAAATGGGATTATATTTATGATGTTTCGACCGTCCCAACCTTACCAGTAGGACCACGTTACCCCTTATGGTATGGGGCTATGTTAACTACTCTGGTCGGTGCTAGAAAAGATCCACATTACTAGTGGCCGGAGTGATGTGTGGTCACTCTCGTGATGGGGTCGTGCCAGGTAGGACGACTATGCCATTTTTATGAGTTGCAGTCACACCATTGGTCCCTGCATAGTTGGTACTATCCAGAGTCGGTGCTCGTAAGACGTACAACATGTGGGCTGGGTACCAATCGAGTGGACCTATTTGTCTAGTATCGTCAGGGGAAAGGCATTGATAGGGTACTTACCTCGGGTATGTTATATACCGCGAGTCGTGGATGACACAGAAGTTTCCCGGATCTCGTGGGTCCAGCGTACTACCTCTAGAGAGTGTAAAATAATTCGAATAGCCGTGTCCACGGTCAAGGACAGTTGGGAAATCCTGTTTAAACTACGTCCAGTTATTTCCGCATAAACCAAGTGTGTGTGAGTCTGTGTGGTGATTAAATAGGTGTTGTTATGGAAAGTAATGACATGACCGAGTTTGGTGACATGGCATATAGGGTGAGCCCGGATGGTTCAGCCCTCGACAGATATATTGATATATGTAACCTGTTCTTCAAAAGTAATTCTTCAACTTGATACATATTCATGACCATTCCATCCCTATGAAATCCACCAAAGATGCATGATATTGTTATCCTTCACTTTCTTTGTTCATATCATGGGCTATTTGCGAGTACATTCAAAGTACTCATTGGCTTGCCACTGGTTATGTTATTGACCACACATGGAAGGACCGGAGTTTGGTGATGAGTACGTCTTCAGAGATGCCCCTGCGAACTAGGACGCTTCCGAGTCAGAATGCCTGTCGGTGTAGGCTTGATAGCATGGTCACCCTTGTAGCCCCTATGATTTCCACTACTAGTTGTATCAGAGTGATTTGGCCTTAGGCCCTACTTTGTGAACTTGACCATTCGGTCACGTGTTGTAATAATCGGTACTTGGATGTAAGAATCTTTTATTCGGTATCTGTGTTCGGTGAGCATTGATCTCTGGGATCACAGAGCACTACGATCTCGACTCGTAAGTCGGGGTCCCCACAGGGCTGCTATCAAAGCCATCCTGACTGTAGGAAGCCTTAGGTAGCATGGACGATAGCCAAGGCGACTAGTGCACACGGTCCTTAACCAGAGATTCTACACCCACTAAAAACTTTCTAACTCTCTCCTCTACAACTTGTAGATGGCCGCCATACATGAGATGCTTCTCAATACGGGCTTTCCTCTGCTTTTGAGTGATAGCCTCGAGAAGTGTCAAGTACGCCGCACGCCCATCTTCCTCTACCACGAGCACTGGGTCAACGCCGACACTAAAGAATATCACGTGGACGTGATAGTGAAGGCTAACGACTCCCCGACTAGCTGGTTCTTTGAAGGACCAAAGATGGAGGATATGATGTTGGTTGTGGAGACTGCAGCACGAGAGGCGCTCGTGCGACTCCGCGACATCCTTCCCGAGATGGCTGACGAGCCAGCTACTCGTCACCTACCTTTGTTAAGGATGGGGTAGACTGGAGTTGGACACTCAACCCATCTTCTGAGGACGGGACACCAATGAGGTTTCAGACCTACTTCAGTCTCTCCTCCGACACCTTGATGCATCTTTTGATCAAGGAGTCAACTAGGATCCGCCAAGAGCTGCACAAAGTCAAGGATGTGCTTCACACGGAGAAGATGAAGAACCGCAAGGTGAAGAAGGAAGGAGCCCCCGTAGGACCACCTGGTTTTGCTTTCCGAGGAGGGATACCACCGCTCCAAGCCACTCCTCTTCAGAGTCGTCGCTTGACTGTGGAAGAGTACACCGAACTCTTCGCTACCTCGCCAACCAAGTGACGCCGTGATGGTCCGCTTCCTTCCCCTACTCCTTCAAAGAAGGGAAGCACTAATGAAGATGAAGATGAAGATGAAGACAAAGACGAAGATCCCGCAGAACCCGCTTATGAGACCGTGCAGTCGGCCTCTTAGCCTTAGCAATGTAGGCAATCAGGATGTACCCCAAGCGTAGGAGTTCCTGTATCGGTTTGTATGAACCCCGAATGTTGTGTAAGCCTGTTGGATGCAAGTCACATTCTGCCTTAGGAAGCTTGTGAGCGACTATATCGCTTGTTTTCAATCTAATGCAGCAGCTCTTTTCAAAACCATTGGCTTAAAAAATTTCACACTAGCACAACACCACACCCCTCCTTACTAAGAGCATCATCCCTTATGATTTTAGCCAGTTCGGGAAATTGACCTATCTACTCCCCTGACAGGATGGTGAATGCAACTCATAAAAGCACCTTAGGCAACCCCGGCTCTGCCTCTTCAGGTCAGCAGCAGGGAACCGGAGGGGAAGCTCAAGCTGGAGATCACCACGAGCAGCAAAACGATGTTCCACCGCCACCGCCTCCTCCTGAAAGCTTGACCATGCCTCAGTTCCTTCAAGCTCTTCGAGAGGAGCGTCAAGCCAACAATACCGCTATTCAGCAGCTCGCTCAAACCTTGGTGAACAACCCACCGCAGAACGGGAATGGCAATGGTCGCTCAACTCTCTCTGAGTTTATGCGAACTACTCCACCCATATTCATGGAGACACTGAACCATTGGATGCCGATGACTGGATCCATACTATCGAATACCTCCTCACGCTGGTCAACTGCACTGATGACCGTGAGAAAGTTCTCTATGCTTCTCATAGTCTCAGAGGCACATCCAGAGCTTGGTGGGATGGATTTCAGATCATGCGAGCAGGGCAAGTCATCACTTGGGCTGTGTTTAAGGATGGATTCCGCGCTGCTCACATTCCTCCTGGAACGATGACCATTAAGAAGCGAGAATTCCGAGCCTTAAGGCAAGGCAGTGGATCTGTCAAGGAATATTTGCAGAAGTTCAACCTCCTGTCAAGATACACGCGTGAAGACGTCAGTACTCAGGCCGCCAAAGTGGAACGCTTTATGGAAAGACTGCAACAGTCTCTCCAGTATCAGCTGGTTGTTTGTGAATGCTGGACCTTCAGTGATATGGATAATAAGGCCCTTATGTTGGAAGACAAGCGTCGTGCCAAGGACGACACCCGTAAGCGCAAGCTAATGGGTAGTGGAGGACAAATAACATGAAGCCATGACCATGGCAGACAGCTCTAGCAAGACCCAACTATCAGCAACAGCAGTACAAGTATCCAACAATTCGCCACAACTACCAGCCTCAGCAGCAAGTCAACACCAGGCCAGCAAATAATCCGTCGAACAACGATGGACTCAAGACCAATCTTATATCACAAGTTACCTGTTTCAGATGTGGACAAATAGGGCACTATTCCAGGCAGTGCCCCAACAAGAAACCCGATGCTCCGCGCCCCAATGTGCCAAATCCAGGCCAAGGAGCACCAGGCAGGAATTAGGCTCCCCGCAATGAGCAGTATCACAGCAAGGGGCGGATTAATCATATTTCCGTAGAAGAGGCACAGGAAGACCCGGACTGCATTCTGGGTACGTTCCTCGTCAACTCTACCCCAGCAACAATATTGTTTGATTGTGGTTCTTCGCATTCTTTTGTTACGCAAAGGTTTGCGGAAAAATGTGGTTTAGAACCTACCTTGCTTCGAGGGCATATGGCAATTCAAACTCCGGGAGCAGTTTTAAGGACCAACCTAGTGTGTAGGAAGGTCAGGATAGTTATTAATGGGACGAGCTTCTCAGCGGATCTCATTGTGATTAAGTCGCAAGGCCTAGAAGTAATTCTCGGCATGGATTGCTTGGCCAAGCATCAAAGCATCTTGGACTGTGCCAATAGGGCCATTACCATGACAAGTGACCAAGGGGTCAAAGTCAAGTATGTGTAATGCCCCAAGTGTAAAGCCTTCCCTTTTTGGACCTTCTTATGTGGGACCACCTTGTCAATGCTATGGGAGAGCCCATGCTCATTATTTCATGTGATGTCACCTTATTAATTTCTCTTCCTTTGCATGCATGCATTCCATATCATGCCATGTGTTCTTGTTGTTACATTGTGTTCTTGTGAGTTCATGTGATGCCTTGTGATGATGCGCATGTGATGTATAGCTTGTGTGGGGTGATGCATGTGATCGTATTTGCATAGGTTTGAAACCATCCTCCCTCTCTCTCTAATTCTTCTCTATGTCAAGATTCACTTCTTCCTTTCCCCTCTTAAAAATGCTCATGTGTTAGCTTTGAATTGTGGTGGATGAGAGATGTGAATTGCTGGTTTTGAATGGGTGTTTTAAAGGTGCATAAAATTACAAAACAGATCAAACTAATGCTGTTTTGTAAAATAATTACTTGCTCCTAAATTCTTGTTTTTATTTTTATTAAATAGGTCTTGATTTTACATGTCCAATGCAAGTGCCATTTTTATTTTTGCACTTGTAGTTTTCCTTGTGCATTTCTTTTACTCCGTGTTATTTCTGTAAATAGAAAAGCCCCAGGACTTATTAAACTTTTAAGTGGCACCTCAGGTGGGCTCTCTCCCTCCATGGCAGGCCCACCTTCTCCCTCTCGTGTGCATAGGAGCCCACGCGACCGCCTTCTTCCCTGACGCCGTCTCCCCACCGCTGCACCTTTCCGTCAGGCCAACAGAGAGCGCGCGCTACCGCTGTGAGATCAAACGTCGAGGTCCCCCCTATTTTAGTGGGCGTCCGTGCCCTCCCTCTCCTAGGGTTTCTCTCTCTCCCATCCGCCGTCGTCGCTCCATTCCCCATCTCCTTCCACATTTCTCTTCTCCTACTCCTGGTAAGTCCTACAGATAGGAGCAGAGAGAGAGAGTAGTGCTCGCCGCCGTCTCCCCCCGCCTACATCGTCGACCTGCGAGGCCGCCATGTCCAGGAGCAAGGGGAGGCTCCCCGCGCCCCATTCCCAACCTTGCTGAGGCCGGGGAGCACGTCTTCTCTGCGGCCACGAAGCTCTTCATCCTCTACGACGATCTGCAACAGGGTCCTCCTCCGGCGCGTCTACCTCCTCTTCGGCCGGCATCCTCCACCGTACGGCTTCTCCTCCACCTTCCCTAGGTGAGGAATAACTCCTCCCTCCTTCCTCCCTCTTCTCGCCGACTAGATCGAACAGGGCTCGCCGGAGTTGCCCCTGTAAGGAAGTAGACTGAGGTGTTTTGCTTGTTGCTGTGTCTGTTGCGTTGTGCTCGGGAAGATCAGTGCAAGCAGGGACTCCCTTCCCCGCGTAACAGTCGAGCAGTAGCAGTAGAGCACTCCCCCTCGTCGGATCTGCAGCAGAGTAGTGCACCGGCGTCCTCCCTGTCGCCGGCTGGCCTCTATAGGCAGAGCAGGCCCCCCTGCTAGTTTACCTTGTTTGCGTGTCGCCCTCTATCAGGCTACTCTTCCGTAACGCAGTGGTGTGTATCTGCGTTTGTACTCGTGAGGTGGTGGGTTCGATCCCAGGGGAAGCCTCCCCCTTTTTGTTGGTTTAATTCGGTACAGTGGATGCCAAAGCAGGGCATGTTTACCTGCTCTGTTCCCCTGTTCTAACATGCAAGAGGTCCATAGCAGAGTGGTAGTGGGGCTGTGGTTTAACAGAGGGGGTGCAGGGTTTGAATTCTCTTCCCCCCATTTTCTTTTTTGTTATGTGTTTCTTCCATGTGCTGCTCCTGGGCTGAGTATGTACTGTGTGCACTAGATAGACTTGAGGCATTATTTTTTTTGCTTCTAACAGCAGCTTGTGGTTTCTGTTTCTTGTGCTCCAAGTTACATATCTTGAGGTTGTAATTGTGTGCTTGTGGGTTCATGTGCATGTGCAGATAGTGTTTGTATGTGTAGTTGATGATGTGGGCTGTTTTGTTTGTGCCCTTCTGGTGTAACTAGAGATTGTACATGGTAGTTGTTGTGATGGGGTGGTTGTGCCTTTGGTGCAAGTGAGTGTGTGTGTGTGTGAAGGGTTTTCCCCTCCCACACACCTTATTTATATGTTGGTGTAGGTTGCTTGCAAGCATATGCATGTGGTTCAAGTCATGTGCATGTGTGTGTGTTGCACTAGGGTGCATAAGTGGCTTATATTGTGTAGGAGTGATTGCTTAGATATGTAGGTGTTGTTTTATGATGTGCTTGTTGCTAGTGATGGTGTGGTGATGTGCCAATGCACGTAGTCATGAGGACTACCTCTCATGTACCCCATAGATATTGTGATAATGTGCTCATGCTTATGTAGGTTTGATATAGTGAATAGCACATGTGATCATGCACTATTCACTATATATATGATTCCATGAGGATTTCATTTCCTAGTTTGAGCTCATTTGTTCCAAGCAGGTGCATAGGTATTTTGTATGATTTTGGGGTAGAAAGATCCCAGGAATCCATTGGTGAAATTATTTTTGCCTTTGGAACATTTTTCTGGAGATGACACATTTCATTTTCTTCTATGTTTAGAGATCCCAATCAAAGTCGGCATGTGGCCGAAATTCCAGATTAGTGAAATCTGAGATTTTCACAAAGTCTGAGAATCTGTTTATATTTTCTTCCCCAGTTGATGAGGTTGTGCAGGTCAATGTGTTGTGATCTAGCCTTATCTTTCAACTGGAAAGTTTAAGCTGATATGTTTGTCTAGCTCCCTGTAAAATTTCATTCCATTTGGAGTCCTGTAGATATTGTTTTGCCTGCTGTCAAAATGCTTCAGAGCAAAGACAGATAGTGAGAATCTGGAATTTTCACAAAGTCCCTGAAATCTGTTATTTTTGGGCAAGTTTGCAGCCTTGTAACTTTCTGTGTTTAATTCCTTTGTGTGTGATTCTTGCTTTTGCTTGTAGTACTCTTGGAGAGCTACAACCACATATATTATTTGTCATATTTGGGTGGCTGTAGGTGCTTTGCATGTAGCTCACAAAGTGCTATGATGCAGTTTATGGCAGATTGTGTAGTTTTGTCATTTTGATGTTTGTGAGTGCTTAGTTGATGATGTGGTGTTCTTCTTTGCTCCACCCCGTTCATGTGGCTTCATATCTTGTTTTGTTGATTCCCGTTGATCCGTAGCTCCGTTTGTAATGTTCTTTATATGCTTTTGCATCGTTTTCACGAGATGCATCTGATCATGTCATTCTCATGCATGTAAAAATAGCCTAGGATGCAGGTCTGTCCAGGAACATGTATTTACTTCTCATGCTTGTGCTAGTGATAGAAATAGTGATGCATGCTCATATTCATCTCATGCATCATGTGCTTGTTGCATGTTGAGGTATGTTGTTCATTGGATGTTATTCTTATGTTGGGTAGCACCGGGATCGGAGAACGAGTACGTCGATTCGGGAGAGTACGTGCAGGACGATCAAGAACCATTCCAAGCTGAGGATATCAAAGGCAAGATGATATGACCTTGATTCCATCTCTAGACTTGTTATGCTAGAATACGTTTGTTCCATCTTATGCTTGGTACCTACCACTTAAATAAATTGCCTCCTAATATGCCATCTAAACCAAACACTTATCCCTTCCTAGCACACTTGAATGGCTAAGTAGGCTTGCTTAGCTACTAATGTTAGCATTGCTAGATGCAGGTGATTTGCCTCATGTGATAACATGAGCTTGATATCATTAGCTTAATTCTGTTATTTAATTTAATGCACCTATATACTTGGTAAATAACGGAAGGCCTAGCCTTTTGTCGAGTGCTTTGTTCCATTATTGCCGCCATAGTTACCGGCTACCGGTGTTTGATTCCATATTGATCGCTCCTAACACGTTCGGGGTTGTTATGGGGACCCCCTCGATAAATCGCATAGTGTTAAGACTTGTCCGGCAGGACCCAACATTGGTGTTAATCTGCTAATCACTTAATAATAATCCCCATAGGAAATGGCCTCCCCAAGGAATTTAATCAACAACCCGGGCCAGTGCTCCTCGTGAGTGTTGGTCCAAACTGGGCACTGCTCGGGGCCAACTCATGGCAACTTGAGTGATTTCTATCAGGCCATCGTGCGCGTAGCTCATCCGTCGTGTCCTGAGACTGAGATACGTGGCTCTTATCAGGGTCAACGACACGACGGGAGGTCCTGCTAGTCTTGTCTTACCTTAGCGATATATCTTGCGTATAGGAATCCCGGTGAAGCTTTGGTTCTCCCCAGAGTTGAGGTTTGCCTCTAAGGAATCCGACGAGATCACGAGATTCGTGATAGAGGATTACTTTGCGGCCCGTGTACGTTTGTGATGGACTAGTTGGAGCACCCCTGCAGGGTTTAATCTTTTGAAAAGCCGTGCCTCCGGTTATGTGGCAACTTGGAATATTTTGTTAACATCCGGTAATAGATAACTTAAACATAAGCTAATAAAATTACCAACTCTGTGCGTAACCGTGAATGTCCCCTTCGAAGATCTCTCTTCGATTGGGAACATGGTGGGGTTATGATTGACGTAGGTAGGTGTTCAGGATCACTTAGTGATCATCTATCTTCGACCGCTAACTTAGACCACCTTCATATATGTTCTACGTAAGTTAGCCACCATTTCAAGCTTAGAATGCTGCAACCAAAAACTCCACCTATCCAACCAAACAACTTGACTAGTTCTAGCACCGAGGTCATAGATTGCTGAGTCTCCATGGCTCATAGATTCCTTCACAACACCAACAGGTTCAGGTACCCCCGACACAGGTGAACCCGACGGCACACAGCTAGCGTGGCAGTACGACGAGGAGAACGACCGCCTGTACATGAACTATCCAGAAGATTGAGGCGTGGTCGTGATTGTGGGCTAGCAGGTAGGGTAGCATAGTCATTTCCCTTGTTTGTAGTCCATATCAGAACTACCTTGATTGTATGTGTGATGTACTCTGATATATTTATGAGATGGAAATTGAACCCCTTATTGTCATTCTGTTGATTATATGTATGTGTTGTGTTATCCAGTTTGCGAAACGCTTAGATGCGCTCCTTTCCAATTCGGGGCCTCGATCCCCAGATCGGAAAGGACCGCATCTTAGTCGTTATAGTATGTCTCTGAGCTAGTACCCGCTCGAGTACCACGAGTTAACAGCCTGTCAGAAGAAGAACTCAATCGAGTGCCAATAGTCTGTAAATACCCGGACGTCTTTCCTGATGAGCTACCAGGGATGCCTCCTAACCGAGACATCGAGTTCATCATTAAGCTCATGCCCGGATCAAGTCCTATCTATAAGAAGCCTTATAGGATGGGATCCGAAGAGCTAGCGGAGTTGAAGAAGCAGCTGTATGAGCAAATCAGGAAAGGGTTCATTCGTCCAAGTGTGTCACCTTGGGGATCACCTATTCTTTTCGTGTCCAAGAAGGATGGGACTATCAGACTCTGCGTCGATTACCGTTCTCTCAATGAGGTCACGATCAATAAGAAGTACCCACTCCCCAAGATTAAAGACTTCTTCGATCAACTAAATGTAGCTAAGGTATTCTCCAAGATCGACCTCCGATCTGGATATTACCAACTAAAGATCCGACACGAAGACATACCCAAGACTGCATTCGTGACCCGTTACGGTCTGTACAAATGCACTGTCATGTCTTTTGGGTTGACTAATGCCCCAGCTTACTTCATGTACCTCATGAATAAGGTCTCCATGGAATACCTGGACAAGTTTGTCGTCGTGTTCATTGATGCATATTAATCTTTTCCAAGTCCGAAAAAGAGCATGAGCAACACTCGAGGTTAGTATTGGAGAAGCTTCGAGAGCACCAACTTTATGCCAAGTTTAGCAAATGCCAATTTTGGCTGAAGGAAGTTGGATTCTTGGGTCATACCATGAAGGCAAGTGGATTGGCAGTTGATCCCTCCAAGATTACTATGGTAACCAGCTGGGAATCGCCAATTAACGTGAAGGAAGTCAGGAGCTTCCTCGGACTCGCGGGATATTACCGCAAGTTCGTAGAAGGATTCTCCCGCATCGCTCGACCTATGACTCAGCTCTTGAAGAAATGCAAGAAGTTCGAATGGACGCCGGAATGTGAAGCAAGCTTCCAAGAATTGAAGAAGAGGCTAACCACCACCCTTGTATTGGCCACTCCAGATATCAACAAGGAGTTCGTGATATATTGTGATGCCTCGAGGACCAGACTCGGTGGGGTTCTAATGCAGGATCGTAGAGTCGTGGCGTATCTGTCACGTCAACTGCACCCGCATGAGGAGAACTACGCCATCCATGATCTCGAGTTAGCAGTCGTAGTGCATGCTCTGAAGACAGGGCGACATTACCTTGTGGGGAAGCGATGTGAAATATACACTAACCACAAAAGTCTGAAGTATATCTTCACCCTAAGAGAATTGAATATTAGGCAACGAAGGTGGTTGGAGTTAATCAAAGACTACGACCTCAGCATTCAATATCACCCCGGTAAGGCCAATCTAGTGGCTGATGCCTTAAGCCGGAAGACCAGCACCTTGAATGTCATGCTCAAGGAAAGGCAACCCGCCTTATATGAACAGTTGGAGAACTTTGGGTTGGAACTAGTGGAATCAGGATTCCTAGATAACCTCGAAGTCAAAGCAACGCTGCTGGACGACATCAAGGAGGCCTAGAAGGGTCATAAGAGCATTGTAGGCATCAAGAAGAAGATTCAAGAAGGAAAGGCCCCAGGATTCTCGGTGGATGAACAAGGAGTGGTGTGGTTTGGGAAACATTTATACGTACCGAACAAAGCTAAATTCAAGGACTTAATCCTACAAGAAGCTCATGATACACCCTACTCTATTCACTCCGGTGCTACCAAGATGTATCAAGACCTTCGAGAAAGATTCTGGTGGCATGGCATGAAGAGGGAAATAGCATCTTATGTTGCCAAGTGTGACATGTGCCAACAAGTCAAGGCTGAGCATCAGCGACCCGCAGGACTGCTACAATCTCTCAAGGTGCCAGAATGGAAGTGGGACAAGATAGGCATGGACTTTGTTACCGGCTTACCAAGGTCCAGCAGTGGCCATGACTCTATATGGGTTATTGTCGACCATTTGACCAAAGTGGCCCATTTCATTCGTGTCAACACCACATATGATGGGAACAAGTTGGCTAGTCTCTATATTGAGCGTATTGTAAGCCTTCATGGAGTTCCCAAGGAGATTGTAGCTGATCGAGGCACGCAGTTCACCTTCAGGTTTTGGAAAAAGTTCCAAGAAGCCCTCGAAACCAAGCTCTCTTTTAGCACCGCTTTCCACCTGCAAACGGGCGGACAAACGGAAAGAGTGAATTAGATACTCGAAGATATGCTCCGCCCCTGCGTCTTGGTGCATGGAGCCAAATGGGAAGACTGTCTGCCGTTCGCTGAGTTTTCCTACAACAACAACTAATAGTCCAGTCTCCAGATGGCTCCGTTTGAAGTGTTGTACGGATGAAAGTGCCGCACCCCGCTGAACTGGTCCAAAACCGGAGAAGGACTGATTTTCGGGCCGGATGTTTTGCACAAGGCAGAAGGGAAGGTGCAACTGGTCCGAGAGAATCTAAAGGCAGCCAAGTCTCGACAAAAGAGCTATGCGGATTATCGCCGCAGGGATGTGGAGTTCATTCCCGGAGACCTGGTGTACCTCCGTGTCACACCTCTCAAGGGAACCAAGCGTTTCCACGTTAAAGGGAAACTCGCTCCAAGGTTCATTGTACCTTTTAAGATCACGACAAGGCGTGGGGAAGTTGTTTATCAGTTGGAGCTACCTCCGGAAGTTTCGGGTGTGCACAACGTATTCCACGTGTCACAACTTCGGAAGTGTCTTCAAGCGCCAAATCGTCCCGATCTTAACAAGGACATTGACCACCAGGCCATTGACCTTCAGCCTGATCTCACCTACCGCGAGAAACCGCTCCGCATTCTGGATGAAGCTGAGCATTGCACCAGAAGCCGCACCATCAAGTATTTCAAGGTTCAATGGAGCAACCACACCGAAGCCGAGGCAACATGGGAGCGTGAAGACTATATCCGATCTGAGTTTCTAGACATTTTTAGCACCTAGCTTATGAATCTTGGGGACGAGATTCTTGTAAGGGGGTAGGTTTGTCACACCCTGCTTTTACCACCACTTATCTTAATTGTGAAAACATGAGCTTGTTAAAACTGTCTCAAGACTAATGTTGTGAGTGCCATGATTGTCATTGTATGCTTGTGTGTGTGATCATGTGTTGATACAAACCCTATTTCATAACATTGTTTTCCCAAAACCTTTACTTATTTCTGATCAAGGTAAAACCCTACCTTGAGTTGCACAACATGCCCTTGATGGCAAGGAGTGCTTCTACTCAAAGTTAGTGATCTGATTTAACTTATCTTCATATTCCAAAACCACAAAAATAACTATTTTTATAATTATTTTCCTAATTAAATTGCATGTCCATTTTTGAGGCCAGAATTGGTATTCCTACTTGGAAAAACACCTTTCTCCCTCAGAAAAATTTGATTAAATTTGGAGATGATGAGAAGGACATATATTTTCCATACATAAGATTTTAGACCCTATTTTATATTACAATTATTGAATAAAAACCTGAAAGCTATTTCTGTCTGTTTTGACCTTTTGAAATATTTCTAAAGGAAATATTATCAATAAAATCTTAGAAAATTCCAGTAGCTTCCCTAAGTCGTATTTGGTGTCCACATAGAGTTTCAGCTTGATCCAAGGTGATTAAGGACCCCAAATAACCATAAAACCCCTTCTGTCCAGATTGAAGTTAGAGCAACTCTACATAGTAAAGTTTATCCAATGATGCTGAAACTTTGCAGGAGTGCCTAATACCTCAAATAAGGGTTCCACACCAAAAATGGGATTTGTGGGACTTAGTTTACCCACACTCTCTTTGGAAGGGACATATCTGGTCATATTGAAGTGTTTTCAAGTTTACAAAGCTAAACTTGTCTAATGGAGCTCAAACTTGGTGAAACCCCATGATTTAGCACCAAACCCAAACATGTTAAATTGCAGCACGAGTGGTGGGGTGCAACCCCCTCAAACCACTGTACAACACCTTCTGACAGATGGGAAAAAGCCACCTTAGCCACAGATAAACCCAACCCCATTGCTCCAAACTTATAGATTAGGTGGCCAGTATCTATGCCTAACCCCAGTCAACTGGCCCCTCACTGGTTCAAAGTGGAAACGCCAAAAACTCGAATTTAAGCTTCAGTTCAAGGCTGGCAGCACTAGTAATTCTTGTCTCCCTTGACCAGCTGAAGCTCCCGCAAGACCCAAACGACTATCCACACTCCCAGCCAGTGCCAGGACATGCTAGACACGTCCAAAGTACCTCAGAGTGCACGAGCATGCCGTGGCATGCCAAAACTGCGCTCTGGGCGCGCTACAGGAAGCCACCAAGGTGGGGGCGATGCTCTCGGCCAGTTCCAGCCTCCCCCGAGGTGTCTAACCTCTTCCCCGATAACCCCTCTGCATCGAGCAACCCTCAGGGCCCCTCCTCTCCCGCACTAGAGCTCGTGCAACGCGTGCCCGCACGCACCAGAACCGGCCAAGGTTGTGCGACCATGGATGCTCGACTTCTCCCTCTCTCCCTCTGCAGCAGATGGTTCTCGCAGTCCAAAACCATGTCCTGAGACCGTGGTTTCGACCCCAACCTCTCTCTGCACCCCCATGCGCGCCACGATGAGTCACGAGCGCTCCTGAATCGGCTCACCATCGCGGGCCTATAAATAGCCCACCTCGCTCCTGCACCCCTCATATAGGTTCACCACGATCACTAGTACCTCCCTAGCCACCCCAGCAAACCAGAAGAGCCCCGGTGCTCGAGATCGATCGAGGCCCCTCCGCCTCGGAGCTTCGGTCGATCTCCGGCTACATAACGGCTCCTACGCCCCTCGGCCCACCAAACTGATCCCCTGAACCCGAGGAAGCTTTCCCCCAACTCGCCCGAGCATTTCCGTGTCTCTAGCCACCTCCTCGACCACCTCCCGAAACTCCTCCACCACGGCCTCCTCATCGCCGGCGAACACCTGCCTCTTGGACGTTGTTCCGACCACCAGGAGGTAGGCGACATCAAGGCGAACCAGTTCCAGTCCTTGTTGGGGCTTGAGAGCGTCGGCAACCTCTTCGGCGTGCTCCTCCTCCTATCTGGCCAGAGGTAGGAGACGACCCCTTCAGGTGTACCCCACTTGTCGGTGCCCCAGCCTCCTCCCCCGTGCTGTCCACAGCCACTGACCGTAGGGCCCCGCACGTCAGGTTCAAACTTGGCGGCGCGCGCGCCTGGGCAGGCTGTCGGCTGGCCATGGGCCAACCGAGCTCCAGGTCGAGCCAGACCAGGAGTTTTAGCCTGATTTTCTTTTATTTTTAAAACCTGGTTTCTAAGATTTTTATAAAAATATATAACCAATGTAAAAATATAATTTTTCCACTATTATTCTTCTAAAAATATGTTGTATTTAATAAAATGAATGAATGAATTTTTCAACAACTATTCTGTTTTACAATAATAAAAAGGAGTAAATTGGAATAGTTTTGCTTCTGTTTGGTCAATTTTAAAAATGTTCCTTCAAGGGAAATTAAGGCAAATATTTTCCAAAATGAGAACTTAGATTTGTTAGTAATAAAGAAAAATTCTAAAATGACTTTGTGATCTGTTCGTGTGTGAGCTGTTTCTTATTATTGTTTTATAGACGATAGAAAATCCGTGTGACGAGGGAATCACAACGGAAAACCTCGAAGACCCCGGATACCTAGCTGATCAAGGCAAGCAGCTCTTTGACCATGACTGAGCATTTGTTACCTCGCATGTTAAAATAGCAAGTATTTCCATTGCATATGATCACAAGTGCCGGTAATCATTTGATATGATTTTAACGATGGCTCCCACGGAGCACATGCATTGAGCTTGATCCTACCCCTTGAGGGTCATGCTAATATCATGTTGACAAGTAAAGTTAGAAGTAGTATTATCATGAGCATGTTGATGGCATAAATAAAAGAGTTTATGAAAACCCTGTCGGGTTCCACTAATGCCCAAGGGTGATGATGAGTTAGGTGGTCACTTTTGGTGAAGTGATGCACCCGGTATGTGTGTGAGTATGGTTTCAGAAATGGGATTAGATTTATGATGTGTTGACCATCCCAACCTTACCAGTACGACCACGTTACCCCTCATGGGACAGGGCTATGTTAATTACTCTGGTCGGTGCTAGCAAAGAGCCACATTAATAGTGGCGGGAGTGATGTGTGGTCACTCTCGTGATGGGGTCGTGCCAGGTAGGACGACTATCCCATTTTTATGAGTTCCAGTCACACCATTGGTCCCCGCATAGTTGGTATTGTCCAGAGTCGATGCTCGTAAGACGTACAACATGTGGGTTGGGTAACAATCGAGTGGACCACTTTGTCTTGTATCGTCAAGGGAAAGGCATTGATCGTGTACTTACCTCGGGTATGTTATATACCGCGAGTCGTGGATGACACGGAAGTTTCCCGGATCACGTGGGTCCAGCGTACTACCTCTGCAGAGTGTAAAATTATTCGAATAGTCGTGTCCATTGTCAAGGATAGTTGGGTAATCCTGCTTAAACTACGTGCAGTTATTTCCGCATAAACCAAGTGTGTGTGAGTGTGTGTGGTGATTAAAAAGATGTTGTTATGGAAAGTAATGACATGACCATGTTCGGTGACTTGGCCTATAGGGTGAGCCCAGATGGTTCAACCCTCGACACATATATTGATATCTATAACCTGTTCTTCAAAAGTAATACTTTAACTTGATGCATATTCATGATCATTCCACCCCTATGAAATCCACCAAAGATGCATGATATTGTTATCCTTCACTTTCATTGTTCATATCATGGGTTGTTTGCGAGTACATTCAAAGTACTCATTGGCTTGCCACTGGTTATGTTATTGACTAGACATGGAAGGACCGGAGTTTGGCGATGAGTACGTCTTCGGATTTCCGCTTAGCATGTCGGTGTAGGCTTGATGGCATGGGTATCCACTTAGCCCCTATGATTTCCGCTACTAGTTGTATTAGAGTGATTTGGTCTTAGGCCCTGCTTTGTGAACTTGACCATTCGGTCACGTGTTGTAATAATCAGTACTTGGATGTAAGACTCTTTTATTCTGTATCTGTGTTGGTGAGCATTGATCTCTGGGATCACTGAGCACGACGATCTTGACTCGTAAGTCGGGGTCCCCACACTTTTACTCGTGAGGTGCGGCGAGTCGAGTGGCCTAGTTCTCGAACGTTCAAACCGTAGGTCCTGGAGAAATACGACGGCAAGACTCACCCGTCGGAGTTCTTGAGCATCTACAACATCGCGGTGCGGGCTGCTGGGGCTCGCAATGACAAGATACTCGCCAAATACTTCCTATTGGTGCCTAAGCCCAACGTCAGGTCATGATTGATACATCTGCCAAAAAAATCCATTTCTTCTTGGGTAGATCTGTGCCATGACTTCGTTGGCACCTTTACCGGTGGCCACCGACCTCTTGGCCAAGAATGTGATTTGCACCTCATCCGCTAGAAAGAGGACGAGACCTTGTGCAAGTACATATGTAGATTCAGCCGTATACAACACAACATACCAGAGTTCATCCCACCGCTGTTATCAGCGCGTTCCATCAGAACATGCGCGATCGCAAGATGCGCGAAGAGCTGTCGATGAATAAAGTCAAGGATGTTGCCGAGCTCTATGCTCTGGCTGATAAGTGCTCAAGATGAAGAAGGGAGAAGGCTCCCCTGGGAAGATACCGACACAGAAATCAATTCTAAAGACGAAGACGTCGTCGCCCGGGCAAAGAAAGGCCAACGGCGTAACAAGAAACGCAAGGGTGAGGCCGTGTTTGCTGTCGAGGGATCCGGGAACCTCGACACCGCCGAGAAGGCCAAGGTTGACGCCGCCGGCAAGGACGTTGCCGGTTGCACCCCCTGTTAGGCCTTGGTGACTGCCGACAAGCCGGAGGGCTCCAACGAACAGTATTGCAAGATCCATCGCACCAAGGGCCACGATCTCCAAAATTGCCAGCAAGTTGAACAGCTGCCGAGAGGCAGAAAGCTGAGTATGAAAAGCGAGATAAGGAGAAGGCCCTGGGTGGTACGGAGGGGTCCGGCAAGAAATGCGGTGGCCGAGGGTATTGCGGCAAGGAAGAACACCGACAAGACCTATAGCACACACTCCGGCAAACGCACCACCTCGAAGTACTGCGCTGCTGTTGAGGATTTTCCAAGAGAGCTGCACCAGCAAGAGCCTATTGCTCCACCGGCAAGCTTTGCTGCAGGAGCTATCGGCAAGAACCTTGCCAGCAAGGAATTTTCTGGGAAGAACACGAAGCCTGCCAGGGAGCAACAGGCTTCGGCAGGACCTCGATTCCTTGCGTAGAGACAAACGCTCCGCAACAAAGCTTGTCGGGGAGAAACAGGCTTCGGCAGGACCTCATGTCCTTGCCGTAGAGACAAACGCTCCCCCAGCAAAGCCCGTGAGGGATCAACAGGCTCCGGTAGGACCTCGAGTCCTTGCCATAGAGACAAACGCTCCCGCAGCAAAGCCTGCCGGGGAGCAACAGGCTCCGGTAGGACCTCGAGTCCTTGCCGTAGAGACAAACGCTCCCGTAGCAAAGCCTGCCAGGGAGCAACAGGCTCCGGTAGCACCTCGAGTTCTTGCCGTAGAGACAAACGCTCCCGCAGCAAAGCTTTCCGGGGAGCAATAGGCTCCGGCAGGACCTCGAGTCCTTGCCGTAGAGACAAACGCTCCCGCAACAGAGGACATGTCTTTAGTCCTTGTCGCCGACCCTCAGGCTACAACACGGATTGACGAGCTGCTGGTAGTTCTTTCATCGTTCAGAACGATACCAAATCAAGCCATCAGCCAAACACCCTTCCCCCTAGTGTACGTGGCGGAGGCAGTTCTCCCCACGGAACTCATATACGGGTCGCCTCGACTGCTCACCTACGACTAGCTTCAGCAAGAGCAGTTGTGGCAAGATGACGCTATGCTCCTTGAGGAAGACCGTCTTCAGGTTGTTGTGCAAGCTGCATGCTACCAGCAAGCCATGCGCCGCTACCATAGCCGAAAGGCTGAAGCCCGAAATCTTGAGAAAGGAGACCTTGTTCTTCGACACATTCAGTCGGCCATGAATTACATTAAGTTGGCGCCAAAGTGGGAAGGCCCTTATCGGGTAGGACGAGTCATCACGCCTGGAACAGTCTTCCTGGAGAACGAAGATGGTGTTCCGGTGAGCAACTGCAGGAATATCTAGCATCTTCGAAAGTTCTATCCATAACGCATAGTTGCTGGGTCTCCCGGCATCCACCTTTTGCACAAGTCTTGGCGGCAAGGCATGTAATCCTTTTTGCAAAGCCAGGGGCATACCCTGTGCGTAGTTGAATAAATTTAAGCGTTTCACAATTCTTATCGATTTTCATGTTTATCTATACGCATGTTTTCCCGAGATATTGTGTTACGCTTATTTCCAGCAAGTACTAACGAACCACCAAGGTTCCATATCCATATATTTTCTCTTCTTTCTTTTTCTCAAAGGATAGAAGGTTCCCTCACTTCGAGTTTGCTGGGGGATGATGGTATGGACACCAACAGGCGACGTCCAACAGAAAGGAGTAGAACAACAAAAAGCTAAGTTGCAAAAACTCGAAGTAAATTTTGGAATGTAACTTTATTTTCCTTGGACGGTTTCGACTTCTATATGGAGAACCCGCGCGCGAAGGAACCTTGTCATGATCGGTTGTCCCTTCATTGGTTTCGGGCCCGCTCAACAACTTAAGTGGCTGCATTGTGCCCTTCCTTTGTTTCGAGCCTGCTCAACAACTTAAGTGGCTGCATTGTGCCCTTACTTTGTTTCGAGCCAGCTCAACAACTTAAGTGTGTGCATTGCGCCCTTACTTTGTTTCGAGCCCGCTCAACAACTTGCCAAGGTATCTTGCCGGTAGTGACTCCTCCAATAGTCTGCTAAGGATTTGTTCCTCGAAGTGCTCGCGCCAGGGCTCTGTGCACCGGCAATTTTCCAGTAAAGCGAAGCGCATGTACCATACATGAAGAAATCGGACAAGAAGGATAGCATGCATTCATTAAAAGCAAAACCAATTACATTACATTAATAGTTGCCGTGATTCTAACTTAAGTTAAAATTATCTTTAGCATAGAATGGTGATATACTTATGAATAGGTTCTCACCAACTTCGAGGTATCTACTTAAAGAGGGGGCTTCGGAATTTGTCTGTTGATCCTTAGCATCCGTCTCACCTGCAACTGAGGGCTCTGTGGCCGGCGTAGCGCCTGGCGCTCCCGCGACAGGAATGTCGTCAGTATGGTCACTCGATTCCTTGCCGGCCCTTTCCATGGACTCCTTGATGATTTCTTCTTGAACATCATTGGCGACCTCATCAACGACAACACTATCGGCCTCAATGACAGCATCCATGGCGGTCTCCTCGATGATGGCATCGACATCCATGTATTGCATTGGAGGGAGATCTGAAAACCAAAAGAAGGGGACCAAGATGAGAGCAAGATAGAAGTTCAAGAAGACAAAAAGATATAAAGACAGAATGACGAGTACTCTTGGGCAAACGGTTTACCTGCGCCAAGCTGTTGAGAGGTGGTTGCTCATTTCCCGGCAACATCGGTTGCTGATGTAGGACTGCGCTTGCCGGACCATCCTCGACAAGAATGGGTTCGCTGGTTGGAGCCTTTGCCAAATATCCGTCTCTGGGCGGCATGGTTGATGGAGGTGGCATGCAATAACTGAAATGATTACAACCGCAGAGTCTTGCCACGCGTGCCCATACACTGTTTGGGCCTAGCCCAACAACGCCACGCACCCGTGTATGGCCTAGGCCCGGGGGCTCCTGTTGGTGTACTAAAGTTTGGGACTTTAGTACCCCATACTTGTGCACGGGAAGCTGTAGCCATGCCAGCGGCAAGGCCTATCGAGGGACACCTGCAAGAAAATACGAAGATGTCAAGAAAACGTTCAAGTCAACAACCAGAAGACAGGAGACCAAAGGCTGGGATCCCGGCAAGATCCTTACTGGGGTAGCTAGCGGAGCCCCGGCAAGACGTGCACCTCGCAAGGTCCCACCAACCTTCCACCGCCAGCGCATCAGCCAGGTGCCATTCCTCCTAGATACGTGTCAAGGCACTAGCAAAGTCGTGCCCTGACCGTTGCCGATGGGACGGGTCCGTGCCCCATGTCATAAAAGGTCAGGGACGCTTGACGAAGGCATTTAATGCACCCAGTCCTGAGACATCAGTAAACACTGTAAACTCTGCATCTCGTGTCTGCCCTGTTCGCCACTGTTGGTGACTCCTTTGACATATAAAAGGAGGCCCAAGGTGTAGCTACAAAGGGATCCAAGATCCGGGTTTTGGAGACTCTCTGCATAGCTGCTATGTACGACATAGCGCTCTTGGTGCTAGAGCCCAAGAACACTCAATACATCTAAAGAAGGAATAGGGTTTTACGCTTCTCAGCGGCCCGAACATGGGTAAAATCCCCTCACGTTGATCATTGGTTCTGCTCTTAGCGCACCCCTCTCTCCCTGCCGAACCGTAAAGAGGTCCACACAGTCCCATAGGTGTCGTACCCCGACACTATGTCGAGAAGCATCAATGTGCAAGCATGATGAAGCCTTTGGACATCGAGAGAAATTAAAGAGCCCCTTTTTAGTCCAATCAAGGATGTGAATCCTGACTGGTTCATGGTGAAACCCCTGTCAAAAGTAGTTCACCCCACTTGCCAAGCCTCAGACCCTCGGTATTGGATGTCTGGTCTATACGTTTGGGTAGCTGACTCATCTAGTATCCCCTCAAGAACTTCCCTAGTGGGTAGAACCCATTTTAACACAACGTCTCTAGTCTAAGTACTAGGGATAAGACTCAACCCAAACTTCTCCACAAATGGCTACGAAGAGGCAAGAAGTCCGAACACTTGAAGACACGTCGAAAACGGGCGTCCGTGACGACGAAGAAAATTGGCCGAAGGTGAATGGACAACATACTTGGGAAACTTACTCAAATAGAAGATCTGGACGAGAAGCATACGTTGACACACTTGAATACTCTCAAGGATGAAGACCACCTCCGACTAAAGATCCCGTTCCTTAAGGAAGTCAAAGATTTTCCCATCAACAGGAAGCTACACCAACACCTTGATCATTCTAGTCTAACCGGAGACAAATAGATGTCACTAACTAACGTGAGTAACACCAGCACCAGCACTCAGACAAACCACCTTGCCACGTATTCCGACTTTTGGAATACACACGCAAGCCACACCCTTGCCAGAATGTTGTTCACCAAGCCCTTAACCTTTAGTCAAGCCTAGAATATTATTAGAACTACGTTCACCCCTAGATGAAGGTAAGATAACCATTCGAAGTTGTATCATCAAGCACTTCAGGATTCACTAGAGAAATCACACCGAAGAAGAAGCAACATGGGGACATGAAGACTACCTCAGACCCAAATTTCCGTATCTTTTCAATGCCTAGCCTAGGAATCTCGGGAACGAGATTCTCGTAAGGGGGGCAGGCCTGTCACACCCTATGTTTGCCTCCCCTGACTAAGTTAACATAGCTCAAAAATTAGGGGCAACAAAATCTTTTTTGTGTGATGTGATGCTTGAAATGATTGATATTTGCTTGCTTGTTTGATTGTGTTTTAAATCAAAAAATTCTCCGTCTCTCAAGACTCATCTCCTTGCTCCAAATCTTTACCCAATGACAATACCATTTGTATAGGACCTGAAACTATTTTTACAAAATGTTATTTTAACAAAAATCATTTATTTAATTTAAACTCTCAAAACCCCCTCAATAGAGGTTTGTACTACAAGACCTCCAATTAAGGAAGATGTTTTGCCCCAAATAGTTTATTTGGATCACATTGTCAAAAAGACTTCCTAAAATCACAAAATTATTATTTTAAAAGTTATTTTCCCATTTTATTAAATACCTTTTTCTGAGGCTGCAAATGGTCTTTTATTAGGGGAAAATATTTTTTATATTTCCAAAATATTTGAGAAAATTTAGGGAAACTCGGTGGACATCTATATATAAGAGTTTTAACACATGGTTATGTTTGAAATATTGGAAAAAACCCTCCAAAACCCTTTCTGTTCATCTCAAGTATTTGAAATATTTTTATAAGAAATATTCTCAAATAATTCCAGTAAAATTCTAGCAAGTCACACATGATGTTGGATTATCTTGCAAAGTTTAATATCAATCCAAATTTATTTGATTCACCAAAACATTCCAAAACCCTCCCTGTCCTGATCCAAAATTGTGCAACTTTACATTGTCAACTATCTCCAATTATTCTCAAACTTATTGGACATGTTCTAACCTCCTAATAATGCATCCACCCCAAGTAGCGCATCAAGGAGAACTGATCCACTTGTCCAAATTCCCCGAGAACCATTCCTGCTGATTTCTGGAGTTGGGTAATATTGGGTTGTCAAGTTTCCCCCATTTGGCCCCAAACTTTTGCGCATGCCCTAATCCTCTAATAATGCCACCGCAAAAAGAGGTGCATTAGGGGTAATAGATTTGCATCACCAGATTTAGGAAAATTAGTTTCTGCCTAATTCTAGGGTTTATAGAGTTTGCACTAGAAACATTCATCATATAATCGCTAAATTGGTGATAAAGCCTTTTTATCTCAATCATTTGATCCTGTTAATTTTCAAAATGAGTGGAGCACGAGAGATGGTTCAAACCGAGCAGAAACACCTCTAATGCATTAGTGGGACTCCATTATTGAACCCCCAAGACAACCTTGGCCTATTTTTTTACCACAACTTCAGTAAGACCCACAACAGCTCGAGTAGCAACCCCAATGACTAGCTTGATGATTGAGGGGGTGGAACCCCCACTTGCACCCCTAGGACAGTGACTTCCTCTCTCTCTCTCTCTCTCTCAGCTTTCCCTCTCTCCCAGCAAGCACCTAGGGCATCCAATACTATTTTCGAGTTGTTTACCTCCTCATCCAGCTGGTAGACGCGAGTGGGCGCGCAAGAGCACCCCAGAAGGGGAATCATGCCTGCCAAAGTCGCGCTCTTGAGCGTGCTGCCACGCTCCAGAGGGTTGACCTCGCGCCCCTGGCCACCTCGGGCCTCCTCCGCACGCTAGTCGAGGTCTCTCGATGTCCAGGACATGCCATGGTATGTCCCCCTCCTCTCACTCCCTCCCGCGATGTTCCTCGCACGTGCACCATGAGTGCCAACGCATTCGAATGAGTGAGTTCGCACGCGCGAGCGTCACGTGCATCTGGTCTCTCTCTCTCCCTTCCCCACTTCGTAGTCCAGCCGCACAAATCCCACACACACACACCCTCATACCTCTACCAATGGCCACAAGGGCTAGCCCCGCGGACACCCGTGGCCGCCGTCCATAGTGAGATCGAACTTGCCATATAAAGCCATCACGAGCGCACATCCTGTGGCCTTTTGGTCCCTCTTTCAGCCGTAAACCTCCCCGATCTGCTCTAAGCTCCCACCATGCCCTCTCCTTCCTCCCACGTCTATAATTTCCGCCTCGTCGTGTTTTCAAATTCGAGCGCCATGGTATGTATCTTTCCTTGTAAGAATCACTGGAGCGCCTTTGGAACCACCTAACCTCCCTCCCGGTGCTTCAATTCCTCTTTGCGATGGCCGGAGCACCGGTTCCATGGCCACCCGTCGTCGTCCTCCACCACGGCAAAAGCCCCGCTCAGCTCAGAGTCCCCCGACGATCGTGTCGAGCATGGGGAGAACTGCCTCAACCCCCCGAGCACTCTTGTGGGGCGGACGCTTCAAATGGTGTCCGGAGTCGTTGGCTATCATTGGTAGGGTCGTCCTCTCTGCTCAGCCATGCGCGAGCATGCGAGGAGGAAGAAGAACCCAAAAGGCAGGGCCCACATGTAAGTGGTCCGCCGCCCGAGCCCGGTGCTTCAACTGGAGGCGGGTCTCACCTCTCCCCGCCTTCCTGCACGGGAGATGTACTCCCTCGAGTACGCCTTTGGCCTGTACCCTACACGTGTGCAGCTGAGCCACTAGGCTGACCCACTAGCTATTCCATGCCGAATGCACCGTTTAGCCCAGCTTTGGTAAAATCCATTCTTTTCTTTTTCCACAAAGATTAAATAATTCACAATAAATTCATTTCAAGTCCAAAATTGTTGATTCAAAATTCTAGGAGTTCCTAGAATCATGGCCTATCCAAATATGTGCATTGCACATTTTCCCACCAAACTTTTGTGTTGTTTCCAAATTCAAATTCAAATTTGAACTACTAAAGCCCTCCTTTGAAAATCCCTAAAGCTTTCAAATCAACTCCAAATGGAGTGACTCAAATTTCCAAAGACTCCAAATCCCCAGGTGAACATTTTTTATAGCCAAGGTGAACATTTTTACCATGCTATAATTTGGTTGGAGCAAATAAATACGCCCATTTCTATTTATTCCACTTTAGAAAAGCCCTAGGAAATTCATCCCAACTCCAAATCCAATGAAACCACTTCCAAAATTCTTCTAAAATCATGCTCTATTTAATGAGTGCCTCCACTTATTTTTAGGAATTTTTTTGTCGACTTCTTGTATGTCCAATAATGCCCCCATTTCCACCCTTCCAAAAGTTCTCGTTGATCCAAATCCAGTAGAACCTCTTCGGTTATTCTTCTTATAGCTAGAGGTGTCAAATAAAAATGAACTCCCTTTTTAGAAAAAATATATTTGATACCTTGCTTTGTTTCTTATTGTGGTTGTTCTCGGCGGTAGGTGACGAGGTAGAGGAAGTGCTCGGAGTTGGACCATAATCTGGTGAAGACCTCGAGGACTTTGCTGAGCTAGGCAAGCATCCCTTTGACCATGACTAGGAAACCAGTTTATGCATGGCATATAACACTTCAATTCGTTGCCTTCATTAGTTTATGCATGGAATATAGCACTTCAATCTGTTGCATGGCATATAGCACTTAGTTTATGCATGTCATATAGCACTTCAATTGGTGACCCCCGTGGTGGGTTACCTTCGTTAGGTTCCTCATTGATACTTGCACCGACCATGTCCCTACCTTCATATGAGGGTTGTGTGGGAGGGAAGTAGTTAGGATGCTAAGTAGTTGCTACCAAGTGGGATGGGAAATATGCATGGTGTCGGGAAGGAAATGATTTCAAGACTTTTCGTAAACCCCGTCGGGTACCACTAATGCCCGGGGGAGATGGTGTTGAGCTAGGTAACGCCTGGACAAAGAAGTGGTGTACCCATGCAACATGTGTGCGTGTGTTTTCAAAATGGAGAGATTTAAGATGTGCTGACCGTCCCAACCTAACATGTATGACCACGATACCCATTTATGGGATAGGGATTTGTTGATTACCTTAGTCTATACTAGCAGGGAGCCTGCATTACTACTGGCTGGAGAGCTGAGTCACTCTCTCGATAAGGGGTCCATGGGTTGTTTTACAAACACCAGACACACCGTTGTGTCCCCACTCGGATGGTACGATCTTGATCGAGGCTTGCATGATGTACATCATGAGGACATGGGCCGACGAGTGGACTGTTTGTTTAGTGTCGTGAGGGGAAAGACATTACTCGTGTGCTTAACTCGGGTATGTAATATACCATGAGTCGTGGATGACATGGAAGTTCCCCGAGTCTTATGGGTACAACGTGCAACCTGTGCAGAGTGTAAAACTATTTGAATAGTTGTGTCCACGATCATGGATATTTGGAGGCCCTGCTTAAACTATGTCCGATGTTTTCACAAACTTGGTGTGTGTGTGTGAGAAAGATGATACTTGAGTTAAGTCAAATGACTTGACATGATGATTGAACATGAGATGTTCAACCCCTGCATATATTGATATATGTAACCTATTCTTATGGATATCTGCAACCTGTTGAGCATACTGTTACCAGTTGATTGAACATGTCATTGCACCCAAAATTAGCTTTCCGCAGCTTACCTAACTAGTTCTAGATCATGCATTATTATTGCCTTGTTCCAAACATGGGTTGCTTGCGAGTACATTCAAAGTACTCATTGGCTTGCCACTGGTTATTTTATTGACTAGGAATGAGAGAATAGGTTATGATAAGAATACCTTGGTGATGTACGTGCGAGCTAGGACGCTTCTGAGACACACATGTAGAGTTAAAGAAGATGTCATGGGCCCACGCAATCATTGAAGACTTCCGCTGCAAACATATGAAGACTTGGCCATAAAGGCCATATTTGAGTAAAACAATATGTAATGGATGTAAGGCTATTTTTATTCAGCTTATGTGTGTTCAGTGAGCATTGATTTCTGGGATCACTTAGCATGTACATTCGATGATGTCGACTTATGAGTCGGGGTCCCCACACTTTTTCCGTGTTGGGTCGTCATCTAGAGTTGGATGGCGACCATCGGAGTGGAGCGTTCTATGAACCATAGCAGAGAAGCTGCTCGAGACCAGGCGAGGGAGGTGTGGTGAGAGAGGGATGAGCAGCCGAGGAGATGTGGTCCTTTACACGGGCCATGCATGCTCGCTTGAGATAGGAGCGTTGACGACCATGGCAGATGGAACCGGTAGCGGCGACTAGGTGGAGGAACCCTAGCGCTATAGGTAGGGGATTGAGGTAGAGTGAAAGGAAGACGAGATGCGAGTGGGCTAGGGCATGAACCCTTGCATATTTTTTGGCATGGGGTTTGGGTGTGACGCCGGCTTGAGAAGTGTCATTTTTAGTGTAATATGGGCAACAAAGAGTCATTTTGCTACACCCCTTCAATTCGAAGTGAGATTTTGTGAGAACAACCCCTTCCCCCCTATCTTTTCTCATTATGAAGTAATGAGTGGTGCCCATAACTAAAAAATGATTTCCTTTGAGCTTTTATGTCTTATTTTGATAGTAAGCTCAAAGAAGCTAGAAAAGAACTCGCACTTAACGTGCAGTTCACTTGTGTGTGCAATGATGAATCACTCTTCCCTACTGTGGTGTAGATTTAGGCATCATACATGGCATCACCTAACACATGTGCATTTCATTATAGAATAGGAAATATGCAAAGTTTATGCTAGTTGATACGCTGCACATGATGTTTACCTGCCTCCTAAATCTGGTTAGTCAAGTGATGGTATTTAGGCCTCCTTCGATGCTCACACATTTGTTCTATTGCTTGTTTGCATTAGCATGCCATAGTAGAAGTTCTTGCTTTCATTACTTGATGTTCATTACCTAACTGAGCTTGTCCATGATGTAAACACTGGTGGTTGTTGTAGTGGGGGCTTGTATAACTCAATGGTGACATAAAAGTTTGCGTCTCCACTAAACCAGGATCCCCAAAACTACCTGGATGTCAAGTTCGCGAAGGTGTGCCTAGTTTGCCACACTTAGTAAATTCTCATTTGAGCGTGTGCAAAATATGTATCATGTTTCATTATGTGGTGTCATTTTGTAACAAACTCATGCTTTGGTGTTTCCTTGAGACTAAACAATATGCATACTTCTATGTAAGGACAGGTGTAACTAGTTTGCGTCACCTTGGAGAAGGTGTGCAAAGAATCAAACATTAAGAATTTGCGAGTACATGATGTTAGGGACAACTTTAGGGAACATGTAGATCCAATTTTGGTAAATCACTACATTTCAATTATGAGGACACCCTATTTGTCTGATATTTTTCTTGCGTAGAGGTTCTTCATGCACAACCTAGTCATTTAGCCATTGATTAATACTCCCTCTACTCGCTATTATAAGATGTCTTACATTTTTTCTAAATCATATGTATGTAAACACATCTTAATATGTGTGTTTACGTGTTTGAATCTAGGTGTAGTCTATATTTAAATATCTAACATATCTTATAATAGTGAATAGAGTGAGAAACTCCTTCCTACTATGGTAGAGATTTTGATGTCATACATGTCATAACCAAATGCATGTTCACTTCATTAGCCTCCCTATCATTACCAGGATCTTGCGTATATACTAGTTGAGATACTTCGTAGGAGGCAAACAATGTTTCATTTCTTGTTCCATTATATAGAAGATACATTAGTTGATTCAATTGTAGCCAGGCCAAGGGTGTTATTGAGACGTGCGTGTATGCATGCTTCCAACAAATAGTTTAGGTGATTGTTTGCTTCATGCATAGTTAAATTGCTCATTTCAATTTCTCTATTTGTCTTGTAGTTAATGAAATGTCCAAACAATGCTGCCTCATGTAGGGTAATTGTATAACTATTAGTTAATGTAATTAAATGCCTTACCATTTCATTAGTTTGGCAAAGTGTGAGTGGTGTTTTGAAGTCCATTAACCAACTATTATTGCATGAGACTCACAATGTAGTTTATCCGAGGCCCACACTCTAAAACTACTTGCTTACACACAACAGTTTAATTGCTTGTCTCCATGAGCCATATTTATTCTCTTATTTGTGTGAGCCATACTATATTTTTCTTGTGTGTCTCCAACTGATTTTGTTGGCTAATGATTCCATAGGTTTCCTTGTTATAGTAGGTTTTTATGATTCTATCTGTTGTTCATTATGCTCGCTAAGACTCTCTTGAAACATTTCATACAATGTTCTAGCTAGATAATATGAGCTACACAATGGCTAACTGCTTGCTTACTTATAGGCAAGATATATGTAATGTGTAGTAGTTACGCGTGGTCTAAATTGCTAACCTGTTAGTGGTATTGGCCCCAACATCATGCTACTTTGGTGAGGTAATGGAGATTTGTGTAGGTGTGCTAGATAGACTACTATCCTTATACTTTATAAAATATGACTTGCTTATGTTTTAGTCATGTTTGCCATGTACAATTTACTCTGTCTTGCTCGCTTCACTATTTTAACTACTCTTTCCCCTTTTGGAGGCATGGCGAGGAGAATGAGGGGAAAAACAACGCGGCGTGCGGGGATTCGGAGGAAGAAGCCTGGGTTACACAGGGGGAGAACCGATGGCAAAATTGACGGGAGACGGTGGTGGCTCGGAGATGCGGGTCAAGTGGTTCAACGAGCCTGGCTGAGGCTGATCTCATGTAGAGAAGATGGGAAGATAAGCTTTTAGTTCGCTGTTCATAAGGCCTGGCCCGCGTGCAATTAGGGCCCGTGACGCCTCGGGCAGCCCCCGGGGCTTCGTCCAAAAGCCAACTCGAGTGCGTCGTGGGCCCGGGGGCTACTATTAGCATTCTAGGAATGGGGATACCCAGACCTGCCTGCCTGCGGCCCAGGGCTGGCCCACTTCATCGACCAAAACCAACGGGACCGGCACCACTTAAGTCAAGGCCCTCGCGAGGGCCAAACCTAATGAGGAGGAACAACTTCAAGACCCGCAGGGGGCCTCCTCGGGACCACTTCGGAGCGGCGGATATTCCGAGGCAAGACCCAGCCTCAGGAGTCAAGGATGACGTGGGAAAGGACAGGCGAGCAGCAGACAGCAGGACGGAGCAGTTTCCCCTTTAGTGCAAAGGGCGCAAGGACGTACGCGTGTTCTGAAGGCATCTCCCAAAGGTTTCCATTCTGGTACAACAAGGCCATCGCCGCCCGCCGGCAGGACGGACGTTACCCTGGACCCGTCCCTGCTCGGCTGACAACCACTTTTGCAGGTGAAGACCACCTTTGGGGAAGGGTAGCACGTTCCTTTGACTTGCTTTTAAAATTGGTCATTGTGGGATCCCTTCCCGCCAAAACGATAAGGGAAGAGGACCCAGGCCGCCGCTATATAGAGAGGATAGGTTACTTCATAGAGGGGAACCATTCACTCGTCCATCGACATGACGCAAGGGCCATCCAGCCTCCGGAGGCTCCCAAGCAATATACTAGTTCTTCCAGCAACCTCCACGAGGGGCATCCACCCAAGCAGGAGTAGGGTATTACGCTTCTCAGCGGCCCGAACCTGGGTAAACTGTTGTGTTCTGTGTATTCCTCACCATCTAGTGAGTTCTTTGCCATCCTCAGCAAGTAGCGAGCTAGGCGAGGTGAGCCCAAGAGAGATCATCGCACATGCCCCTGAGTTTGAATCTAAAGGGTTTTTGCGAAGCCCGAAATCCGACAGAATTGTATTGATTGGAAACTCAAATACATGTGTGGATACATAGACAACACACTATCCCTGGTGAGCCTCTAGTTGACTAGCTCGTTGATCCATGATGGTCAAGGTTTCGTGGCCATAGATAAGTGTTGTCACTTGATAACGGGATCACATCATTAGGACAATTATGTGATGGACAAGACCCAAACTATGAACATAGCATATGATCGTGTTAGTTTACTCCTATTGTTTTCTGCATGTCAATGTATGTGTTCCTATGACCATGAGATCATGCAACTCCCAGATACTAGAAAAATACCTTGTGTGTATCAAATGATGCAACGTAACTGGGTGACTATAAAGGTGCTCTATAGGTATCTCCGAAAGGTGTCTGTTGGGTTGGCATGAATCGAGACTGGGATTTGTCACTCTGTATGACAGAGAGATATCATGGGGATCAATCGGTAATACAACATCACAATAAGCCTTGCAAGAAATGTGACTAAGGAGTTAGTCACGGGATCTCTATTACGGAACGAATAAAGAGACTTGCGGGTAACGAGATTGAACTAGGTATAGAGATACCGACGATCGAATCTCGGGCAAGTAACATACCAAAGGACAATGGGAACATCATACGGGATTAACTGAATCCTTGAGATAGAGGTATAACAGATAAACATCTTTGTAGAAAATGCAGGAGCAAATGTGGGCATCTAGGTCCAGCTATTGGTTATTGACGAGAGAGTGTCTTAGGTCATGCCTACATAGTTCTCGAACTCGCAGTGTCTGCACACTTAAGGTTCAGTGACGTTTCGGTATTATTGAGTTATGTGTGTTTCGTACCAGAAAGTTGTTCAGAGTCCCGGATGAAAACTTGGACGTCGTGAGGAGCTCCGGAAAGGTCCGAGGTAAAGATTGATATATAGGAAAGTCGCATTTGGCTGCTGGAATGTTTTCGGGCATTACCAGTAAAGTATCGGGAGTAACGAATGGGTTTTGGGGTTTTACCGGGAGGGTCCACCCACCCGGGAGAGCACCTAATAGACCTAAAGGTGGTGCACCAGACCTTAGTGGGCTGGTGCGGCTAGCCCAAGATGGCCTGTTCGGCGAAGGAGCAAAGAGGGAAAATGCCCAAAGGGAGAGGAGGAATATTCCAAGTGGGAGGAGTCCCACTTGGAGTAGGATTGGAGGTGGACTCCTCCACCTCTTATTCAACCGAACCAAAGGAGGAGCCTTTGGCTGCCTCCTCACCTCCCTCCGTCCTATATATACAAGAGGAATTAGAGGCAACCCTAACCCTAATAAGCCACGACCGCCCTCTCTCTCTAGATCGTTTTATCCTCTAGAATAGTTCCACGGAGCTTGGCAAAGCCCGGCTAGATTAGTTCACCACCACCACTACCACGCCGTCGTGCTGGAGAACTCATCTACCTCTCCGCACCTCTTGCTGGATCAAGAAGGCGGTGATCGTCATCGATCTGTACGTGTGCTGAACATGGAGGTGTCCATTGTTCGGCACTAGATCGAGATGGATCATGATGGGATTGCGGGACGGATCATGATGAGATCGCGGGACAGGCTGCGATTTGGATTGCGAAGATGTTCCACTACATCAGCCGTATTATATACGCTTCTGCTTAGCGATCTACAAGGATATGTAGATTCACTCTTCCCTCTCATAGATGATCATCACCATGGATAGGTATTGCGTGTGTGTAGGAATTTTTTTGTTTCCCATGCAACGTTCCCGAACACAACCAACAACAATTTAGCTAGGTGCATGAATCAATGGAAACCAAGCTCTAAACATGGCAAAAATCATGATAGTGTAGGACTTAGTGAAAATCACAGATTGCACTAGCAGTTTTTAATCTGGTAGCATATTGACAGCGAAAAAATACCATGCTACATCAAGTTTCATGGCATTAACTTTAGCACGGTGATGTAGGACAACATATACTACAAATCACTAACACTGAGCGTGAGCTAAATGTCCAAAGAATATTTGGTAGAATCAGTTTAACATGGCAAGAGATTAATTACAAAATCTCAGACTGTGTGAAAACACAATGTGAAACTAGCAGCAATTTATAACACCGTAGCAAATTTGATACTGAATAAATCTATGATGAAAGCCATATTGACAAAATTGTGGCACCAAATTGCAGAGGATATCAAGCAAAACGAAACATGGCATTTGACCAAACACAAAGGAGCAACATATCCATGGGAACCATCATCACAACATGGGAAGAAAATAATAGACTCCAACACTTCGAAAAATCTAGCATGTGATTCTGCAAAATTTTCTTAACTATTTAACAGCAAGAAACCCACTCATCTACCAGATTATAATGGATAACAAAAATACCATGGCCTAGTACCCAAAAAACACTAGCTCTTTGATGTTGACACTTTCACCAAAGCATGCATAGATAAAATACTACACAACTCAAAAAATACCACATCACCACAAAACAAGAGTTTTTGCACACTTCCTCAAAAGTGAACTCTAACACCACCATTGGATTCCCTCGATTTTTCTACCCCAAAACCCTATATCACAAGCCTATGTTCCTATGGACAAATCTACCACAAATCTAAAATGATAATACCACAAGAATCACAATTGACTTATAACTCAATACTTGCCCTATTTGGCCACTGCCCAATTCGAGAGGTCCATATTTGGACATATTCCCAAATTTGGTAAGTTCATAAAACAGCTAAAGAAATACTCACAAAATCAATACCATCGGGGGGGGGATCCCACTCGCAGTGACACCAGGGCCACCCTTTAGGATGACATGTGGGCCTAGGAGCATTGTCATAGCCTCAACACAATTAACACAAAAATGCGGTTTATTGTCCGGGGGGTGAATCCTACGACCTGCTGCACACACGCGTGCATGTTGAGCACTGGGCTACAACTCCGGATCTATTCAGATATGGCCGCTAACCTAGCTATTATGCAGAACCAAAGAACCACCTTTGCCCTGATGCAATAGAGGCGTGGTGGCAACGACGACTCCACGGCTGCGACGACACGACAATGCAAGGGTTCGCGAGGTGAGGCGACTGCGAATGCGGGCATGTGCTACTGGTACTGCTATTGTGCATGCTGCCGCCAGTACTGCACACACACGTCAGGCTACTGTACTGCTGCGCGCGACTCTGCTACATGAGCTGATCGACGATGTGAAGGCGACGGGCGACGCAGGTCGGCGAGGTAGGTGCGGGGTTAGGCTACGACCGCATGCAGAGAGAAGGGGAAGAGGGCTCATAGCGGGACCACGAGGATGTGCAGAGCGCGGCCGGAGTGGTGTGGGAGACGGTGACCTGCTGCACAGGGGTTGAGTTGGAGACGATGGGGTCAGGGATGACGGCGCCTCGGCTCTACCTCTCTACAAAAACGGAGCGCTCCCGGAGCTGCGGGGGTGCAGGAGCAGATGGGTACAATGTCGAGGTGCTCTCCGGATGGCAGCGAGCTGGAGCAGAACATGGCTTCGGCGGTGGGGCACCTGCCCGGCGGCGCGAGAGGGAAGAAGAGGTATAAATGGAGCGGGGGAGGAGGCTAGGGCACCGGAGGGGCCTACATAGGGCTATTTGACCAGTGGAGGCCGTCTAATGGGAGCACGGGTGGATCAATGGCATCCCTTGTTCGTACAAAGGATGACGAAAGCAAGGAGGGGGACGCGTGTCGACCTCGGCTTCGGCCGAATTCGGCAGCCACTGGGCCTCACTCCTCTTTGAAAAAATTAAAAGATAAAAGCCCTAGCTATTTAAAATAGAACAAAGAAGATAAAAGCCATAGAGACCAGATGGGGAGGGTTTTGGCAAAAACAAATCTATGGTTGGGCTCCTAAAAACATGGGCTTAATTTTTGAAATTGGTTGGGCATTTTTTTGGAGAGTTAAAAATAAATTGCCAAAACATTAATCACTGGTTGTTTTTGCAAAACCTCAAGAGAGAGAAAACCCCACAAATCCCCAGGTGTAATTTAAAATTACCTAGGGAATATTCCCTGAAGGGGCAACATTTTTAATAGGAGAAAAGAGCAATTTTTAAAACCATCCCTTTCTATTAGTTGACAGAAGAGGTTCTTTGTCCTAGTTTTTGAATTGCAACATTATCAAGGTTTGAAGCCCACACAAGATCTAGCACACACTCATCAATTGCACCCACCTCACCACATACCACAAGAGGAAAGTATTGGTGCAAAAATGAATGATGCCATGATGCCATGATGCAACAGGGAAGATGTGAACCAAATCTTATATCATTTCAATCACAAGAAAAAGTTGGAAGGTTCAAACATGGAAATGGTATATAAATGGCAAGGGGTGCACTTGGGCTGTTACATGTGCTCAATCCCAGTGACAGAAAGGGACATGACACATATTTGAATTGTTTCCATTGAGGATAAGACAACGAGGGTCTAAATATCATGTCATCTTGCTCCAAGCATTACTCTATATCATTCTTAATAGTCTAGATGCATGCTGGATAGTGGTCGATGAGTGGACTAATAGTAGTAGATGCTGGCAGGAGTCCGTCTACTTGTTTATGGACGTGGTGCCTATATACATTATCATTGCCGTGAATAACATGTCACAACTATGCGCTATTCTGTCAATTACCCAATAGTAATTTTCTTACACACTATATGTTATGTTCGAGAGAGAAGCCTCCAGACATAAATATGCCCATGGATCTACTTAAATAAATTTACTAAAACTGAATTTACCTTGTGATGCGGGGCAAACCCGAGGTGGTCGATCATTTCACACAAGGAGGGGAAAAGGGAGAAAGCCAAAGATAAATCAATAAACTCTCAAGAAAAACCTCCGATCAAAAATCGTTAAATCCATAGGAGAACACAAGGATACATCAAACTTAGTTCAACACGGGATACAACTAACGAGTTGTATTCCTACTCCACAGAGTTGGCACCTTGAAATCGTAAAGTATCTTCCTTATGAAAGGGCCTTGGCATCCACTGCATCTTCTCACTTGGATGTTATCTCCATGGGAGGAGGGAGCGGAAGGAGCAATGCTCAACTATCTCAGAGCAAAACACATTCTAAACCTAGATTGAGGAGGAGGGGCTCTTGTATAGACTTAGGCAAGTTGGGGCTAGATAGAGCGGGTTGCATGGGCATCGGGCCCATTCCGACCGTCCATGATGAGCTGAATGTTCGGGCTTGAGATCGGATGTCCCAGGTTGGAAGGGTTGATTATGCACAATTCTAGATAGCCCATGTCGGATTTCTAGGCTCAGGCCTGTTTTCGGGCCGACGCCGGATGTCCGTCCGTGGGCCTGATGTCCGATCGCTGGAGCTTCAGCCGACTTTGGTTGTAGTCTAGTGGCGACGGATTTCCACCCGCTGGGAAGTCTTGGCGCCTTCCTTTGCAGCTTGGCTTCACCCGTTGTCGGTGTACTAAAGAACGGGTCCCTTACTACCCTCACTTGTGAACACATGACAACGTCTTCCCGCCCAAAAAGACTTGTCGAAAGACAATACAACCAACACTACGCCAAGCCTCAAGACCAAGCCCCCGGCAAGACGCCTTGCCACGGAATAAGACTCAGCAGCTATTGTGCCCGACGGGACTCCTCCACCTCTCCATCGCTCCACCTCATCAAGCTGGTTGTCAACATCAGCGAGGTATCAAGCGGGCAGGGAGTTAGCTGAGCCCTGTCAAAAGCCTCTAGCAACCCGAGGGTCTTAAAACAGCTTTAATGACACCCATCTCATGGCATGGCAAGACAATAAGAGGTACCTGGGAGAACAAGACAGAAGGAGATGTGATCCTTGTAGGAAGACATTGCGAGTGTGACACCTCACATCACATTTAGTGCACATGTCCTAATATGGCAGGGTTAAGTACTTATGAGTGTAGATCCCGTCGGTAGTTTTGGAAGCTATAGGATCCACTATTCACCTCAAGTATAGACAATTATTGCCACTATGGTAGCCCCTTGACCTATAAAAGGTGATCCATGGCTAACTTTACAAGGGTCGACACTTTTTTATTTGCACGTGTAGCTGCACTCCTCATGCATCCTTGCCGGGTTATCGCGCTCCTGTACTTCGACACAAGTAGTCCACAAACACAGGACAAATGTTTTACTCTTCTAAGCGGCCCAAACCTGTCTAAACCCCCAATCATGTAGGAGGTTGATGATTCTCTTTGTGCATGTGACTATCCACTTATGAACCTGCAAAAGGGACCTCGCTGGTTGCATAGATCGTCATAATCCACTAACATCTTTGGCGCGCCAGGTAGGGGAATCACGTGCTCAAACCCAAATCAGCAATCCATGCGCGAGCTTCTTCATCACCACTTTACGGAAGGGCTAAGCCTTAGTACTTTCATTACTTCCTGCTTCTTTGTTTTTATACTTAAGTGAAATATTTGTATATAACATGTGGGTGAAGGAGCGCTCCCGTAACATTACGCGCTCCTAGTTTGTCGGTGTAGTAAGGAATAGGGGTACTTAGTTCCCCTAACTTAGATACAGGCAGCCATGGACCACAGGCTAGGGACTCCTTGCCGCGCTCATCCCGAGCCCCGCGGAAAACAAAGATCAAGTCCAAGCCAGGGAGGAAAGGACCCCACCGGCCTATACATGCGTCCGCTCATGGCTCCCGGCAAGAACCCAACCCGCCAAGCCACTGCTCCACCTCACGAGGGGCTGATTGTCTACATCAACCGAGGTGTCGAGCATGCAGGCAGGCATGCTAGGATGGCAGGGGAACATGGTCATAGCAGTGTGTGCGTCCCAGTCGCAGTAACACCCATGCCGCAGCGTGGCAGTAAAATGGAGAGGCAACTGGGCGGACATAACATAGAGAGGCAATCCCTGCCGGGAGACGCCGTCCACGCGCCTCTTATAGCCCTAGAATATTGCTTGTATTTAGTTGCATTATAATCATTCATGCATACATTTAAATTCAGTTGAAATTGAATTGAGGGTTTAGCAAGCCTCACATAATCATTTTTTAAACTTACCAAGATTAAAAAAATTTCAAATACCTCCAAGAAAATGTTCCTCTTGTTCTATGAATATGTTGGCAAGAGGAAAAAACTAAACCAATATTTTTGGAATCATAGAAGCATTTATTTGGGGCTTCTAATTAAAACAAGAAAAACTTTAGTTGGATTTAATTCTGCTACAAAAGAATTACAATTCCAATAATACTGGAAACCTATGAGTGGCTTTGGGTATATTTTAAGAGGTCACATAGTAATTTTCAGAGTTTATGAAAGTGATTTCGTATTAACAATAAATCCAAATAAAGCTATAGAAAATAGAAAAAGTAGAATAAATAAGAGAGAGAGTGGACTTACTTGGTGCTCACCGGCCCAGCCCAACCCACCAGGGGCACCTGTGTCTTCTACCACTTGCCACAAGGCACACAAGAAGTAGAGGATGGCACTCGCAGCCTCGCGCAACGCAGACAACAGCTTGGATGCTCCCCTGGCCAGCACAACGACGAGGACAAGTTCCCCCGTGTCATCTGGATCCGCCACTCCTCCCCGTTCTTTTCCCTGCTCTCCCTATTCCTCTAGATCTCTGTCTCGAGCTGCCCGAGAGCGCTGACAAGCACCACGATGGCTATTCTCGTCCCCTTGCCCTTGGCCACGTCCAACTGCTCTGCGTCCTCCTCCTCCTCCTCCTAGATGAGCCAAGCATCGCCGGACGCCCTACATCCTCTCCCTCGATTTCCTCTTCCGCGCCACGGCTGACGGATCGCTGCCGTCGTTTCGCCTGATTCAGGCCGCCCCCGAGCCCGTCGACCTCCCCTAGTGCATCCCCATGAGCACTGCTCCTATTTCCTTGCTACCCCTCTCCGTCCTTGTCTGCTAGCCGCCGTGCCTCGATATCCATGCTCTGGCTGTACCATGGCCAGCAAGCTTTGAGCTTGCGAGCACCTATGTTGAGCTCGTCATGCCAATGGACTCCTAGAGCACCCAGGGTCACGTAGAGCCCAATGGCGAGCGGCCTCGTACCATGCAGCCCCGCGCCATTGCTAGCAGAGCTCCAGCCACCCCAACACCTCGCAGCCGGGCTCAATTCCGTCCATCCCCAGCAGCCCCGTGACACCTATAGGACATGCGTCAGCCCCAGCTAACCGTAGGGCCAAGCCGCAATTCATTTGGTCACCGGAGGGCGATTTCCAAGCCCCTCCGCCATCTCGGGCCTCGCCCGTGTTGAGAGGTACGCCCGTTATGCATCATGCTTTCATGTGGATATTTATCGGTTTATGGGCTATTATTACACTTCACGGTACAATACTTATGCCTTTTCTCTCTTATTTTGCAAGGTTTACATGAAGAGGGAGAATGCCGGTAGCTGGAATTCTGGCCTGAAAAAGGAGCAAGTTTGAGATACCTATTCTGCGCAACTCCAAAAGCCATGAAAATCAACGAGCATTTATTTTGGAATTTATAAAAAATAATGGGCTGAAGATGTACCAGAGGGGAGCCAGCAGGAGGCCATAAGCCTGCTAGGCCCTACCCCCTGGCCGCGCCTAGGGGTTTATGGGCTCCCTGCTGGCCCTCTGCTCCCCTCTTTTGCAATAAGGAGGGTTTCGTTCCAGAAAAATTTCAAGAGGAGGCTTTCGGGAAGAATCGCCGCCGCCACGAGGCGGAAGTTGAGCAGAACCAATATAGAGCTCCGGCAGGGTCGTCCTGCCGGGGAAACTTCCCTCCCGGAGGGGGACATCGTCGCCTTCGCCATCACCAACACTCCTCTCATCGGAGGGGACTCATCACCATCAACACCTTCATCAGCACCATCTCATCTCCAAACCCTAGTTCATCTCTTGTAACCAATCTCCGTCTCGCGACTTCGATTGGTACTTGTAAGGTTGCTAGTAGTGTTAATTACTCTTTGTAGTCGATGCTCGTTGTATTACTTGGTGGAAGATTATATGTTCAGATCTTTGGTGCTATTCAATACCTCTCTGGTCATGAATATTATTATGCTTTGTGAGTAGTCACTTTTGTTCCTAAGGACATGGGATAAGTCTTCCTATAAGTAGTCATGTGAATTTGGTATTCGTTCGATATTTTGATGTGTTGTATGTTGATGCTAGTTGGATTACTCAGTGGAAGATTATATGTTCAGATCCTTGATTCTATTCAATACCTCTCTGGTCATGAACATAATTATGCTTTGTGAGTAGTCACTTTTGTTCCCCAGGACATGGGATAAGTCATGTTATAAGTAGTCATATGAATTTGGTATTCGTTCGATATTTTGATGTGTTGTATGTTGTTTTTCCTCTAGTGGTGTTATGTGAACGTCGACTACATAACACTACACAATTATTTGGGCCTAGAGGAAGGCATTGGGAAGTAGTAAGTAGATGATGGGTTGCTAGAGTGACAGAAGCTTAAACCCTAGTTTATGCGTTGTTTCGTAAGGGGCTGACTAGGATCCACTAGTTTAATGCTATGGTCTTCTTTCCTAGTTGCGGATGCTTGCGAGAGGGGTTAATCATAAGTGGGATGCTTGTCCAAGTTAGAGCAGTACCCAAGCGCCGGTCCACCCACATATCAAACTATGAAAGTAGCGAACGCGAATCATATGAACATGATGAAAACTAGCTTGACAGAAATTCCCATGTGTCCTCGGGAGTGCTTTACGTCCTATAAGAGTTTGTCCAGGCTTGTCCCTTGCTACAAAAGGGATTGGGCCACTTTGCTGCTCCAATGTTACTTTTGTTACTTGTTACTTGCTGCGAATCATCTTATCACACAACTATCTGTTACCGATAATTTCAGTGCTTGCAGAGATTACCTTGCTGAAAACCACTTGTCAGATCCTTCTTCTCCTCGTTGGGTTCGACACTCTTACTTATTGAAAGGACTACGATAGATCCCCTATACTTGTGGGTCATCAAGCCGTCGGTCGGTTTGACCCCTCATGAGGAGATTTGACTCCCCTCGAGTGAATGACATGGGGGTCCGGCCCTAGATAAAATGAAATTAGGTTATTATAAACTAATTAGTTATTTAACCTCACTAGTCACTAACAAGTGGGGCCCATCCCCTAGTTAATTAGTAAATAACGTAACTAAACTAATTAGCAGGTTTTAACTAAATGTATCACTAACGAGGGGCCCCACTTGTCAGGTTTGACTAAGCCAGTTAGTTGACCTCATGAGGTCATCTTGACATAGAGCTGATGCAATAATGGAATTATGGATTTATTTCATTCCACAAAATACCTAAAACTTCATAATTCATAGATAATAATCTATAACTCCCATGAAAACAATTTATATATGAAAAATTATGAGAAAAATCCAAGAAACCTATTTATGATATTTTCATGCATGTTACAACAACATATGTCCTCTCTTTGGGACAATTCAATTAAATGACATTTAAATAATCACATATGGAGTTTGAAATAGAACCTTTGGTTCAAATCAACTTCATTTAATCTTGATGCTAGATGCATTAGCTCAAACAACATCATATTGCCATGTCATGCTCATGCATCATAGTGTTGCATTTCTGTGAAGTAAATGTTTTTCTTTTTCTGTTTGCCGGTACCGTTCCCTCTTGATAGACGATGGTTCCCATGATGTGATTGTTGACAATAATGTAGACCATGGTTATCTTCAAAACCGTCGGGCAAGCAACCCCCCTTGAGCATTCTGATACAATCCCACTCTCTCGCTCCTGCTCTCTTTTAAATGCATTAGGACAACAACGAGTCAACTGTTACTTGTTCTTGGTAGTTGAACCCATTCCTTTGCATGACATGTCCTTGTCTTAGTAAATAGTTGAAACTACTTAGCATGAGTAGCAACTTCCTGAGCCTTGTTGTGCTTACTCATTCATGATTGTTTACTGTGCCTTATATGCTTAGAGTTGTGTCGGGTCAGATCCATCTTGGCGATGAATTGAATGATCATGTCCTAATGATGAGATTTAAGTGTCTTGACCCGTTTTGGTCAAGATAGTGATGAGAGGTCATGTTAGAGAACATGGTGGATTATATTGTGATACGGCTCATAGGAACTGGGTTTCGTGCTTATCAGATCCTACCTTGCTGTTACACACACATGTGCAGGTCAGATGCTCAGGTATGTGGTGCATGGCACGTGTGGCCCGTTGTGGGAGATGGCATGGCACATGTGTCGGACTAGACGCGGATATGTGTTCTAGGAGGGAACGTTGTTGATGGGACGAGGACGTCGGTTCCTGTGAGTCAAAGTGTGTGAATCCAATTTGGTAAAGGTAGCGATGAGAGGCCATGTAGGAGTACATGGTGGGTTGTTTCATTGGGACCGTCCTGAAGAACCGAGTTATGTGTATGTTATCCAAGACAAGATACTACCACACATTGTGATCCTTAATTGACTCTCTCAGCTTATTAATTGCCTTGATCTCTGTCTAGGAGTTGCAACTAGTTTCTGGTGTTTGTAGGATGTTCTGGCGACCGTCCATAGCGCGGACCGAAGGGGTAGGCTATGGCGTGGTAGATGCATGAGTGGTCGAATGTTCCACTCATAGAACCATCCGCCGAGGTTGGCTCGGGAACCTTGTACACATCCTTTGGGGCTGAAATGGCAACTTCGGCTGGACTTCCTTGTGGGTTCACTCTCAAATAGGTGATAAACCTGGACTAGGGTCTTGTGTGGTTAACGATCGTGCCCGACTCCCATGCGAGTGCTTCCGCTTGAAGGTTGCCGAGATGCATGACTTGAATACGGTGATAAGTGGTGAGAGCGTGTGTGAAGAAGTATACCTTTGCAGGGTGAATTAATCTGTTCGAATACCCGCGTCCTTGGATATGGACTACTTGGAAACTTATGTGGTACATAGACAACTTGAAATGGATACTCTAAATATGCAAGATAAGTGCAAGATAAGTGTAAATTGTGATGTATTGATTTGGTGAATATATGGACTTGTGTGTGCTATGCCACCTCAAATAGAGTACTCGTAGACGTAGTACAGGTTAGCCAAGAGTCAAAGCTGGCTTGGTGCAATTGAACTCCACAACCTCTTCATTATTACTGATGCATACGTAGATAGTTCTCATGTAAGTCTTGTTGAGTACCTTTGTACTGATGGTTGTTTTATTTATGTTTTTGCAGACGAGACATTAGTCTCACTATTGATTCTACGTGATGTGTTCGATGTTAACCGGAATAGCTTGGGAATCTGAGACACAGGTCTGGCTCCTTTGGTAGGGTCATCGTAGATTTCCAGGCTCCTCCAGCCACTTTTGGTAGATGTGTGTACTTAAACATGTTGGGCTTCCGCTTGAGGCTTGTATGACTTGTGTGTTGGGCTCATCGGCTAGCGGGGGGGGGGGGTGTAGCCGCCCTAGCTCCTTCCCTCGCGTCCCCTGGCAGCGTGCCCACCTGACCCGATCCCCGTTCTCCATAGCCCTCATTGCCGGAGAGCCTAAGGTCCGCCCTGCTTCGTCCCACCTGCTGGGATGGATGCGGCTCACGCCCCGATGTCGATCATGCCGTTCTGTGCGCCAAATGGTGGCCGGAGAGGCAATTCCGGTGGCAAACCACCGTCGTATTGGTCACCGCTGCTCGAACTCTGACGGGGTGATGTGGCCCGCCATTAGTGCCAATTCCCCGTGCTTAAGAACCCCACAAAGGCTGATAGCGGGCCCCGCGGTGGGTCAAACTTGTGGTCAGCACGGGATTAAACCCGGCTTAGCCCTGTGTTACTGAATGGTGGGCCCCATGGGCCATATTGACCATGACCGGTCAGTTGACCTGGATGACACAATGCTGACATGTAGCTCACGGAGCAATTCCATTTTTGGGTTTTAAATAATTCGATAAATTGTAAAAAGATTGACAAAGAATGGAAAATAATCTATAAGTTAGATGAAAATAAATTATATATGAAAAATTTGCAAAAAAATCAAAAGAATCCATGTGTACTATTTTCATGCATGATAGATCAACCTAAATAGGAGAATTTGGACATTTTGTTCAAATGCAATATATAACCTCACATATGGAGTTTGATTTTGAACCTTGGGTTCAAACCTACTTCATTTAAAACTGTTGCTAGGTGAATCAGCCGAAATCACATCATATTGCCATGTCATAGTCATGCATCATATTATTGCATTTGATGTGTATTAATTTGTTTCCCCCTCTGATGGTTGTTCTTCGTGTCAGGTCCTGTTCCAGAGGGTACGATCGAGTATCCATGTGAGGAGCTGTAATGAGTTGACGTTTTATCAGGGAAGCAAACCCCCTGAACATTTTGATACAGTCCCACTCTCTCACTCTTGCTCTCATTTATTGCATTAGGAGAATACGCTTTAACTGTTACCTATTTCGGTAGTCTAACCCATTCATCTGCATGACCTGTCATTATCACAGTAAATAGCTAAGCCAAGCAAACTAGCATACCTCGTAGATGCTTGAGGGATGTTGTTCCATTTCCCTGCTATGGTTTCTATGCTTAGAGTCGTTTCAGGTGTAATCCATCTAGGTAATCGTTTGGAATGAATTTGATCATGTCCTAATGATGAAAGCTAAGTGTGTGAACCCGATTTTGTAAAGGTAGAGATAAGATGCTATTGAGGAGTACCTGGTGGTTTGTCTCATTGAGACTATCCTTAAGAACTAAGTCATGTGTAAGTTATCCAAGACCGGCTACTACCACACATTGGGATCCTTAATTGACTCTCTCGACTTATTAATCGCCTTGACCTCTGTCGAGGAGTTGCAACTAGTTTCTGGTGTTTGTAAGTCATGCTAGTAGTCTACCGAGTGGCACCCCATACAGGTGGCCTTGGAACAGACTAGGCATCATGCCCCGATGTACCAAGCATAGTACCATCCGTCGAGGTGGGCATGGAAGTCCTGTACACATTATTTGGGGCCATGGAGGAAACTTCGGTCGGATTTCCTTGCGGGTTCAGTCTCAAATCGGCGGTAAACCCAGACTAGAGTCTTGTGTGGTTAGTCAGGTCGTGGCCGACACCTAAGTGGTGATATCATTTGTGAAGAAGTACATCCCTAAAGGATAATCATCTATTCGAATAGCCGCGTCCATGGATATGGACTACTTGGAGATTTATATGGTCATAGACAAGTTGAAGTGGATACTGTAAAATGTGCAAGATAAGTGTGAATGCTATGCATGACCTTCTTGTAGGGAGACGGGAGTGGATCCGTGGTGGTGAATAGCTAGTGGACTTGTGTGCGCTTTCTCATATTATTAAACTGCTAGTAGTCGTAGTACATGATAGCCACTAAGTCAAAGATGGCTTGTTGTATTACACCCCACAACCCCCTTTGTTGAAACTGATGCATATGTAGTTAGTTCTGATGTAAATATTGGTGAGTACCTCTGTACTCACTGTTACTTAATTTATGTTTTTGCAGAGGAGACTCCATTCACACTAGTGGTTTCTACGATAAGATCGATGTTGACTGAGTAGCTTGGGAATCCAAGATAGAGGTCTATCTCCCATGGAGGGTCTTGTAGATAGACAAGATTTCTTAGCCTTTTACTTGCTAGATGTGTGTACCCAGACATGTTATGCTTCCTCTTGTTGCTTGTATGACTTGAGTGTTGGGTGTTGTGACCCCTGTTTGTAATATCACACTATGTTGACTCGTATGAGGCCGTAATAAATGCTTGAGTCATAGAGTTGTGTTGTGATTCCATGTTGTATCTACACATATCGTGCATATTGTGTGTATGCTTTAAAATGCATTGTATGTGTGGGATTCGACACCTAGTTGTATGCCTTTAGTAGCCTTCTTTACGGGGAAATGCCTTTTTGTGCTTCCACTGAGCCTTGGTAGCTTGGTACTGCTCCGGACACATTGATTGACCGGCATGTATCCTTCTTTTGTGTTGTGTATATCCCTACGGGTAAATGTCACGTGGTGTAATGGAGTCCTTGTAGCCTTCTACGACTCGTCTACACAAGCTGATGACCGACACCTGCATTGCTGGGTTACGTATGTCTGTCCCTGTACGGTTGTGCCACTCACTACAGGAATCCGCTTCTTTGCCATCAGTCGTGGTGGGCGGCAAAGTAATACTCCACCTTCCGCCGACAGTCGGCAAAACTTCTATGGCTACTTGCATAGGTAAAGGGCCTTCTTTGCCGTCTGCCTCGAGGCAACGGACAGCAAAGGCCTTTGCCATCCGTCATCGATGGCAAGCAGACGACAAAGGGGTTAGAAGGAAGCCCACATGCACCTACTCCGTTAGGTGGCTAACAAAGTGTTTACGTTTGCTTTTTGTGGCCATATTTGTCGTCTGCCGGTGTCTCCATCTTTGTCGTCTGCTGGCGTGGCCATCTTTGCAGTCTACCGGAATTGCCATCGGCCGGCGTGGCAACCCTTCCGTCTGCCGGCGTTATCGTCGACCGACGTGGCAGCCTTTGCCGTCTGTTGGCATGGGCATCTTTGCCATCTGTTGGCATGGGCATCCTTGTCGTCTGCCAGCGTAGCCATCTTTGCCGTCTCTCGGCCGTTGTGGCAGACTTTGCCGTCTGCCGGGTGGCCTCCTTTGCCATCCGCCTGGTTGCTCCTTTGCCATCTGCCACATATGGCAAAGTTACCATATGGTCCAGCCGGTTACCCCAGGTTGCATAGGTGGGTGAGACGTGGCACCTTTGCCATCTGTCGGTAGATGGCAAAGCCCTTTGCCGTCCGCTGGCAGACGGCAAAACACCAACATTGCCACTGTTTTGTTTGCTTTTAGATATTTCCCTGCATTTTAAAAATACACATATGATATATATAATTTCTAACACCCACATAAAGTTTCAAAATACACATATCATATAAGGAGCATATTGGCCATGTATCGAACATCATATAAGAGCAAAAGAACAAATAGGCTAGCTTCCAATACATACACAGTTTCAATCGTCAAACATCCACATACCTATCTTATCTCCATACATACACATAGTTTCAGACTGTTTATCAGTACAAATAGAAACACAAAGTAAAAAGTAACATTCCATGAGCGGTGGCTTCCATGATGGTCACCTTCCATGAAGTGAATCAAATCTGTAAAATGAAAATAAGAAAGTTAGAAGAAGAAGAATAATAACACTAGAAGAAGAAGAAAACTAGAAGAAGGAGAAAAAGGAGGAGAAGGAGGAGGAGAAGACTATAAGAAGAAGGAGAAGAAGAAGGTGAAGATGATTACTTATGCTAGCCAAGGTTCTTATGCTATTTTTGACCTAACTAAGTTTATTATGTCATAAATGAACTAAATAAGCTAATTATGTTATTTTCGAGGATAATTAGTTAAATATGTCATTTTGGAGAATAAAATTAGAAGAAGAAGAAAAAGGAGGAGGAGACGAGTAGAGGAAGGAGGAGGAGACTAGAAGCAGGAGAAATATAAGAAGATGATTACTTATTTTATTTTGAGATTATTTTGTCATTTTGGTGTAAGATACACTAAGTTATGAGCTAACCAAGGTTCTTGTGCTGTTTTTGACCTAACTAAGGTAATTATGTGATAAATGAACTAAATAAGCTAATTATGTCATTTTGGAGGATAATTAGCTAACTACGTCATTTTGGAGAATAAAACTAGAAGAAGAAGAAGAAGAAAGAGGAGGAGGAGAAGACTAGAAGAAGGAGGAGAAGACTAGAACGAGAAGAAAAAGAAGAAGAAGATCTTATTATGTCATTTGGGAGGAAGATACGCTAAGTTATGAGCTAACCAAGATTCGTGTATTATTTTTGCCAACCTAAGCTAATTATGTCATAATTGAACAAAATAAGCTAATTATGTCATTTTGGAGGATAATTAGCTAGGTATGTCATTTTGTAGAATAAAACTAGAAGAAGAAGAAGGAGGAGGAGGAGGAGGAGGAGACTAGAAGAAGGAGGTGAAGACTAGAAGGAGGCGAAGAAGAAGGTCAAGATGATTACTGATCTTGTTTGGAGCTTATTACGTCATTTTGGGGGCATACACTAAGTTATGAGCTAACCAAGGTTCTTGTGCAATTTTTGACCTAACTAAGTTAATTATGTCATAAATGAACTAAATAAGATAATTATGTCATTTTGGAGGATAATTAGCTAAGTATGTAATTTTCTAGAATAAAACAAGAAGAAGAAGAAGAAGGAGGAGGAGAAGACTAGAAGAAGGATGAGATGATTAGAAGGAGGAGGAGAAGAAGAAGGTCAAGATTATTACATATCTTTTTTTAAGCTTATTATGTCATTTTGGAGGAAGATCTGCTAAGTTATGACCTAACCAAGGTTCCTCTGCTATTTTTAACCTAACTAAGCTAATAATGTCATAAATGAACTTAATAAGCTAATTATGTCATTTTGGAGGATAATTAGCTAAGTATATCATTTTGGAGAATAAAACTAGAAGGACGAGGAGGAGGAGGAGAAGACTAGAAGAAGGAGGAGAAAAAGAAGAAGGAGAAAAGGAAGAATATGATTACTTATCTTGTTTTGAGCTTATTATGTCATTTTGGAGGAAGATACACTAAGTTATGAGCTAACAAAGGTTCTTGTGCTATTTTTGGCCTAATGTCACACCCTGTTTTCACTACCACTTTTTTTGTAATTCAAAAAAAATCTGAGTTTATTAAAACTTTTTGAAACTAATGTTGTGAATGCCATGATTGTCATTGTATGCTTGTATGCTTGATCATATGATGATATAAACCACATTTCTCAAGATCAAAATATTTTCAAAACCCTTTTTCTTAATTCTCGTTAAAGTAAAACCCTGCTTTGAGTTGCACTGCATGCCCTTGATGGCAAGGAGTGTTCTCACCCAAAGTAGGTGATTTGATTCTAATATATTTAGTGCACCAAAACCACAAAATAATTATTTTGTGAATTATATTTCTAATTTATTTGCATGTCCATTTGTGAGGCCAAAAATGGCATTCCTATATGGAAAAATACTTTTCTGCCATAGAAAAATCTGATTAAATTTGGAGATGATCAGAAGGACATATATTTTCCATACATAAGATTTTTAACCCATATTTATATAATAATTATTTGAGTAAAACCCTGAAAACCATCTGTGTCTTTTTTGACCTCTTGAAATATTTCCAAAGGAAATATTTTCAATAAATCCTAGAAAATTCCAGTGGTATCCCTAAGCCATATTCGGTGTCCACATAAAGTTTCACCTTGACCGAAGGTGATTAAAGACATCAAATACCTGCAAAACCCCTTCTGTCCAGATTGGAGTTAGGGCAACTCTACATAGCAATGTTTGTCCAATGGAGTTGAAACTTTGCAGGAGTACATAATACCTCAAATGAGGGTTCCACACCAAAAATAGGATTTGTGGGACTTAGTTTGCCCACATTCTCTTTGGAAGGAACAGATCTAGTCAAATGGTTATGTTTTCAAGTTTACAAAGCTAAACTTTCCAATGGAGCTCAAACTTGGTGAAACCCCATGTTTTAGCACCAAACTCAATCATGTTAAGTTGCAGAACTAGTGGTGGGGTGCAACTAGCCTAAACCACTGTCGAGCACCTTCTGATAGATGGGTAAAAGCCTCTCTAACCTTAGCTAAACCCAATTCCTTTGCCCCAAACTCTCAGATTAGGTGGCTAGTATCATTGCACGGCCCCAGTCAACTGGCCCCTCTGGTTCCAAGTCGAAATGCCAAAATCTCCATTCTAAGCTTCAGCTCAAAGCTGATAGCACCTGTTTCTCTTGTCTCCCTGACCAGCCAAAGCTCCCACGGGTCTCCAACGACTAGCATCATTCCAGCCAGTGCCCAGGACATGCTAGACACGTGCAAAGCATCCCAGAGCGTGCCAACATGCCATGGCATGCCAAAACTGCGCTCTGCGCGCTACAGAGAACTCCAAGGTGGGGGCGACACCCTCGGCTAGTTCTAGCCTTCCCCGAGGTGTCCAACTTCTTCCCCGACAACCCCTCTGCATCATACGACCATCAGGGCCCCTCCTCTCCCGCGCTAGAGCTAGTGCGACGTGTGCCCCTCGCGCACAAGTATTGGCCAGGGATGCGTGGCCATCAATGCTCGTCTCCCCTCTCTATCCCTTCCCCGCAATAGGTTCTGGCAGACCAAAACCACGTCCTGAGACTGTGGTTTCGACCCCAGCACCTCTTTGCACTCCCATGCGCACCACGGTGAGTCACCAGCACTCCCGAATCGACTCATCGTCGCGGTCCTATAAATAGCTTCCTCCCTCGCTCCTGCACACATCGCATCAACCTCTAGCACCTCCTTAGCCACCCTAGCAAACCAGCACAGCCCCGGTGCTCGAGATCAACCGAGGCCCCTCCGCCTCGGAGCTCCAGTCGATCTCCCGCTACACGTCGGCTCCTGCCTCCCTCTGCCCCCCAAACCACTCCCCTTGACCCCAAGGATCTTTCCCCCAACTTTCCCAAGCTAATCCGTGCACATAGCTACCCCCTCCACCTTTTCCCGAAACTCCTCCGTCGCGGCCTCCTCGTCGCCGGTGAACCTGAGCCTCTCTGTCGTTGTCTCGACCACCAACCGGTAGGCGACGACGAGCCGAACCCATTTTCGTCGTCGTTGGGGCCCGAGGACGTCGGTAGCCACGCCGCCGTGCTCCTCCTCCACTCTGGCCAGAGGTAGGAGATGAGCCCGACAGGTGTGCCCCACCTGTCGGTGGCCCATCTCTCTCTCCCTCACTTCCCGCAGCCGCTGACCGCAGGGGCCGACGTGTCAGGTTCAACATTGACGGCGCGCGCGCCTAGACAGGCTAGCTGGCTGGCCCTTGGGTCGGCCCAGTCCTAGGCCAAGCCAGGCCAGGGGCTGTAGCCCTTTTTCTTTTATTTTAAAACTTGACTTTCAATGATTTTTATAAAGTGATTTAACTAGTGCAAAAATATATTTTTACCACTGTTATTCTTATAAAAATGTGTAGTATTTAATAAAACCATTGGTTGAATTTTTGCAGCAACTATTCTGTTTTATAATAATAAAAATGATTAATTTGGAATAGTTTTGCTTCTGTTCAGTTGATTTTAAAAATATTCCTTCATTAGAAACAGAAGATAATATTTTGAAAATAACAACCTGGATTTATCAAAAATAACCAACATTTTGAAAATGCATTTGTGATCTGTTTTGGAGTGAGCTACTTATTATTTTCACTTTATTACGATGATAGAAAACCCGTGTGATGAAGGAATCGGACTGGAAGACCTCGAAGACCCTGGATACCTAGCTGACCAAGGCAAGCAACCCTTTGACCATGTCTGAGCATATGTTATGATGCATGCTAGTGTAGCAAATATTTTCGTTTCATATGATCATAAGTCCCGGTAAATCATTGAAGTGATGTTATCGATGGCTCCTACGGAGCACATACATTGAGCTTGATCCGACCACCTATGACGGTCATGCTAATATCATGTTGACAAGTAAAGTTAGAGTAATATTAGCATGATCATGTTATTGGCATAAATCAAAGGTTTATGAAAATCCCGCCGGGTGCCACTAATGCCCGAGGGTGATGATGAGTTAGGTGGCCACTTTTGGTGAAGTGGTGCACCGGGTATTTGTGTGAGTATGGTTTCATAAATGGGATTAGATTTATGATGTGTCGACCGTCCCAGCCTTACATGTACGACCATGTTACCCCTTTATGGGACGGGCTGTGTTGATTACTCTAGTCGGTGCTAGCAAATAGCCACATTACTAGTGGCGGGAGTTATGTGTGGTCACTCTTGTGATGGGGTCGTGCCAGGTAGGGCGACAATGCCGTTTTTACGTGTTGCAGGCACACTGTTGGTCCCTCCATGGTTGACACTGTCCAGAGTCGGTGCTCGTAAGACGTACAACATATGGGCTCGGTACCAATCGAGTGGTCCTCTTTGTCTTGTATCGTCAGGGGAAAGGCATTGATCGGGTACTTACCTCGGGGACGTTATATACCGTGAGTCGTGGATGACACGGAAGTTTCCCGGGTCTCGTGGGTCTAGCGTACTACCTCTGTAGAGTGTAAAACTATTCGAATAGTCGTGTCCACGGTCAAGGCCAGTTGGGTAATCCTGCTTAAATTACGTCCAGTCGTTTTCGCATAAACCAAACGTGTGTGTATGTGTTAAATGGTCTTAATATGAAAGATTGGATATGACCAAGTTTGGTGACTTGGAATATAGGGTGAACCTGGATGGTTCAGCCCTTGACAGATATATTGATATGTGTAACCTGTTCTTCAAAAGTAGTTTACTTATGATGCATACCTATGATCATGTTTATTTACCACCAAGTGGACCCACCAAAGAAGCATGTTATTGTTATCCTTCACTTGCACTGTTCACATCATGGGTTATTTGCGAGTACATTCAAAACTACTCATTGGCTTGCCACTGGTTATATATCAGAGATGGATGGACCGGAGTTTGGAGATGAGTACGTCTTCGGAGACGCCCCTGCGAACTAGGACACTTCCTAGTCAGAATGCCTGTTGGTGTAGGCTGATGGCATGGGCACCCGCTTAGCCCTATGATTTCCGCTACTAGTTGTATCAGTATGATTTGGCCTTATAGGCCCTACCTTGCGAACTTGACCATTCGGTCACGTGATGTAATAATTCGATACTTGGATGTAAGACTCTTATTAGTCGCTATCTGTGTGTTTGGTGAGCATTGATCTCTGGGATCACTAAGCACGTTCATTCGGCGATCTCGACTCGTAAGTCGGGGTCCCCACACCTAACTAAGCTAATTTTGTCATAAATTAACTAAATAAGCTAATTATGTCATTTTGGAGAATAATTCGCTAAGTATGTCATTTTGGAGAATAAAACTAGAAGAAGAAGGATAATTAGCTAAATTATGAGCTAAGTATGCCATATAACACTAGGGAAAACTTACCGCCGTCCTCATCAAGGATGTGAATCTTGGGGGTTGATAAGGCCGATTTCACTTGGGGAAGGTTGCCCTGGAGAGGGGGTGTGCAATGCGACTCGGGAGTTATTATGCACCAAAGATCTTTTGCAATGTCTCGTTAGTACGATGACACTAAAATGTTCATACTAGTAACTAATGACCACTGAATTGAAACTCACCGTTCCAACCCCAGAAATGTCCGGCATCGGTGGAGGGGTCTGTCCATTCTATAGGAACATAGACGGCACATTTCATTTTGAAGGGTGAGTCATATCAGTTAGTAATGAAACATACATTACATGCATGATTTGGATATTATGAAAAAAGAACTTACCACAAGGAGATTGTACATGGTCCGGTTAGCCGCCTCATTCTGTGCCCTCTGCTCCTCCAACAATCGAGTCATGTTCTCCTTCACGGCCCGATCCCTCTCCTCCAACAACCGAGTCGTTTTCTCCTTTGCGGCCAGGTCCCTCTCCTCCAGAAGCGTCTGGGTTGCTGGTCTCTCTTTCCGAAGAGCAGCGTGCAACACCACTCCTTGTTAGCATTGTAATCATCGATGGCCACACACACAATGTCCATATAACTAACCTTGATGGCAAGATCGACTGGCTGTGGACGAGGCCTTATCTCAGGACAGGAGCTCGTGTGGTGCGCCTTGATCTTCGGGAGAGTGAGAGGACAACGTATCACCCCATCTCCAATGGCTATCGAGCCATGGGGCCTCCCGCCACCAGATATCATCACCAGCTTTGGATCGAAAGGTTCCTGGCTCGGGTTAAAGTCCTCCCATCTCCTCTTCTTCCCCTCGTCCTTGTATCTCACAAGATTGTGGTGGGAAGAGATGTTGGTGAACTTCTCTAGATGATCGAGGTCAGACTCAGAGAATGCCTTGGCCTTCTTGTAGGAGGTAGTATGGGCCATGCCATAGAGGTCGTACAAATGTGGCACCTCCATCTTATTGTCATGCGCCTAAAAGAGAGGTGCAAAGTATTAGTAAAGGGCTCAAGCTGGCATGAAGAATGAATTGCATGAATCATGAAGAAAACCACATACCTAGTTCCATCCGAACTGAAATAAGTTGGCGCTGCCTTGATGGTGTGGCACACCAACCATTTGGGCACGCCGGACCTTCGTGTTCTCGTGGACGGCGTGCCATTGACCTGTGCACCACTCATCCACCAATGCCTCCCAACAATCCATCTGATCTGCACACCATCTCGGGGGCACCTATAAGTTAGTAAGGATAAATTTGAGCGCTATGCCTACGAATCAAATCAAGAAAACTATGTACAAGGCCTTAAGAATAGGTAATTACTTTCATGTTCTACTCCTTCTTCACATTCTTTCTGCGGCAGAACTTCTTGTCCTTCTTAATACCACGGATGGCGTAGTAGTCTCTAACATCCCACGATTGAGCCTCGTGGCGTAAGTTCTGTAATAGCCCCTTGCACTCGAGCTCGATAACACTCGCCGCTGCCTCCTCATATCCGTCTTCACACTTGTACAAGGTTTGCAATCAAACAAGACAACACTGATTAGTACAATAACTAGTTATATTGTTAATTTTAGCTTGTGTAAAAGGAGAAATTACCCAAAATCAGTTGATCACCATCTCGGCCCTCGTGTGGCACAACACACCATCGATAATCTCCTTTGGCGGGGCCTGGGCAGCCACGTAGTGCTCCCAAGTAAATCCAAATGTAGGAAGCTCACCCTCACTGGGCAACGTGACAAACCCCGGGAAATTTTCCCGGCAAAGCACACCAAGGACGGTGTTCAGCTTGCGGACTCCATGGGGGTGATCCCAACCAGTGTAATATGACAAGGTCAACAATTAAATATTGGAAGAAACTTGAAGGCAAAAGGTACAAAAAGAGTAAATGCACTTACTTGTCCCCTTCAGGCCTAATCACCGGCCTCTGCTCGTGGGTCGCCGGCACGACTAGGAGACATGTACTACCACGCTGTTACAAGGTGACCCCCTCAACCACCTCGCCCTTACTATTAGTAGACTCATCACCGGCCTCCCCGCCTCCATCAGAATAGCCACCCGCCCCTCGGTCCGATCCGGCCAGGTATCCCATCTAGATGTCTGTGAGTTTGTTGAAGCCTCTTGTGCGGGAGTCTCCTGGGCCGTAGACCCTTGTACAGGAGTCTCGTGGGCTGAAGCCTCATGAATCGAAGTCTCACGGTTCGAATGCCCCTCGACACGAGGCTCTTGGACCGGAGTCACCATAGCCTTCACCTCAAACGGGTCCACTATAGTAGTAGCATGCTTGGGTGAATCAGCTGGTGGTGGCGGCGAGGATGACATAACAATCTTTCTACCTCTCCAACGGCCACGTCATTTACCCTTCACCTTCTTCCCGCCTACCCAACCTCCTATCCCGATGGGCAATGACGCCGATGAAGAAGCACCCGCGGGTGTCCCTAGACTGTGTGCCAAGACTACGGAGAGACTGGGGTGGAATGGAAGTACCCCTCGTGCGGGCCGGTGAGCGATCTGGACCCGTGCCCACCATCTTTCAACACCTGCCATGATAAACAGTAAAACAAATTAGTACAACATTAAAAATTTGAATACCTCCCATGAATAATAAAATGTACACATATAATTTAAGTTGGGATGCATACAAACTAATAATAGTCTGGATCAATAAATGCATCATCATCACTATCACGCGTGTCTTCATGAATGACGTGCTCATCGGGTTCACCAGCATCAACTTGTGGAAGGCCTTTCTGTAATCGGTCAAGCATTGACAGGTCATTCGCAGCAGTAACATCTTCTAGTTCCGGCTTAGGGGTGAAGTCGGATTCACGGTCGCTGTCTACTTCCATGTTCTGGTGTAAAGTACAAGGGTTCTTGAAACATTTCTTTGAAAGACGTGTTTCTTGGATGAATTCTCCGTTATATGTGTATAGGTTAATGTGAGGTTCATAATACTCTTCATCTGGGGGAGGTGGTCTAGCATGTGGCGGCACTTCATAAACATCATCCCAACCATTGCGATTCTTGTTAGTTTGGCAGGCCCACGGTAGATAGAAAACTTGGGTCGCCTATTGAGCCATATTATAGACATCGGGAACATCTAAATGGGTGCTTTTCTTGATTTCGACTAGCCTTATATGTTCATGAGTCCTTCTAGTCTCCTTCGGCTGGAACCAATGACATTTGAAGACTACGACGTTCGATGGGTTTTCACCATAGAATTCAGGTTCACAAATTGCTTTAACTCTTCTATAATACTTGGTACCTCCTTCGCCGACAACAGAGACACCTCAATTTCTATACTTCCGGTCGGGCCTATATAGCTCTTTGAGAAAGGTATGAAAGCGATACTGTCCGATTTCGGGCTCCGCAAAACCCTAAAGATTCGGACTCGGCGGTGTGTACGAAGATCTCTCGCGGGCTCGCCTCACCTAACTCGCTACTCGCTGGGGATGGCAGAGGAATCACTCGATGGTGAGGAAGACAAAGAACACGACTGTTAGCCAGGTTCGGGCCGCTATGAAGCGTAATACCCTACTCCTGCTTTGGTGGATTACCTCTCGTGGAGTTGGCAGATGAACTAGTACAGTGTTCCACGGCCTCCGGAGGCTGGGTGGCCTTTGTGTGGTGCCAGTGGGCGAATGAATGGATCAGAATCCTCTCTATGAAGTAACCTACCCTGTATATATAGTGGCGACCCCGGTCCTCCTCCCTTATCGTTTCAACAGGAAGGGATCCCACAACTGCCAATTTTAAAGGGGGACACGGGAACATGCTTCCCGTGTCCTCAAGTAGTCTTTGCCTGCAAAGCGGCCATCAACCTAGCAGGGACGGGTCCAGGAATGACATCCGTTCTGCTGGCGGGCGGTGGTGGGCTTGTTGCACCTTAATGGAAACCTTTGGGAGATGCCTTGGAGACCTGCGTGCATCCTTGCCCCCTTTGCACTAAAGGGGAAACTGCACCGTCCCGCTGTCTTCTGGTCGCCTATCCTTCCCCCACGTCATCCTCGACTCCTGAGGCCGGGTCACCCCTCGGAATATCTGCCACACCGGAGGGGTCCAGAGGAGCCCACCCCCCCCCCCCCACGGGTCTTGATGTTGTTCCTCCTCGCGAGGCTTGGCCCCTCGCAAGGGCCTTGCCTTGAGTGGTTCCGCGGATGTTGGTTTTTGGTCGATGAAGTGGGCCAGCCCTGGGCCGCGGGCATGCAGGTCTGGGTACCCCCTTTCCCAGAACGCCCACAAATATCTGTTGATGTTGTATTTCTCAAATGAACGGAGTGGGCCAGCCCTGGGACGCGGACTTGAATAGTGGTGGGATCGAATGGCCTTCTGGGCGATGGCGATCAGCTCTGTGATGTGGACTGCCGAGGCATCGAAGCCCCCTTGCGTCGGTTGTTGGCAGAGCATCTCGCTCGCCATGTGCAGCGCGTCGTGCATGCTCAGGTCCTCCAAGTTGATGTGGCGCATCGTGGATGCCGGGGGGGGGGGGCGCCCAGCCACCGTGCGCCTAGGTGGCGCGGGAGGTGGCGACAATGGAGACGATGTTGATGATCTGGTACGAGCCTCCTGGTACCACAATCCCGGTACACGTGCTTTCGGCCACTGTGGTATGACGGTTGGAATCCAGCTCGACGAGGCTCGAAGAAGCTTACTGGGTGCCGTTCATCAGAGCAGCGGGGCTTAGGGAAGACGAAGCTCGGAGAAGACCTTGCACGCCCCCTACCTTGTGCGCCAAATGTCGGATTTCGGGCTCCGCAAAACCCTAAAGATTTGAACTCAGAGGCGTGTACGAGGATCTCTCGCGGGATCGCCTCACCTAACTCGCTAATCGCTAGGGATGGCAGAGGACTCACTCGATGGTGAGGAAGACACAGAACATGGCAATTTACCCAGGTTCGGGCCGCTGTGAAGCATAATACCCTACTCCTGCTTTGGTGGATTGCCTCTTGTGGAGATTAGTGGATGAACTAGTACAGTGTTACAGGGCCTCCGGATGCTGGGTGGCCTTTGTGTGGTGCTAGTGGGCGAATGAATGGATCGGATCCCCCTCTACGAAGTAACCTACCCTCTATATACAGTGGCGTCCCCGGTCCTCCTCCCTTATCATTTCGGCGAGAAGGGATCCCACAACGGCCAATTTTAAAGGGGTACACGGGAATATGCTTCCCCTGCCTTGAAGTAGTCTTCACGTGCAAAGCGGTTGTCAACGTAGCACGGACGGGTCCCGGGATGACGTTCGTCCTGCTGGCGGGCGGTGGTGGCCTTGTTGCACCAGAATGGAAACCTTTGGGAGATGCCTTCGAGACCTGCGTGCGTACTTGCCCCCTTTGCACTAAAGGGGGAACTGCACCGTCCTGCTGTCTGCTGCTCGCCTACCCTTCCACCTCGTCATCCTCGACTCTTGAGGCCGGGTCTCGCCTCGGAATATCCGCCGCTCCGGAGGGGTCATGAGGAGGCCCCGCGCAGGTCTTGATGTTGTTCCTCCTCAGGAGGCTTGGCCCCTCGCCAGGGCCTTGCCTTGAGTGGTGCCGGGCTTGTTGGTTTTTGGTCGATGAAGTGGGCCAGCCGTGGGCCGCACGCAGGCAGGTTTGGGTACCCCCATTCCAAGAACGCCGACAGTAGCCCCCGGGCCCAAGGCACGCCTAGGATGTCTTCTCGGCGAAGCCTTGAGGGTGTCCTGAAGCGTCGCATGCCCAAAATGCACGTGGGCCAGGTGGCACACGTATCCAGCTGCCATGTGGTGACGCTCTCGCTCCTCGAGGCGTCCGGGGCACACCAGACCACGATGGCACGATCTCCAAGAATAGCGCCGGCCATCATTGTTACTCATTGAATGGCATCGGCGTGGCCTGCCCACGCCCAATGGCCCTCACGGACGTGACCGCTTAGTTGTGAGGTGAGGCGACGTGCGCGGCAATGCGCCCGCTAGCCCACCTGCGGCCCCCGAGGGGCGCGCGACACTCGCGCTCCCACGACACTTGGTGGCGCGGTTCGCCTATATATCTGCCCCGCCCCTTGCAAGGGGGAGGCACTGCGATCTTGAGCTTCCTCTTTGCTTCCTTTGCTCCACCTCGAAAAACCTCTTCTCCCCTTTGTTTCTTTGTCTTCCATGGCGTCTCCAGGAGGCAATCCTCGCAGGGGGAAACGCGCGGCTCCGTCCTCGCCCTCGTCCGCCCTCGGGAGCAGGAGCGGAGGGCCCTCAGGATCATCGCGTGTCCGCCGCCGCTGGGCTTTGACTGATGAGTAAGTCCCTCGTCTGCACCTCCTTTTCTTCTTGTCCCGTACGGTGCTTGGTGGTTGATCTTACCTTTTCTTTAGAGCACCCGCAACCAAGAAGCTCAAGCTCGGCTCGCTTCCGGAGGAGGCGGAGGGGCCGTGCGCTCGGCTCGAGAGTGCGGAGGCCACCCCCCAGGCCGCCCGCCAGGGCGAAGCGGAGGCCAAGGCAAAGTTAGCGTCGCTGTACAGACAGGTCCAGGAGGCGGCCGACATCGTTCAGGCCGCCCAGGACGAGGCAGCGTACGCTCAGATGATGGAGTCCCAACGTGCCAAGCAGTTCGAGAGCATTGCCTGCCAGGCGGCAGGCGTGACGCGCTGATTCGTGGGGGATGCCCCAGCGCTGCCAAAGGTGAGAATCGATGGGGCTACCCCGCCTTCTCCCAGAAGGTGGTGGAGACGCTGGAGACCAGCGTCTCCCGCCTAGAGGAGTGCAACGTTTCGTACATGCGCGAGCTTCTCGGCCTTGCCTTGACGCTCGTCTTCTCCAACCTGCGCCGCCTCGTCCCTCATCTTGATCTCTAGCGCGTCGTCGAGTCGGTGCCCGCTAAGTCCCGGCATCTTCTCTGGGACGAAGTGCGCCCGCACGTGGGCGCCCTGGTGGAGAGGTACGTCTGGGTGCCCATCTCAAGTGAGGAGGAGGACTCCGATGATGGGCCTGTCGGCGCCAAGGGCGGTGTCGGCGGCCTCACCCCTTAGGCGTCTCCCAGCTTCTGTTTTCCTGCCCCTGTAATGTTGAACCATGAACTCTGCCCTGTCGGGCATTAGAATTTTTGATGTTACCTTCCCCATTCTCCCATTTTCCTTTCGCTCTTGAATCGATGTCTTGCTCGCTGGCAGTCGCTGTGGCTTGGCTCCCTTGCATAGGGCCCGTCGATGAGCCAACCGTTGCTCGGGGGCAATGGCGGCCAGGTCCCTCAGGAGGTCCCATTCTCCCGAGGCATCATTTGTGACGTTGCACGCTTGGTCGATGGCCTCAATCCTTGCGGAAGCTTAGTCCTTAGACACTGTATCCTTTCATTACTATGCCTGTTTTCAATTCGTTCTTGGTTCGACACGAAACCAGATGGCCCCCATCTAAGATAGCGGGGTACTTAGCTCATGGCTTTGTGCCAGTCCCTTCTGCAGCTCCTCCTGAGTGGCTCCTACTTTTTCAGTGGGACGGGGTGGAGACCCTTTCGGCACTCCATGTCTACGGGTCCCGGTCCCACACATTTCCTTGCCACCGTGAGGCGCAACCTGTTACCAAGGTTGTTCCTCACGGGGCAAAGCCCCGACTCCCTGGGTGTTGACATGGGTGACACGTGGGTGTCCGAGTGGCTTTGCAACCAGTATGGCCCCTGAGGCATGTTGCTCAGGAACCCCCCTTGACACTCAAGCCGCTCTACGTCGACAAGCCCCAGTCCCACACATTTCCCCACCGCCGTTAGGTCCGACACACTTCACACGGCGGGGCCCTGCTGTCCCCGACACCGATCGGAGCTCCAGGACGGCACCAGGGGTGGCGAGTGGCCTTATGACCGGTAAGGCTCCCGAGGATCGATGCTCAGGATCCCCCTTTGACGTTCGAGGGATTCCCCATTCCTCCCCTTTAGTCATCGCCCCTAGGTGCCCTGAGGCCTCCCGAGACTCTTTGTGGTGGTATCGTTCTTTGATCCGGGCCCCCGATCGGGGGCCATTGCTGAAAATGATTGCCCCTAGGACGACAAGTCCTTGCTTTCATGCTCCTTGGCACCTAGGGGCAGTTTGGAGCGTCCATCTCCTCAGAAAATGTCATCTAGAAAAGGAGGCTTCAAAGCCTGTGAAACGAGAAAGCGCAATAGAACCCCCCCCCCCCATTTTGTTTTTCAAACATCAACTTTCGAAATCGGTAAATTTAAGTCCAGCAGAGGTTAATTCAAACTCCAGGAAGAAGCAAGCAAATGCCATGTCCGACACCTAGGCTAATCTCCGTCGCCATCTCCCCCCAGCGTGGAGGATAGGGCTTCCACTAGGCGTGGGAGGGGCCCCTCCGCGTCCTCGGAGGGCCCGAGCGTATAGAGCCGAGAGTGTCACGATGGGGGTGTATCTGGGAGGTCCCGAGGACGCTTTGGCCTCGTGCGTGTCCCTACCCCCGAGGCATAGGCGCCTGATTCCTTTTGGGTCATTGGTGGACCGTGTTGATTGCCTCCGTCTTCTCCCCAGCGCAGAGCATAGGGCTGCCACTAGGCGTGGGAGGGACCCCTCCGCGTCCTCAGAGGGCCCTTGGCATATACAGCTGCAGGTCATTATTATGTGAGAGTGTCATGGGATTAAGTAGGTTTCGGAAGGATTGAAGGATGATGCAGAGGTGCCATCGGTTGATGCAGGTCCCACGGAGACTGTAGGGCGAACGCGAGGGCGCTCCGGCTTCGTGATGTTTCCTCCTTCTCCAGAGACTGGTTGAGGGCTTTTCTACTGCTCTACATCAGCATGTCCCAGTCCCGCACATTTCCCCGTTGTCGTAAAGCGCGACCAGTTACCAAGGTCGTTCCTCGCGGGGTGATACGTCTCCAACATATCTACAATTTTGTATGGTTCCATGTGTTAGGGAATGTGGTACCGGAAACAAAAAAATTCCTACACACACGCAATACCTATCATGGTGATGTCCATCTACGAGAGGGGATTTTCGATCTACGTAGCTTTGTAGATCGCACAGCGGTAAGCGTTAAGAAACGCGGACGATGTAGTGGAACAACTTGCGTGATTCAAATTACCGTAGTCGTACTCTTCGTCCCATGATCCGATCTAGCGCCGAACGGACGGCACCTCCGCGTTCAGCACTTGATCTCGGCCTTCTTGATCCAGCAAAAGAGATGGAGAGGTAGATGAGTTCTCCAGCAGCGTGACGGCGCTCCGGAGGTTGGTGGTGATCTATTCCAGCAGGACTCCGCCGAGCTCCGCACAAACACGATCTAGAAGAAAAACCGTGGAGGTATGTGGTCGGACTGCCGTGGCAAAGTTGTCTCAAATCAGCCCTAATACCTCAGTATATATAGGAGGGAGGGGGAGGGCCTTGCCTTGAGGCTCAAGGGAGACCCACGGGGTCGGCCGAATCAAGGTGGAGGAGTACACCTCCAATCCTAGTCCAACTAGGATTGGAAGGTGGAGTCCTTCCCTTCCTTCCCACCTCCTTTTTTTTCTTTTCTTTTGAGTTCCTTATCTCCTGCGCATAGGGCCTCTTGGGCTGTCCCACCAGGCCACTAAGGGCTGGTTCGGCACCCCTAAGGCCTATGGGCTTCCCCTGGGTGAGCTGCCCCCCCCCCGGTGAACATTCGGAACCCATTCGTCACTCCCGGTACATTCCTGGTAATGCCCGAAAACTTTTCGGTAATAAAATGAGGTCATCCTATATATCAATCTTCGTCTCCGGACCATTCCGGAAACCCTCGTGACGTCCGTGATCTCATCCGGGACTACGAACAACATTCGGTAACCAACCATATAACTCAAATACGCATAAACCATCGCCGAACCTTAAGTGTGCAAACCCTACGGGTTCGAGAACTATGTAGACATGACCCGAGGGACTCCTCGGTCAATATCCAATAGCGGGACCTGGATGCCCATATTGGATCCTACATATTCTACGAAGATCTTATCGATTGAACCTCTGCGCCAAGGATTCATATAATCCCGTATGTCGTTCCCTTTGTCCTTCAGTATGTTACTTGCTCGAGATTCGATCGTCAGTATCCGCATACCTATTTCAATCTCGTTTACCGGCAAGTCTCTTTACTCATTCCGTAATACAAGATCCCATGACTTACACTAAGTCACATTGCTTGCAAGGCTTGTGTGTGATGTTTTATTACCGAATGGGCCCCGAGATACCTCTCCGTCACACGGAGTGACAAATCCCAGTCTTGATCCATACTAACTCAACGGACGCCTTCGGAGATACCTGTAGAGTATCTTTATAGTCACCCAGTGACGTTGTGACGTTTGATACACACAAGGCATTCCTCCGGTGCCAGTGAGTTATATGATCTCATGGTCATTGGAACAAATACTTGACACGCAGAAAACAGTAGCAACAAAATGACGCAATCAACATGCTACGTTCATTAGTTTTGGTCTAGTCCATCACATGATTCACTCAATGATGTGATCCACTTATCAAGCAACAACACCTTGTACATAGTCAGAAGACCTTGACTATCCTTGATCAACTGGCTAGCCAACTAGAGGCTTGCTAGGGACAGTGTTTTGTCTATGTATCCACACATGTATCTAAGTCTTCATTCAATACAATTATAGCATGGATAATAAACGATTATCTAGATACAGGAATTATAAAAATAACTTATTTATCATTGCCTCTAGGGCATAATTCCAACAGTCTCCCACTTGCACTAGAGTGTAACATCCCAAATTTCCTAATTTGGAATGTTTTACAATTGTAGGTAAGCATTTATCCATATTGAATGGCAATAAAGATTTGCATTTGAATTCTTTCAATTTTTTTTTTTGCATTTCTATTTTTCTTCGTGCAAGAAGTGCCGGGAAATAAATTCTTGCAAGCAAGACAGAGAGGAGGAATATGACCCTCCAAAACCAGGGGCACTTTTGATATATTTGAGCCAATAAAACCAAAACTATGTTGAGAAAATATTTGCAAAAGAAAATAAAGCTTTTAGGGTTTTTCTGAAAAAAACATTTTTTAAAATTTTTTATTTTTGTCTTGGAAAAATGTTTAACGTGTAGAGAATTTTTTTCTGAAAATTTTGATATATAAAATCAGTATTTTTAGATTTTATCTACTTTCATTTTTCTTTGATTTACTTTCTGTTTTAAAAAAATAGAATAGGAAACATCCTTTTTTTTAGGGATCACACCGGCGTCATTTAAGGCCACCTGGGCCGAATCACCCCATCTCCAGATCCGCAGGGATTACGGATCGGCCGCCCGCACCTTGCCCCCTCGCTTCTCTCTCTCTGGACATGGGCCCCACACCCGATCTCCTTCCCTCCCTCGGCCATCTTCTTCCTTCGCGAACGCCTTCTCTTTCCTTCCTCGTCTGCAGCACCACGGGGCCCAATCGGAGCTGATCTCCTTCCCCTCTCGAACCTCTCTCTCCCCATAGCCCCTACATAAGCCGGGCCCCTCCACCGCACCTCGCCCACCCTCCCCATAGCCCCTCATCACCGCCTCGTCCCTGCCCCTGCTGCTCGCCGGAGCCGAGCTCCAGGGAACAACCCCGCTTCGCCCCGGCCACCACCTCGCCTCCCCGCACCAACCAACCCCACTAGAGAGCTCGCTGCCTCCACCGCACCCCATTTCCCCCCCTTGACCGCCCCCTCGCCGCCCCACGCCTCGCCGGAGTTCGGCCGGCAAACCGAAGCCAGGATGCTCCCTGCTGCTCGCCATGACGCTCCCTCGACTCCCCGATGCCGCCACTCGACCCAGGAGCCCCGCCGCCACCTCCCGAACACCTCGGACACCGCCACCGACCACCGCAACGACGCCGACGACGAGCACCAGTTCCTGCCTCGCTGGAGAAGCCCCTGCAGACCCTCTCCCCCCACGGTGAGCCCTCTTTTATTCTTCAACTGTAGGATCTAGATAAACGGTGTAGATTAGAATCATAGTACCCCTTCGGCTTTAGACAAAAAATCGAAACGGTTTTCTTCTTCACATATTAGTTAGCCGGAGCTTTGTTTAAATACCGGCTGTTTGCTAGTTAGCCCGCAGCACACACCACCTGAGCCAATGAGGAGCTGCCACATGCCCCCCTGTTCGCTAGATCTAATTTTCTTCTTTTCTGTTTTAGTTAAAAAATAGCGAGAGTTTCTATTATGTTTCTTTTATAAATTTTGTTCTAGAAGTCCAATGAGGTTGATTATTTTTCCAGTAGATCACAATTTTCTTGTAGTTTTTGAAAACATATTATGTGCCTATGTTTGAAATTTAAAAAATTGAATTAGATCAGAATTAGTTTAAAACTTGTTTTGCTTTTTCCCGGAGTTTAAAAATAGCTTTTAATTTGATTCTTTTTGCTGCTGCTTCCTAGTGATCATATCTTTCGGTAGTTTAAGTTTCAATTTTTTTATATATTTTTAGTTGGGGTTTTATCAAAAACAGATTCTGTTTTGCTTATGTTAAGTGATTTTCTTCACTTTATGCAATGGTGTTTATATGTTAGTGATATTATTTTGTTTGTTAGTGATTTTAATACTTATTGTGTGTATTTTGTTTGTATCGATAGATCACCCGGAGTGCGAAGCGTGCTACTTAGAAGCACTTGATAACGACAACTATCAGCAAGGCAAGTCATTTGATCATGTATTACCTATGTTTTATGCATTGTAACTCTACCCTTCAACACCCGATTGCATGCTGAGTAGGTACTTGGAAATATTGGTTACTTGTTGTAGTATTATGTGGTAGGCACCCAACAACCCCGTTACTTTGCCCGAGACGACAAATTCTATATTGCTATGCTTGTGTAGACGGGGTTCTGGTTGAGAGTTTATCACGAGTGATGCGAGAATAATTTAATAACCAAGACCGGTTCAGACAAGACTTTTCAAGACCTCGTGATGCAATGCAACTCTGGGTGAAGGACAGTTTAGATGGGCTCCCTAGAGAAACCAGTGGACGACCCGGCATGCATGGGGAAGTGCCATGACATCTTGCGGAAAGCTTCACCCAGGTTCGAAGGGATGGACGGAGGCTTCAAGACCCAAGGCTTACCTGCACAGCCACAAGTCATTATGGGCTCTGGCTTGGTTGGACAACGCGGCGACTCTGGACAGGCGGTGCTAGTAGACGTAGAAGAACGGTAGGATTGGATGGGCATCGATTGGGGATCAGAGGGTCCCGTTGAAAGACCATGTTTTGAACATCCGGTCTTCAAACACCCTGAAGTGCGAGGACACACCCGGAGGCGATAAAATCTTGTGGGGAACGTGTGCAAAAATCTGCAGAGTACCCAAACCTAATCGATTAGCCGTGTCCACGGTCATGGACAACTTGAGCCGAAGGCATTGAAATTTTCCTGAACTCTCAACACAATTTAATAATGATGTGGGAATTATTGACAACTCGGGTATGAGAATTTATTGGCGGAACCATCTCGTTAACAACAAACAATGTAGTAATATTTTGCTTTTAACCCTCTCTTGATGTAGGAGAAAACTTGCTTTTCGCTAAAAACTTATAGCCCCACCTGCCATATATGCGGGTAGAATAAATGATTATTATTTCACCCCCCTCTCTTTGATGAATTGCCGGCATATTCCATATGCTGACCTACACGGCTGCAACGTATCATTTTGCAAAGTATTTCTTCGACCAGGAGTGAGGCTACGATCTACGCTCGATGATATGCCCTGGAGTCGGATGGACTCGTCTACCTTTGAAGCTTCCACTAGTCTTCGTTAGTTATCTCATGAGATGGCCTTCAGCCACTTTATTGTAATTCACTATTGTAATAAAGTAATCGATATGAGATTTCGATTAATAAAGCTGTGTGATTGAACTCTCGATATATACGTTGATGTACTGTGTGTGTACCAGCATGATCTTGGGATGGTACGGAAACACTAGAGACTTGGCCGTTTCAGGTCAGGTCACTACATAGTCAATAATCTAGTCCTCACATTGCCATGCAAATTACATTGTAATAAATCTAACACCCATACAGTTCTGGTGTTGATCATGCTTTACCCGTGGAAGAGGTTTAGTCAGCGGGTCTGTCACATTCAGATCCGTGTGCACTTTGTAGATATTCACGTCCTCCTCCTCGACGTAGTCGCGGATGAGGTTGAAGCGTCATTTGATGTGTCTGGTCTTCTTGTGAAACCGTGGTTCCTTTGCTAAGGCAATGGCACCCGTGTTGTCACAAAACAGGGTTATTGGATTCAGTGCGCTCGGCACCACTCCAAGATCCGTCATGAACTGCTTCATCCAGACAACCTCCTTAGCTACCTCCGAGGCGGCCATGTACTCGGCTTCACATGTAGAATCAGCTACGACACTTTGGTTGGAACTGCACCAGCTTACCGCACCCCCATTTAGAATAAATAAGCATCCGGTCTGCGACTTAGAGTCGTCCGGATCTGTGTCAAAGCTTGCATCGACGTAACCTTTTACGGCGAGCTCTTTGTCACCTCCATATACGAGAAACATCTCCTTAGTCCTTTTCAGGTACTTCAGGATATTCTTGACCGCCGTCCAGTGATCCACCCCTGGATTACTCTGGAACCTGCCTGCCATACTTATGGCCAGGCTAACGTCCGGTCTAGTGCACAACATTGCATACATCATAGAACCTATGGCTGAAGCATAGGGGACGACACTCATATGCTCTCTATCTTTATTAGTTGCTGGGCACTGAGTCTTACTGAATCTCGTACCTTGCCAAACTGGCAAGAACCCCTTCTTGGACTGTTCCATTTTGAACCTCTTCAAAACTTTATCAAGGTACGTGCTTTGCAAAAGTCCTATCAGGCATTTTGATCTATCCCTATAGATCTTTATGCCTAGAATGTAAGCAGCTTCTCCTAGGTCCTTCATAGAGAAACTTTTATTCAAGTAATCCTTTGTGCTCTCCAAAAGTTCCACACAGTTTCCAATCAGTAATATGTGATCCACATATAGTATTAGGAACGCCACAGATCTCCCACTCACCTTCTAGTAAATACAGGATTCTCCAACCACCTGTATAAACCCAAATGCTTTGATCACCTCATCAAAGCGTTTATTCCAACTCCGAGATGCTTGCACCAGTCCGTAAATGGATCGCTGGAGCTAGCGCTCTTTGTTAGCATTTTTAGGATTGACAAAACCTTCGGGTTGCATCATATACAACTCTTCCTTAAGAAACCCATTAAGGAACACCGTTTTGACATCCATCTGCCAGATTTCATAATTGAAAAATGTAGATATTAATAACATGATTCGTACGTACTTAAGCATCGCTACGGGTGAGAATGTCTCATTGTAGTCAACTCCTTGAACTTGTGAAAAACCTTTTGCCACAAGTCAAGCTTTATAAACGGTCACATTACCGTCAGCGTCCGTCTTCTTCTTAAAGATCCATTTGTTCTGAATAGCCTTGCGGCCTTTAGGTAGTACTTCCAAAGTCCACACTTTGTTTTCATACATAGATCCTATCTCGGACTTCATGGCCTCCAGCCATTTGTTGGAATCCGGGCCCACCATTGCTTCTTCATAATTCGCAGGCTCATTGTTGTCCAACAACATAATTGATAAGACGGGATTACCGTACCACTCTGGAGCAGTACGCGGTCTCATCAACTTGCGAGGTCCGATAGGAACTTGATCCGGAGTTTCATGATCATCATCATTAACTTCCTCCTCAACCGGCATCGCGACGACAGGGGTTTCCCCTTGCCCTGCGCCACCATCCAGAGGGATGAGAGGTTCGACAACCTCATCAATTCTATCTTCCTCCCACTCAATTCTCTCGAGAGAAACTCCTTCTCAAGAAAAGCTCCGTTCTTAGCAACAAACACATTGCCCTCGGATTTGAGATAGAAGGTATACCCAACTGTCTCTTTTGGGTAACCTATGAAGACGCACTTTTACGCTTTGGTTTCCAGCTTTTCAGGCTGAAGCTTTTTGACATAAGCATCACATCCCCAAACTTTAAGAAACGAAAATTTTGGTCTTTTCCATACCACAGCTGATATGGTGTCGTCTCAACGGATTTCGATGGTGCCCTATTTAAAGTGAATGCAGCTGTCTCCAATGCATAGCCCCAAAACGACAATGGCAAATCGGTAAGAGACATCATAGATTGCACCATCTCTAGTAAAGTTGGATTACGACGTTCGGACACACCATTACGCTGTGGTGTTCCAGGCAGTGTCAACTGTGAAACAATCCCGCATTGTCTCAAGTGAGTACCAAACTCGAAACTCAGATACTCACCCCCACGATCGGAACGTAGGAACTTGATCTTCTTGTTACGACGATTTTCTACTTCACTCTGAAATTGCTTGAACTTTTCAAATGTTTCAGACTTGTGCTTCATCAAGTAGACATAACCATATCTACTCAAATCGTCAGTGAAGGTGAGAAAATAACGATATCCGCCAGGTGCCTCCACACTCATCGGACCACATACATCAGTATGTATAATCTCCAACAAGTCACATGCATGCTCCATTGTTCCGGAGAACGGAGTCTTAGTCATCTTGCCCATGAGGCATGGTTCGCAAGTGTCAAGTGATTCAAAATCAAGTGACTTCAAAAGCCCGTCTGAATGGAGTTTCTTCATGCGCTTTACACCAATATGACCTAAGCGGCAGTGCCATAAAAACATGGTGCTATCATTATTAACCGTACATCTTTTGGTCTCAATGTTATGTACGTCTGTATCATTGCTATCAAGATTTAGTATGAACAATCCTCTCACATTGGGTGCATGACCATAAAAGATATTACTCATAGAAATAGAACAACCATTATTCTCTGACTTAAATGAGTAACTGTCTCGCAATAAACAAGACCAGATATAATGTTCATGCTTAACGCATGAAAGAAATAACAATTATTTAATATCATAACTAATCCCGATGGTAACTGAAGTGAGACTGTGCCGACGACGATCGCATCAACCTTGGAACCGTTTCCCACGCGCATCGTCACTTCATCCTTCGCCAACCTTCGCTTATTCCGTAGTTCCTGTTTTGAGTTGCAAATGTGAGCAACATAACCGATATCGAATACCTAGGCACTACTACGAGAGCTGGTTAAGTACACATCAATAACATGTATATCGAATATACATGATTTTTCCTTGGCCGCCTTCTTATCAGCCACATACTTGGGGCAGTTGCGCTTCCAATGACCCATACCCTTGCAAAAATAGCACTCCGATTCAGGCTTAGGTCCAGCTTTGGGTTTCTTCATTGGATTGGCAACAGGCTTGCCGCTCTTCTTTGAATTACCCTTCTTTCCTTTGTTGTTTCTCTTGAAACTAGTGGTCTTATTCACCATCAACACTTGATGCTCTTTACAGAGTTCTCACTCTGCGACTTTCAGCATCGCGAATAACTCGCCGGGTGACTTATTCGTCCCTTGCATGTTATAGTTCAACACAAAGATCTTATAGCTTGGTGGCTGTGATTGAAGAATTCTGTCAGTGATAGCCTCTTGCGGGAGTTCAATCCCCAGCTCAGCTAGATGGTTTGAGTACCTAGACATTTTGAGCACATGTTCATTGACAAACGAGTTCTCCTCCATCTTGCAAGCATAGAATTTATCGGCGGTCTCATACCTCTCGATACATGCGTTCTTCTGAAAGATAAACTTCAACTCCTGGAACATCTCATATGCTCTATGATGCTCAAAGCGATGTTGAAGTCCCGGCTCTAAGCCATACAAGACTGCACATTGAACTACTGAGTAGTCCTCCTTGCATGCTAACCAAGCGTTTTTAGCATCTCGGTCAGCCGCGGCGGGTGGTTCATCTCCTAGCGCGACATTAAGGACATAATCCTTCTTCCCAACTTGTAGGAGCAACTTAAGATTACGAGCCCACAAAGTTGCTTCCATCATCTTTCAACTTAGCTTTCTGTAGGAACGTATTAAAATTCAGGGTGACTGTCGCGTGAGCCATTGATCTACAACACAAATATATTCAAAATGGACTTAGACTAGGTTCAAGATAATTAGAGTTTAACTAATCAAATTACTTGCTAAACTCACACTCAAAAGGTACATCTCTCTAGTCATTTGAGTGGTTTATGATCCAATTCCACTAGCTCAAGTCCGACCATCACTTGAGTTGAGGATAGTTTCAGTGGTAAGCATCCCTATGCTAATCATATCAACTATATGATTCATGATCGACCTTTCGGTCTCATGTGTTCCGAGGCCATGTCTGCACATGCTAGGCTCGTCAAGCTTAACCCAAGTGTTCCGCATGTGCAACTGTTTTGCACCCATTGTATGTGAACGTTGAGTCTATCACACCTGATCATCACATGGTGTCTCGAAACAACGAATTGTAGCAACGGTGCACAGTCGGGAGAACACAATTTCGTCTTGAAATTTTAGTGAGAGATCACCTCATAATGCTACTGTCGTTCTAAGCAAAATAAGGTGCATGAAAGGATTAATATCACATGCAATTCATAAGTAACATGATATGGCTATCATCATGTGCTTCTTGATCTCCATCACCAAAGCACCGGCACGATCTTCTTGTCATCGGCGCCACACCATGATCTCCATCAACGTGTCGCCATCGGGGTTGTCGTGCTACTCATGCTATTACTACTAAAGCTACGTCCTAGCAATATAGTAAACACATCTGCAAGCACAAACATTAGTTTAAAGACAACCCTATGGCTCCTGCCGGTTGCCGTACCATCGACGTGCAAGTCGATATTAACTATTACAACATGATCATCTCATTCATCCAATATATCACATCACGTCACTGGCCATATCACATCACATGCATACCCTGCAAAAACAAGTTAGACGTCCTCTAATTGTTGTTGCATGTTTTACGTGGTTGCCATGGGTATCTAGTAGGATCACATCTTACTTATGCAAACACCACAACGGGGATGTATGAATTGCTATTTAACCTTTCTCCAAGGACCTCCTCGGTCAAATCCAATTCAACTAAAGTTGGAGAAACCGACACTCGCGAGTCATCTTTGAGCAACGGGGTTGCTCGTAGTGATGAAACTAGTCTCTCGTAAGCGTACGAGTAATGTCGGTCTGAGCCGCTTCGATCCTACAATACCGCGGAATCAAGAAAAGACTAAGTAGGGCAGAAAATCACACATCACCGCCCACGAAAACTTTTGTGTTCTACTCGAGATGACATCTACGCATGAACCTAGCTCATGATGCCACTGTTGGGGAACGTGGTACGGGAAACAAAAAATTTCCTACGCACACGCAATACCTATCATGGTGATGGCCATCTATGAGAGGGGATTTCTGATATACATACCCTTGTAGATCGCACAGCGGTAAGCGTTAAGAAATGCGAACGATGTAGTGGAATAGCTTGCGTGATACAAATCACCGTAGTCGTACTCTTCGTCCCACGGTCTGATCTAGCGCCGAACGAACGACACCTCCGCGTTCAGCACACGTACATCGCGACAATGATCTCGGCCTTCTTGATCCAACAAGAGAGACGGAGAGGTAGATGAGTTCTCCGGCAGCATGACGGTGCTCCTGAGGTTGGTGGTGATCTATTCCAGCAGGGCTGTGCCCGAGCTCCGTAGAAACACGATCTAGAGGAAAAATCATGGAGGTATGTGGCCGGACTGCCGTGGCAAAGTTGTCTCAAATCAGCCCTAATACCTCAGTATATATAGGAGGGAGGGTGAGGGCCCTGCCTTGAGGCTCAAGGGAGCCCCAAGAGGTCGTCCGAATCAAGGCGGAGGAGTCCACCTCCAATCCTAGTCCACCTAGGATTGGAAGGTGGAGTCCTTCCCTTCCTTCCCACCTCCTTTTTTTTATTTTCTTTTGATTTCCTTATCTCCTGAGCATAGGGCTTCTTGGGCATTCCCACCAGCCCACTAAGGGCTAGTGCGGCACCCCTAAGGCCTATGGGCTTCCCCTGGGTGGGCTGCCCCCCCCCCCCCCCCCCCGGTGAACATCCAGAGCCCATTCGTCACTAGCGGTACATTCCCGGTAATGCCAGAAAACTTTCCAGTAATCAAATGAGGTCATCCTATATATCAGTCTTCGTCTCCGGACCATTTCGTAAACCCTCACGACGTCCGTGATCTCATCCGGGACTCCGAACAACATTCGGTAACCAACCATATAACTCAAATACGCATAAAACATCGATGAACCTTAAGTGTGGAGACCCTGCGGGTTCGAGAACTATGTAGACATGACCCGAGGGATTCCTCGGTCAATATCCAATAGCGGGACCTGGATGCCCATATTGGATCCTACATATTCTACGAAGATCTTATCGATTGAACCTCAGCGCCAAGGATTCATATAATCCCGTACGTCATTCCCTTTGTCCTTCGGTATGTTACTTGCCCGAGATTCGATCGTCCGTATCCGCATACCTATTTCAATCTCTTTTACTGACAAGTCTCTTTACTCATTCCGTAATACAAGATCCCATGACTTACACTAAGTCACATTTCTTGCAAGGCTTGTGTGTGATGTTGTATTACCGAGTGGGCGTCGAGATACCTCTCCGTCACACGGAGTGACAAATCCCAGTCTTGATCCGTACTAACTCAACGGACACCTTCGGAGATACCTGTAGAGCATGTTTATAGTCACCCAGTTACGTTGTGATATTTCATACACACAAGGCATTCCTCCCGTGCTAGTGAGTTATATGATCTCATGGTCATAGGAATAAATACTTGAGACGCAGAAAACAGTAGCAACAAAATGACACGATCAACATGCTACGTTCATTAGTTTGGGTCTAGTCCATCACATGATTCACTCAATGATGTGATCCAGTTATCAAGCAAAAACACCTTGTACATAGTCAGAAGACCTTGACTGTCCTTGATCAACTGGCTAGCCAACTAGAGGCTTGCTAGGGATAGTGTTTTGTCTATGTATCTACACATGTATCTAAGTCTTCATTCAATACAATTATAGCATGGATAATAAACGATTATCTTAATACAGGAATTATAATAATAACTTATTTATCATTGCCTCTAGGGCATAATTCCAACACCATGCTATTATCTTGTCAACTTTGGATGTTTTGTATGCATTTTATATCTTTTTTGGGACTAACCTATTAACTCAGTGCCATGTGCCAGTTCCTTTTTTCCGTGTTTTTGACCTTTTTCACAGGAGAATATTAAATGGAGTCCAAACGGAATAAAACCTCCAGAAAGATTTTTTTCAGAACAGAAGATACGCAGGGAACTTGAGAAGAAATGCAAAGGGTCCCGGGGGAGGCCACAAGCCCCCTAGTAGCGGCCTGGGGGGCCTAGCAGGCCTGTGGGCCCCCCGTGGCTCCTTTGCCCTACCTCTGAAACCACGGGAGGGAGCCACGAAAATACTTTTCCGCCGCCGCAAGCTTCTGTCTCTGCAAGATCCCATCTTGGGCACGTTCTGGTGCCCTGCCGGAGGGGGGGATTTGGACACGGGGGCTTCTTCATCAACACCATTGCCTCTCCGATGATGCGTGAGTAGTTCACCACAGACCTTTGGGTCCATAGCTAGTAGCTAGATGGCTTCTTCTCTCTCTTGGATCTTCAATACAAAGTTCTCCATGATCTTCATGGATATCTATCCGATGTAATCTTCTTTTGCGGTGTGTTTGTTGACATCCGATGAATTGTGGATTTATGATCAGATTATCTATGAATCTTATTTGAGTTTCCTCTAATCTCTTATATGCATGATTTCATATCCTTGTAATTCTCTTCGAGTTGTGGGTTTCGTTTAGCCAACTGAATATATAATTCTTGCAATGGGAGAAGTGCTTGGTTTTGTGTTCATAACGTGCGGTGACCTCACCCAGTGACAGAAGGGGTAGCGAGGCACACATCGTGTTGTTGCCGTCAAGGGTAAAAAGATGGGGTTTATATCTATTGCATGAATTTGTCCCTCTACATCATGTCATCTTGCTTAAGGTGTTACTCTGTTTGTTATGAACTCAATACACTAGATGCATGCAGGATAGCGGTCGATGTGTGGAGTAATAGTAGTAGATGCAGAAAGTATCGGTCTACTTGTCTCGGACGTGATGCCTATATGTATGATCATTGCCTTAGATATCGTCATGACTTTGCGCGGTTCTATGAATTGCTCGACAATAATTCGTTCACCCACCGTAATATTTGCTATCATGAGAGAAGCCTCTAGTGAACACTATGGCCCCCGGGTCTACTTCACATCATAGTTTCATCTCTACACTTTTACTTTGTTGCACTTTCCACCTTCAGATCTCACCTTGCAATCAATCGTGAAGGGATTGACAACCGCTTTCTAGCGTTGGGTGCAAGTTTGCTGTTTTTGCGCAGGTACTTTGGAGACTTGCCTTGATACTCCTACTGGATTGATACCTTGGTTCTCAAAACTGAGGGAAATACTTACTGCTACTATGTTGCATCACCCTTTCCTCTTCAAGGGAAAAACCAAATCAAGCTCAAGAGGTCGCACGGGGCAAGGCCCTGACACCCCTGATACCGACCGAATGTGTCAGGATAGCACCAGGGTAGCAAGGCAGCTTTGTGACCGGTAAGTCTCCTCAGGCGCGATGCTCAGGAGCCCCCTTAGACATTCAAGCGGTTGTGCGTCGCCTAGACCCGGTCCCTCACATTTCCCAACCGTCGTTTCTTGCGACCGAATGGACCAACGCATCTACGGGGTCAAGCCCTACCACCCCTGATAACGACCGAATGCCCGTGGACGGCATCAAGAATGGCACGCGGCCTTATGACCGGTAAGTCCCCCGAGGCTAGATGCTCATAAGCCCCCTTTTGATGCTCTAGCGGCCCCCATTTCATCCTGTTGATTGTGGCCTTGGCAAACCACGGGGCCTCCCCAGGTCCCGCGATGTGGTGATGTGCACCGACCGGAGCCCTCGAGCGGGGTGGGGGGTGGGGGGTGGCAGATCGCCCAAAGATGCAAGCAAGGTAAGATGTCATATCGCCGAATGGATGCAGCAGAAGTTATGGAAGCATGCATAAATGATATGATGGGGAGAGGTGTGCCCTCAACAGTTGAAGTTTATGCGGCCAACAGACACCCCTAGAGCAGTGAATCAAAAAACTACTTCGCATACCTTCTTCGCGCCTGAGGGGCGCCTCGTGAGGCCCGACCCTCGGCACCCACACCAGCGTCGTAGTCGCCGCGGGTGACCCACGCCACTTGTGTCTCGTTGCTTTCTCTGACTTGTCCTCCTGAGGCCTTGGACCCGGTTCTTCGCAGTTCCTCCGCAGGGGCGGCGGCTGGCCTCGTGCCCCGCGGCTTGGGGGCGCCTCCCTACCCATGCCTCTTGGGCCCAGTGCTCCGCTAGTGGGATCCTGAGGGTCCGGCTCAAGGGGGACCGCGAGAGCGTTCCTTACTCCTGAGGAGGACTGACGCCTGGGATGGACGCTTGAGGCTCTTCCTCGACGGGAGGGTCAGGTGGTGTTACATAACACGATACGTAAGGCTCCACGTATGTGTTCAATCGACCTCCAAGACCGTTCAGCAGCGCGACGGCGGCGGTCCCTCTCTGCGGTGTTGGGAGGTCCCACCGGTCGCGTTGCTCGGAGTTGTTCTTGCGATGGGCCTCCGCACGAAGTCGCTTGCTTCTGTTGCCGCCGTTGGGTGGTCCCAACATTGCCCGGTGTAGACTCCCCCCTTGGTACCCTGGCGTGTCTTCATCGCCATAGTTCGCCCGCACCGATGCCTCCGCCACCCCTGGTTGCGCCTGAGGGAGCGCTCCAACCTAGGCGCCCCGGGTTGTCCAGGCCTGACTTGGTCTTGCTGATGCGCACCGGTGTGTGCATCGAACGTCCTGCCATTCTGTTTGCACCCCTGGTGGTCGCCGGCATGCTACACCTCGGGACCGGCCACCGGAATCGGGAGGAGGAGGAAGGCAGCATGCGACGCGTCTCTCTCGACCCTGCCTAGCGCAGGAAGGGCCCCATCGCCTGTAGGCCCGGGGACCGGCACGAGGTGCAAGCCCCTGGCGCCTAGCGCCTGCGGACTTGAAGAAGAGTGGGGTCGGATGGCCTTCTGGGCGATGGCGATCAGGTTTGTGATGTGGTCCGCTCAGGCATCGAAGCCCCCTTGCATCGGTCGTTGGCAGAGCATCTCACTCGCCATCTGCAACGCATCATGCACGCTGAGGTCCCCCAAGTTTATGTGGCGCATCGTGGACGCCGGGGGCGTTGCCCAGCCGCCATGCGCCTGGGTGGCCCGGGTGGTGGCGACGGTGGAGATGATGTTGACGATCTGGTATGAGCCGCCTGGTACCACAATGCCGGTACACGTGCTTTTCGACGCTGTGGTATGATGGTTGGAATCCAGCTCGACGAGGCTCGAAGAAGCTTGCTGGGCCCCGGTCATCGGAGCAGCGGGGCTTAGGGAAGACGAAGCTCGGAGAAGACCTTGACACGCCCCCTACCTGGTGCGCCAAATGTCGGATTTCGGGCTCCGCAAAACCCTAAATATTTGAACTCAGGGGCTTGTACGAAGATCTCTCGCGGGATCGCCTCACCTAACTTGCTACTCGCTGGGGATAGCAGAGGACTCACTCGATGGTGAGGAAGACACACAACATGGCAATTTTACCCAGGTTCGGGCCGGCCTGAAGCGTAATACCCTACTCCTGCTTTGGTGGATTGCCTCTTGTGGAGATTGGTGGATGAACTAGTACAGTGTTACATGGCCTCCGGATGCTGGGTGGCCTTTGTGTGGTGCCAGTGGGCGAATGAATGATCGGATCCCCCTCTATGAAGTAACCTACCCTCTATATATAGTGGCGTCCCCGGTCCTCCTCCCTTATCGTTTCGGCGGGAAGGGATCCCACAACAATGAATTTTAAAGGGGTACAAGGGAATATGCTTCCCCTGTCCTAAAGTAGTCTTCGCGTGCAAAGCGACTGTCAACGTAGCACGGACGGGTCCAGGGTTGACGTCCGTCCTGGTGGCGGGCGGTGGTGGCCTTGTTGCACCAGAATGGAAACCTTTGGGAGATGCCTTCGAGACTTGTGTGCATCCTTGCCCCCTTTGCACTGAAGGGGGAACTACACCGTCCTGTTGTCTGCTGCTCGCCTGTCCTTCCCCCACGTCATCCTCGACTCTTGAGGCCGGGTCTCGCCTCGGAATATCCGCCGCTCCAGAGGCGTCATGAGGAGCCCCCCCGCGGGTCTTGATGTTGTTCCTCCTTGCGAGGCTTGGCCCCTCGGGAGGGCCTTGCCTTGAGTGGTGCCGCGCATGGTGATTTTTGGTCGATGAAGTGGGCCAGCCCTAGGACGCGAGCATGCAGGTGTGGGTACCCCCATTCCCAGAATGTCCACAGATACGTGTTGATGTTGTATTTCTCAAATGAACGGATCTTATAGTCAAAACCATTAGTGGATTGTCTCAATTTGGTGTCCATAGACTCTAAATTAGCCTACACAACTTTAATACAAAATGGTTGTTGCATTAGCCGCAAATTAGACCAAGAAATGAAATGGTCCATTATTGATAATTACCGTTTGTTTGAACCAAGAGATGAAACCGGGATACCACCTCCATGCTTTGCCAGAAGCTCATACTCTTCGACGGAATCAATTTGGATGACCTCTCCATCCGAGAATTTGGTGACGTATCGACTCTATGAAGTATACGGGAATAAGAGAAGTTGAAAGGAATTATAAGTTGCGGAAAAATATACCGACAACTTACTCGATGTACGACCGCACTTGTGTTATGTTTTTGAAGATATACAATGAAATGGTCGGCCATTCTTCGACATCTAATGTTATTGGTTTCAAAGCACGGGCTGGTGCGAGCTTCCCTTTGAATAGGCTGAGGTTGGCTCCACCTTTTTTAGAGTCGCCATCATTGTACCGAGGCTTCAGATTATGCAAATGATGATTTTTGGCTTCGTAGTGTGTTGTAACAAAGTTTGTCACCTTCTTAGTAATGAATGCCTCGTCCATTGATGCTTCAATTCTACGTTTATTTTTACATTTATCTCGAAGTGTCTTGTGCATAGTCTCAGTTGCAAAACACCAACGACTTTGACGAGCCCACCTAATCTTGCCTCGGTCGGGAGATGTAACATCAAATGTTGCATTGGATTAAAGAAGCCCGGTGGAAAGATCTAATCTAACTTGCAGAGCAACTCCGACGTTAACTCCTTGTCGGGGCAACGAATGCACCAGACACCCATGGGACCGAAGGATCCCTTTACGGTTTGACAGGGGAGAGAGTTGCACCAAGAGCAGAACTAACAACCAAGCACAAGGGCGATTTACCCAGGTTCGGGTCGCTTGGAAGCGTAAAACCCTACTACTGCTTTGTGTGTGTATTTGTGTTCTAGGGATCGAGCTATAGGACCGCCATTGCGTGAACAACTGCTACCAAATGTGGCTCTAAAAACCCCAGCGGTTGTGTATGGGAAGCTATGCCAGTTCGGGGATGGCTAGCTCCGGAATAACTAAGCATGTTTAAGTGCATGCCCTGGGCCTCCTTTTGTAGGTCAAAGGGGTTACCAACAGTGGCGGCACAAGACCCCCACGGGGTGCATAGTAAAATAGTGCACCTACGGGACGTACGGCTAAGTACAGTGTCACTGGCATCTAGAAAGGCGCATTGAATGTTTTGTCACGTGTCCTAGACCCTGTGCACCACGGGGGAGCGACACGTGCTATTTGCACTGTGCAACCCTAGAAGTCGCTCGACATGTTTCCTAGCGGATCGACACGTACCGAGGATAGCTGGTCGTTGCATTGGAGTGGGATCTTGCCGGGGGCTTGTCTTGTCGGGGCTTCGCTACCTCCTACCCTGGCAAGGATCTTGTCGGGGCCCCTTCCTTCAGTATTTAGTCTTCTGGACTTGGATTTCTTCTTGGTGGTCTGCTGCAGTCTCCCGGCAAGCCTTGCCGCGGGTGTGGTTGCAACTGCCTGTGCACAAGTAAGGGGCACTAAAGGCCCATTCTTTAGTGCACAGACACGAGCCCCCAGGCCTAATCCATACACGAGTGCGAGGCGTTGTTGGGCTAGGCCCAAATAGTGCATGGGCAGTTGTGGCTGAGATCTGCGGGTGGCAATTTTACCGTTACTGCGCCCGTGCCTTTCCACGGCACGGTTGAATGCGCAACGTGGGGGTCATGAGCATAGTGGTAGAAACACCCACGCACGTGCAGGGGTACTTTTGGGCCTGCGAAGGGGCGGCTCTGCGTCCTCCATATAAAGGGGAAACCGCAGAGGCACCTGCCCATTATTCCCTATTCTTGTCCAATCTCGAAATTGTCGTCGTATTCGTGCTCTGAGCACGAAGTAGAGCTCCTCCACCTTTCTACCGCCTCCAATCTCTCACTTCCTTCGGCCTCCGCTCCCCCCCGTTGCCATGGCACCGAAGCCAAGCAAGGGGAAAGACGTCGTCACGGAAGGCGATTTGGCGAAGATGCGGAAGAAGCTTGACGTCTTCCCCCCAGGGATGGATGTGGGTACCCTATTGGACCGGTACCTGCTCATGTGGTCGAGGAAGACGAAGGCGCATCCCGCTACCCGCGTGCGTCCAGGTTCTGCCAGCGGTGAGCCAAACAGTTACCCTTTCTTCACGGATTATTTTTACTACAGCCTTTGTCCTCCCTTCTCCGACTGTTGGAAATATGCCCTAGAGGCAATAATAAATTTGTTATTATTATATTTCCTTGTTCATGATAATTGTCTATTATTCATGCTATAATTGTATTAACCGAAAAACGTAATACATGTGTGAATACATAGACCACAACATGTCCCTAGTGAGCCTCTAGTTGGCTAGCTCATTGATCAATAGATGGTCTGATTTCCTGATCATGGACATTGGATGTAATTGATAACGGGATCACATCATTAGGAGAATGATGTGATGGACAAGACCGAATCCTAACAATATCACTAGATCGTATTGTTCGTCCGCTACAACTTTTCTAATGTCAAGTATCATTTCCTTAGACCATGAGATTGTGCAACTCCCGGGTACCATAGGAATTCTTTGGGTGTATCAAAGGTCACAATGTAACTAGGTTATTATAAAGGTGCACTATAGGTATCTCTGAAAGTGTCTGTTGGGTTGGTACGCATCGAGACTGGGATTTGACACTCCGTGTGACAGAGAGGTATCTCTTGGCCCACTCCGTAATCCATCATCATAATGATCTCAATGTGACTAAGGAGTTAGCCACGTGGATGATGAATTACGGAACAAGTAAAGAGACTTGCCGTCAATGAGATTGAAGAAGGTATAGGGATACTGACGATCGAATCTCGGGCACGTATCATACCGGTAGACAAAGGGAATTGTATACGGGATTGATTGAATCCCCGACATCATGGTTCATCCGATGAGATCATCGTGGAACATGTGGGAGCCAACATGTGGTTACCGAAGGTTGTTCAGAGTCCCGTATGAGATCCCGAACGTCACGAGGAGTTCTGGAATGGTCCGTACATAACCATTCTGTCAAATTCCACATACACAAATTCGGTTTCACCAACTTCCACACTTGAGACCCATCGAGTTTGACCTCACACAGAAACCCTAGCCATTCCCACTAAATCGGTGCAACAGAATCCATATCGGTGCTACCGAGTTTAGTGTGACCAACATTCTGTTGCCTCGGTACACAAAATTAGAATTCCAATGTTTGAGTATTGGTGCCACCGAGTCTGGCCATCTGACCGTTAGCCACCTTTTCGATGCCACCGAGATGTGTTAATCGTACCACCGAGATTCCAAAGTTACTACCTTTGTGTGAATCGAAACCACCGAGTTTGTAACTTCGGTTGCACCGAGTTTGCCACTTTAGGTGTAACTGTTGGATTTTGTGTGCTGCCTATATATACCCCTTCACCCACCTCTCACTCATGGGAGAAGCACTCAGACCACACACTTCATTGCCAGATCCATTTCCTGAGAGAGAACCACCTACTCATGTGTTGAGACAAAGATATTCCAATCCAACCATTTTAAACTTGATCTCTAGCCTCCCCAAAGAGCTTTCTACCAAATCAATCTCTCCTACCAATGCATATTCTGTGAGAGAGCGATTTTATGTTGAGGAGACTATCTTTAGAAGCACAAGAGCAAGGAATTCATTGATCTAGCACATCTATTAACTTTTGGAGGGTGGTGCCTGCTAAATTGGTTAGGTGTCGCTTGGGAGCCTCCTAATTCGTGTTGTGGAGTTGAAACAGGATGTTTGTAAGGAAAAGGATATTGCCTACTTTGTGAAGATCTACCGTGAGTAAGGCTCGTCCTTCGTGAGCAGAAGCCATAGTGGAGTAGACAAGGCCACTTCTTTGTGGACCCCTTGTGGGTGGAGCCCTCTGTGGACTCTCGCAGTCGTTACCCTCCATGGGTTGAAGTCTCCATTAACATGGATGTATGATAGAGCCACCTATCGTAACCATGCCAAAACTCATTGTGACAACCTCTTTGCATTTGTTCTCCTAAACTCTACTCCTTTACATGTGCAAGGTCTTTACTTTTCCGCTACCATATATGTTGACTAGCATGTGTAGGGTGCACTAGACTTGATGGAACTGCTGAATTTCTGCCTTCCTTGAAATTGGGTTAGTCTAGGAAATTTATCTTGACAAGTAGTCTATTCACCCCCCCCCTCTAGACACATCTTCTATCGATCCCTCAATTGGTATCAAGCGAGGTCTCCAAAACCTTGGTTTGGTCACCATTGGAGGAAGATGAGTGTGGCTATTTTCGGGATTTTTAGTTGTAGAGTGCCTATTCTTGATGGGGAGCACTTTAGACAATGGAAATATGAAATGCTTGATATATTTGATGAGTTCAATTTGCGCAAGTACGTTGAATATCCCTATGCGCCTCCCATTGATCCTATACATCATTCTCATGATGATGAAATTGATATGCTTGGAAATCTTAAAACTGTCAATCAAATCATTAGAGAATTACGAAGAAATGTGCTTATTCAGTTGGAAAACTTTGAGTGTGCTCATACTTTGTGGAAAGACTTAGAGAAAAGATATCTAGATTATTCCTTGAAAAATCATGATATCATTTTCCACAAATGAATTTCTTTTCACAAAATGAAGCCAACCGATCCTAATTTTGATAAATGCCTATTTGATCTTCGTGACCTCATGTGTGCCAAATGAGATGTCAACACTATTAACAATATCATTGTTGAAGCCATTCGAATGCATAAACATGAACATTGTCATAGTCAAAATTCTGATGAAACTCTTGTTTCTTATGAGGGAACTTCATCGGATGATGATTATGTGGAGCATGGCTACTACAATGAAGATAGGACTTTGACATCGAGTATGAGAAGACCATGAGGAACCTTAGTATTATGGGAAACCTTAGAGACTACATGGACGATGGAAAGGAGTGGGTTCTCGACAGTGGATGCACCGATCACATGACCAGAGATAAAGATATGTTCCATGAGATTACACCAAACTGTGGACCGAAGGTATGTGACTTTTGGAGATAAATCCAAGGGTAAGGTACTTGGTCTTGGTAAGGTGGCCGTATCTCATGATAGTTCCATTCAAAATGTCATGCTTGTTGAATCCCTTGGCTACAATCTTGTTTCCATATCTAGACTAGCAGGCTTTGGTTTCAATGTGCTATTTACAAAAGTTGACTGCCGAGTGTTTCGTAGCGACAACCACAACATTGTCTTTACTCGTTTCTGTTGAGGTAACCTATACATTATTGATTTCTCTAAGATATCCAAACCTCGTACAAGTCTTATTGCAAAATATTCTAAAGGTTGGTTATGGAATAGAAGGCTAGGACATGTTGGTATGCGTAATCTTGACAAACTTATCAAAGGTGATCATATTCTTGGTGTTAAAGATGTTATCTTTGACAAAGCTTGTAGTTCTTGTCAAGCAGGAAAGCAAGTTGGTGGAAGTCATCCCGTGAAGAACATCATGACTACTAGAAGACCACTCAAGATGCTTCACATGGATCTCTTTGGTCCCAATGCTTATAAGAGTCTTGGTGGAAATTCTTATGGTTTAGTCATTGTTGATGAATTTTCCATATTTATGTGGGTGTTCTTTCTTGATGATAAGTATGGGTAAAAAATATCTTCAAGAACTTTGCTCAGAAAGCTCAAAATTAGTTTGGAGTGAAGATCAAGAAGGTTCGGAGCGACAACGGAACGGAGTTCAACAACACGAATGTGGATACTTTTATTGACGAAGTAGGTATCTCACATGAGTTCTCGGCGACGTACACACCTCAACAAAATTGAGTTATTGAGAGGAAGAACCGGACTATCATAGAGATGGCGAGAACGATGCTTGATGAATACAAGACTCCAAGACACTTTCGGGCACAACCATGGAAGCAGCTTGCCATGCCATAAACCGATTTTACCTGCACAAGCTTCTCGGTAAAATGGCATACGAGCTACTCACCGGTAAAAAAACCCAAGTTGGATACTTTCAGGTATTCGGATCTAAGTGCTATATTCTTGATAAGCATCATCGCTCTAAATTTGAAGCTAAATCTTAAGGTTTCCCACTGGGTTACAGATCGAACTCTCACACTTACTGTGTCTACAACAATTTCACTCGAAAAGTTGAATAGACGGTAGATGTGAAGTTTGATGAGACTAACGGTTCGCAAGTCGAACAATTGAAAAATGAAGTAGGAGATAAGGAACCTTCGGAAGCTATCAAAGACTTGTCCATTGGCACGATTTGTCCCATAGAGGTGAAGGAAAGCACTTCATCAATTCAAGTGGAAGATCCTACTTCGCGTCAAGGCGAACCACAAAACAACATGGAAGCATCCACAAGCGTTAAACGACATGATGAAGAAAAGGAAGAAGAACATCTTGATGATACACCTCAACCTTCCTCAACACCACGTCAAGGAGATGACAACGTGAAACATGATGATGATGAAGAATAAGCTCCACCATCCAACAAGAAGAAGTTGTCAAGAGTTAGAGCACGAGTGGACATAGATCATTCGTTGAATCAAATCTACGGTGACATAAAAACTGGGAGAATCACTGAGTCTAAATTTAGTTTCGCAAACTTTTGCGAGCATTTTTATTTTGTCTCTAGTATTGAACCTTTGAAGGTTGACTAAGCCCTTCAAGATCCGGATTGGGTGAACGCCATGCACGAAGAGCCACACAACTTTGAGAGGAACCAAGTATGGACACTTGTTCAAAAGCTCGAAGGCGAGCAGAATATCATTGGTACAAGATGGGTGTTTCGAAACAAGAAAGATGTAGATGGACAAATTGTATGCCAGAAGGCACGTCTCGTAGCCCAAGGATACACACAAGTCAAAGGTATGGACTACAGTGAGACATATGCTCCTGTTGCTAGACTTGAAGCCAATCACATTCTTCTAGCTTACGCCAATCACCATGATATAAATCTTTACCAAATGGATATCAAAAGTGCCTTTCTCAATTAATAAATTGAGGAGGAAGTTTATGTTAAACAACCTCCTGAATTTGAGAACCCTAAGAAACCTAATCATGCCTACAAATTTCGTCAAGCTTTATATGGTCTAAAACAAGCCCCTAGAGCTTGGTACAAATTCCTAATGAAGTTTCTCATTGAAAAGGGTTTTGAGATTGGTAAAATTGATGCCGCCTTATTCACTAAAAGAGTTAATGGAGAACTATTTGTTTGCCAAATATAGGTGGATGATATTATCTTTGGTTCTACTAACCCACATTTTAGTGAAAAGTTTGGAAAGTTGATGTCACAGAAGTATGAGATGTCCATGATGTGTGAACTCAAGTTATTTCTTGGATTACAAATCAAACAATAGAGAGAAGGTACATTGATCTCTGAAACCAAGTACACCAAGGACTAAATCAGAAAGTTCAAGATGCAAGAATACAAAGGTATGAGAACCCCCATGCCTACTAGTGGACATCTTGACCTCATTGAGGAGGACAAACTAGTTGATCAAAAGGTTTATCGATCAATGATTGGTTCATTGCTATATTTATGTGCCTCCCGTCCTGACATCATGTGGAGCATTTGCATGTGTGCGCGATACCAAGCAGCACCCAAAGAGTGTCATCTATTGGCTGTAAAAAGTATAGTGAGATACCCTATACATACACCAAACTTTGGCATATGGTATCCCAAGGGATCTTCTTTTAATCTTGTTCGCTATTCGGACTCAGACAATGCCCGTGACAAGGTTGATAGAAAACCGACTTCAGGTACATGTCAATTTCTTGGGAAATCTATGGTGTCTTAGTGATCCAAGAAACAAAACTCGATACCTTATCTACTACCGAAGCTAAATACATTGCCGCTAGATCATGTTGTGCACAATTACTTTAGATGACACAAACGCTGAAGGATTATAGCATTCATGTTAGAAATGTTCCATTGTTATGTGATAATGAAAGTGCTATTAAGACTGCCTATAATCTTGTGCAACATTCTAGAACAAAACACATCCAAGTGCGACATCATTTCATTCGTGATCATGTTTGTAAAGGAGATATGGATCTCAAGCATGTTCATACTGACAAACAATTAGGTGATATATTTATAAAGCCACTTGATGAGAAAGTGTTATGTCATTTGAGGAGTGAGTTGAACATCATTGATGCTTCGAACCCAAGCTGGACTCACTCGGATGCATGAGGGGCATGATCCTAATTTCCCATTCCATGATGCCATTGACATTCCTATATCTTGGAAACTATGCTCCCTTGTATTGCATCTAACCTTTTGTGGGTACTTGGAAGAAATACACTCCAAAATATTGCAATGTACTCACATCGAAAGCAATCTTGACATGGCCAAGTATCAATAATCTTTTCTTCGGAGATGGAGGAAGAAGACAACAAAATCATATCCTTGACAATTCCATGATATTGAATTTCACACTTGTCATTTGGATATATTATGTTCTTCCTTGCTTGACTAACCATTGTAGGTGAAAAGTGAACCAAAACAACATGGATTGCTATCTACTCAAGATGATCTTCATCACCATTGAGCATCCACAACAAGTTCACCTACATGCCATGTCATCAACATCATTCGAAGGTATCTACTCATATCCTTGATAAAGCTTTACACCAATTCATGAGGTAAAGCAACTCAAGTGATATGAAGACATTGAAATACTTAATCAAAAATGGTAACCCTATTTTTGTGCTTAACGATGAGTATGACCTATAATCAAGCATCCTTGCTTGACTCCTCAAGTCAAATACTCTAATATAGGTGGCGTAGTCACCGCCCCACATCTATGATCAATCATTCTTTTGGAACGATTCAACTCTCATTTAAATGTTTGTATATTAGTTTTTCAATTTTTTTTGCTCCTACCTTATGTTTTCCTTTCGCCTTTTTCTCTTTCACAATTGGTATCATGAAATAATTCTTCCGATTTTACCTGCCTTTTCCAATTAAGGAGTTGAATTTCATTGCAACTCGGTCACACCGATCTCGGAAACTCGGTCCAATAGATTTCTCCCCGAGGCCTGATTCTCATTCTCGGTTCTACATAAACAATTTTTCTCGGTGACTCCGATATTAAAATTGCCTTAGCTTTTCTGATATTCTCTTTTCAGTTTTTGCCTTAAGCGGAGAAAGACTATCAATGATCCCATGTTTCACTGCCTCCTAACATCTTATTGAAAATTTTCTAAGACAAAATCCGTTTTAGCTTTATTTCATCTAGGGCAAGAAAACTTCTATTGGGGGAGAAAAATCTTAGTCATCCCATACAATATAAGAGGGAGAATTATATAGGGTCCCTAACATAGGGGGAGATAGTTCAAGGAACTCTTATCCATATCAAAGGGGGAGAGCATTCAATGATCCCTACGAACTATCTAAGGGGGAGAAAACACAAATTCAAGGAACCCTTATAAAAGAGAGAAGTTGTGGGGACCCCGACTAGCAAGTCGAGTTCGTCGTGCCTAGTGACCCCAAGGATCAATGTTCACTGAACATGGATACTGAATAATAGAGTCTTACATCCAAGTACCGAAATTATTACATCAAATGACCAGAAGGTCGGGTTCAAAAGCAAGGCCTAAAGACAAATTAAACAGATACATCGAGTAGCGGAAACTCGTAAGGGCTAAGCGGTGCCCATGCCATCAAGCCTACACCGACAGGCATTCTGACTTGGACGCGTCCTAGATCGCAGGTTCGTCTCCGACGGCGTACTCGTCGCCAAACTCCGGTCCTTCCATGTCTGGTCAATAATATAACCAGTGGCAAGCCAATGAGTACTTTGAATGTACTCGCAAACAGCCCATGATATGAACATTTATAGCGAAGAATAACAGTAACATATATCTTTGGTGGAATGCAATTTGGTGGAATGATCAGGTATATGCAACAAGTTAAAGAATTACTCTTGAAGAACAGGTTACAGATATCGACATATCTGACCCAAGGGCTGAACACACGGGTTCACCCTATATGCCAAGTCATCGGACTTGTCATAACCTCAATGTATTAATGATGGCTAAACCATCCAGGTTTACCCTATATGTCAAGTCACCGAACTTGATCATATTATTGTGATTATCATAACAACACCTTTTTAACACCACACACACACACTTTTGGTTATTGCGGAAACGCTGGACGTAGTTTAAGCAGCACCACCCAACTGTCCTTGACCATGGACACGGCTATTCGAATAGTTTACACTCTACAGAGGTAGTACGCTGGACCCACGAGAAACGTGAAACTTCCGTGTCATCGACTACTCGCGGTATATCACATATACCCGAGGTAAGTACCCGATCATCATCTTTCCCCTGACGATACTAGACAAGGAGGTCCACTCGATTGGTACCCATCCCACATGTTGTACGTCTTACGAGCACCGACTCTGGACAGTATCAACCATGCAGGGACCAACGGTGTGCGTGGAACTCATAATAATGGCATAGTCGTCCTACCTGGCACGACCCCATCACGAGAGTGACACCGATCACTCCCGCCCTAGTAATGTGGCTCTTTGTTAGTACCAACCAGAGTAATCTACAAAGCCCCGTCCCATAAAGGGGTATCGTGGTCGTACTGGTAAGGTTGGGACGGTCGACACATCATAATTATAATCCCATTTCCGAAACCATACTCACACAAAAACACCGGTGCGTCACTTCACCAAAAGTGGTCACCTACTCATCATCACCCTCGGGCATTAGTGGCACCTGACGGGGTTTTTATAAACTCTTTATTTAACTCATCATCATGCTTGTGATAATATGCTCTATCTTTACTTGTCAGCATGGTATAACATGACCCTCAAGGGGTAGGGTCAAGCTCAATGCAATGATCTTACTCTACTAGTCAACATGACAGTAGCATGATCCTCATAAGTGGTAGGGTCAAGCTCATCATGTTTGTGCTCCGAGGAGCAACATGAATAACATCATCAACATGCAAGGGCTTTGAAGAAGCCTCCGGTGCCATCACCACAATGATGAACCGGCATCGTGATCACATGCCACGGAAAAATACCAACTATACTAGCATGCAACAATGTTTATGCTCAAGTCATGGTCAAAGGGCTGCTTTCATTGGTCAGTTAGGTATCTGGGGTCTTCGAGGTCTTCCGCTCCGGATCCTCCGTCACTCGGTAACTCTACCGTCGAGAAAGGAATAAATAAATAATAGCTCACACCAAAACAGATCACAAGGTGCTTTTGAACAATGTTGCAAAGTTTGAATAAATTCAGTTTATTATTTTGGAAAATGTTTCTTATGGTTTTTTATTTAAAAGCAAACAGAAGCAAACAAATGATTTTAATATCATTTTATTATACCAAAATAGTTTCTGTTTTTGATAAATGTCAAACACTACAGAATCAATTACTACACATTTCTAGAAAATTACTGGTGGAAGAATCATGTTTTTCTACTGGCTAAATATTTTTGTAAAAATCATTTAAGTGGCAGGTTAAAAATAAAAAGAAAAAGGCCAGGAGGAAAAGATCCAGCCGGCCTAGCCAGCAGGCCTGGCCACCAGGCGCGCGCGGGCCAGGTTCAAACCTGACCTGCGGGCCCCTGGGTCAGCGTCAGCGGCTGCGCGCGCTGGCTGCCCCTGGACACCGACAGGTGGGCTCCACCTCTCGGGTCCTTCTCCTACCTCCGGCCAGAGAGGTGGAGTCGGACGCCGGCGAGGCTGCCGCTGTCCTCAGGCCAATCTAGGAGCGGGAACGGGTCCCTCGTTCCTCCGCCTACCTGCTCGTGGTCGGGACGTCACCGGAGGTGGTCTGGGTCGCCGGCGATGAGGTGATCATGGCGGAAGGGTTTCGGGTCGGCGTCGAAATACTGGCTAGAGGCACGGATTCGCTTGGGCAAGTTGGGGGAAATGGTCCTGGCGTCAAGGGGAATGCAATGGGAGGTCGGGCAGCGCAGGAGCCGACGTGTAGCTAGAGATCGACCGGAGCTCCGAGGCAGAAGGGCCTCGGTCGATCTCGAGCACTGGGGCTCTGCGAGCTCGATTGGGTGGCTAGGGGGTGTCTACTGGTTGTGCTGAAGCTGCTTGGAGGGTGCTGAGGTGCCGGGGGGGCTATTTATAGGCCAGCGACGGTGAGCCGACTCGGGCGCGCCGGTGACTCACCGTGGCGCGCGTGCGGGCACAGTGAGGTGCTGGCCGCGAAACCACGGGTTCGGGACGTGGTTTAGGACCTCCTGGTGCATCGGCCGCAGAGGGAAAGCAAGTGGGGTCGAGCCGCAGCGACCGTGCATGCTCGACCGTGTCGGGCGCGCACGGGCACGCGACGCCTGAGCTCTTGCGTGAGGGGAGAGGGTCCCTGGGGGTAGCTTTGCACTGAATGGTTGTCGGGGGAGCGTTTGGACATTACTGGGGAGGTTGGGACTGGCCGGCGCGTCGTCCCCTTACTGAAGGCTCTCTGCAGCGCGCCCAGAGCGCAGTTTTGGCATGCCACGGCATGCTGGCTCGCTCTAGGGCACTAGGGACGTGTCCTCCATGTCCTAATTGTTGCTGGGAATGTACCTAGCCGTTGTGGGTTACTGGGAGCTCGAGCTGGTCAAGGGAGCAAGGAACACTAGTGTTGCGAGTACTGCCCTGCGGCTCAAATTGAAGTTCTTGTCACTTGTGCTTGGAGTTGGGGAGGGGCTGATTTACTGGGTGCTCAGGGTATTCTGGGGCTCTAACCCACCAATTTTGGGGCCTTGCCATTGGGTAAAACAGTGGCTAGGAGGGTTTTTACCTTCCTGTCAGTAGGTGTTCGACAGTGACTTGGGGTGCTTCCACTCCACCACAGGAACTGAAACTTAACAGGTTTGGTCTTGGGGTAAAAACACGGGGTTTCACCAAATTTGAGCTCCATTGAACAAGTTTGGCTTTGTAAACTTGAAAATGCCTCAAAATGACCAGTACTGTCCTTTACAAAGGAAGTGTGGTCAATCAGAGTCTCACAAATCCCATCTTTGGTGTGGAGTCCTCATTTGGGGTGTCTAACACCTCTGCAAAGTTTCAGCTCCATTGGAGAAACTTTGCCATGTAGAGTTGTTCCAACTCTTCTTTGGACAGAGAGGGTTTTGGGCTCATTAGGTGCACTTCCCCACCTAGGATCAAGGTGAGATTTTATGTGAGCACCTAATATGGCTTGGGAGGGCTCCTGTAATTTTATGGGAATTTACTGAAATAATTTCCTTTGGAAACATCTCAAAAAAGCTAAAATAGACAAAAATGGTTTTCAGGGTTTTACTCAAATAATATTAATATAAAATAGGGTTGAAAATCTTATATATGGAAAATATATGTCCTTCTGAGCTTCCATGAATTTACTCAGAATTTTCTAAGATAGGAAAGTAATTTTCCTTGTGGGAATATCATTCCTGGCCTTAGAAACAGACATAAATATAAAATAGGAAAATAGTATTTTAAATCACCAATTAATGTTTTTAATGAATGAAAATAATATGTGAATCAGATCACCAACTTTGGTTGGAAGTGCCACTTGGCTTCAAGAGCTAGTAGTGTATCCCAACATGATGAAGGTGACCTTGATATAAAGGAAAAGGGTTTTTGAAGAGAGCAAAATAAAAAGTTTTGCATGGGTTTGAGTCAGCAAACAAGCAAGCATTCACTCAAACAAGGGTTGCTATTGCACTCACAACATTATTTGAAAAAGTTTTAACAAGCTCTGATTTTTGCAACCTAAAATACATGTGGTGAAAAACAGGGTGTGACAGACCTATCCCTCTTACAAGAATCTCGTCCCTGAGATTCCTAAGCTAAGCGTTAAATAGCTCGGGAAATTCTGATCGGAGACAGTCTTCACGTTCCCACGTGGCTTCCGCTTCGGTATGGTTGCTCCACTGAACCTTGAAAAACTTGATGGTGCGGCTTCTGGTGCAACGTTTAGCTCCATCCAAAATGCGGATCGGTTTCTCGCGGTAGGTAAGGTCCGGTTGAAGGTCAATAGCTTGATGATCAATGTCCTTGTAAAGATCGGGACGGTTCGGCACTTGTAAGCACTTCCGGAGCAGTGACACGTGGAACACGTTGTGCACACCCGAAAGCTCAGGAGGTAGCTCCAACTGATAAGCTACTTCCCCGCGCCTTGCCGTGATCTTGAAGGGTCCAATGAACCTTGGAGCTAGCTTCCCCTTGACGTGGAAACGCTTGGTCCCCTTGAGAGGCGTGACTCGCAAGTACACCTCGTCTCCGGAAACAAACTCCACATTTCTGCGGCGAGGGTCTGCATAGCTCTTGTGCCTTGACTTAGCTGCCTCCAAGTTCTCTCGGACAAGCTGAACCTTGTTCCCTGCTTCCTACAGTGCTTCTGGCCCGAAAACTAGCTCTTCATCGGTTTCGGACCAATTGAGCGGGGTGCGGCACTTCCGCCCATATAACGCTTCGAATGGGGCCATCTGAAGACTAGACTAGTAGCTGTTGTTGTAAGAAAACTCAGAAAACGGCAGGCAGTCTTCCCACATGGCACCATGAGCCAAAACACATGCGCGGAGCATGTGCTCAAGTATATGGTTTACCCTCTCGGTCTGCCCGCCCGTCTGCGGGTGGAAAGCCGTACTGAAGGAGAGTTTGGTTTTGAGAGCTTCTTGAAACTTCTTCCAGAATCTTGAGGCGAATTGTGTGTCGCGGTCGGACACGATCTCCTTGGGAACTCCATGGAGACTCACCACTCGATGAATGTATAGACTGGCCAGCTGGCTGCCATCATAGGTGGTGTTAACGGCGATGAAATGGGCCACCTTGGTCAAATGATCGACTATGACCCAAATGGAATTATGACCCTTATTCGACCGGGGCAACCTGGTGATGAAGTCCATGCCGACTTTATCCCACTTCCATTCCGGCACTTGAAGAGGTTGCAGCAATCCAGCAGGTCGCTAATGTTCAAACTTGACTCGGTGGCATACATCGCATTTAGCGACATAGGAGCCAATTTCCCTCTTCATGTCATGCCACCAGAATCGTTCTCGGATGTCTTGGTACATATTGGTACCACCTGGATGGATAGAGTATGGTGTGTCATGAGCCTCTTGCAGGATCAAGTCCTCAAGTTCGGCCTTGTTAGGTACGCACAAGAGCTTCCCGTACCACAGTACTCCTTGTTCATCAATCGAGAATCCTGGGGCTTTGCCTTCTCGCACCTTCCTCTTGAGGCCTTCGATACTCTTGTGCCCCTTCTGGACTTCCTTGATGTCGTGTCCCAGAGTAGGCTTGACTTCGAGGTTGGCCAGGTACCCTGGTTCGACTATCTCAAGCCCGAAGTCCTCCATCTCTTCATACAAGACGGGTAAGCTTTCCTTGAGCGTGACGTTCAAGGTGCCTGCCTTCCGGCTTAAGGCATCGGCTACCACGTTTGCCTTGCCGGGATGATAATGAATGTTGAGGTCGTAATCCTTGATTAACTCAAGCCATCTCCGCTGCCTCATATTCAGCTCCCTTTGAGTGAAGATATATTTCAGACTTTTGTGGTCCGTATATATCTCACATCGCTTCCCCAAAAGGTAATGTCGCCACGTCTTCAGAGCATGCACTACAGCTGCTAGCTCGAGATCATGGGTGGCGTAGTTCCCCTCATGCGGTCGCAGTTGCCGTGACAAGTATGCCACGACCCTGCCATCTTGCATCAGGACTCCACCGAGCCCGGTTCCAGAGGCATCTCAATATATCACGAATTCCTTGTTGATGTCTGGGGTAGCCAATACCGGGGCGGTAGTTAGCCTCTTCTTCAACTCTTGGAAGCTTGCTTCACACGCCGGTGTCCACTCGAACTTTCGGCCCTTCTTCAAGAGCTGAGTCATAGGTCGAGCGATGCTGGAGAACCCTTCTATGAACTTGCGGTAATATCCCACGAGCCCGAGGAAACTCCTGACATCCTTCACGTCCTTTGGTGATTCCCAGTTGGTCACTGTAGTATTCTTGGACTGATCTATGGCCAAACCGCGTGCCGTCAGAGTATGACCCAGAAATCCAACCTCGTTCAGCCAGAACTGACACTTGCTGAATTTGGCATAAAGTTGGTGCTCTCGAAGCTTTCCCAAAACTAATCTCAGGTGTTGCTCATGCTCCTCTTCGGACTTGGTGAAGATTAATATGTCATCAATGAACACGACGACAAACTTGTCCAAATATTCCATTAAGACCTTGTTCATGAGGTACATGAAGTAGGTTGGGGCATTTGTCAAACCGAAGGGCATGACAGTGCATTCATATAGACCATATCGGGTCACGAATGCAGTCTTGGGTATATCTTCGGGTCGAATCTTCAACTGGTAATATCCTGATCGGAGATCTATCTTGGAAAATACCCTGGCCCCGTTTAACTAGTCAAACAGGTCTTCGATCTTGGGGAGCGGGTACTTGTTCTTAGTTGTGACTTCATTGAGAGAATGGTAATCTACGCAAAGTCGAATGGTACCATCCGTCTTTGAAACAAATAGAACAGGTGATCCCCAAGGTGATGCACTCGGACGGATGAACCCTTTCCTGAGTTGCTCATCCAGCTGCTTCTTCAGCTCTGCCAGCTCTTCGGAACCCATCATGTAAGGCTTTTTATATATAGGCCTTGATCGGGGCATGAGCTTGATGATGAACTCGATGTCTCGGTCAGGAGGCATTCCGGGTAGCTCATCAGGAAAGACGCCCGGGTATTCACAGACTACAGGCACTTGATCAAGCTCTACCTCGGATAGACTATTGACTCGAAGTACTTGAGCTGATACTGGCTCGGAGACAAACTTGACCTTGACCCCTTGGTTGCTTGTCATGGTAATGGCCCTGTTGGCACAGTCCAAAAGACTCTGGTGCTTGGCCAACCAATCCATGCCGAGGATTACTTCCACACCTTGCGATTTAAGCACAATGAGGTCTGCCAAGAAACTCGTCCCATTGATAACTATCTCGACCCTTCTACACCCTAGGTTGGTCCTCAATACGGCTCCCGGGGTTTGAATTGCCATCTGTCCACGGAGTAGATTGGGTTTTAAACACACTTCTCCGCAAACCCTTGAGTAACAAAAGAATGCGAGGCACCACAATCAAACAACACTCTTGCTGGAGTTGAGTTGACGAGGAACGTACCCAGAATGCAGTCCGGGTCTTCCTACGCCTCTCTGCAGTGATGTGATTGATCCGGCCCCTGCCATTGAACTGCTGGTTGCGGGGGGCCTCGTTCCTTCCTGGTGCACCTTGACCGGGGTTGGGTGCATTGGGACGCGGTGCGTCGGGCTTCTTGTTGGGGCACTGCCTGGAATAGTGCCCAGTCTGACCACACCCAAAACAGGTGACCCGCCCCGGAGGGTTGGTCTTGACTCCACCGTTGTTCGGCGGGTTGACTACTGGTTGGCTTGCTGCTGACGCTGATAATTCTAGCGGAACACCGGATACTTGTACTGCTGCTCCTGAAAATTGGGTCTTGCAGGTGCTGACTACCATGGTCTAGGTCTTGCGCTACTGGGTCCTCCACTGCCTATCAGTTTGTGCTTGCGGGTGTCGTCCATCGCACGACGCTTGTCTTCCAGCATAAGCGCCTTGTTAACCAACTCGCTGAAAGTTTGGCAGTCGCAAACCACCAGTTGGTATTGCAGGGACTGCTGTAACCCTTCCATGAAGCGTTCCACCTTAGCGGCCTCAGTGTTAACATCTTCGGGCGCATACCTCGACAAGAGGTTAAACTTCTGCAGGTACTCCTTAACAGTTCCACTGCCCTGCCTCAAGGCTCTGAATTCCCGCTTCTTAATGGTCATCAGTCCAGGTGGAATGTGAGCCACGCGAAATCCTTCCTTGAACATCACCCATGTGATGACTTGCCCTATCCGCATGATCTCGAATCCATCCCACCATGCCCTGGCGGTGCCTCCGAGATAGTGAGAAGCATAAAGGACCTTCTCATGATCGTCGGTGCACTTGACCAGCGCAAGGAGGTCTTCAATGGTGCGGATCCAGTCATCGGCGTCCACTGGTTCAGTCGTCTTCGTGAATATGGGGGGCGTAGTCCGCATAACTCAGAAAGAGTAGAGCGACCACCGCCATTCCTATTCCGCGGCGGGTTGTCCACCAGGACTTGAGTCAGCTGCTGAGTAGCGGCATTGCTGGCTTGACCCTCCTCCCGAAGAGCTTGAAGGAACTGAGCCATCGTCAAGTTCTCAGGAGGAGGTGGTGGCGGAAGGTCTCTAGGCTGCTCGTGGTGACCTCCAGTGTGAGCTTCTCCTTCGGTTCCCTGCGGCGTCCTTGAGGAGCCGGCGCCGGGGTTGCCGAAGGTGCTGTTGCGGGTTGCGTTCACCATCCTGTCATAGAAACAGACAGGTCAAAATGCCACCTTGCTCGGGAATACAAGGATTTGCTCCTAGTTAGAGGGGGTCCAATACGTGCATGTGCCAAGTTTTCAAAACCAAGTTTTTGACAAACTGGAAATTGCATTCATAAAAACTAGGTGATGTAGTTACTTACAGGCTGCCTAAGGAAATAGGTGACTTACATCATGCACACATCGTAAATTAAAAACGGATACATGGATACCCTATGCTCGGGGTACTCCTAATTTCCTACGCTAAATCCTACGCGGCGGACTGCTCGGTCTCAAAGGCGGACTCAACAGGATCCTCATCTTCATCAACATCTTCTTCCTTTATAGGAGTGGAAGAAAGAATCCGCACATCACGGCGTCCCTTAGGCGAGGCGGCGAAGATCTGAGTGTACTCTTCCGCTGTCAGGCGGCGACTCCGAAGAGGGTCTGCCTGGATGGGTAACACACCACCCCTAGGGGCAACAACTGTCCTCCCTTCAGGTGCGCCTGCCTTCTTTATCTTGCGGTTCTGCATCTTCTCAGTGTCGAGCAGGCCCTTGACTAGGTGCATCTCTTGGTGAAGCTTGACTGATTCCTTAACCAGGAAGTGCGTCAGGGTGTCCGACGAGAGGCTGAAGTAGGTCTGAAACCTTAATGGCATTCCATCCTCCGTGGCTGGGGTGAGTGTCCAACTCCCATCCACTCCTTCCTTAATGAAAGGTAGGTGACCAGTGACATGCTCATTAGCTATCTCAGGGAGGATGCTACGGAGATGCACGAGCGCCTCTCGTGCAGCCGTCTCCACTGCCAACATCAGCTCTCCCATCTGTGGTCCTTCGAAGAACCAACTAGACGGGGAGTCATTAGCCTTCACTATCACGCCCGCGTGATATTCCTTAGTGTCGGCATTGACCCAATGCTCGTGGTAGAGGAAGATGGGCGTGCGACGTACGTGGCACTTCTCGAGACAATCCACCAGGAGTAGTGGAAAGTCGGTCTCCAGAAGCGTCTCACGTACGGCAGCCATCTACAAGGCATAGGAGAGAAGTAAGAAGGTTGTATGTGCAAAAGTCTTGTGCAAGGCTGGCGTTCTAACGTTCTCGGCTAACGTCCATGCTATCTAAGGCTTCCTATAGTCAGGATAGCTCTGATACTAGTTCTGTGGGGACCCCGACTAGCAAGTCGAGTTCGCCGCGCCCAGTGACCCCAAGGATCAATGTTCACTGAACACAGATACTGAATAATAGAGTCTTACATCCAAGTACCAAAATTATTACATCAAATGACCAGAAGGTCGGGTTCAAGAGCAAGGACTAAAGCCAAATTAAACAGATACATCGAGTAGCAGAAACTCGTAAGGGCTAAGCGGTGCCCATGCCATCAAGCCTACACCGACAGGCATTCCGACTTGGAAGCGTCCTAGATCGCAGGTTCGTCTCCGACGGCGTACTCGTCGCCAAACTCCGGTCCTTCCATGTCTGGTCAATAATATAACCAGTGGCAAGCCAATGAGTAATTTGAATGTACTCGCAAATAGCCCATGATATGAACATTTATAGCGAAGAATAACAGTAACATATATCTTTGGTGGAATGCAATTTGGTGGAATGATCAGGTATATGCAACAAGTTAAAGAATTACTCTTGAAGAACAGGTTACAGATATCGACATATCTGACCCAAGGGCTGAACACACCAGGTTCACCCTATATGCCAAGTCATCGGACTTTTCATAACCTCAATGTATTAACGAGGGCTAAACCATCCGGGTTTACCCTATATGTCAAGTCACCGAACTTGATCATATTATTGTGATTATCATAACAACACCTTTTTAACACCACACACACACACTTTTGGTTTATGAGGAAACGCTGGACATAGTTTAAGCAGCACCACCCAACTTTCCTTGACAGTGGACACGGCTATTCGAATAGTTTACACTCTGCAGAGGTAGTACGCTGGACCCACAAGAAACTGGAAACTTCTATGTCATCCATGACTCGCGGTATATCACATATACCCGAGGTAAGTACCCGATCATCATCTTTCCCCTGACGATACTAGACAAAGAGGTCCACTTGATTGGTACCCAGCCCACATGTTGTATGTCTTACGAGCACCGACTCTCGACAGTATCAACCATGCGGGGACCAACGGTGTGCCTGAAACTCATAATAATGGCATAGTCGTCCTACCTGGCACGACCCCATCACGAGAGTGACACCGATCACTCCCGCCACTAGTAATGTGGCTCTTTGCTAGTACCGACCAGAGTAATCAACAAAGCCCTGTCTCATAAAGGGGTATCGTGGTCGTACTGGTAAGGTTGGGACGGTCGACACATCATAAATCTAATCCCATTTCCGAAACCATACTCACACAAAAACACCGGTGCATCACTTCACCAAAAGTGATCACCAACTCATCATCACCCTCGGGCATTAGTGGCACCTGATTGGGTTTTCATAAACTCTTTATTTAACACATCATCATGCTTGTGATAATGTGCTCTATCTTTACTTGTCAACATGGTATAACATGACCCTCAAGGGGTAGGGTCAAGCTCAATGCAATGATCTTACTCTACTAGTCAACATGACAGTAACATGATCCTCATAAGTGGTAGGGTCAAGCTCATCATGTTTGTGCTCTGAGGAGCCACATGAATAACATCATCAACATAGAAGGGCTTTGAAGAAGCCTCCGGTGCCATCACCACAATGATGAACCGGCATCGTGATCACATGCAACGGAAAAATACCAACTATACTAGCATGCAACAATGTTTGTGCTCAAGTCATGGTCAAAGGGCTTTTTGCCTTGGTCAGCTAGGTATCCGGGGTCTTCGAGGTCTTCCGCTCCGGATCCTCCATCACTCGATAACTCTACCGTCGAGAAAGGAATAAATAAATAATAGCTCACACCAAAACAGATCACAAGGTGCTTTTAAAAATGTTGCAAAGTTTGAATAAATTCAGTTTATTATTTTGGAAAATGTTTCTTATGGTTTTTTATTTAAAAGGAAACATAAGCAAACAAATGATTTTAATATCATCTTATTATACCAAAATAGTTTATGTTCTTGATAAATGTCAAACACTACAGAATCAATTACTACACATTTTTAGAAAATTACTGGTGGAAGAATCATGTTTTTCTACTGGCTAATATTTTTATAAAAATCATTTAAGTTGCAGGTTAAAAATAAAAAATAAAAAGGCCAAGAGGAAAAGATCCAGCTGGCCCAGCCACCAGGCCTGGCCACCAGGCGTGCGCGGGCCAGGTTCAAACCTGACCTGCGGGCCCGTGGGGTCAGCGTCAGCGGCTGCGCGCGTTGGCTGCCCCAGAACACTGACAGGTGGGCTCCACCTGTCAGGTCCTTCTCCTACCTCCGGCCAGAGAGGTGGAGACAGACGCCGCACGAGGCTGCCGTTGTCCTCAGGCCAATCTAGGAGTGGGAACGGGTCCCTCGTTCCTCCGCCTACCTGCTCGTTGTGGGGACGTCACCGGAGGTGGACTCGGTCGCCGGCGACGAGGTGATCGTGGCGGAAGGGTTTCGGGTCGGCGTCGAACTAGTGGCTAGGGGCACGGATTCGCTTGGGCAAGTTGGGGGAAATGGTCCGAGGTCGGGCAGCGCAGGAGCCGACGTGTAGCCGGAGATCGACCAGAGCTCCGAGGCGGAGGGGCCTCGGTCGATCTCGAGCACCGGGGCTCTGCGAGCTCGATTGGGTGGCTAGGGGGTGTCTACTGGTTGTGTTGAAGCTGCTTGGAGGGTGCTGGGGTGCCGGGGGGGACCTATTTATAGGTCAACGATTGTGAGCCGACTCGGGCGCGCCGGTGACTCACCGTGGCGCGCGTGCGAGCATAGTGAGGTGCTGGCCGCGAAACCACAGGTTCGGGACATGGTTTAGGACCTCCTGGTGCATCGGCCGCAGAGGGAAAGCAAGTGGGGTCGAGTCGCAGCGATCGTGCATGCTCGGCCTCGTCGGGCGCGCACGGGCACGCGTCGCGTGAGCTCTTGCGCGAGGGGAGAGGGTCCCTGGGGTAGTTTTGCACTGAATGGTTGTCGGGGAGCGTTTGGACATTACTGGAGGTTGGGACTGACTGGCGCGTCGTCGCCTTGCTGGAGGCTCTCTGCAGCGCGACCAGAGCGCAGTTTTGGCATGCCACGGCATGCTGGCTCGCTCTGTGGCACTTGGGACGTGTCCTCAATGTCATGAGCATTGCTGGGAGTGTGCCTAGCCGTTGTGGGTTAGTGGGAGCTCGAGCTGGTCAAGGGAGAAAGGAACACTAGTGTTCCCAGTACTGCCCTACGGCTCAAATTGAAGTTCTTGTCACTTGTGCTTGGAGTTGGGGAGGGGCTGATTTACTGGGTGCTCAGGGTATTCTGGGACTCTAACCCACCAAGTTTGGGGCCTTGCCATTGGGTAAAACAGTGTCTAGGAGGATTTTTACCTTCCTGTCAGTAGGTGTTCGACAGTGACTTGGGGTGCTTCCACTCCACCACTGGAACTGAAACTTAACAGGTTTGGTCTTGGGGTAAAAACACAGGGTTTCACCAAATTTGAGCTCCATTGAACAAGTTTGGCTTTGTAAACCTAAAAATGCCTCAAAATGACCAGTACTGTACTTTACAAAGGAAGTGTGGCCAATCAGAGTCTCACAAATCCCATCTTTGGTGTGGAGTCCTTATTTGGGGTGTCTATCACCTCTGCAAAGTTTCAGCTCCATAGGAGAAACTTTACAATGTAGAGTTGTTCCAACTCTTCTCTGGACAGAGAGGATTTTGGGCTCATTAGGTGCACTTCCCCACCTTGGATCAAGGTGAGATTTTATGTGAGCACCTAATATGGCTTGGGAGGGCTCCTGTAATTTTATGGGAATTTACTGAGATAATTTCCTTTGGAAACATCTCAAAAAGCTAAAACAAACAGAAATGGTTTTCAGGGTTTTACTCAAATAATATTAATATAAAATAGGGTTGAAAATCTTATATATGGAAAATATATGTCCTTCTGAGCTTCCATGAATTTACTCAGAATTTTCTAAGACAGGAAAGTAATTTTCCTTGTGGGAATATCATTCCTCGCCTTAGAAACAGAAATAAATATAAAATAGGAAAATAGTATTTTAAATCACCAATTAATGTTTTTCATGAATAAAAATAATATGTGGATCAGATCACCAACTTTGGTTGGAAGTGCCACTTGGCTTCAAGAGCTAGTAGTGTATCCCAACATGATGAAGGTGATCTTGATATAAATGAAAAAAGGTTTTTGAAGAGAGCAAAATAATAAGTTTTGCATGGGTTTGAGTCAGCAAACAAGCAAGCATTCACTCAAACAAGGGTTGCTATTGCACTCACAACATTATTTGAAAAAGTTTTAACAAGCTCTGATTTTTGCAACCTAAAATACTTGTGGTGAAAAACAGGGTGTGACCGAAGTATCGAGGATCCCTTTCTCTCAATGAGCATTTACCCTCTGTACTTTTTGGAAATCAATGCCAAAGGGGGAAACATGAAAGCTTCCATCCAATGTACCTTTTTATACGGGAGGAATATCACCAAGAAGTTTACATAAAAGAGGGACAAATATTAATCAGGGAGATATTTGTTCCTAAAGGAAGGTCTACCTACAGGGAGATCTACCTGAAGGGAGATATATCAAGCCTTACATATTAAGGGGGAGAGAGATAAAATTGTTTTATTGGTTTGAACTTATCTTACCCTGCCTACTCCAAATATCCAATGCTATGATTAAGGGGGAATGAAAATTTTATATTCATCCTTAGGGGACAAAAGTTCTTATTTCTCTTGGAGACATATCTTTCATCAAATCATATCTTTGATATTTCTTCAATATCCTGGTACTTTTGAAGCTCTTTGCATCTTTACAACAAAGTACTCTTGTGTTATCTAACACTTGTTTTCCCAAGTGTACTCCTATGTTAAGACGTTTAAGATCCTCAAGGTAAGTATATGCCTCATATCCTGGTTCAAGATGACCTCTTGTTTCTTCCACATATTGTTTGCAAGAGGGAGTCTTGAACATGGAAGTCCTTCATTCACTTATGTTTAATGCATATAGCTAGGATTTCTATGACTTGTTTGGTCCTTCTACCCTGTGTGTGTCCATGCATTCCAAAGAAACTATCCTTTAAAGGAATTGCACACATATAGGGGGGGCTTGTACGAGTCATGTTTCTGTCAAAGTTGTCATATTTTAACATCTATCCTTATTTGAAGCTTTGACTGTATGTTGTCATAAATTACCCAAAAGGGGGAGATTGAAAGCACAATATGCTCCCTTGGTGGTTTTGATAATTCATGACAACATACATTGTCTCTTGGACTAACACTTTTACCTAGATTTTTCAGGAATAGAGCTTTGGCTAAAGGTTTACATGGAGGAGCCCCTTGATGCAAGAAAGAAATAAGATTGGATCAAGATTCAAGCTAAACGACTCTTCATTTTGTATTTGTGAGAAATCACTTTTGAGTCCATAGCAAGGCTAACACTATCAAAAGGGGGAGAGGTAGTAAAATGACATGATTGCTCAAAGTGCTCAAAGTTAGCCACCAAGATACTTAATCATTTTTCCCACATAACCATCCTCTCAAATTCCACATACACAAATTAGGTGTCACCAACTTCCACTCTTTGGACCCACCGAGTTTGACCTGAGATAGAAACCCTAGCCATAGCCACTAAATCGATGCAACCAAATCCATATCTGTGCTACCGAGTTCAGTGTGACCAACATTATGTTGCCTCGGTACACAAAATCAGAATTTCTGTGTTTGAGTATCGGTGGAACCGAGTTTGTCCATCTGACCGTTAGCCACCTTTTTGGTGCCATCGAGTTGTGTATATCGGTTCCATCAAAATTCAAAAGTTACTGCCTTTGCGTGAATCAGTTTCACCAAGTTCGTAACTCTGGTGTCACTGAGTTTTCCACTTTAGGTGTAACGGTTGGATTTTGTGTGTTGTCTATATATAGCCCTTAACCCACCTCACACTCGTGGGAGAAGCACTCAGAACACAAATTTCATTGCCAGATCCATTTTTTGAGAGAGACCCACCTACTCATGTGTTGAGACCAAGATATTCCAATCCAACCATTTGAAACTTGATCTTTAGCCTCCCCAAACAACTTTCCACCAAATCAATCTCTCCTACCCATGTATATTCTAGGAGAGAGTGATTTTGTGTTGGAGAGACTATATTTAGAAGCACGAGAGCAAGGAGTTCATTGATCTACCGCATCTCTTACGTTTTGGAGGGTGGTGCCTCCTAGATTGGTTAGGTGTCGCTTGGGAGCCTCCTACTTCGTGTTGTAGAGTTGAACCAAGATGTTTGTAAGGGCAAGGAGATTGCCTAGTTCGCAAAAATCTACCATGAGTAAGGCTAGTCCTTCGTGGGCAGAAGCCGTGGTGGAATAGACAAGGCTGCTTCTGCGTGGACCCCTTGTGGGTGGAGCCCTCCGTGGACTCTCACAGTATTTACCCTCCGTGTGTTGAAGTCTCCACTAACATGGACGTACGATAGCGCCACCTATGGGAACAATGCCAAAAATCATTGTGTCAACCTATTTGAGTTTGATCTCGTAAACTCTACTCATTTACATGTGCAAAGTCTTTAAATTTCCAGTGCCATATATGTTGACTAGCATATGTAGGGTGCACTAGACTTGATAGAACTACTGAATTTCTGCCTTCCTTGAAATTGGGTTTTGCTAGGATTTTTATCTTGACAAGTAGTCTATTCATCCCCCTATAGATACATATTGTATTGATCCCTCAGCAGGTAGATGAGTCTGTAAAGGGTTCAACATCTCCATGTCTCCATAACTTGTCTCAACGACATGTGCTAGCTGCATCAAAGTTGTCCACAAACGGGCAGGAGTAGCATAAAGCTCCAAGCGAAGAGCACGAACATCACAGTCCCTGTTCTCGAGCATCTGAGTAGTAACCTACAGCAACGGATTCTCCAGAGAACAATCATAGTAAACTCCACTTAGATATCCTTCTTCTCTTGGCTGAGATGATGGAATATAGCAAAACTCTGTGTTATGCACCAATGAATGATTGGATCTCATAGTGGTCAACATTGAGTAAGCGACATCGTGGACCGCCATATCGATGGTAACCCCAATCCATAAGACCAATGAATTGGCTCCGCAGCTCGAGGGAATGATGGATATACCCTAAAAATATAGAGGTACTAACTCTGATTAAAATCCCGGTAATGCTCCTCCACTGTGTACTGAGGGTACCAACGGTAACCGGTCACTCACATCACTCTGGTCAACATGGTTGTGTGACCCGGTTCATCGATGCACCTAGTGAGAGAGACCACCTGAAGGGGGAGACGCGGAGGCATCTGAAATAAAGAATAATTCAAAAGCATTAGAGCTCCTAGCAAAAACCGGGCAAAATAATGGCTGGAAAACCTCAAAACAATTTGAGACATCCTACAAAAGATTTAATAGTATAACCACTCAACTTTCAAGTTCAATGTTCCCAAGGATGTTTGTTTTGAGCAGCCTTATAAATTTTTTGAAATTGATTTGTAATGGAACTTCTAATGGAATCTGAGGCAGATATGATGGTCGGACCATGTCCCAAGAATTATAAAATTGGTCTCTGTGTAACCCGGTAAAGTGATGTCGTGGCTAACAAACCTGGCCGGAGGACCTGTTATTATAATATCTTGTGTCAGCAACATTAGCCACTTCCCATGAAGATTCTTTATGAGTTATTGTAGAAGTTGTTCCTCATAGGCCACCTTTTGGCCCGAAGTCCGACCTTTACTTGATGTTGTAGATACCAAACATTACCTATAATTGGGTTACACTAGTACATCTAGGAGAACATTAGAAGCGGAGTGCAAAATGTATCTCGGTCGATCATCCAGATTTCGTTCCCTTGGCATAGCTAAGATGAAATATGAGGAAGTGTTATCTTCCTTTACATCTGTGTCCTCCATTGTTATTCTTCATGATAGTATGATGTGTTGCCAGGATCCTTGGCATGGACGTTGGTAAAACCCTAATGAATACAGAAATGCTCAAATTCTTGAGAGCATGCTCAGACAATGGGTTATATCCTCGGTATCAATTGCAATGTGCCTTCCGTTTGCCGAGTTTCCTTATAACTCTATTTCCGTTACCTAGCTGAGCATGCCATTTCTTCCAACTCCATCATATGATCGTTTGTGAATTCCCTTAGCCTGATAAGAAGAGTTTCAATGATCTATGTATCAAAAGTAATTCTTTTTGCCACTTAAGGTTATAATTCTATGAGTCACCCTTCTAAGGTGCCTCGTTATGGTATCAAGGGCAACTTAACTCGTCGCTACTTTGAAAACCTCGTTACCATTTGTTCTAGCGTGGAATTGTTGTCTACCAAATTGAACCTCTGTCATCTACCTCATTCCTTCACTCTCAATATGTGTTTTGTGTCTCAGCTCAAGATAATTTCTCATGCCCCATTCCATGAGGTTATCATGAGTTTTTCGATATTCGTGAAGATCGATTTACGGAGAGCTTTATTTTTCCTCTGTCGTAGTGCTTAGGTGAAGATCTCAAAGGACTCAAATTGCATCATGTTGATATTGAAATCTTTGCCTTTGAGGTCTTCACCTAAGCACTACGACAAAGGAAATAGAAAGCTCTACGGAAATCAATCTTCACGAATATCGAACAACTCATGATCAACTCATGATATGGGGCGTGAGAACTTCTCTTGAGCTGAGACACAAAACACACATCAAGAGAGATGGAATGACGTAAATGGCGGAGGTTCAATTTGGTAGACAACAATTCCACGCTAGAACAGATGGTAACGAGGTTTTTAAAGTAGCGAGGAGTTAAGTTGCCCTAGATAACATAACGAGGCACCTTAGAAGGGTGACTCATAGAATTATCACCTTAAGTGGCAAAAAGAATTACTTTTGATGCATATATCATTGAACCTCTTCATACCAGGCTAAGGCAATTCACAAACGATCGTTTGAAGGAGTTGAAAGAAATGGCATGATCATCTTGCTAAAGGAACTAGAGTTATAAGGCAACTCTGCAAACAGAAGGCACATTACAATTGATACCGGGGATATAACCCACTGTTTGAGCGTGCTATCAAGAATTTCAGCATTTCTGTATTCATCAGGGTTTTACCAACATCCATGCAAAGGATCCTAGCAAGACATCATACTATCATGATGGATAACAGTGGAGGACGTAGATGCAAAGGAAGACAACACTTTCTCAAATTTCATCTTAGCTATGCCAAGGGAATGAAACTAGACGATTGAACGAGAGACATTTAACACTCCGCTTGTAATGTTCTCTTAGATGTACCAGCGCAACCCAACTATAGGTAACGTTTGGTATCTAGAACATCAAGTAAAGGTTGGACTTCGGGGCGCAAAGGGGGGCCATGACGAACAACTTCTAGAATAAGTCATAAAAATCCTCATGGGGTAGTCGCTAATGTTGTTGACACAAAATCCTATAATAACAGGTCTTTTGGCCAGGTGTGTTAGCCACGACATAACTTTACTAGGTTTTACAGATATCAATGTTATAATTCTTGGGGGATGATCCAACCATCATATCTGCCTGAGATTCGGATCTGGTTCGTTTTAGAATATTCCAGACTCAGTATGAGTGAGAAGGAAGATTTGCAACACAAATTGACGAGATGGCATTGCGGGGTTCTCGGGAGATGAACCATGGAACTCAACTCCAAAACATGAGCTGGATTGCAAGATCCACATGAACACACTGTCTAGGACAATGATAACCACATGGAAAATCTTACAACAAAACACTACCGAGTTTGGTTTGGGAACCATCGTTGGAGGATAACGAAGTCCTTCCATAAGTGCGATTAGCTCTTAAAAAGCCTCTTTACCTTGAACAAGTCAGTAAGTGGCTTGGTGTGCTAGGAAATTCATACGGAATGGAGGTAGCGAGCCTATAAAACCATAGAATACTTCGCACGGGCAAGGTTGACTTGGGATGATTCCGGAGGAACAGAACAAACTTTTCTCGAATTCACGGTGGCAACTTGCATCAAATGCACATGAATTTAGAGGAAGTCACTTATTACACCAACACATACCTTATGTACAAACACGAAGATAATGTCTACATAGTTTCCAACACTAGCTTAATGTCCAGTATAAGTTATGGAGAAGACAAAGGTGTTGCTAATGGACTAAATAACAGTTCATCAAAATATCCATATAGATGGAATTCCACATCTCGTGTGAGCAAGGTGATAGCATTGGTCAGATCAAAGAATATAATCGTGTATGCTCAAGGAAATCCATGAGTAAGACACCATTACGAAAATCTTTGGTTCTGAGTTTGATTTGACGATAGCCCATACTCAAATCAAAAACTAGACAAGATAATGTATGCAACAATTGATCACATGGATAAGACGATGAGGATATCATCTTTATTCAACACTCACACTCACACACACATAACTATATCCCTTTGGAATGACCTAAGTCGGGCGAAGCTTTTATCTTCCATCTCTCCAAGTTGTTGTTTAGCTTAACCAACTAGCTCAGGGGTATTCGACACAGATTCTCGGAGAAAGGGTGGTTTATAGAAAACCAACTTGATCACGAGCTCAACATAACGGTCAGGGAACAACCCAGTAATATTTCTGAAAAGATATTCGGAAAATTAAAAACCACTTTATGTTAATGAGCTCGAGAATAATCTTGCTTTTCAGGACAAGACGATGTTATCAAATAGTGAGGGATTGACACAATCCTAACTAATTGATCGAAAAGTGCACCAGGAAAGATGGACTAGGTCACACAGTCAAACTTTGAATGGTGATTCAATAACCAACATGCTAAGAATGAATTTATTGTCCATTAAATACAAAGCAACTCGGTGTTTAGGAGTATTGATTTCACACTTCATGGTTCACTTGTCAGTATTCTGGTTACAACCAACACATAGATCGACGAATGAAAAATGATGGCGAGGAGTATCACCGCATGAAGATTTCATAAGAAGCGGTGCAATTCTCATGACAATCTTGGCAGGAAGAGGGTAATACTTCAAGAAAGAATAGAGCAATAGCTAGATTGGCATTTTGATCCGTGGAATACAACTGCTTTGACCTAGAAATGGATGAGGCACTGGAGTTTTCTTATCCTAAACATTATGAAATAGAATGACTTGAAGGACCACAAGAATAATGTGCATCAATGAATAAGGACGCACAATACACTTGACTATCGACTAATGGATGAAGGTCAGAATACAACTGAGGAGGGACAACTCAAAGAGCACATAATTTTTGTGAGTTATGGATGCATAGATTAGCATGTCGAACAAGTTCAACATAATTGTTCCGACTAGCCCATGCAGAAAGGAAGGATCGGCAGAGTCCCAATTATAATGGAGAGCTCATTGAGCACTCTTGTTGTGATCATTTAGTCCATGAAGAACTTCTTCCATAATAGTTCATGGTATTGGAAGAATGATATACCACACACCTCGAGGATTAGAAGAAAGTTACTACTGTCCTAAAGGTACGAGCAAACACTATGAAGAAGAATGGACAGAATGATCCTCGGGTTCAAGAACCGAGAAATAGAATACGTACTACTATATAACATCATGGGATGCTTTTCGATAATGAGGGCCGGAATCATCACACTGGGATCATAACTTGGTGGTAGTGACTTTGGAGAACCATGTAAATCACTATGTTATCTAGAAGATCAACTCCGACTTGATTCAAGCGATTGTAGTACTCAGACAATCTGAGCACATACTCAGCAATTGAGATTTTCTCCCTTACTCCGCAGGCCAAGAATCTTGTCGAAGGCCTCATACCTCTTAACGTGGGCACGAGCTTGAAATACCAATTTCAGCTCTTGGAACATCTCATATGTTCCGTGACGTTCAAAAACGTCTTTGGTGCCTCAATTCTAAGTCATTAAGCATTACACACTGAACTATCATGTAGTCATCAAAAACATGTACGTTAGATGTTCGCAACATCCAAAGGCAACACTCCGAGTTCAGCACACCAAACGGTGCATTAAGGACATAAGCCTTCTGCACAACAATGAGGACAATCCTTAGTTTACGGACCTAGTCCGCATAATTCCTACTATCATCTTTCAACTAAATTTTCTCTAGGAACATATAAAAAATAGTAGAGCTACAGCGCAAGCTACAACATAATTTTTAAAGACCTTTTGACCATGTTCATGATAATGAGTTCAATTTATCATATTACTTAAGAACACCTACTCAAATTGACATCCCTCTTGTCATTCGAGTGTCGCATGATCCAAATTCACTAACTCAAGTCCGATCATCACTTGAGTTGAGTTTAGCTTCAATGGTGAACATCTCCATGTTGATCATATCCACTATATGACTCATGCTCGACCTTTCGGTCTCTTGTGTTCTGAGGCCATGTCTGTAAATGCTAGGATCGCCAAGTTTAACCCGAGTGTTCCGCGTGTGCAACTGTTTTGCCCCCATTGTATGTGAACGTAGAGTCTATCACACCGAATCATCACGTGGTGCCTCGTAACGACGAACAGTCGCAACGGTGCACAATAGGGGAGAACACAATTTTATCTTCAAATTTTAGTGAGGGATCACCTTATAATGCTACCGTCGTCCTCAGCAAAAAAGGATGCATAAAAGAATTAACATCACATGCAAATCATAAGTGACATGATATGTCCATGAACTTGTGCTTCTTGATCTCCATCACCAAAGCACCGATATGATCTACAAAGTCACCGACGCCACACCATGATCTCCATCATCATGATCTCAATCATTGTGCTACCATCGAGGTTGTCGCACGAATTATGATGTTACTACTAAAGCTACTACTAGCGATAAAGCAAAGCATCTGCAAGCGCAAAATAATAAAAGACAACCCTATGGCTCCTCCCGGTTGCCGTAGCATCGACGTGCAAGTCAATATTTAACTATTATAACATGATCATCTCATACATCCTATATATCGTATCATATCTTTGGCCATATCACATCACATGCATACCCCGCAAAAACAAGTTAGACGTCCTCTAATTTGTTGTTGCAAAGTTTACGTGGATTCTAGGGGTATCTAGTATGATCGCATCTTACTTACGCAAAGCCACAACGGTGATATGAAAGTTGCAATTTAACCTTCTCCAAGGACTGCCTTGGTCAAAACCGAATCAACTAAGGTTGAAGAAACAGACACCCGCCAGTCACCATTATGCAACAAGTTGCATCTTAGTCGATGAAACCGGTCTCTCGTAAGCGTACAAGTAATGTTGGTCCAGGCCGCTTCGATTTAACAATATCACCGAATCAAGAAAATACTAAGGAGGGAAGCAAATTTAACATCAATGCCCAAAAACTCCTTTGTGTTCTACTCGAGATGTCATCTACGCATAGACCTAGCTCATGATGCCACTGTTGGAGAATGTTGCATGGGAAACAAAAAATTTCCTACGCACACGCAATACCTATCCATGGTGATCATCTACGAAATGGGAGAGTGAATCTACATACCCTTATAGACCGCTAAGCGGAAGCATATATAACGCGGTTGATGTAGTGGAACATATTCGCAATACAAATTGCAGTCCGTCCCGCGATCTCATCACGAACCGTCCCGCGATCCCATCACGATCCATCCCGATGTAGTGCCGGACGGACGGCACCTCCGCGTTCAGCACACGTACAACTCGATGACGATCACCGCCTTCTTGATCCAACAAGACGAGCAGAGAGGTAGATGAGTTCTCCAGCACGACGGCGTGGTGGTGGTGGTGGTGAACTAATCGAGCAGGGCTTCGCCAAGCTTTGCAGAACTAATCTAGAGAAGAAAACAATCTAGAGAGAGAGGGTATCTGTGGCTTATTAGGGTTGGGGCTGCCCTCAAAATCCTCTAGTATATATAGGAGGGAGGGAGGGGAAGAGGCAGCCACAAGTGGAGAGGAGGTGGAGGAGTCCACCTCCAATCCTACTCCTAGTAGGGTTCCATCTTATCTCTTCCTTCCTTTTTTCCCTTTTTCCCTTCTTTTGCTCCTTGGCCGAAATAGCCTTATTGGTCTAGCCGCAACAGCCCACTAAGGGTTGGTGCGCCACCTTTAGGCCTATTAGATTCTCTGCCGGGTGGGTGTTCCCTCTCGGAAAAACCCCGGAACCCATTCGTCACTCCCGGTACTTCACCGGTATTGCCCGAAAACTAACCGGAAGCCAAATGCAACTTTACTATATATCAATCTTTACCTCCAGAACATTCCGGAACTCCTCCTGATGTCCGGGATCTCATCCGGGACGTCGAACAACTTTTGGTTACCAAACACACATAACTCAATAATACCAAAACGTCACCGAATCATAAGTGTGCAGACCCTGGGGGTTCGAGAACTATGCAGACATGACCTGAGACACTCTCCGGTCAATAACCAATAGTGGGAACTAGATGCCCATATTGGATCCTACATATTCTATAAAGCTCCCTATCGGTTGAACCTCTATGTCAACGATTCATTTAATCTCGTATGTTGTTCCCTTTGTCCTTCGGTATGTTACTTGCGTGAGATCTGATCGTCGGTATCTCCATACCTAGTTCAATCTCGGTACCGGCAAATCTCTTTACTCATTTCATAATACAAGATCCCGTGACTAACTTCTTACTTACATTTCTTGCAAGGCTTGTTGTGATATTGTATTACCGAGTGGGCCCTGAGATACCTCTCCGTCACACGGAGTGACAAATCCCACTCTTGATCCATGCCAACCCAACAGACACCTTCGGAGATAATTGTAGGGCACCTTTATAGTCACTCAGTTACGTTGCGATGTTTGATACACACTAGGTATTCCTCCGGTGTCCGGGAGTTGCATGATCTCATGGTCATAGGAACAGATACATTGACATGTAGAAAACAGTAGCAATAAACTGACACAATCATATGCTACGTTCATAGTTTGAGTCTTGTCCATCACATCATTCTCCTAATGATGTGATCCTGTTATCAAGTGACAACGCTTGTCTATGGTCAGGAAACCTTGACCATATTTGATCAACGAGCTAGTCAACTAGAGGCTCACTAGGGACTGTGTGTTGTCTATGTATCCACACATGTATTTGAGTTTCCAATCGATACAATTCTAGCATGGATAAGAAATGATTATTATGAAGAAGGAAATATAATATTAACCAATTTATTATTGCCTCTAGGGCATATTTCCAATAGCTCTCACCACTTATCACCATCATTAGGACATTATACTGCCAATTCAGCACCAAGATGGATCAGACCCGACACAACTCTAAGCATAGGAGGCACACTAAACAAGCATGGATGAGTAAGCACAAGGATCAAGAAGTTGCTACTCATGCTAAGTGGTTTCAACTATTTACTATGACAAGGACAGGCCATGTGAAGGAATGGGTTCAACTACCAAGAACAAGTAACCGTTGAATCATTGTTGTCGTAATGCATTTAAAAGAGAGCGGGAGAGAAATAGTGGCATTGTACTAGAATGATCAAGGGGCTTGCTTGCGTGACAGTTATAAAGATAACCATGGGTCTTCATTTTTGTCAATGATCACAACGTGGGAACCATTGTCTATCGAGAGGGAACAACACCAGCAAAGAGAAAATTAATAACATTTACTTCACAAAAATGCAACACTATGATGCATGAGCATGACATGGCAATATGATGTTGTTTGAGCTAATCCATCTAGCATCAAGATTAAATGAAGTTGATTTGAACCAAAGGTTCAAATTCAAACTCCATATGTGATTATTTAAATGACATTTAATTGAATTGTCCCAAAAAGAGGGCATATGTTTTCTAACATCCATAAAAATGCCATAAAAAGATTCCTTGGATGTTTCTGATAATTTTCCATATATAAATTATTTGCATAGGAATAATAGAATATTATCTATGAATTTTAGATGTTTTAGGTATTTTATAATATTAAATAAATCCAGAATTCAATTATTGTGTGAGCTTTGTGTTAAGATGACCTCACGAAGGCAACTGAGTGACTCAGTCAAACCTGACCAGGAAGTCCCACTAGTTAATTAGTTTAGTTAGGTTATTTACTAATTCACTAGGGGATGGGTCCCACTTGTGAGTTATTAATTAGGTTAAAAAACTAATTAGTTAAAACTAATATAATTTCATTTAATCAGGGTCTGGGCCCCACATGTCATTGACTTCGGGGGAGTCAAATCTGGTCACGAGGGATCAAACCCACCGGCGGCTCAATGCTGGCGAGCCCGAGATGGCGGAGGGGCTCGGAAATCGCCCTCCGGCGACCAAATGAACGGTGATTTTATCCTGCGGGTAGCTAGGGCTGGCACACGTCCTATAGGGTTCCCAAGCTACTCAGTTCACATCGATCTTATCGTAGAAACCACTAGGAGACAGGAGACTCCTCTGCAAAAACATAAATTAAGCAAAAGTGAGTACACATGTACTCAACAAGACTTACATCAGAACTAACTACATATGCATAAGTGTCAACAGAGGGGGGTGTGGGATTTAATGTAGCAAGCCAGCTTTGACTCAACGACTATCCTGTACTACGACTACCAACAATTTTATAATATGATAAAGCGCACATGAGCCCACTAGCTAGTCACCACAACAATACACCACTATGGAAAATTATCAGAAAAATCCAAGGAAACTGATGGTACCATTTTCATGCATGTTTGAACAACCCAGAGTTGTTGGTTAGTACAATTCAATTAAAGGCATCTAAATGCTTACATCAAAAGTTTGAAATTGGTCAAATAACTTCCATTTAATTTGTGGTCACTTGCATTAGACAAAACCAACAACATGGTAACATCTCATGCTCATGCATCATTGTGAAGCATTTGCCATGCTTAATTTGTACCTTGTTTAATCTTGTCGATAGACTTGCGAGACATAGTTATTGACGACATCGAAGAACAGCTGAGTTCTTCTGATCAACAGGCAAGTTACCCCCCTTGAACATTCCGATACATTTCCACTCTCTCGCCCTTGCTCTCATTTCAATGCATTAGGACAAGATGATTCAACTTTTACTTGTGTTACGGTAGATGAACCAAATCCTTTGCGTGACCTATCATTGTCATAGTAAATAGCTAAACCAAGAAACCAAGCGTACTTGGTAGATCCTTGAGCCATGTTCTCCCATTATCCTGTTTTGCTTGCTATGCTTAGAGTTGAGTTGGACTGACCATGTGGGTGATGAGTTGGGATGAACATGTCCTACCAATGAGAGTCGAGTGTGTGAAACTATTTTTGTAAAGGTAGCGATGAGAGGCCATGTATGAGTACATGGTGGGTTGTCTCATTGATCCACCTGTATGGGGTGCCACTCAGTAGACTACTAGCAAGACCTACAAACACCAGAAACTAATTGCAAGTCCTCGACAGAGGTCAAGGCAATTAATAAGTTGAGAGAGTCAATTAAGGATCCCAATGTGCGGTAGTAGCTACTCTTCGGTAACATACACATGACTCAGTTCTTAAGGATGGTCTCAATGAGACAACCCACCATGTACTCCTACATGGCCTCTCATTGCTACCTTTAGCAAATTGGGTTCACACACTTATCGTTCATCATTAGGACATGATCACATTCATTCCAAACCATCACCCAGATGGATCAGACCTGACACGACTCTAATCATAGCAAGCATAGTAGGGAAATGGCACCACATGGCTCAAGCATCTACTAGGTATGTTAGGTTGCTTGGTTCAACTATTTACCGTGACAATGACATGTAATGCCGAGGAATGGGTTCAACTACCAAAATAGGTGACAGTTGAAGCTTATTTCCTAGTGCAATAAATGAGAGCAAGAGCGAGAGAGTGGAATTGTATCGGAATGGTCAAGGTGGTTTACTTGACTAACAAAACATCAAGACGTTACTCCTCCTCAAATGGATACTCGATCGTACCCTCCGGAATAGGACCTCACACGAAGAACAACCAACAAAGGGAAACAAATCAATACACATCAAATGCAACAATATGATGCATGAATGTGACATGGCAATATGATGTGATTTGGGCTAATGCACATAGCAACATATTTCAAAGAAGTAGGTATGAATCCAAGATTCAAATTCAAACTCCATATGTAAGGTTACATATTGCATTTTAACAAAATGTCCAAATTCTATTATTTGGGTTGCTTTATCATGCATGAAAATAATACAAATGGACTCTGTGCATTTTTCTGAACATTTTTCATATATAATTTACTTCATTTGGAGTTACGATTGAATATCTATGAATTCTAAAAGTTTTAGCAATTTCAAGAATAATTTAAAACCAAGAAATGCAATTATTGCGTCAGCCTGATGTCACTATGACATCAGCCATGTCAACTGACCAGGGGGAATTGTGAGAGGAGATTCATGAGACTCCTTAAGGTTCAACTCTCGATGTTATTGTTGCTTAGGAACTACCAACCAATTTTGGATGGTTTCATGCTATTATCTTGTCAAACTTTGGATGTTTTGCATGCCTTATATATATATTTTTGGGACTAACTTATTGACTCAGTGCCAAGTGCCAGTTCCTGTTTTTTCCATGTTTTTGACCCCTTTCAGAGGAGATTTTGAAACGGAGTCCAAACGGAAGAAAATCCCCGAAAAGATTTTTTCTGTAACGGAAGAAGATCGGGAAGCTTGGGAGCCAAGGCAGGGGAGCCTCAGGGGCCCCACAAGCCCCCACCCTGCGGCCAGGCGGGTAGGCCGCGGCCCACAGGCTTGTGGGCCCCGTGGCGACCTTTGACCTAGGGGTTGCGCCTATATATTCCCTAAAAATCCCAAAAAAATCAGGAGATCATAGAAATCACTTTTCCGCTGCCGCAAGCTTCTGTCTCCGCAAGATCCCATCTAGGCATGTTCTGGTGCCCTGCCGGAGGGGGATTTGGATACGGACGACTTCTTCATGAACACCATGACCTCTCCGATGATGCGTGAGTAGTTCACCATAGACCTATGGGTCCATAGCTAGTAGCTAGATGGCTTCTTCTCTCTCGTGGATCTTCAATACAAAGTTCTCCATGATCTTCATGGAGATATATCCGATGTAATCTTCTTTTGCGAAGTGTTTGTCGAGATCCGATGAATTGTGGATTTATGATCAGATTATCTATGAATCTTATTTGAGTTTCTTCTGATCTCTCTTATGCAAGATTTCATATCCTTGTAATTCTCTTCGAGTTGTGGGTTTTGTTTGGCCAAGTAGATCTATGATTCTTGCAATGGGAGAAGTGCTTGGTTTTGGGTTCATATTGTGCGGTGACCTCACCCAGTAACAGAAGGGGTAGCAAGGCACGCATCGTGTTGTTGCCATCAAGGGTAAAATGATGGGGTTTTCATCATTGGTTTGAGATTATCCCTCTACATCATGTCATCTTTCTTAAGGCGTTACTCTGTTCGTCATGAACTCAATAGACTAGATGCATGGTGGATAGCGGTCGATGTGTGGAGTAATAGTAGTAGATGCAGAAAGTATCGGTCTAATTGTCTCGGACGTGATGCCTATATGTATGATCATTGCCTTAGATATCGTCGTGACTTTGCACGGTTCTATCAATTGCTCGACAGTAATTTGTTCACCCACCATGTCCCCGAGGGTCTACTCCACAAATTATTTTCAGCCTTAAACTTTTTACTTTGTTGCACTTTCCGCCTTCAGATCTCACTTTGCAAACAATCTTGAAGGGATTGACAACCCCTTTGAAGCGTTGGGTGCAAGCTTGTTTGTGTTTGCGCAGGTACTCTCAACTTGACGAGACCCTCCTTCTGGATCGATACCTTGGTTCTCAAACTGAGGGAAATACTTACTGCTCCTGTGCTGCATCACCCTTTTCTCTTCAAGGGAAAAAACCAACGCAATCCTAGTCTCCGTCAACGCGTCAATTTCTGGCGCTGTTGTTTGAGAAGTAGCAGTATCATCCATGGAGAAACTACCAGCAACTCCCTTGTTAATATTATCCATGATCCGGGTAATACCACATCATACTGCTGGCTAGCTATAATATGATCCTCCAGGGTAGGTTTCGCCACCAACGTAGAATGGGATCCGCGAGGAACAATGGGAAGATTAAGCTTGCAGAATTCTTCAAGAAGAAGTGGTTGACCTTGTTGTAGCATGAGATTGTTGTAGTAGGACTTACGACTTAACGCATTAGCCATAACATTGGCCTTGTCGGGGGTGTTAGTAATTCCGAAGTCGTAACTGTAATTAGCTCTAACCATAATCTTTGTGTGAGATTCATATCTGGATGGGTGAAGATATAATTCAGACTATGGTGATCAGTGTAAATCTTGCAACTCTTACCAAAAAGATAATGTTTCCATGTCTTTAGTGCATGGACTATCGTTGCAAGCTCCATATCATGTGTTGGATAATTTTCCTCATATGTATGCAATTGTCGGGATGCATAGGCGATCACCTGTCGATCTTGCAAAAGTACCCATCCAAGTCATTATCATGAGGCGTCGCAATAGATGACAAAGTCCTTGGAGAAATTTGATGGCACAAGTACGGGAAAAGATGTCAGGCATCTCTTCAATTCCCGGAAACTGTGCTCACATTGTGGCGTCCACTCAAACTTCTTATCTTTCTTGAGGAGTTCCGTCAGAGGCTTGGAAACTTTGGAAAAGTACTCAACGAAGCGGCGATAATAGCTTGCTAAACTAAGGAAATTCCTAACTTGCTTAACTTTTTCAGGTGGAGTCCAATCAAGAATGTCCTAAACTTTCACGGGGTTGACTGCAATGCCCTTACAAGAAATCACAAGGCCCACATAGGTCATTTCTGGTAACCAAAATTCACATTTGGTGAACTTGGCATAAAGACGATGCTCGCTGAGTTTTTCTAACACAAGTCGGAGATGCTCAACATTCTCTACCTCATTCTTCGAGTAGATCAGTATATCATCAAGGTAAACCACACCAAACTTATCCACATAGTCCATGAAGATTGAGTTCATCACACGAGAGAATATATCTCGAGAATTGGTTAGCACAAAGGACATGACCGTGTACTCAGACTGTCCATAACGAGTGACAAAAGTCATCTTGGGAATGTCTTTGTTCTTGATTTTGATTTGATGGTAGCCTAACCTCAAATCCATCTTGGAAAAGACCGAGGATCCAACAAGTTGAGCATACATATCATTGATACTAGGGAGCGGATACTTATTCTTTATTGTGACCAGATTGACATGTCAGTAATCTACAACCATTCGATCCGTTTCATCCTTCTTCTTGACAAAGAGTAGAGGACAAGCCTAAGGAGAAGAACTAGGACGGATGAACCCCTTTTGCAAGGACTCTTCAAGTTGTTTCCTAAGCTCGACTAGCTCCAATGGTGCGTTCTTATAAGGTCTTCTGGAAATTGGAACATTTCCTGGGATGAGATCTACCACAAATTCTTCATTCCTATCAGGAGGAATGTCTGGCAGTTCTTCTGGTAAGACATTTGGAAACTCTCGGACTATTAGAATATCTTCAAGCTTAGGATGAGGGTCGGCACTGAGTGAATAAAGCTGACGCTCTGCAACTCATGTTGAAACATTGACTATCTTGCCAGATGGGTGCATAAGCTGAATAGACCTGGTGGAGCAATCAATCTTGGCATGATGAGGTGTCAACCAATCCATACCGAAGATGATGGTAATATCTGAAGACTTGAGAGCCATTAGTGAAGCAAGAAATACAAGTCTATCAACAAGGATTTCATTTCCAGAGCTTATTCTTGTGGTATGCCATCTAGACCCTAGAGTCTAAATTTCAAGAGCAGTTGGCATATCACAAAATGACATGTCATGCAACAGGTCATAGCTTTCCGATATGAAAGAATGTGATGCCCTATTATCAAACAGAATTGATGGTGTATGACAATTAACAAGGAGCGTTCCAAGGACGACATCTAGATCATCCCGAGTTTCTTCGGTTGAGACGTGATTCACACATTCATGTTCACTCATGGCTGGCCTGACATGGGTCGTCTTGACTGATCGATTTTCATGACCAATAGACTTCCCGGACGGAGTGCAGTTTTGAGCGACTTGTAACAAATCACTTGTGTTGAATATGGAACCGCATTGACAAACGGTCCACCAATAGTCTTGGGTGGAGCATACAATGAAGTTGGGCGAGGCGCCACACAAGAGGGCCTTGGTGCTTATTCGGGTGGAAGCGCTGAGTTTGAAACCCAAATCCGACGCTTCTGAGATCCAAAACTAGAAGAAGAACCATTGTCACGAGTGTGCTTACAAGACTTTTTATAAGTTGTCTGAGTTGTCTCTGAGTTGACGGCCTTGTTCACCAGAAGTTGGAAGGTAGCACAATCGTGTAAGTGAAGCTCACGACGCAACTTTGGGTTGAGACCCTTCCTGAACCTAGCCTGCTTCTTGGCATCAATGGACACTTCTTCCCTGACGTAACGAGCAAGGTTTCCAAACTCTCTAGTGTGAGAATCAACTTTCATCATACCCTGGGTGAGATTACAGAACTCGACCATCTTGCGATCAATAAGACCCTAAGGAATGTGGTGCTCGCGAAAAGCCCCAATGAAATCTTTCCAAGAAATGATCTGGCTACCTGGACCCATAGCCTCATAGTTTTCCCACCGTAAGCTAGCGGGACCTTCGAGATGGTATGAAGCAAACGAGACCTTGTTAGACTAAGCCACGTTTGCATAACACAACTTATGTGAGATGCTAAGGAGCCAATCATCTGTATCAAGTGGCTCAATGGAGTGGTGGTAGGTTGGTGGCTATAGCTTTACGAAATCATTGATGGTCACCGACTCATTACGTTGATGTGCGTTATTCTCCTCAATACATGCCAACAGGCAGTTGGACTCACGCTTGTTCCTACCAACGTCTAGCATAAACTGTGCCAACAAAGGTGAATCAGGTAGAAGTTCAGCATCTCTGGTTCCATGTCTCTGGCCCTTCTGGCGACCAGTGGCAGCTTGGGTACGACAGGACATCCTCGCGATCAGAAACTAGGATTAATCAGGGTGAAAAACCAGATACATAAGAAGGGATGCAAAAGCATTAGATCTTCATAGAAATCCTAGGGAAAATTGGAAAGCATAATGTTTGTGAATGCTCAACAATGAGACATTGTGCAAACGATTTAGGTGGCTCGACACCTCAACATCACAATCTCAAGATTCTGATCATACTAACAAGCTACATAGAAAACTCTCGAGGATTGGAATCCGAATCATATCAACCATTCCTATAAGTCTAGGAAAAATAACTCGATATTCTGATAGATAGGTAAGAAGCCTAGTTCTTAATCCCCATAGAAAAGAAGAGGTGACTCAGAATCAGAATAACAAGGGGAAAGGAGTAAAAGAGTCTTACGTTCCCTTCCACAATCAAGTCCCTCATATAACTAAAGAGTTGCTAGACTCAACATCGACCAATTTGGCTTGGTAATCGTATAGACAGACATGCTCTGATACTAACGATGTTTAAAACAACATATGACCCCGAAACATCAAGCATCAAACTACAGAAAATAACATATGGCTCAATCCTAACTCATTGATCGGAAAGTGCAGCACGAAAGATGGACTAGGTAGCACCATGAAACATCGAATGGTGGTTCAATAACTAACATGCTCAGAATGAATTTATTGTCCATTAACTACAAAAAAAACTGGGTTGTTAGGAGTACTGATTTCACACATAATAGTTCGCTTGTCGGTATTCCGGTTACAACCAACACGGAGACCGATGAATGAATAATGATTGCGAGGAGTATCACTACGCCGGGAGTTCATAAGAAGAGGTGTAATTCTCATGAGAATCTTGACATGAAGAGGATAATACATCAAGAAAGAACAGAGCAAAAGCAAGATTGGCATTTTGATCTGCAGAATACAACTGCTTTGACCCAATCCTAGAAATGGATGAGGCACTGGAGTTTGCTTCTCCTAGACATTCTGAAATAGAATGACCTGAAGGACCAAAACAATAATTTGCATCAATGAATACAGATGCACAATACTCTTGAGTATCCACTAATAGCTGAAGGTCACAATACAACTAAGGAGGGACAAGTCAAAGAGCACATGATTTTTCTGAGTTGGGGATGCATAGATTAGCATGTAGAACAAGTTCAAGATAATTCTTCCGGATAACCCATGCAGAACGGAAGGATCGATAGATTCACAATTATAATAGAGAACTCATCGAGCACTGTTCTTGTGATCATACATTCATGAAGAACTTCTGCTATGGTATTGGAAGAATGATACACCATGGCCCTCGAGGACTAGAACAAAGTGACTACTTTCCGAAAGGCACGAGCAAACACTATCAACACGAGTGAGCAGAATGATCCTTAGGTTCAAGAACCCAAAAATAGAATACCTACTACTATATAACATAACGGGATGCTTTTTGTTAATGAGGGAGGGAATCATCACACTAGGAACAAAAAACAGGACTAGACTATTGGGTGGTTCTCTGAGATAACAAGGTTTCATAACACCTACAACAATTACATCGAGGTATTAGAGTACCTCAACACAATAATTAGTGTGATTTGTCTCGCCCAAAAGACAACGGGAATAGAAGGAAGGAATTTGGAATTGCATCATATTATTTAGAAACCTTGGATAACTCGGACAACATAACGGCTATACGGGCATGAATTGTGAGGCAACCTAGATGTCAATTGAAAACATAACAAATGAATTCTTATGGAGACATTGATCTAGGAAGACAACAACTTTCCTATAGGTCTCTAGCATAGTAAGCCGTCATCCCGATAGATAGATGAGAAAGCCTTGTTCTTAACCCCCGTAGAATAAAGCAGAGGGTGACCCAGAATAAGGATGACACCAGGAAAGGAGTAAAAAGAGCCTTACATTCCCTTCCACAATCAATTACCTTACATAACTGAAGGGTTGGTAGACTCAACATCGAATAGTTCGGCTTGGTACTCCTACAAGTAGTCAAGCTCTCATACCAGTGCCGAAAAAAATATTCTTCCACCCATAAACATATGACCAGTGTATGAACATTTATGATTAAGGACTTTATTATCTTCTATGATGCCTCGCGTCAAAGACTTGATTGCATTCTTATGCAAGATCTTCATGTGATTTCTTACGCTTCTCGACATTTGCGTCCACATGAGTAGAATTAGCCAACGCACGATCTAGAACTTGCCGTTAAAGTTCATGCACCGTTAACCTGTCGACATTACCTTCTGGGTAATAATTGCGAAATATACACTCATCACCAGAGTCTCGAGTATGTATTCACCAATCGGATTTAAATCTCAAGCAAAGACGTTGGGTCGAGTTGATTATGGATTACGACTTAGTAATATCTTACACCCCATGCAAAGCCAATGTCATGGGTGATGCACTAAGTCGTAAATCCTATTGTAACAACCTCATGTTGCTACAAAGTCAATCACTTCTCCATGAGGAATTTCGTAAGCTTAATCTTCACATTGTTCCTCAAGGATTCTTTTCTACCCTGGTGGAGAAACCGACTCTTGAGGATCAAATCTGCCCAAAAGAAGGATACGGGAATTTCCCGTATAAAGAGCAACATTGCCAAAGGAGTTGTTGGTCGGTTCTCGGTAGATTGTCAAGGCATTGTATTCTTTGAGAACAGCTTGGTGGTTCCCAAGAAGCAACATCTACAAGATATGATCCTTAAAGAACCTCATGAATCTCCTCTCACGATTCATCCCGGTAGTACTAAGATGTATCAGGAGCTACGCCAGAGAAACCGGTGGACCCAGATGAAGAGAGAAATCGCTCAATTTATTGCTAACTATGACGTTTGTCATTGCATTAAGGTAGAGCATCAAAGACCTGCTCGCATTCTTCAGACCTTGGCTATTCGCGAGTGGAAATGGGACAAGGTCGGTATGGATTTGAGGGATCGATAGAAGATGTGTTTAGAGGGGGGTGAATAGACTACTTGTCAAGATTAAACATCTAGCCTAACCTAATTTCTAGGAGGGCAGAAATTCTAGCCATTGTAACAAGTCTAAGTGACCCTACACATGCAGTTCTAAGAATATAGTAGCGGAAAGTAAAACATGCAACTGTAATGTAGAGGAGTAACGTAGGGAGATCAAACGCATGAGGTTGACACGACGAATTTTGTTATGGTTTGGATAGGTGGCGCTATCGTACGTCCATGTTAGTGGAGACTTCAACCGACAGAGGGTAACGGCTTCAAGAGTCCACGGAGGGCTCCACCCACGGAGGGTCCACAAAGAAGCAACCTTGTCTATCCCACCACGGCTTATGTCCACGGAGGACTAGCCTTACTCACAGTAGATCTTCACGAAGTAGGTGATCTCCTTGCCCCTACAAACATCCTAGTTTAACTCCACAACACGAAGTAGGATGCTCCCAAGCAACACCTAACCAATCTAGGAGGTACCACCCTCCAAAAGGTAATAGATGGGGTAGATCAATGAACTCCTTGCTCTTGTGCTTCTAAAGATAGTATCTTCAACACAAATCACTCTCTCACAGAATATGAATGGGCAGGAGAGATTGATTTCGTAGAAAGCCGTTTGGGGAGGCTAGAGATCAAGTTTCAAATGATTGGATTGGAATATCTTGGTCTCAACACATGAATAGGTGATTCTCTCTCAAAAATTGGATCTGGAAGTGATGTGTGTGCCTTGAGTGCTTCTCCCACGAATGAGAGGTGGGTGAAGGGGTATATATAGGCAGCAGCCAAAATCCAACCGTTACACACAAAAGTGCAAACTCGGTGACACCAAAGTGGATAACTCGGTGGTACCGACTAGTACTAAAGGTGTGAACTTTTGAATCTCGGTGAGACCGATATATAGAACTCGATGGCACCGAAAAGGTGACTAACAGTCAGATGACCAAACTCGGTGGCACCGATACTCAAACTCATAAATTCCAATTTGGTGTATCTTGGCAATAGAATGTTGGTCACTCTAAACTCGGTAGCACCGATGCAGTTTTGGTTGCACCAATTTGGTGGAAATGGCTAGGGTTCTGTGTGAGTTTCAAACTCGATGGGTCCGATGTGGAAATGTTGGTGACACCGAATTTGTGAATGTGGAACTTGACAGAGTGGATATGTTGGAAAAGTGACTGAGTGTTTTGGTGGCTAACTTTGAGCATTTGAGCAATCAGTTCATTTTACAACCTCACCCCCTTTTAATACTACTAGCTTTCATATGGACTCAAAAGTGATTTCTCACAAATATAAAATGAAGAGTCTTCTAGCTTTAAGCTTGACCCAATATTATTCCTTTCTTGCGTCCAGGGCTGTCTCCACATAAACCTTTAGCCAATGCTCTCTATGGACTTTTCCTGAAATATCTAGGTAAAAGTGTGCTACTTCTCAAACAACAGTGCCAGCAATTGACACATTGACGGAGACTTGCTTGCGTTGGTTTTTCCCTTGAAGAGGAAAGAGTGATGCAACACAGGAGCAGTAAGTATTTCCCTCAGTTTGAGAACCAAGGTATCAATCTAGTAGGAGAATCTCGTCAAGTCCAGAGTACCTGCGCAAACACAAAAGAGCTTGCACCCAACGCTATAAAGGGGTTGTGAATCCCTTCAAGATTGATTGCAAAGTGCAACGAAGTAAAAGAGTAAGGCTGAAAATATGGTGTGAAGTAGACCTGGGGGCCATAGTGTTCACTAGAGGCTTCTCTCAAAATAGCAAATATCACGGTGGGTGAACCAATTACTGTCGAGCAATTGATAGAACCGCGCAAAGTCATGACGATATCTAAGGCAATGATCATACATATAGGCATCACGTCCGAGACAAGTAGACCGATACTTTCTGCATCTACTACTATTACTCCACACATCGACCGCTATCCAGCATGCATCTAGTGTATTGAGTTCATGATGAACAGAGTAACGCCTTAAGCAAGATGACATGATGTAGAGGGATAAACTCAAACCAATGATGAAAACCCCATCTTTTTACCCTTAATGGCAACAACATGATGCGTGCCTCGCTACCCCTTCTGTCAGCTGGTGAGGTCACCGCATGGTATGAACCCAAAACCAAGCACTTCTCCCATTGCAAGAATCATAGATCAAGCTGTCCAAACAAAACCCACAACTCGAAGAGAATTAAAAGGATATGAAATCATGCATATAAGAGATGAGAAGAAACTCAAATAAGATTCATAGATAATCTGATCATAAATCCACAATTCATCGGATCTCGACAAACACACCGCAAAGAAGATTACATCGGATAGATCTCCATGAAGATCATGGAGAACTTTGTATTGAAGATCCAAGAGAGAGAAGAAGCCATCTAGCTACTACCTACAGACCGGTAGGTCTATGGTGAACTACTCACGCATCATTGGAGAGGTCGTGGTGTTGATGAAGAAGCCCTCCATATCCGAATCCCCCCTCCGGCAGGGCACCAGAACGTGCCCCAAATGGGATCTTGCGGAGACAGAAGGTTGCGGCGGCAGAAAAGTATTTTTGTGGCTCCCTCGATTTTTTTCTCGGATTTTAGGGAATATATAGGCAAACGACCTAGGGAAGACGAGGCCCACGGAGCCCACAAGCCTAGGAGGCGCGACCCCCCTGGTCGTGACTAGGGGGCTTGTGGGGTCCCTGGTGACCCTCTCCCTTTGTTCTCAAGTCTCCCGACCGTCTTCTGTTTCAGAAAAAATCTTTTTGGAAGTTTCATTCTGTTTGGACTCCTTTTAAAATCCTCCTCTGAAAAGGGTCAAAACACAGAAAAAACAGGAACTGGCACTTGGCACTGAGTTATTAAGTTAGTCCCAAAAAATATATAAAAGGCATACAAAACATCCAAACTTTGACAAGATAATAGCATGAAACCATCAAAAATTATAGATACGTTGGAGACGTATGAAGCATGCCCAAGCCTAACTCATGCTCGTCCTCGAGTAGGGAAGTGATAAAGACTGAATTTTTGATGTGGATTGCTGATACGTCTCAAACATATCTATAATTTTGATGGTTTCATGCTGTTATCTTGACATCTTTGGATGTTTTATGTACCTTTTTTATCTTTATTGGGAATAACTTATTAATTCAGTGCCAAGTGCTAGTTCCTGTTTTTTCTATGCTTTTGTCTCTTTTCAGATCTGATTCTGGAACGGAGTCCAAACGGAATAATATCCCCGAAATGATTTTTTTCTCAAACGAAAGAAGACCAGGGGGCTTGTGGGCCAAGCCAGGAGGGCTACAAGGAGCCCACAAGCCCCCCACCCGCCACCCGGGGGCGGCGGTGGGCAGGCTTGTTGCCTCCCGGGCGCCCCCCTGACCTAGATCCTTCGCCTATATATTCCCTAAAATATAGAAAAAAAATAAGGGGATCCAGGAAAATAGTTTTCCGCCGCCGCAAGCTTCCGTTTCCGCGAGATATCATCTGGAGACCCTTCCCGGTGCCCGGACGGAGGGGACTTTGGAGTTGGAGGGCTTCTTCATCATAATCATCGCCCCTTCAATGACTCGCGAGTAGTTCACTTCAGACCTACGGGTCCGTAGTTAGTAGCTAGATGGCTTCTTCTCTCTTTTGGATCTTCAATACAAAGTTCTCCATGATCTTCATGGAGATCTATCTGATGTAATCTTCTTTGGTGGTGTGTTTGTCGAGATCCGATGAATTGTGGATTTGTGATCAGATTATCTGTGATATATATTTGAGTCTTTGCTGATTTCTTATATGCATGATTTGATATCCTTGTAAGTCCCTCCGAGTCTTGGGTTTTGTTTGGCCAACTAGATCTATGGTTCTTGCAATGGGAGAAGTGCTTGGTTTTGGGTTCTTACCGTGTGGTGACCTTTCCCAGTGATAGTAGGGGCAGCAAGGCACACATCGTGTAGTTGCCATCAAGGGTAACAAGGTGGGCTCTGTCGTAGATATGAGATTGTCCATCTACATCTTGCTTAAGGCGTTACTCTGTTCCTTTGGACTTAATACACTAGATGCATGCTAGATAGCGGTCGACGTGTGGAGTAATAGTAGTAGATGCAGAAAGTATCGGTCTACTTGTTTTGGATGTGATGCCTATAGATATAATCATTGCCATAGATGAAGTCACGACTTTGCGTGGTTCTATCCATTGCTCGAGAGTAATTTGTTCACCCACCGTCTACTTGCTTTCAAGAGAGAAGCCACTAGTAAACATTATGGCCCCGGGTCTATTCACACATATCGTTTCCACTTTCGCTTTTACTTTGCTTTGTTACTTTGTTGCTTTCAGTTCTCACTTGGCTAACAATCTATAAGGGATTGAAAACCCCTTCATAGCGTTGGGAGCAAGCTTTTTTTGTTTGTGCACGCACTTGAGATACTCCTTCACTGGATCGATACCTTGGTTCTCAAACTGAGTCTCTTTCATCCCTACAAAATCATATAGTCTGGCTATGCTCCATCATCCTCACACAACTAGTTTAAATCATGCACAACCCCGGTATTGGCCAACTAATTGTTTTTGCACTCTTACTTTCTCAAACCTTTTACAACTATCACGCAATACATGAGCGTGAGCCATGGATATAGTACTATAGGTGGAATAGAGTGTGGTGGTGGTTGTGAGACAAAAAGGAGGAGATGGTCACATTGACTCGGCGTATCAAAGGGTTATGGAGATGCCCATTAATAGATATCAATGTGAATGAGTAGGGATTGCCATACAAAGGATGCACTAGAGCTATGAGTATGTGAAAGCTCAAAAGGAGAACTAGTGGGTGTGCATCCAACTTGCTTGCTCACGAAGACCTAGGGCAAATTGATGAAGCCCATCATTAGAATATACAAGCCAAGTTATATAATAAAGATTCCCACTAGCATATGGTGGTGACGAAACGAGAGGCTCTCAATCATGAAGAACATGGTGCTATTTATGAAGCACAAGTGTGGAAAAAGATAGTAGCATTGTCCCTTCTCTCTCTTTTTTCTCTCTCTTTTTTTTATTTGGGCTCTTTGGCCTCTTTTTCTCTTTTTTTATGTGGGCAACTGTGGCCTCTCTTTTTTCCTCACATGGGACAATGCTCTAAGAATGATAATCATCACACTTTTATTTACTCACAACTCCATACTTAGAGCAATGATGACTCTATATGAAATGCCTCCGGCAGTGTACCGGGATGTGCAACAATCTAGCTTGGTGTATGACATTGAAACATCTCGCTAGATATCTTACGATCATGCAATGTCAATATGAGAGTGATGGCACAAGTCATGAGACGGAACGGTGGGAGTTGAATGGCAATATATCTCAGAATGGCTATGAAAATGCCATAGTAGGTAGGTATGGTGGGTGTTTTGAGGAAGGCATATGGTGAGTTTGTGCATCGACGAAAGTTGCGCGGCACTAGAGAGGCTAGCAATGGTGGAAGGTGAAAGTGCATCTATACCACAGACTCACAATATTCATGAAGAACTCACATGCTTGTTGCGACAGTTTTTATTAGTAATTGAAACAAAGTGCTAAACGCATACTCCTAGGGGAAGGGTTGGTAGGTGTTAACCATCGCGCGATCCCGACCTCAACAAAAAGGATGACAATCAATAGATCAATTATGCTCCGGCTTCCTAACATAGCGGTTCACCATACGTGCATGTTACGGGAATCACTAGCTTCAACACAAGTATTTCTAGATTCACGACACCCTACTAACATAACTCTTAATATTACCAAATCCATGTCTCAAAACTAATTGAGAGGAATCAAAACTTCTCTTTCTACTCAATGCACATGAAGATGAAGGTTTTTGTATCCTCTTTGGGTACCTATCACTTTGGACTACTTTCATAGTGCAAGCCAAGTACCAAGTCACGCAGCGCCGTGCTCTAAAAGATCTAAGTGAAGCACATAGAGCAAAATTATCTACCTCAAAAGATATAAGTGAAGCACGATGAGCATTCTAGAAAAATCACGATGACTGCGTGTCTCTCTCAAAAGGTGTGCAGCAAGGATGATTGTGACACAACAAAAAGAAAAAGGCTCCTACGATACAAGACGCTCCAAGCAAAACACATATCATGTGGTGAATAAAAATATAGCTCCAAGTAATGTTACCGATGGATTGAAGACGAAAGAGGGGATGCCTTCCCGGGGCATCCTCAAGCTTAGGCTTTTTAGTGTCCTTGAGTTTGTCTTGGGGTGCCTTGTGCATCCCCAAGCTTGAGATCTTTCCACTCTTTATCCATTTGTCCATGAGAACATCACCCAAAACTTGAAAACTTCACAACACAAAACTTAAACAGAAACTCGTGATATCATTAGCACAAGAAAACAAACTACCACCTCTTTAGGTACTGTAGCAATCTTGATTTCTATTTATATTGGTGTTATATTACTGTATTGTCACTTTTACATGGCTAGTACCCCCAATACTATCCATAGTTTCATCAAAACAAGCAACCAACTCAACAAAAACAGAATCTGTCAAAAACAGACCAGTCTGTAGCAATTTGTATACTTCGTATACTTCTGGTACCTCAAAAATTCTGAAAAATTACGAGTGCCTGGGAAAAAGGCATATCAACCACAAGCAAAAAGAATCAACTCAAAATCTTTTTCTTAATAAAAATGAAAAATAATCACGTGAGCCAAAAGTTTCTGTCTTTTTCCAGCAGGATCAAACAACCATCACCAAGACTAGTCATAAAGGTTTTACTTGGCTCAAACACAAAAATAAACACAAAAGACACAATCATAACAGAATTATGATGGTGTGGACGCAGCAAAACAGAAAGAGAAAGATAAATTCATTAGGTTGCCTCCCAACAAGCGCTATTGTTTAAAGCCCTTAGCTAGGCATTGATAATTCAATGATGCTCACACAAGAGACAAGAATTGAAGCACAATGAGAGCATCATAAAGCATGTGAAAATCACATCTAAGTCTAACATACTTCCTATGCATAGGAATTTTATAGGAAAAAAAATTGGCAAGACAACCAATAGTTACCAAATGCAAGGAAGAAGGAGACAATAGCAATCTCAACATAACGAGACGTAATTTGGTAACATGAAAGTTTCTACCACAACATTTTCCTCTCTCATAGCAATTACATGTGCGATCATAATCAAATTCAACAATATAGCTATCACAAAGGATATTCTTTTCATGATCCACATGCATGCAAAGTTGACGCTCTTCAAAAATAGTGGGATTATCATTAACTAAAGTCATGACTTCTCCAAACCCACTTTCAATATTATTGCAAATATCATATTCATCATGAGCTTAAACAAATTTTCAAGATCATAAGAAAAATCATTACACCTATCATGATCATTGCAACAAGTAGCCACAAGGCGGTTCAATTCCACTGGTGCTTGCTAGCCAGTCAAGAACGACTCAAAGACCGTGGGAAGGTCTTCACGCTACGCCGAAGACGACGATGGCCCTCCTACCTCGCCCATTTGCGAAGATCATCTACATTTTGCTCCGTGTCGAGCTCCAGCCGGCCCAAACGTTTTCCTTCGGGAGGGCATAAAATCGCTTTCTTTCTGTAGGGAGGACGGATGATTCAAGTAAGGGCTGAGAGCCTACATATCACTGAGATGGGCCAAGGTTTTTCAGAAGTGGGGGAGAGGAAAACGAGAGGCAAAAAAAGTAAATGCAAGAGAGGAGTTTGCGACACTTACTTGGATGAGTTCTTGACTTGATCCTCCCCGACAACGGCGCCAGAAATCCTTCTTCTACTTCTCAAATAACAGCGCCAGAAATTGACAAGTTGATGGAGACTTGCTTGCATTGGTTTTGGCCTTGAAGAGGAAAGGGTGATGCAGCACAGGAGCAGTAAGTATTTCCCTCAGTTTGAGAACCAAGGTATCAATCCGGTAGGAGAATCTCGTCAAGTCCAGAGTACCTGCGCAAACACAAAAGAGCTTGCACCAAAAGCTATAAAGGGGTTGTCAATCCCTTCAAGATTGATTGCAACGAAGTAAAAGAGTAAGACTGAAAATATGGTGTGAAGTAGACCCGGGGGCCATAGTGTTCACTAGAGGCTTCTCTCAAAATAGCAAACATAACGGTGGGTGAACAAATTACTGTTGAGCAATTGATAGAACTGCGCCAAGTCATGACGATATCTAAGGCAATGATCATACATATATGCATCACATCCGAGACAAGTAGACCGATACTTTCTGCATCTACTACTATTACTCCACACACCGACCGCTATCCAGCATGCATCTGGTGTATTGAGTTCATGACGAACAGAGTAACGCCTTAAGCAAGATGACATGATGCAGAGGGATAAACTCAAACCAATGATGAAAACCCCATATTTTTACCCTTGATGGAAACAACGCGATGCGTGCCTCGCTACCCCTTCTGTCACTGGGTGAGGTTACCGCACGGTATGAACCCAAAACCAAGCACTTCTCCCATTGCAAGAATCATAGATCAAGCTGGCCAAACAAAACCCACAACTCGAAGAGAATTACAAGGATATGAAATCATGCATATAAGAGATGAGAAGAAACTCAAATAAGATTCATAGACAATCTGATCATAAATCCACAATTCATCGGATCTCGACAAACACACCGCAAAGAAGATTACATCGGATAGATCTCCTTGAAGATCATGGAGAACTTTGTATTGAAGATCCAAGAGAGAGAAGAAGCCATCTAGCTACTAGCTACGGACCCGTAGGTCTATGGTGAACTACTCACGCATCATCGGAGAGGTCATGGTGTTGGTGAAGAAGCCCTCCGTATCCGAATCCCCCTCTGGCGGGGCACCAAAACGTGCCCCAGATGGGATCTTGCGGAGACAGAAGCTTGCGGCGGCGGAAAAGTATTTTCGTGGCTCCCTCCATTTTTTCTGGGATTTTAGGGAATATATAGGCGAAATACCTAGGGCAGACGAGGCCCAGGGAGCCCACAAGCCTGGGAGGCGCGGGCCCCCTTTGGCCGCGGCTAGGGAGCTTGTGGGGTCCCTGGTGACCCTCTGCCTTGGTTCTCAAGTCTCCTGATCGTCTTCCGTTTCGAAAAAAATATTTTTGGAAGTTTCACTCCGTGTGGACTCCGTTTAAAATCCTCCTCTGAAAAGGGTCAAAAACACGGAAAAAAACAGGAACTCGCACTTGGCACTGAGTTAATAAGTTAGTCCCAAAAAAGATATAAAAGTCATACAAAACATCCAATGTTTGACAAGATAATAGCATGAAACCATCAAAAATTATAGATATGTTGGAGACATATCAAAGTGTTAGTCCAAGAGACAATGTATGTTGTCATTAATTATCAAAATCACTAAGGGAGCATATGTGCTTTCAATCTCCCCTTTTTTGGTAATTGCTGACAACGTAATATCAAAGCTTCAACTAAAGATACTCATAAGGATATGACAGATTTGAAGGAAATATGACTGTTATAGGCTCCCCCTAAATGTGTGCAATCCCTTTAAAGGATAGTTGATTTGGAATGCATGGGCAAACACAAGGTAGAAGGACAAGTCAAGTCATAGGAATCTTGGCTCTATGCATCAAACATATGTGAATAAGAGACTTCCATGTTTAAGACTACCTCTTGCAAATAGTATGTGCAAGAAACACAAGGTCATCATGAACAAGGATATGATGCATATACTTACTTTGAGGATCTTGAGCGTCTTGATATAGGAGTACACTTGAGAATACAAATGTTAGAAAACACAAGTGTACCCTGTTGTAAAGATGCAAAGAAATTCAGAAGTGCCAAGAAAATGAAGACATAGTTAAGATAATATTGATGAAAGAATATGTCTTCAAGGAACAAGAACTCTTTCTTCCTTAAAAAGGAGTATGTAAATTTTCCTCCCCCATGAATCATGGCATGTAGATATTGGGAGTAGGCAGGGAAAATAAGTTCAAACAAATAGAGTCAATTAAGATAGTATTTATCTCTCTCCCTCTTAATATATACGGTATGGTACAAGTATCTCACTTTAGTGTTGTTGCTCCCTCTTTTGTATAAGCTTCTTGATAGTATATGGTAGTATTTCTCCCCTATGAATAGGTTCACTAAATGGAAGCTTTGATGATATTTCTCCCCCTTTGGCACAATTACAAAAGAGAAACTTCAGAGGGTAGGGGTTCATTGAGAGAAAATAAAGAGATCCTGGATACTTCTCTCTTAGATATTTTTTAGGGTTCATTGAATGTTCTCCCCCTTAGGTGTAGATAAGAGGTCCTTGAATGATCTCCCATGAATTTAGGGATCCTAGAGGATTGTCAGTCTTATAATGCACGGGATCACTGAGATTATTCTCCCCCTAGAGAAGTTGTCTTCCCCTATGACAATAGTCCGAAAGAAATTATTAGAGCACCGAGGCATAATGATTCGGTAGAACCAAGATTGACACTTAGGGATCTTGGACAAATCATTTGGACCGAGTTCCCCAATTCGGTGAAACCGAATTGCAATGATAGTCAACTCTTTGACATAAAATAGGTTGATTGAAAGAATAAGAGATGTTTTTTATAATACACACATATAGATGAGAGTGGAATTGTTCTAAGAATGCGAAAGGTCAAATGTGATCCATATGACATTCTCCATCTTGATGTGGGGAGGTGACTAGATCACCTATATTAGAGTATTTGACTTGAGGAGTCAAGCAAGGATGCTTGATCATAGGTCATACTCATCGTAAAGCGTGAAATGGGGTTGCCATTTTTGGATTAAGAATTTCAATATCTTTATATCATTTGACTTGCTTTACTCCATGAATTGGTGTACAGCTTTATCAAGGACATGATTACATACCTTCGAAAGATGTTGTTGATGTGGCATGTAGGTGAACTTGTTGTGGATGCTCAATGTTGATGATGTTCATCTTGAGTTGGGAGCTATCCATGACGTTTTGGTTCGCTTTTTACCTACAACGGTTAGTCACGCAAGGAAGAACATAATTTATCCAATTGACATCAGTGAAATCCAATCTCATAGAATTGTCAAGGATATGATTTTCTTGTCTTCTTCCTTCATCCTCGAAGAAAAGGTTATTGATACTTGGCCATGTCAAGATTGCTTTTGATGAGCGTTCATTTGCAATCTTGTGGAGTGTATTTCTTCAAAGTACCTACAAAAGGTTAGATGCAATACAAGGGAGCATAGTTTCCAATACATAAGATAGTCATATCAATGGCATCAAGGAATAGTCAGTCAAGCTCATGCCCTTGCATGCATCCGAGTGAGTCTAGCTCAAGTTTGAAGCATCAATGATGTTCAACTTACTCCTCAAATGACATAATACTTTCTCATCAGGTGGTTTGGTGAAAATATCAGCCAGCTGTTTGTCAGTACGAACATGCCTGAGATTGATATCTCCTTTGGCTACATGATCATGGATGAAATAATGTCGCACTTCGATGTGTTTGGTTCTAGAATGTTGATCATGATTATATGCAATCTTAATTACACTTTCATTGTCACACATCAATGGAACTTTTCTAACATGAATTCCACAATCCTTAAGCGTTTGAGACATCCATAGTAATGTATTCAACTTTCACAATTGATAAGGACACCGAGTTTTGTTTCTTGGATGTCCAAGAGACAAGAGATCTCCCAAGAAATTGACATGTACCCGAGTTGGATTTTCTATCAACCATGTCTCCAACATAGTCTGAGTCGTAATAGCCAACAAGATTAAAAGAAGATCCCTTGGGATACCATATGCCAAAGTTTGGTGTATGTCTAAGGTATCTAACTATCCTTTGCACAACCAACAGATGACACTCTTTAGGTGCTGCTTGATAGCAGGCACACATGGAAACACTTAGCATAATATCAGGACGAGAGGCACATATGTATAACAATGATCCAATCATTGATCGATAAACCTTTTGATCAACGGGGTGCATCATCCTTAGTGAGGTCAAGATGTCCACTAATAGGCATGGGGTTTCTCATACCTTTGCATTCTTGCATGTTGAACTTCGTGATCAAGTACTTGGTGTACTTGGTTTGAGAGATGAATGTTCCTTCTCTTGATTGTTTGATTTGCAATCCAAGGAAGAACTTCAGTTCACTCATTAGGGACATCTCGTACTTCTCTGACATCAGCTTTCCAAACTTTTCACTAAAGTGTGGGTTAGTAGAACCAAAGATAATATCATTCACATATTTTTGACAAACAAATAGTTTGCCCTTTACTCTTTTAGTGAATAAGGTTACATCAATTTTGCCAATTTCAAAACCCTTTTCAATGAGAAACTTCGTTAGGCATTTGTACCAAGCTCTAGGTGCTTGTTTAAGACCATATAAAGCTTTACCAAGTTTGTAAACATGATCAGGTTTCTTAGGGTTCACAAAACCAAGAGGTTGTATAACATAAACTTCCTCTTCAATTTCTCCGTTGAGAAAGGCAGTTTTAATATCCATTTGGTAAAGAGTTATATCATGTTGATTGACATAAGCTAGAAGAATATGAATGGCTTCAAGTCTAGCACCTGGAGCATAAGTCTCACCATAGTCCATACCTTCGACTTGCGTGTATCCTTGGGCAACGAGACATGCTTTGTTGCATACAACTTGTCCGTCTTCATATTGCTTGTTCTGAAACACCCATCTTGTAACAGTTATATAGTGCTCGCCTTCTGGTTTTTCAACGAGTGTCCATAATTGGTTCCTCTTGAAGTCGTGTAGCTCTTCATGCATGACATTCACCCAATATGGATCTTGGATAGATTCTTCTACCTTCAAGGGTTCAAATGCTAGATATGAAAGAATAATGCTCACAAAAGTTAGCTAAATGAGAATTAGAGCGAGTGATTCTCCCGTTGTTTATGTTGCTGTAGATTTGTTTTAGCGAATGATCTTTGTCCACTCTTGGTCTAACTCTTGACAGCTTCTTCTTGTTGGATGGAGGAAGTTCTTCTTCATCATCTTCATCTTGAGCATTGTCGTTGGCGTCATCTTCTCCTTGAGGTGGTGGTGAGTAAGGTTGAGGTGGATCATCATGATGTTTCTCTTCCTCTTCTTCATCATGTCGTGTACCGCTTGTGGATGCTTCCATGTCATTTTGCGGCTCGCCATCACACGAAGTAGGAGTTTCCACTTATGTTGATGAAGTGCTTTCCTTCACCTCTATGGGACGAATCTTGCCAATGGACAAATCTTTGATAGCTTATGAAGGTTCCTTATCTCCTATATCAATTGGCAACTGTTCGACTTGCGAACCATTAGTCTCATCAAACTTCACATCTACTATCTCTTCAACTTTTAGAGTGAAGTTGTTGTAGACACGGTAAGCACGAGAGTTTGATCTATAACTGATACGTCCATTTTGCATCATCTTTTCATGTTGATATTTATCGCTTCTTGGGCTGTTATTTCACTTCAACCTACAATTCTTATGCCTTTTCTCTCTTATTTTGCAAGGTTTACATGAAGAGGGAGAATACCGGCAGCTGGAATTCTAGCCTGAAAGTGGAGCAAGTTTGAGATACCTATTCTGCACAACTCCAAACGCCGTAAAAATGAACGAGGATTTTTTTTGGATTTATAAAAAATACTGGGCCGAAGAAGCGCCAGAGGGGCGCCAGGGGTAGGCCACAAGCCTGCACAACGCGGCCACCACCCAGGCCGCGCCATGAGGGCTTGTGGGCAACCTGTTGGCCCACTTGCCCCCCTCTTTTGCTATAAGAAGGTTTCGTCCAGGAAAAAATCAGGGAGGAGCTTTGTCGTGGATTCGCCGCCACCACGAGGCGGAACTTGAGCAGAACCAATCTAGAGCTCCGGCAGGACGATCCTGCTGGGGAAACTTCCCTCCCGGAGGGGGAAATCATCGCCATCATCATAACCAACACTCCTCTCATCGGAGGGGACTCGTCACCATCAACATCTTCATCAGCACCATCTCATCTCCAAATCCTAGTTCATCACTTGTAATCAATCTCCGTCTCGTGACTATGATTGGTACTTGTATGGTTGCTAGTAGTGTTGATTACTCATTGTAGCTGATGCTAGTTGGATTACTTGGTGGAAGAGCTTATGTTCAGATCCTTGATTCTACTCATTACCTCTCTGGTCATGAATGTGATTATGCTTTGTGAGTAGTTAATTTTGTTCCTAAGGGCATGGGATAAGTCATGCTAATAGTAGTCATGTGAATTTGGTATTCGTTCGGTAATTTGATGTGTTGTATATTTTTTTCCTCTAGTGGTGTTATGTGAACGTCGACTATATAACACTACACCATTATTTGGGCCTAGAGGAAGGCATTGGGAAGTAGTAAGTAGATGATGGGTTACTAGAGTGACAGAAGCTTAAAACCTAGTTTATGTGTTGCTTCGTAAGGGGCTGATTTGGATCCACTAGTTTAATGCTATGGTTAAACTTTGTCTTAATTCTTCTTTCATAGTTGCGGATGCTTACGAGAGGGGTTAATCATAAGTGGGATGCTTGTCCAAGTAAGTGCAGTACCCAAGCGCCGGTCCACCCACATATCAAACTATCAAATTTATGAACGCGAATCATATGAACATGATGAAAACTAGCATGACAGAAATTCCCTTGTGTCCTCGGGAGCGTTTTTCCTCCTATAAGACTTTGTGCAGGCTTGTCCCTTGCTAAAAAAAGGATTGGTTAACTTTGTTTGGCCCATGCTACTTTTGTTACTTGTTGCTTGCTACGAATCATCTCACCACACAATCACTTGTTAACGACAATTTCAGTGCCTGCAGATTTTACCTTGCTGAAAACCACTTGTCAGATCCTTCTGCTCCTCATTGGGTTCGACACTCTTACTTATCGAAAGGACTACGATTGATCCCCTATACTTGTGGGTCATAAAGACTCTTTTCTGGCGCCGTTGCCGGGGAGTGAAGCACCTTTGGTAAGTGGAACTTGGTAAGGAAACATTTATATAGTGTGCTGAAATTTATTATCACTTGTCACTATGGATACTACTCCTTTGAGGGGCTTGTTTCGGGGTATCTTCACCTCGAACGGAAGCACAAAGAGTTGCTCCTCAACCTGCTGCACCGACTGAAAATATTTGCCTTGAATTTCCTTTGGGTATGCTTGAGAAACTGCTGGTTAATATTTTTATAGGAGATGGAACATCACATCCAGACTTGCTTGTAATCTATGTAGATGAAGTTTGTGGTTTATTTAAGCTTGCAGGTTTGCCCGAGGATGAGGTCAAGAAGAAGGTCTTTCCTTTATCTTTGAAGGATAAGGCGTTGACATGGTATAGGCTATGTGATGATACTGGATCATGGGACTACAATTGGTTGAAATTGGAATTTCATCAAAAGTTTTATCCTATGCATTTAGTACATCGTGATCGGAATTATATTTATAATTTTTGGCCTCGTGACAGAGAAAGCATCGATCAAGGTTGGGGGAGGCTTAAATCAATGCTATATTCATGCCCCAATCATGAGCTCTCCAGAGAAATTACCATTCAGAACTTTTATGCTCGGCTTTCTCATGATGATTGCACCATGCTTGACACTTCTTGTACCGGCTCTTTTATGAAGAGAGATATTAAATTCAAATGGAATTTATTGGAGAGAATTAAACGCAACTCTAAAGATTGTGAGCTTGAAGAAGGTAAGGAGTCAGGTATGAATTTCACTTTTGATTGCATTAAATCCTTTGTTGAGACAAATACTTTTTGTGACTTGAGCGCTAAGTATGGACTTGACTCTGAGATAGTAGCTTCATTGTGTGAATCCTTTGCTGCCCATATTGATCTCCCCAAAGAGAAGTGGTTCAAATATCATCCTCCTTTAGAAGTCAATGTAGTTATACCCAATCCAGTTGAAGAGAGAGTCATCGCCTATAATGATCATGTGGTTCCCAGTGCTTGCATTGAGAAACCACCTTTCCCTGTTAGGATAAAGGATCATTCTAAAGCTTCAACTGTGATATGTAGAGGCTACATTAGAACACCTACACCCCCTGCGCAAATTAGAGTTGAACCTAGCATTGCTATCATCAAAGATCTCCTGTCCGACGATGTTGAGGGACATAATATTCACTTCTGTGAAGATGCTGCTAGAATTGCTAAACCTCATGTTAGAGACAAACATAGGCCTGTTGTTGGCATGCCTGTGGTTTCTGTTAAGATAGGAGATCATTGTTATCATGGTTTATGTGACGTGGGTGCTAGTGTTAGTGCAATACCTCAATCCTTATATGATGATGTTAAAGACGAGATTGCACCTGTTGAGATAGAGCCTATTGATGTCACTATTCAGCTTGCCAATAGAGATACTATCTGCCCTGTGGGAATTGTTAGGGATGTTGAAGTCTTGTGTGGTAAAATGAAGTATCCTGCTGATTTCCTCGTTCTTGCTACTGCACAAGATAGCTTTTGTCCCATCATATTTGGCAGACCCTTCCTCAATACCGTCAATGCTCATATTGACTGTGAGAAGCAAACTGTCACTGTTGGCTTTGAAGGTGTGTCACATGAGTTCAATTTCTCCAAGTTTGGTAGACAACCTCATGAAAAGGAGTTTCCTAGTAAGGATGAAACTATTGCCTTAGCATCTATTGACGTGCCTCCTACTGATCCCTTAGAGCTATCTTGCTTGAGCATGAAAATGATATGAATATGGATGAAAGGGATGAGATTGATAGAGTTGTCTTAGAACAATATCCCATCCTTAAGAATAATCTGTCTGTTGAACTGCTTGGGGACCCACCCCCACCAAAGGGTGATCCCGTGTTCGAGCTTAAAAAGTTGCCAGATACTCTTAAGTATGCTTATCTCGATGAAAAGGAGATATATCCTGTTATTATTAGTGCTATCCTCTTAGAGCATGAAGAAGAGAAGTTACTAAAAACTCTGAGGAAGCACCGTGCTGCTATTAGATATACTCTTGATGATCTTAAGGGCATTAGTCCTACTCTATGCCAGCACAAGATTAAAACCGATCCTAATTGCAAACGAGTGGCTGATCATCAAAGGAGATTAAATCCTAAGATGAAAAGAAATACTAAAGCTCCTGGAAGCGGGTATTATCTATCCTGTTGCTCATAGCGATTGGGTGTGTCCGGTGCATTGCGTCCCTAAGAAGGGAGGCATTACCGTTGTCCCTAATGATAAGGATGAATTGATCCCACAGAGGATTATTACTCGCTATAGGATGGTCATCGATTTTAGGAAACTGAATAAGGCCACTAGGAAAGATCATTACCCTTTGCCTTTTATCGCCCAAATGCTAGAAAGGTTGTCTTAACACACACACTTTTGATTTCTAGATGGTTATTCTGGTTTCTCCCAAATAACAGTTGCACAATCTGATCAGGAGAAAACCACTTTCACCTGCCCTTTCGGTACCTTTGCTTATAGACGTATGCCTTTTGGCTTATGTAATGCACCTGCCACCTTTCAAAGATGTATGATGGCTATATTCTCTGACTTTTGTGAAAAGATTGTTGACGTTTTCATGGATGACTTTTCCGTTTACGGGTCTTCCTTGGATGATTGCCTCAACAACCTTGATAGAGTCTTACAGGGATGTAAAGACACCAATCTTGTCTTGAATTGGGAGAAGTGCCACTTTATGGTTAATGAAGGCATCGTCTTAGGACATAAAATTTCTGAAAGAGGTATTGAAGTCGATAAGGATAAGGTTGATGCAACCGAGAAAATGCCATACCCCACATATATCAAAGGTATAAGAAGTTTCCTTGGTCATGCTGGTTTCTATAGAAGGTTTATTAAAGACTTCTCTAAGATTTCTAGGCCTCTTACCAATCTCTTGCAAAAGAATATTCCTTTTATTTTTGACGATGAGGAAGCCTTCGAAATACTTAAGAGGGCTTTGCTAACTGCACCTATTGTTCAACCACCTGATTGGAACCTACCTTTTGAGATCATGTGTGATGCTAGTGATTATGTTGTTGATGCTATTCTAGGGCAAAGAGGTGATAAGAAGTTGAATGTTATTCACTACGCTAGTAAAACTCTAGACAGTGCCCAGAGAAACTGTGCTACTAGGGATAAGGAATTTTTAGCAGTCGTGTTTTCATGTGAAAAGTTCAGGTCTTACATAGTTTATTCCAAAGTCACAATTCACACTGATCATGCTGCTATTAAGTACCTCATGGAGAAGAAAGACGCTAAACCTAGACTTATCAGATGGGTTCTCTTGCTACAAGAATTTGATTTGCACGTTGTCGACACAAAGGGTGTTGATAACCGAGTAGCAGATAACTTGTCTAGGTTGGAGAACGTTCTTGATGACCCACAACCTATTGATGATAGCTTTCCCGATGAGCAATTGAATGTCATCAATGCTTCACGTAGTGCATCGTGGTATGCTGATTATGCAAACTATATCGTTGCCAAATATATACCACCTAGTTTCACGCACCAACAAAAGAAGAAATTCTTCTTTGACTTGAGACACTACTTTTGGGATGATCCTCACCTTTATAAGGAAGGAGTAGATGGTGCTATTAGACGTTGTGTACCTGAACATGAACAGGGACAGATCCTACAGAAGTGTCACTCCGAGGCCTATGGAGGACACCATGCGGGAGATAGAACTGCACACATGGTATTGCAATCAGGTTTCTATTGGCCCACTCTCTTCAAGGATGCCCGTAAGTTTGTCTTGTCTTGTGACGAAAGTCAAAGAATTGGTAATACTAGCAAACGTAAGGAAATGCCTATGAACTATTCACTTGTCATAGAACCATTTGATGTTTGGGGCTTTGATTATATGGGACCTTTTCCACAATCCAACGGGTATACTCATATCCTAGTTGTTGTTGATTACGTCACCAAGTGGGTAGAAGCTATCCCCACTAGTAGTGCTGATCACAACACTTTTATGAGGATGCTTAAAGAAGTTATTTTCCCTAGATTTGGAGTCCCTAGATACCTAATGACCGACGGTGGTTCACACTTCATTCACGGTGCTTTATGTAAAAGGCTTGCTAAGTACGATGTCAACCATAGAATTGCGTCTCCCTATCACCCTCAGTCCAGTGGTCAAGTAGAGCTAAGCAACAGAGAGATTAAACTAATTCTGCAAAAGACTGTCAACAAGTCTAGAAAGAATTGGTCTAAGAAGCTCGATGATGCACTGTGGGCTTATAGAACTGCCTATAAGAATCCCATGGGCATGTCTCCGTACAAAATGGTGTACGGTAAACCATGTAATTTACCTCTTGAGCTAGAGCATAAAGCTTATTGGGTAATCAAAGAGCTCAACTTTGATTTCAAACTTGCCGGTGAGAAGAGGTTATTTGTTATTAGCTCGCTTGATGAATGGAGAACTCAGGCATATGAGAATGCCAAGTTGTTTAAAGAAAAGGTTAAGAGGTGGCATGATAAGAGGATTCAAAAGTGTGAGTTCAATATAGGTGATTATGTCTTGCTATATAACTCTCGTTTAAGATTCTTTGTAGGCAAGCTTCTCTCTAAATTGGAAGGTCCCTATGTTGTTGAGGAAGTATACCGTTCCGGTGCTATCAAGATCAACAACACGGAAGGTAATTGTCCGAGAGTTGTAAATAGGCAAAGAATCAAGCATTATATCTCAGGTACTCCCATAAATGTTGAAAGCAATATTATCAATACCATAAGTCCGGAAGAATACCTAAGGGATATTTATCAACCTGTTTCAGACTCCGAAAAAAAGAGGTATGTGATTCGGTAAGAAAACAGAGTCCAAAACTTTTCCAGTAGGACTCCGTTTTGGAATATTTGAAAAAATACAAAAAATGGAAGTAGTCCGGAAAGTGCGCGAGGAGGCGACAACCCTACACGGCGCATGCCCACCCCCTGGTCGTGCTGGGAGGGCTTGTGGCCACCTCGTGCGCCTCCCGGACTCTGTTTTCGTGCAGGGTACTCCTTCTGGTCTGAAAAAAAATCATTATATATACTCCCATTTGGTCTGACCCCTACATCACGCAGATTTCCTTTGTTTTTCGTTTCAAGCCTGTTCCTGTTGCAGATCTAGATCGCTATGACTTCCCCAAAAGCTCCGAAGGACAAGATCTTCGAGAAGGTCATCAATCCCTACCTCACGGTAGTGCTGCAACACCCTCAATCTATCGAGATGCCTGAGGGGATGTTGCATATCCGTGATGTTGAGGGCCCCAAGAAGACCAGAAGCATGGAGACGAGGCTCGAAACAATGGAGCAACAAGTCTTCAAATGCCAAGGGATGGTGGAGCATGGACTCAACGCCAACCACATGATGATCACGGAGTTCACCAACAAGCACATGATTGATGCCAATGACATTGGGAAGCACCTCTCCAGGCTCTATGACAGGATTGATCAACTCCAGGCCTAGATCTATGACCTGTAGAACCAAAACTTTGAGTATGAGTATAGATTTAAATCAATCCGGTTAGCTGCAGATTTGAGGATTCCATAGACTCGTTCATCTTTCCATGATGGGGCACCTATGCCTTGGAAGACGGATATCAAACCCATGTTGCAACAACTCCTCCACCACCACCAAAGCAAGACGACTGAACATTGGTATGGGGAATCCCCTTGGCTTGTGCCAAGCTTGGGGGAGTTGCCCCGGTATCATCTCACCATCACATCTTTTGCCTTTACCTTTGTTTTAGTTTTCCTTTTCAGTTTTCTCTTTCTCTAGTAGATTAAAAGTCTTAGTGGTTTAGTCTTGAGTTTTGCTTTGTGTCACCCCCAATGTATTCGAGTTCGTGATCCATATAATAAAGAGTGTCTTAGTTGAAGGGCTTTGCCTCTTGCCATGATCAATAGAGTGAGAATAGAACAAAAGCATGAAAGATCATGTAATGATCTTATGGGAAGTGATGGCTTCACATATAAAAAGAATGAGGATTGAAACTTGTTGAGGTTAGACAAACGTAGACCTTGGTCATTGTTGCAATTAATAGGAAGTGATAAAGAAGGAGAGGTTCACATATAAATATATCATCTCTGACACCATCCATGATTGTGAACACTCACTAAACTATTGCATGCCTAGAAGTAGATGTTGGACAAGGAAGACAACATAATGAATTGTGTTTCCTTGGCTCCGAACAATGTTATATGATTAGAGATCCCTTAGCATGTGACGATTGCTTCCACCTCATATTAGCCAAAACCTCCCGCACCAAGTAGAGATACTACCTGTGCATCCATAAACCTTCAACCCAGTTTTTCCATGAGTGTCCACCATACCTACCTATGGATTGAATAAGATTGCTCAAGTAAGTTGTCATCGGTGCAAGCAATAAAAATTGCTCTCTAATATGTATGACCTATTAGTGTTTGGAAAATAAGCTTTGTACGAACCTGTGATGAGGAAGACATAAAAGCGACAGACTGCACAATAAAGTTCTTTATCACAGGAGGCAATATAAAGTGACGTTCCTCCACACTAAGAGGACAGGCATCCAAACCTCAAAAGCGCATGACAACCTCTGCTTCGCTCTGCGAAGAGCCTATCTTGTACCTTTACTTTTTGCCCTTGAAAGAGTAATGGTGATCTTCACCAATTCCTTATTTCGCCTTTATCTTGGCTAACGTCATATGCTTGGGAAAGATCTATATTCATATGTCAACTTGCAAGTAAGCATTGATGAATTATTATTGTTGACACTACCCTTGAGGTAAGCAGTTGGGAGGCAAAACTATAAGCCCCTATCTTTCTCCGTGTCCAGCTGAAACTTTGACCTCATGAGTACCACATGAGTTGTAGTAATTGTAGAGAACGAAAGAATGATTGAGTATGTGGATTTGCTTTACAAGGTCTTATTTGATTCTTTCTGATGTTGTGACAAATTGCAATTGCTTCAATGACTAAAGGCTTTTAGTTGTTACTTCTCGGTAAGGTTCTTGATCCATGCTTTACTTTGTGAAGGAATTATCACTTTAGCATGAGAGATTATATGTTGGTATTGTTGTTCCGATCATGATCATGATGCATGCATGTTCGTATCTTGTTTTGTCGACACATCTCTCCCTAAACATGTGGACATATTTATTGAGCTAGGCTTTTGCTTGAGGACAAGCTAGGTGTAAGCTTGGGGGAGTTGATACGTCCATTTTGCATCATGTTTTCATGTTGATATTTATCGCTTCTTGGGCTGTTATTTCACTTCACGGTACAATTCTTATGCCTTTTCTCTCTTATTTTGCAAGGTTTACATGAAGAGGGAGAATACCGGCAGCTGGAATTCTGGCCTGAAAATGGAGCAAGTTTGAGATACCTATTCTGCACAACTCCAAACGCCGTAAAAATCAACGAGGATTTTTTTCCGGATTTATAAAAAATACTGGGCCGAAGAAGCGCCAGAGGGGCACCAGGGGTTGGCCACAAGACTGCACGGCACGGTCATCCCCCCAGGTCGCTCCATGAGGGCTTGTGGGCAACCTGCTGCCCACTTGCCCCCCTCTTTTTCTATATGAAGGGTTTCGACCAGGAAAAATCAGGGAGGTGCTTTTTCATGGATTCGCCGGCGCCACGAGGCGAAACTTGAGCAGAACCAATCTAGAGCTCCGGCACGACGATCCTGCCGGGGAAACTTCCCTCTCGGAGGGGGAGATCGTCGCCATCGTCATCACTAATACTCCTCTCATTGGAGGGGACTCGTCACCATCAACATCTTCATCAGCACCATCTCATCTCCAAACCCTAGTTCATCACTTGTAACCAATCTCCGTCTCGCGACTCCGATTGGTACTTGTAAAGTTGCTAGTAGTGTTGATTACTCTTTGTAGTTGATGCTAGTTGGATTACTTGGTGGAAGAGTTTATGTTTAGATCCTTGATGCTACTCATTACCTCTCTGTTCATGAATATGATTATGCTTTTTGAGTAGTTACTTTTGTTCCTAAGGGCATGGGATAAGTCATGCTAATAGTAGTCATGTGAATTTGGTATTCGTTCGGTAATTTGATGTGTTGTATATTGTTTTCCTCTAGTGGTGTTATGTGAACGTCGACTATATAACACTACACCATTATTTGGGCCTAGAGGAAGGCATTGGGAATTAGTAAGTAGATGATGGGTTGCTAGAGTGACAGAAGCTTAAACCCTAGTTTATGTGTTGCTTCATAAGGGGCTGATTTGGATCCACTAGTTTAATGCTATGGTTAGACTTTGTCTTAATTCTTCTTTCATAGTTGCGGATGGTTGCGAGAGGGGTTAATCATAAGTGGCATGCTTGTCCAAGTAAGGGCAGTACCCAAGTGCCGGTCCACCCACATATCAAACTATCAAAGTAACGAACGCGAATAATATGAACATGATGAAAACTAGCATGACAGAAATTCTCGTGTGTCCTCGGGAGCGTTTTTCCTCCTATAAGACTTTGTCCAGGCTTTTCCCTTGCTACAAAAGGGAGTGGGCCACTTTGCTGCATCGTGCTACCTTTGTTACTTGTTGCTTGCTTCGAATCATCTCACCACATAATCACTTGTTACCGACAATTTCAGTGCGTGTAGATTTTACCTTGCTGCAAACCACTTTTCAGATCCTTCTGCTCCTCGTTGGGTTTGACACTCTTACTTACCGAAAGGACTACGATTGATCCCCTATACTTGTGGGTCATCAGTATCTAAGGAGGAAACCTTCATAAGATTTAGGTGTCAATTTAGACCGACGATGCTTATAAAGAATGTAGCACTTAGAGCCGAATACTCGAAAGTATACACCTTGGGGATTGTTACCGGTGAGTAGCTTGTATGTCGTTTTACCGAGAAGCTTGTGCAGATAGAGTCGGTTTATGGCATAGCAAGCTGTTTCCACGGTTTCTGCCAAAAAGTTTCTTGGAGTCTCTTATTCGTCAAGCATCATTCTTGCCATCTCTATAAGCGTCCGGTTCTTCCTCTCAACAATTCCATTTTGTTGAGGTGTGTATGTCACCGAGAACTCATGTAAGATACCTTCTTCGAAAAGAAAAGTATCCACATTAGTGTTCTTGAACTCCGTTCCGTTGTCGCTCCGAACCTTCTTGATCTTCACTTCAAACCAGTTTTGCTCTTTTCGAGCAAATTTCTTGAAGATCATTTGTACCGGCGACATATCTTTGAGAAAGAACACCCACGTAAATCCAGAAAAATCATCAACAATAACTAGACCATGAGAATTTCCACCAAGGCTCTTATAAGAGTTGGGACCAAAGAGATCCATGTGAAGCAGCTCGAGGGGTCTTCTTGTGGTCATGATGTTCTTCACGGGATGACTTCCTCCAACCTATTTTCCTGCTTGACAAGCACTGCAAAGTCTATCTTTGTAAAATATAACATCTTTAACACGGATAATATGATCACCTTTGATAAGTTTGTCAAGATTACACATACAACATGTCCAAGCCTTCTATGCCATAACCAACCTTTAGAAGATTCGGCGATAAGACATGTACGGGGTTTGGATATTTTAAAGAAATCTACAATGTATAGATCACCTCTACGGGAACGAGTAAAGACGATGTTATGATTGTCTCTACGAAACACTCGGCATTCAACTTTCATAAATAGCACATCGAAACCAAAATCTGCTAGCCTAGATACGAAAAGAAGATTGTGGCCAAGTGATTCAACAATCATGACATTTTGAATGGAATTGTCATGAGATACGACCACCTTACAAGGCCAAGTACCTTACCTTTGGAGTTGTCTCCAAAATTCACATGCTTCCGAAGTCCACGGTTTGGTGTAATCTAATGGAACATGTCTTTATCTCCGGTCATGAGATCAGTGCGTCCACTTTCGAGAACCCACTCCTTTCCACCGCCCTTGTAGTCTTTGAGGTTAGCCATGAGACTAAGGTTCTTCATGGTCTTCTCATACTCGGTGTAGAAGTTCTCATCATGATCGTAGTAGCCACGCTCCGCAAAGTCATCATCGTATGAAGTTTCCTCGTAAGAGATAAAAGTTACATCAAAAATTTCACTATTACAAGGTTCAAGTTTATGCATTCAAATGGCTTCAACAATGGTATTGTTGATGGCAATGACATTTCCTTTAGCACACATGAGGTCACGAAGCTCAAATAGGCATTTATCGAAGTTAGGATTGGTTAGGTTCATCTTATGGAAAGCAATGTACTTGTGAACAAAGATATAAATGTTTTTCAAGGAATAATTTGGATATCTTTTCTCTAATTCTTTCCACAAGGTATGAGCAAACTCAAAGTTTTGCAAGTGGTTAAGCACATTTCTTGGTAAACCACTAATGATAAGATTGACAATGTTAAGGTTACAAAGCATATTAACTTCATCATCATGAGAAGAATGTATGGGGTCAATGGGAGGCTCTTAGGGATATTCAATATACTTGCGCAAATGGAACTCATCGAATATATCAAGCATTTCGTCTTTCCATTGTCTAAAGTACTCCCCATCAAGAATAGGCACTCTACAACTAAAAATCTGGGAACTAGTCACATTCATCTTCCTCCAATGGCGGCTAAACAAAGGTTTTGGAGACCTCGCTCTAATACCAATTGAGTGATCGAAAGAAGATGTGTCTAGAGAGGGGTGTATATACTACTTGTCAAGATTAAAAATCTAGCCTAACCTAATTACTAGGAGGGCAAAAATTTAGCCGTTGTAACAAGTCTATGTCACCCTACACATGCAGTTCTAAGAGTATAGCAGCGGAAAGTAAAACATGCAAGTGTATTGTAGAGGAGTAAGGTGGGGAGATCAAACGCATGAGGTTGACACGACGATTTTTGGCATGGTTCCGATAGGTGGCGCTATCGTACGTCCATGTTAGTGGAGACTTCAACCCACGGAGGGTAATGACTGCGAGAGTCCATGGAGGGCTCCACCCACGGAGGGTCCACAATGAAGCGGCCTTGTTTATCCCACGACGGCTTACGAGCAGAGAGGACTAGACTTACTCACGGTAGATCTTCATGAAGTAGGCAATCTGCTTCCCCATACAAACATCTTGGTTCAACTCCACAACACGATGTAGGAGGCTCCCAAGCGACATCTAACCAATCTAGGAGGCACCACCCTCCAAAAGGTAATGGATGGGGTAGATCAATGAAATCCTTGCTCTTGTGCTTCTAAAGATAGTCTCCTCAACACAAATCACTCTCTCACAAAATATGAATGGGTAGGAGAGGTTGATTTAGTGGAAATCAGTTTGGGGAGGCTAGAGATCAAGTTTCAAATGATTGGATTGGAATATATTGGTCTCAACACATGAGTAGGTGGTTCTCTCTCAGAAAATGGATCTAGAAGTGAAGTGTTTGTTCCGAGTGCTTCTCCCACGAATGAGATGTGGGTGAAAGGGTATATATAGGCAGCATCCAAAATCCAACCGTTACACACAAAAGTGCAAACTCAGTGACAACAAAGTGGATAACTCGGTGGTGCCAACTAGTACTAAAGGTGTGAACTTTTGAATCTCGGTGAGACCGATATATAGAACTCGATGACACTGAAAAGGTGACTAACGATCAGATGATGAAACTCAGTTTCACCGATACTCAAACTCGGAAATTCTGATTTTGTGTATTGCTACGGCAACAAAAGTCCTTCCTCGGCAAAGCCAGGATTCTTCTTGCTAGTTCTCTTGTTTGCATCGGTTTTTCCCTTGAAGAGGAAAGGGTGATCCAGCACAGGAGTAGTAAGTATTTCCCTTAGTTTGAGAACCAAGGTATCGATCCAGTAGGAGGGTCTCGTCAAGTCCAGAGTACCTGCGCAAACAGAAATGAGCTTGCACCCAATGCTTCAAAGGGGTTGTCAATCCCTTCAAGATTGTTTGCAAAGTGAGATCTGAAGGCGGAAAGTGGAACGAAGTAAAAAAGTGTAAGGCTGAAAATATTGTGTGGAGTAGACCCAGGGGCCATAGTGTTCACTAGAGGCTTCTCTCAAAATAGCGAATATCACGATGGGTGAACAAATTACCGTCGAGCAATTGATAGAACCGCGCAAAGTCATGACAATATCTAAGGCAGTGATCATACATATAGGCGCACGTCCGAGACAAGTAGACCGATACTTTCTGCATCTACTACTATTACTCCACACACCGATCATTATCCAGCATGCATCAAGTGTATTGAGTTCATGACGAACAGAGTAACGCCTTAAGCAAGATGAGATGATGTAGAGGGATAATCTCAAACCAATGATGAAAACCACATCTTTTTACCCTTCATGGAAACAACACGATGCGTGCCTCGCTACCCCTTCTGTCACTAGGTAAGGTCACCACACGCTATGAACCCAAAACCAAGGACTTCTCCCATTGCCAGAATCATAGATCTAGTTGGCCAAACAAAACCCACAACTCGAAGAGAATTACAAGGATATGAAATCATGCATAAGAGAGATCAGAAGAAACTCAAATAAGATTCATAGATAATCTGATCATAAATCCACAATTCATCGGATCTCGACAAACACACAGCAAAAGAAGATTACATCGGATAGATCTCCATGAAGATCATGGAGAACTTTGTATTGAAGATCCAAGAGAGGGAAGAAGCCATCTGGTTACTAGCTATGGACCCGTAGGTCTATGGTGAACTACTCATGCATCATGGGAGAGGTCATGGTGTTGATGAAGAAGCCCTCCGTATCTGAATCCCCCCTCCGGCAGGGCACCAGAACGTGCCCCAGATGGGATCTTGTGGAGACAGAAGCTTGTGGCGGTGGAAAAGTACATTCGATGGTCTCCTGATTTTTGGTGGAATTTTTGGGGATATATGGGCGCAAAACCTAGGGCAAAGGAGGTCCAGGGGGGCCACAAGCCTGTGGGCCACGGCCTCCCCCCTGGCCGCGGGGTGGGGGCTTGTGGGGCCCCTAGGGACCCCTGCCTTGGCTCTCAAGTCTGCTGATCTTCTTCTGTTACGGAAAAAATCTTTTCGGGGATTTTATTCCGTTTGGACTCCGTTTCAAATTCTCCTCTGAAAGGGGTCAAAAACATCGAAAAACAGGAACTGGCACTAGGCACTGAGTTAATAAGTTAGTCCCAAAAAAAATATAAAAGGCATGAAAAACATCCAAAGTTTTACAAGATAGTAGCATGAAACCATCAAAAATTATAGATACGTTGGAGACGTATCAAGCATCCCCAAGCTTAACTCCTGCTCGTCCTCGAGTAGGGAAGTGATAAAGAATGAGTTTTTGATGTGGAATGCTACCTAGCATAATTGTCCTTTGCAACTTCTTTCACGTGACATGAATGTTCAGATCCGTAAGATTTGAAACAATAGTTTGCTATTGACATGAAAACAATAATACTTCAAGCAAACTAGCAAGGTAGTCATGAACTTTCAAAATAACAAGGCCAAGGAAAGTTATCCCTTCAAAATCATATAGTCTGGCTATGCTCCATCATCCTCACACAACTAATGTAAATAATGCACAACCCCGTATTGGCCAAGTAATTGTATTCGCACTCTTACTTTCTCAAACTTTTTACAACTATCACGCAATACATGAGTGTGAGCCATGGATATAGCACTATAGGTGGAATAGAGTGTGGTGGTGGTTGTGAGACAAAAAGGAGGAGATGGTCACATTGACTCGGCGTATCAAAATGCTATGGATATGCCCATTAATAGATACCAATGTGAATGAGTAGGGATTGCAATACAAGAGATGCACTAGAGCTATAAGTATGTGAAAGCTCAGAAGGATAACTAGTGGGTGTGCATCCAACTTGCTTGCTCACAAAGACCTAGGGCAATTTGAGGAAGCCCATAATTGGAATATACAAGCCAAGTTATAATGAAGATTCCCACTAGGATATGGTAGTGACAAAGCAAGAAGCTCTCAATCATGAAGAACATGGTGCTATTATGAAGCACAAGTTTGGAAAAAGATAGTAGCATTGTCCCTTCTCTCTTTTTCTCTCTTTTTTTTCATTGGCTCTTAGGCCTATTTTTCTGGGGCTCTTTGACCTTTTTTTTATTTCCTCACATGGGACAATGCTCTAATCATGATGATCATCACACTTTTATTTACTCACAGCTCAAACCTTAGAATGATGATGACTCTATAGGAAATGCCTCCGGCAGTGTTCCGGGATGTGCAACAATCTAGCATGGCGTATGACGTTGAAAACATCTTGCTAGCTATCTTACGATCATGCAATGGCAATATGAGAGTGACGGAACAAGTCATGAGACGGAACGGTGGGAGTTGCATGGCAATATATCTCTGAATGGCTATGAAAATGCCATAGTAGGTAGGTATGGTGGCTGTTTTGAGGAAGGCATAAGGTGGGTTTGTGTACCGGCGAGAATTGCACGGCACTAAAGAGGCTAGCAATGGTGGAAGGTGAAAGTGCATCTATACCATGGACTCACATTAGTCATGAAGACCTCACATACTTGTTGCGAACGTTTTTATTAGTAATCGAAACAAAGTTCTAAACGCATACTCCTAGGGAAAGGGTTGGTAGGTGTTAACCATCGCGCAATCCCGACCTCAACACAAAGGATGACAATCAATAGATCAATTATGCTCTGACTTCCTAACATAGCGGTTCACCATACGTGCATGCTACGGGAATCACTGACTTCAACACAAGTATTTCTCGATTCACAACACCCTACTAACATAGCTCTTAATATTACCAAATCCATGTCTCAAAACTAATTGAGAGGAATCAGGACTTCTCTTTCTAGTCAATGCACATGAAGATGGATGTTTTTGTATCCTGTTTGGGTACCTATCGCCTTTGGGACTACTTTCATAGCATAAGACAACTACCAAGTCACGCACCGCCGTGCTCTAAAAGATATAAGTGAAGCACATAGAGCAAAAGTATCTAGCTCAAAAGATATAAGTCAAGCACTATGAGCATTCTAGCAAAATCACGATGAGTGCATGTCTCTCTCTATCAAAAATGTGTGCAACAAGGATGATTGTGACACAAAAAAAAAGACTCCTACGATACAAGACGCTCCAAGAAAAACACATATCATGTGGTGAATAAAAATATAGCTCCAAGTAATTTTACCGATGGATTGAAGACGAAAGAGGGGATGCCTTCCCGGGGCATCCCCAAGCTTAGTCTTTTTGGTGTCCTTGAATTTGGCTTAGGATGCCTTGGGCATCCCCAAGCTTGAGCTCTTTCCACTCCTTATCTCTTTGTCCTTGAGAACATCACCCAAAACTTGAAACCTTCACAACACAAAACTTAAACAGAAACTCGTGATAACATTAGCACACGAAAAGATACTACCACTTCTGTTGGTACTATAGAAACTTGAATTCTATCCATATTGGCGTTGGGCTACTGTATCCTCACTTTTCCATGGCTAGTACCCCCCGATACTAACCATAGTTTCATCAAAACAAGCAACCAACTCAACAAAAACAGAATCTGTCAAAAACAGACCAGTCTGTAGCAATCTGTATACTTCGTATACTTGTGGTACCTCAAACAGTCTGTAGCAAAAGGCATATCAACCAGCACAAAAAAGAATCAACTCAAAAGCTCTTTCTGAATAAAAATGAAACATCATCTCGTGAGCGAAATGTTTCTGTCTTTTTCCAGCAGGATCAAAAAACCATTACCAAGACTAGTCATAAAGGTTTTGCTTGGCTCAAACACAAAAAGAAACACAAAAAGCACAATCACAATATAATTATGATGGTGTGGACGCAACAAAACAGAAAGAAAAATATAAATTCATTGGGTTGCCTCCCAACAAGCGCTATTGTTTAACGCCCTTAGCTAGGCATAAAAGCGATAGAATCATGTATCGTCGTCTTTGGTGCTCAAACCATAATTGGCCCTCATCATGGATTCATAAGGAAATCTTATTTTATTTCTAGGAAAGTGTTCCATGCCCTTCCTTAAAGGAAATTGAAATCTAATATTCCTTTCCTTCATATCGATGATAACACCGATAGTCCTTAGGAAAGGTCTACCAAGAATAATAGGGCATGCAGGATTGCAATCAATGTCATGCACAATGAAATTCACGGGTACATAGTTCCTATTCGCAATAATAAGAACATCATTGATCCTTCCCATGGTTTTGTTGATAGTATAATCAGCAAGATGCAAATTAAGAGAACACTCTTCAATCTCATTAAAACCCAGAACATCACATAAAGACTTTGGAATCGCAGAAACACTAGCACCCAAATCACACAAAGCATTGCATTCATAGTTTTTGATTTTGATTTTGATGGTAGGTTCCCACTCATCATGAAGCTTTCTAGGGATAGAGACTTCCAATTCGAGTTTCTCTTCAAGATATTTTATCATAGCTTCGATGATATGATCGGTAAAGGCCTTGTTTTGGCTACAAGCGTGTGGAGAGTTTAACATGGATTGCATCAAAGAAATGCATTCAATCAAGGAGCAACTATCATAATTGAATTCCTTGAAATCCACGGTAGTAATTTCATTACTACTCAAGGTTTTAACGTCTTCTACTCCACTTTCAATGCTTTTAGCATCAAGATAGATGGACTTCGAATCATTGGGGCACTTTTCAACCAAAGTGGATTCATATCCAGCCCCATAATCATTAGGTTTGATACAAGAAAACAAAGATTCAATGGGAGTCACACCAAGCACTTTAAGATCTTCGTGATTCTCATCACGACAACACGCCTTTTTAAGCCATTCATGTCTTGCAAGAATTTGGGCGGTTCTTTCTTGGCTCTCAATCGTGGAAACACGCATAGCTTTCAAAGTTACATCCATGTTGATTTTGGGAGGAGCACATCTAACTTTAAAAGCAGCAACATCACTAGACATTCTATCAACGCTCTTAGCCAAATCGTCAATTTTGAGTAGCTTTTCCTCTATGGACGCATTGAAAATCTTTTGAGAGTTGATGAACTCTTTGATATTACTCTCTAGATCAGAGGTTAATCTATTGTAACTTCCATGAATATTGTTGTAGGAGTTGCCAAAATTATTAGAGGAGTTACTAGGAAAAGGCCTAGGAACATAGTTTCCTCTAAAAGCATTGTTGTTGCCAAAGTTATTCCTACCAACAAAATGAACGTCCAAGCTAGCGTTGCTACTCTCAATCAAAGAAGACAAGGGCATATCAATAGGATCTAAAGGAGAACTTCTACTAGCAACCAAATTCATTAACTCATCCATCTTAGCACTCAATGAGTTAATTTCTTCTATAGCGTGTACCTTCTTACTAGTAGGTGACCTTTCAGTGTGCCACTGAGAGTAGTTTGTCATGATGTTGTATAGGAGCTTTGTGGCTTCCCCTAACATGATTTCCATGAACGTTCCACCTAAGGCGGAGTCCAAGATATTTCTAGAAGCAAAATTCAAGCCAGCGTAAAATATTTGAATAATCATCCAAAGACTCAAGCCATGAGCGGGACAATTTCTAATCATTAATTTCATTCTCACCCAAGATTGTGCAACATGTTCATGATCAAATTGCTTGAAATGCACGATATCATTACGGAGAGAGATAATCTTAGCAAGCGGAAAATACTTGGATATATAAGCATCTTTGCACTTATCCCAAGAATCGATACTATTTTTGGGCAAAGAAGAAAACCATGTTTTTGCGCGATCTCGCAACGAGAAAGGAAAAAGTTTCAATTTAATCATGTCATTATCCACATCTCTCTTCATTTGCATATCGCAAATCTCAATGAAGGTATTGAGATGGGATGTGACATCTTCACTAGGAAGGCCGGAGAATTGCTCTTTCATAACAGGATTCAGCAAAGCGGCATTGATTTCATATGACTCCGCACTAGTGGCGGGAGCAATCAGAGTACTAATAAAATCATTATTATTAGTATTCGAGAAGTCACAAAGTTTGTTGTTTTCATTCGTGGTGACTTCGGCAAGAAGCAAGCACACAAGCGAACAAAGAGCAAGCGAGAAAAAGGCGAACGAAAAGGCAAACGAAAAAGGCAAATTGGTGAAGTGGGGAGAGGAAAACGAGAGGCAACTGGCAAACAAAGTAAATTCAAGAGATGAGTTTGCGACACCTACTTGGATGAGTTGTTGACTTGATCTTCCTCCCCAGCAACGACGCCATAAATTCTTCCCTTGAAGAGGAAAGGGTGATGCAGCACAGGAGCAGTAAGTATTTCCCTCAGTTTAAGAACCAAGGTATCGATCCAGTAGGAGGGTCTCGTCAAGTCCAGAGTACCTGCGTAAACACAAACGAGCTTGCACCCAACGCTTCAAACGGGTTGTCAATCCCTTCAAGATTGTTTGGAAAGTGAGATCTGAAGGCGGAAACTGCAACAAAGTAAAAAAGTGTAAGACCGAAATTGATAGAACCCGGGGGCCATAGTGTTCACTAGAGGCTTTTCTCAAAATAGCAAATATCACGGTGGGTGAACAAATTACTGTCGAGAAATTGATTGAACCGCGCAAAGTCATGACGATATCTAAGGCAATGATCATACATACATGCATCACGTCCGAGACAAGTAGACCGATACTTTCTGCATCTACTACTATTACTCCACACATCGACCGCTATCCAGCATGCATCTAGTGTATTGAGTTCATGACGAATAGAGTAACGCCTGACGCAAGATGACATGATGTAGAGGGATAATATCAAACCAATGATGAAAACCCCATCTTTTTACCCTTGATGGCAACAACATGATGTGTGCCTCGCTACCCCTTTTGTAACTGGGTGAGGTCACCGCATGGTATGAACACAAAACCAAGCACTTCTCCCATTGCCAGAATCATAGATCTAGTTGGCCAAAAAAAACCCACAACTCGAAGAGAATTACAAGTATATGAAACCATGCATAAGAGAGATCAGAAGAAACTCAAATAGGATTCATAGATAATCTGATAATTAATCCACAATTCATCGGATCTCGACAAACACACCGCAAAAGAAGATTACATTGGATAGATCTCCATGAAGATTATGGAGAACTTTGTATTGAAGATCCAAGAGAGAGAAGAAGCCATCTAGTTACTAGCTATGGACCCATAGGTCTATGGTGAACTACTCACGCATCATCGGAGAGGTCATGGTGTTGATGAAGAAGCCCTCCGTATCCAAATTCCCCTCCGGCAGGGCACCAGAACGTGCCCAAGATGGGATCTTGCGGAGACAGAAGCTTCCGGCGGCGGAAAAGTACTTACGATGATCTCCTGATTTTTTGTGGAATTTTTGGGATATATGGGCGCAAAACCTAGGGCAAAGGAGGTCCAGGGGGCCCACAAGCCTGTGGGTCGTGGCCTACCCCTTGGCCGCGGGGTGGGGGCTTGTGGGGCCCCTGGGGACCCCCTCCCTTGCTTCTCAAGTCTCCTGATCTTCTTCCGTTACGGAAAAAATCTTTTCGGGGATTTTATTCCGTTTGGACTCCGTTTCAAATTCTCCTCTAAAAGGGGTCAAAAACATGGAAAAAAACAGGAACTGGCAATTGGCACTGAGTTAATAAGTTAGTCCCAAAAAATATATAAAAGGCATGCGAAACCTCCAAAGTTTGACAAGATAATAGCATGAAACCATCAAAAATTATCGATACGTTGGAGACGTATCATGTATCTTGGCTACAGAATGTTGGTCACACTGAACTCGGTAGCACTGATGGATTTTTGGTTGCAACGATTTGGTGGAAATGGCTAGGGTTTTCTTTGAGGTTCAAACTCGGTGGGTCTGATGCGGAAATGGTTGTGGCACCGAATTTGTAAATGTGGAACTTCACACAGTGGATATGTGGGGAAAATGACCCAATGTTTTGCTAGCTAACTTTGAGCATTTGAGCTATCAGTTCATTTTACTACCTCACCCCCTTTTAATAGTATTGACTTTCCTATGGACTCGGAAGTGATTTCTGACAAATATAAAATGAAGAGTCTTCCACCTTGAAGCTTGAGCCAAAATTATTCCTTTCTTGCATCCAGGGGTGTCTCCACATAAACCTTTAGCCAATGCTCTTTATGGACTCTTCCTGAAATATCTAGGTAAAAGTGTTAGTCCAAGAGACAATGTATGTTGTCATTAATTATCAAAAACACCAAGGGATCATATGTGTTTTCACGATTTCACCACCAGCTTTCTAAAGACTAAGAAAGGGAATGATGCCATCTTCATGGTCATCGATCATCGTTCCAAATTTGCTCATTTCCTTCCACTTCGAGAAAGTATAACTGCTAGTCAGCTAGGAGACCTCTATGTTTCTCGAATAGTTTATCCTCATGGTGTCCTCTAGAGATCTATTCAGACCGTGGAAGTCTTTTCACCTCTTGATTTTGGAAAAGTTTCCAGAATGCTATGGGAACCCATATCTCCTTTAGCGCTGATGGGGTCATAGTCCCAGGGTAGGGTCATAGGCCTGCCCTATAGGTCCTACCCAAGGACTACCCTTCTTAAGGGACAAGGCCCTTAGTCAGTTCCGACTGAATTAAGGACTTCCCATCATCCAGTCGGTAATGATTCCCCCCATCATCCAGTCGGAGATGAGCATTCGAAGCGTATTAAACTGCCGACTGGATTCCACTCTGTATATCGTAACCTCCCTGGAGGGCAACGGTCGTACGTTTTCATACACCATTATTAGCATTTAAGGCATACGTTACCTGTAACGTAGGCATTTATTCACCACTACTCCACCCCTGCGCACCGGACTGTTGGGAAGGGCAGCGTACTCTATATAAGCCGCCCCTCCCCACTGGTGCAGGGGTTAGCATTTTTTACTGTAATCCATATTTCACTCGCCATTAAGCTCCCAAGAGCACTGAGACGTAGGGCTTTTACCTCCACCGTAGAGGGGCCTGAACTCATACAACCTCGCCATAGCTAAGGCTCTGCCCATCCTTTCATACCCTACACATCTACTGTCAGACTTATACCCACGACAGTTGGCGCCCACCGTGGGGCAGGCGTCTAAGCGACTTCCGGCGAGTTTGCGACTACATCTTTTCATCATGTCGTCCGGTAGAGATTTGTGCATGGGTCGTGAGATCCTCTTCGGTGCACTCTCCTTCATCGTCGACGATTCGGCATGGCTTCGGGATGCGCCTCTCGACGTCGAGGCGCTCCCCAGTCGCGGGGCTACGCACTTCCGTGCCGGCGCCCGCGGCATCCTTCTTCTCTAACAGTCGGCTCCGGTGTCGATCTTCGCCCCCGTCACGCGCCGCAACAAGCGGTCTAGCCGTCCGCGGCTCCAGCGTTGAGTGCGACACGCCCAGGCGTGCCAGAACGCGTCCTCCCAAGTGGCGGTCCTCGAGTCGGTTGTGGTTGCGCCACCGTCCCAGCGCTCGGACTCAGTTCCAACTGAGTTGCCTTCCGAGTACTTGGGTCGCGGGCCTACAGCCGAAGTTCACATGGCCAATTCCCATGAAAGTCCCCGCCAAACTGGTCGGAACGAGCACGAGGTCGGCGAGTCATCCGGCGCTCGCCGTCAGCCCCGCCATTCTGCCAGTCGACGCACTCGTCAGAACAACGTGGAGGTGTTCCTCACACCCGTCCTCAACCTGGCTGCCGCCGCCAAGATAGCCGATTCCCTCCAGCCGACTGATTCAGAGGCTGGCAGAGGGATTGAGCAGATCCGTGCCCTGTTGCACACGGCGCAGCAACAGAATTCAGCGGTCTACCAGTCGCACAACAAGATCCACAATAGTTCTGTTCACGCGAACAGGCATCGGTCAGTTTTCAGCCCCGATTCTCATCGCGACATAGAGGAGGCAGCCGTTCCATGAACCCCGAAGATCATCGCCGTTCACGCACCCCTCCGCGGGGTGGGCCCTATGGGCCCCGACATCATGATGATCGTCGTTCTGTCAGTGACACTTATGATCCAAGGCCCGACGCAAGAGGGTACATCGCCTAGAGGAAGGTCGACAGGAGTTGAGCCCATCGCGATGGTCACGATAGAGACCGTCCGAGTGTAAGCAGGACCATCGTCTCTAGTCCCGAGTGTTTCAGTCGGGCCATCCGTTCGGCTGACATCCCTCCCAACTTCTGATTGGCGACGGGGATCAGCAAGTTTACAGGAGAATCCAAGCTAGAAACGTTGTTGGACGACTACCGGGTGGCGGTCCAGATCGGTGGTGGTGATGACCAGGTCGCCATGAAACATCTCCCCCTGATGCTCGACGGCTCGGCACGAGCATCGGTGAACCAGTTAGCTCCTTCAAGCATCTACATCTGGGCAGATCTGGCCCGAGTCTTCATCAGGACGTTCGAGGGGACGTGCAAACGCCCTGCTGGTCTCGTGGAGCTCCAGCACTATGTCCAGAAGCAGAATGAGCCCCTGCGCGATTTCATCCAGCGTTGGACAACCCTCTACCACACCGTGGAGAACGTCACAGAGCACCAAGCAGTCTGCGCCTTCAAGGCAGGCGTGCGGTACAAAGATCTGTACCTGAAGTTCGGTCGAACAGGCGACATCTCCATGAGCAAGATGATGGAGATAGCAGCACGCTATGCAAATGGCGAAGAAGAGGACTGCATTCGTAGCGGCAAGCATAAAGTAGTCACCGATGGAGACGGGAACAGCACTCGGAAGCAGAAGCAGAAAGATCCGTCCACTCCGCAGGTAGAGGCCGCAGCCGTTACCAATGCCAAGTTCAAGGGCAAGGGGAAGGCTCAGTTCACCCCCAAGAAGAAGTAGTTCAGAAACCACATCCTGGATCAGCCATGTCCAATCCACACGAAGATGGACGAAGAAGGCAACGCCATATTCCCGAAGCATACCACTCGGCAATGTCGCCTCCTGATCCAAGGGTTCGGTGAAGGGCAGCCGACTGAAAAGGACAACGAACAAGATGATGAGGACAAGGAGGATTCGTTCCCCCAAGTCCATGCAACAGTGATGATTTTTGCTGACGTGGAAAGCAAGGGTCGTCTGAAGCTGCTGAACAGGGAGGTGAACATGGCCACCCCAACGAACCCCACGTTCCTCAATGGTCCCAGACTGCGATCACCTTTGACCAGTCGGATCATCCAGCACACGTGCCCACCCCAGGGAGGCAGGCTCTGGTCGTCGACCCGGTGGTGGAAGGAGTCCGAGTGCGCAAAGTCCTCATGGACGGCGGCAGCGGCTTGAACATCATGTATGCCAACACTCTCAAGGGGATGGGCATTCCGATGTCCAAACTTAGCGAGAGCAGCATGCAGTTCCATGGAGTCGTCCCTGGACGAAAGGCCAACTCACTCGGCCAGATCTCGTTGGACGTCGTTTTCGGCTCCGACAAAAACTTCCGCAAGGAAAAGCTGACATTCGAGGTGGTGGACTTCCAGAGTGCATACCACGCGATTCTGGGCCGTACGGCGTATGCGCGTTTCATGGCCCGTCCATGTTATGTGTACCTGAAGCTGAAGATGCCAGGTCCCAAAGGTGTGATCACTGTCAGAGGCAATCGGCAACGGGACGAGGAGTGTCTGCAGTAGGGGTCGAGGATCTCCGATCAGCAGATGGCTATCCTCGAGCTCGACGAGTATAAGAAGACAGCCGACCCCGCTGACTTGATGCGTTCGAAGAAGCCAGCTTCGGAGTCCGCATTCCAGTCGGTGGGAGACAAGAAGAAGGTCAGCATCCACCCAACGGATGACACCGCTGCCCCGAGGAACATCTCCACCACCCTCGATCCAAAATAGGAAGCCGAGCTCATCCAATTCCTCCGTGAGAACTGGGAGGTCTTCGCATGGAAGCCCGCTGACATGCCAGGTGTACCCGAGGAGTTGGCTGATCACCGACTGCATGTGGATCCTGCTGCTCGGCCTGTCCGAGAACGCCTCCGTCGGTCCGCCGCACACAAGAGGAAGGCAATCGGAGAGGAGGTGGCTAAACTTTTGGCAGCCAACTTCATTCGCGAGGTACACCACTCCGAGTGGCTCACCAATGTTGTTATGGTGCCCAAGAAGGACAAGTCTCTCTCAATGTGCATCGACTTCAAGCATCTCAATAAGGTCTGCCCGAATGACCATTTCCCGCTCCCCCGCATTGATCAAATTGTCGATTCGACTGCGGGTAGCGAGCGTTTGTCATTCCTTGATGCCTACTCGGGCTATCATCAGATCCGTCTGTATGGCCTCGATGAATTAAAAACAGCCTTCATCACCCCATTCGGGTGCTTCTGCTACATCACTATGCCGTTTGGTTTGAAGAATGCAGGAACAACTTTTAGCAGACCCTCATTGAGGCTCATCTGGATGTCGAGACAACTGACAACTACATGAGTATCAACTCGCTCCGAGTGCGCACGACATGCCGCACTCGATGACTTAGCTGCGATCCAGAATCGCCTAAGTAAAAAAGCTTCCTTCGAGTGTATCCTCGACATCCACTCGGACGCTTAGCAGACCCTCATTGAGGCTCATATGGATGTGAAGACAATTAACAATTACATGCTCCGCATGTTTGCCATCGGCTTCACCAAGAAACGCCAAACAGAAACCACGAGCCAAAATCGTGTCAAATAAACTTGGCGAAAGAACAGCAAAATATTCGATTCGAATTCAACGTTGGATCTACGATAGTCGGCTCGGTGTGGATCAAGCTTACCCACACCAAACCACGAATGTGACGGCCAACAGTAGTGGCCCAAGTTTGATACAGATACCACTCGGAATACCAAGGTAAAGTTTTTCAAGCATCATCAGGACTGGCACCGGGACTGGCAGGCTCCACAAAAGTGTCAAGGTCGATCCCGTCTGCGATGCGAGTGGCGGTCTCAAGGAACGTCTCCATGAAATCTTCGAATCAAAGCTTCTTGGTGTTGGCGACCTGCAACACCTTCAGCTTCTCTTCGTGAGCTTCCTTGCAGTGCACTCGGACCAGCAATAGCGCCACGTCCGCACCACAGCGAGCGGCAGATTTCTTCCACGCCTGCACTCGATTCGGGACGTCCTCCAGCCGAGTCATCAGCCCTTCTATCTCCTGCCGGGAATCGTCCTCGGGCCACAGCTCCTTGTCGATCCAGCCGATGACTTCCCTCAGACGGCCGATGAAAGGCCCCACTCTGCCAAGGCGAATATGTGCTCAGAGCATGTCCCGATTCGCTTCGTCGCCGAGTGCAACGTTCGGAACAACCGACCGTTCAATGTCGGCTGCTTCAGCCTCAGCGTCCAGACAAAAATCTGCAAAGAAAAGAAGAGCAGAAAGTAAGCGCATAATGACTTACAAAGTCAAGAAGCACTCGGAAAGAAGCTTACCACCGAGCAGTGCAATCATCTTTCTCGCCCAGTCGTTGACATACTTCTCCTACGAAATGCATCGACGGTTCATCACCTGCATTTGACCCATCAGTTCACTTCTTTTATTGTCCATTTTCTCAATTTCGGCCACCAATGCCTTGTTGGTCTCCCGAGACTCCTCCAAAGACTTCTCTCGGTCAGCAAGTGCCACCTTCACACCAGCTAAGTCATTCACAGCTGCCTCAAATTCCGTAGCAAGCTGAATTTTTTCAGCCTTCAGAGCATTGTACGTTGATCCCATTTCGCAAGTTTTCTGCAAATCAGCGCGAAGAAAAGATCAGACACATTAAACAAGGAAAACAATAAAAGTTCAAAATTCTTCAGACCCCTGCCGACGCAAGCAGTCGACAGTGGTCTGGGGACTACACCTAGTGGGTTCACTAAGAGTGACCCCACTGGCATGAAGCTCGAACAGGTCCGCCCTATTGAGCTACATAACAAAAACAAGCCTATGAGGCTACTACTACATGACCTGAGTAAAATTACTCTCGGGGACTACTTCCAGTGGGTGCACTCGGAGTGCCCCCACTGGTATCATTCAGACAGATTAGTTCTGATCCAATTAAGACAAGGAAAATGTATATAAAGACAACTGCTGGTGCAAGCACTCGACAGAAGTCTCGGGGACTACACCCACTGGGTTCACTCGGAGTGAACCCACTGCAAAATAATCCTACTGTGTCCGAGTATATCGCTTAAACCCCCAGTGGGTTACAAGAGGAAAGCAAATCCTTACTAGCGCACTTACTCGGATATCATCCCGGAGCTCCAAGCTTCTCTTGTACAAAGATGTGATGGAGTCGTACGCCCCCTTGGCATAACCCGCCATCAACACCTGCACCATGGCCGCCTTGGCGTCTCCCACTTGATCTTTGGGGACGTGTTGGGCGTTGTACTAGACGGTCGACAGACCCGGCACGACAGGAGACTCCTTGGGCATCCCAAGTCCTGCTCTAGTCGGTTCAGCCGCGATGAGCACCGTCTCAGTCGAGGACATCGTCTCGGTCGGCGGCGCGTCCATGGCGTGGGCGGTAGCAGATAGAACAACCTCAAGGACAGGCACCGAAGCTTGCCCGGACCTCTTCTGGTCATCCTCCTCCAGATGAATCACCTCTGAAGGAAGCCCGACTGAACGACGTGAGACCATGGAAAAAGGGCAAGATTAAAGACAGAATTCACGAAACAATAATGCAAACTCTCGGAGTCGTCACGACGTACCTTGCTGGGATGTGGCAACGTTATCCGTATCCATGGGATCGTCTTCCTGGCGTGGCAGAGAGGTGGCGGAGGTAACAGCTCTGTCGAGTAAAATCCACTCGACCGATAAGCATGAGTTCAGTCAAATACTGAAAGAAGATAGGAGAACAAGACACTTACGCTGAGGCAATGGGAACAGCGATGCTCATCTCAGGCAAAGTTTTCCGAGGCTTGGATCCACTCGGTTTGGCCACCTGGGAAGGTTGGTTCGTGGGCTCGGCAGCAGCGTCCCTGGTCCTCTTTGTGCTCCGAGCACTCGGAGCCACGGGAGTAGCTGGAAAGGCACTCGGAACCACGGGAGGAGCTGGCGAGGCACTCGGCGCCGCTGGAGGAGCCGATGGAGTCACCGGTTCATGGCGACGCTTAGTTCTAGGCTCTTGTGGTGGGGTGGCGAGCTCTGCTCCCCAACTTCCCCGCCCCCCTCCTCTTCGGTCTCCTCCTCCATCTCCGCACTGTCGGAGACGTACTCGACGCTGTCCATGCTGCCCTCCTGGTTGCCTTCCTCTTCCTCAGCCGGATTCCCGTTCGAGACGGGAGAATACCAGTTGGTCCACGCCTGCACAAGATACAGTTGACAACATCAGACCTCAGATGGTGATGCAAGAAAAAGCGGCAAATCTAAGGGAATTGTAAGCACTCGGCAAGATATGCTCACCTCATTCGGAGGAGGGTTGTCAGCACGGAAGGGCTTCACTCGTCGGGCTCCTCTAGGGTTATCACAGGCGCCTGTGATGCCGCGGACCCACGCCGTCACAACCTCCCCGGTCACGCATTCGGGATGAGTCCGAGTGGAGTCCCCAGGCCCCGTGTAGTGCCACATGGCGTGGTGTCGAGCTTGCAGAGGCTGGATGCGTCGGCCCAGAAAAGTCTCCAACAGATCCGTGCCGGTGACTCCCTCGCGGACGACATCTATCAGCGCTTCGACCAGAGGTTGGATCTGTATGTTCTCCATCTTCGTGAGCGCAAGCTGCCTGGGCGGAGCCGGTCGGTCTAGACTAAAAGGTGGCAGCCCAGTTGCGGCATTCGGACAGGCGACGTCCTGGCAATAGAACCAAGTCGACTGCCAGTTCTTGACGGACTCGGACAACTGAACAGCGGGGTAGCTACTTTTGCTTTTCTTCTGGAAGCCTAAGCCCCCGCAAAGCTGGAGGATATGAGTTTTGTCATCCGAATGGCTATGTTTTTTGACGGTTTGGGATCTAGCGGAGAAGATGTACTTAAAGAGCCCCCAATGGGGAGGAAAACCGATAAAGCACTCGCAAAGCACAACGAATGCAGAAAGATGAGCTATCGCGTTGGGAGGAAAGTGATGGAGTTGCGCCCCGAAGTGGTTCATGATACCTCTAAAGAAGGGATGAGGAGGCAGAGAGAAGCCCCGGTACAGGTGACTGAGCAGGAAGACGCGCTCCCCGTCCTAGGGCGCCGGCTCTGTCTCGCCCTCCGCCGGCAGCCTCCACGACTTGTTGGCGATCATACCTTGCTCCACCAGCTCCAGCAGGTCATCCTTCATCACGGCGGAGGGGAGGAAATCCCCCTGGATCCAACCCGCCGGCAACGCCCGCTGTCGCCGCTGAGCAGGAGCCGCCGTCTTCTTCTTCTTCTTCTGCGACTCGAGCTCTCTCGTCTGCCCCTTCGTCATGGTGGAGGCTGCAGATCCGCAGGGGAGGAGAGGAAGGAGGAGGCTTGGAGTGCGCAGGGAGCTACTGGAGAAGCGGGGCAAGTGCGAGTAATCAGGAGAGCACAACAAGAAACCCTCGCTGGGGAGGTTTAAATAAGCTTCCGACTGGGTCACTAACAGGTGGCCCCGAAATCTTATCCCCCGACCGGCTGCTACGATATTAGTGGAGGAGATGAAGGCGCGGAAATCGAGGCGGCAGAAACTACTCAATGACGATGTCGTCATCCACGCTGACCGCGCGGCAACCGAAATTTGAGGATCCCGGAAAATCCGCCACTGTCAGTTGACCGGTCACGTCGAAAGATTCCGCGGAAGCACTCGGTCTCTGACGGTTCGTTTCACATATATATCCACTCGGATCACTGGTCAAGAGGATAAAATGGATCGAGGCAAACCACGCCAAAGTCGCATGCATACCAGTCGGATCCGTATTCCAGGCATCACTTCGTCGTTCCAACCCCGATCCACTCGGGGACTAATGATGGGGTCATAGTCCCAGGGTAGGGTCATAGGCCTGCCCTATAGGTCCTACCCAAGGACTACCCTTCTTAAGGGACAAGGCCCTTAGTCAGTTCCGACTGAATTAAGGACTTCCCATCATCCAGTTGGTAATGATTCCCCCCATCATCTAGTCGGAGATGAACATTCGGAGCGTATTAAACTGCCGACTGGATTCCACTCTGTATATTGTAACCTCCCTGGAGGGCAACAGTCGTACATTTTCATACACCATTATCAGCATTTAAGGCATACGTTACTTGTAACGTAGGCATTTATTCGCCACTACTCCACCCCTGCGCACCGGACCGTTGTGAAGGGCAGCGTACTCTAATCCATTGGTGCAGGGTTAGCATTTTTCACTGTAATCCATATTTCACTCGCCATTAAGCTCCCAAGAGCACTGAGACGTAGGGGTTTTACCTCCACCATAGAGGGGCCTGAACTCATACAACCTCGCCGTAGCTAAGGCTCTGCCGATCCTTTCGTACCCTACAAATCTACTGTCAGACTTATACCCACGACAAGCGCCGCTTATCACCCTCGGTCAAATTGTCAAGTAGAAAGAGTCAGTCAAATTCTCGAACATATGCTCAGAGCTTGTGTTATCTCATTCGGAATGAATTGGGAGAAATGTCTTCCATTCGCCGAATTCACTTATAACAATAGTTTCTAGCCTAGTCTAGGCAAAGCTCCTTTCTAAGTTATGTATGGACGAAGATGTCGAATGCCATTAAACTGGTCAGAAGCTGGTAAAGACAATTCTTTTGGACTACATATGAACTAGGAGGCAGAAGAGCAAGTTTGCATGATTCGTGAAAATTTGAAAACCGCCCAATCTCGTCAAAAGAGCCAATATGATAGTCTTTATAAGGAAGTAAGTTATGAAGTAGACGAGATGGCTTATCTTTGGGTTTCACCTCTGAAGGGTACCCATTGTTTCGGTATCAAAGGAAAATTGGCTCCTCGTTACGTTGGTCCTTTTTGCATTCTATCTATATGAGGAGAGGTTGCCTACCAATTGAAACTACACCCACAGCTTTCCAAAGTTCATGATGTCTTCCACTTTTCTCAACTCAGGTGTTTCTTCAAATATTCTATCCGCAAAGTCGACCACAAAACACTTTCTCTCCATGACGATCTTTCATATCTAGAATATCATCTTTGTATTCTCGATGAAACCATGGGCATCACTCGATGTCGCGACATCAAGTTTCTCAAGGTTCAGTGGTCTCACCATTCCGAGGATGAAGCAACCTAGGAGCGCGAAGATCGTCTTCGACTAGAGTACGCCGCCCTCTTCCCGACTACGCTTGAATCTTGGGACGAGAGTCTTGTTTAGTGGGGGTGAGTTGTCATAGCCCTAGTTTAACTATGCTTGCTAATGCATTCATGCATGCATTTTATTTGAAAATGAATTGAGGAAGTGATCAAGACTTAGAATGATTTTTTGTCAAATAAGCAATATAAAAATTGATTCAAATAGATCCAAGAAAATGTCCCTTCTATTCTTATAAAATCTTGGCATGAGTTTAAAATGTCAACCAATATTTTAGAATCACAGAAACAATTTATTTTGGGCTTTTGAATTAACAAAAGAATTATTTGCAACGGAATTATATTTACTATATATATAATATAGTTCCATATATTCTGAAATTTATTACGGGCACTAGCTAATTCCATGTAGACCACATAATAATTTTCAGGATTTTTACAAATGATTTTATAAAAAAATTCTAAAGCCAGAAAAAATGACAGGAATAGAAAATAAAATAAAATAAGAAAAGGCAGAAAACCTACCTAGGCTTACCTGCTATAGAAACGGCCCAGCCGAGGGGAAGGGTCATCTTTCACCTGTGCCAGTAGGCACATGGAAGGTGAGCACGGCGAGCCACCGCGCCACCTCCTGCTTCGCGCTGCCGGCCTCTCCTACATCCATATCCTCTCCAGACCACCTTGAGGACCCCCTCGAGCTCATTCCCTCCCCCGGTCCTCACTTTCTACTATCTCTTTCTCTCCCTCCATGGCCGAGATTTGCTCGAGCTCACCGCAGCCGCCCTCTCAGAGATCGATATAAGAGGTTTCTTAAGGGGGGTGAATACACTACTTGCATAATTAAAATCCTATCCTTTTCCCAAATTAATGGTTGGACGATTTTAGCAATTCTAACAAGTCTAATGCACCCTACACATGCTAGTCAAAAAATATGGCAGCAGAAAAGTAAACACTTTGCACATGTAGTAAGGAGTAGAGTTTAGGAAGATCAAACGCGAAGAAGTTGACACGGCGATTTTTGGCATGGTGCCGATAGGTGGCGCTATCGTAGGTCCATGTTAGTGGATACTTCAACCCACGGAGGATAACGGTTGCGAGAGTCCATGTAGGGATCCACCGAAAATGTGTCCACGAAGAACCGTCCTTTTCTATTCTACCACGTTTTCCACCCACGAAGGACTAGCCTCACTCACGGTAGATCTTCATGAAGTAGGTGATCTCCTTGCCCTAACAAACATCTTGGTTCAACTCCACAACACGAAGTAGGGGGCTCCCAAGCGACACCTAACCATCTAGGAGGCACCATCCTCCAAAAGGTAATAGATGTGGTAGAATGATGAACTCCTTGCTCTTGTGCTTCTAAAGATAGTCTCCTCAACACTCAATCACACTCTCACAGATTTGGCAGGGGTAGGAGAGATTGATCGTGTGGAAAGAAACTTGGGGAGGCTAGAAATCAAGGTTCAAATGGTTGGAATGGAATCTCTTGATATGAACACATGAGTAGGTGGCTCTCTCTCTCAGAAAAATGGATCTGGCAAGTATAAGTGTATTGTGTGTGCTTCCTCTATGAATGAGAGGTTGGTGGAGGGGTATACAAAGGCATCTCCCAAAATCCAACCGTTATACCATTATTGGCAAACTAGGTGAAACCGAAATATTAATCTTGGTGGGAGTGCACTAAATGTGGCAACTTTGAATTCTCGGTGAGACCGATATATGAATCTCGGTGGTATAAATACGATGACCTAGACTGGATTGCCAAACTCAATGAGACCAATTCTCAAAACTTGGGGGTACCAATTCTTGAAAACGTATAACCAGAAAGTTGTTCAAAAACTCGGTGAGCCCATTTATCAGACTCGGTGGTACCGATTCTTGAAAATGGCTAACCCGAAAGTTGGTCCAAATCTTGGTGAGACCGATTCTTGAAAATGGCTAACCAGAAAGTTGGTCACTGATTTCGGTGTCACCGAATGGAATGTTGGTGGCACTGAGATGGTTGGCTTGTCATAGGCTGTGTCTTAGTGTAAAATCGGTATAGCCTAGTGAGAAATGCTGGTGGCACTGATTTCCATATTTGGCTTGGGACAGATATATATTGTGGGAAAGTGGATGAGTATTTTGGTGGCTATCTCTAACCACTCGAGCAACCAATTCATCATAATACCTCGTCCCCTTTTAATAGTATTGGCTTTCCTATGGGCTCAAAGTAATTTCTCACAAAGTGTAAAACAAAGAGTCTTCTTGTTTGAAGCTTTTGCCAATCCTATTCCATCCTTCATCCAAGGGGCTCCTCCTCAAAATCCTATAGCCAAAGCTCTGTGTGGACTAAACCAGAAATATACTAGGTGAAAGTGTTAGTCCAAGAGACAATGTATGTTTTCATGAATTATCGAAACCACCAAGGGAGCATATGTGCTTTCAATCTCCCCCTTTTTGGTAATTGATGACAACATACAAACAAATCTTCAAATAAAGATAAGCATTAGAATATGTCTGAAAGATACATGACTGGTACAAGCTCCCCCTAAATGTGTGCAATCCCTTTTTAAAGGATAGTTTCTTTGGACTACATGGGCACACACAAGGTAGACAAACAAGACAAGTCAAATAAATCTTGGCTATATGCATCAAACATATGTGAATAAAGGACTTCCATGTTCAAGACTCACCCTTGAAAACAATATGTGCAAGAGACAAGAGATCATCATGAACAAGGATATGATGCATATACTTACCTTGAGGTTCTTGAGCATCTTAGTAGTAGAAGTACACTTGGGAAAACAAATGTTTGATAACACAAGAGTACTCTATTGCAAAGATGCAAAGAGCTTCAAAAGTACCAACATATTGAAGACATATTGAAAATATGATTTGATTACAAATATGTCTCCAAAAGAATTAAGAACTTTCTCCCCTAAGGATGAATATGTAAGATTTTCCTCTCCCCCTGAATCATAGCATGTAGATATTGGGAGTAGGTAGGGCAAGACAAGTTAAATCAAAAGAGAGTGATATAAAGCAATGATATCAAATTAATTTTGTATCTCCCCCCTTATGTGTAAGAATATTGGTGATATTTCTCCTCTTTATATAGGTTTATTGGAAGCTTTGGTATTTCTCCCCCTTTGGCATTAATTGCCAAAAAGGTCACAGGGTAAGCACTCATTGAGATAAAAGGATCCTTGATACTTCTCCCTTTGAGAAGGGTTCCTTGAATTTGAATTTTTCTTCTCCTTAGATAGTAGGTAAGGGTTCATTGAATGTTCTCCCACTTTTAATATGGAAAATAGTTCCTTCAACTATCTCTCCCTAGGTTAGGGATCCTGGATGATTCTCCCTCTTGAAGTTTTCTCCCCCTAGAGATGTTTTGTCCCCCTTGAAAAATAATGCTAAAATTGATTTTGTTTCATAAATAAATTCAATAAGATCTTAGAAGGCAATGAAACATGGGATCATTGATAATGTTTCTCCCCCAAGGCAAAAGTCCAGAAAATATCAGAAAATCAAAGGCAGTGATAATATCAGAGTCACTGAGGCAAAGTGGTTCGGTAGAACCAAAAATGAAAATCAGGTATGTGGGAGAAATTGGTTGGACCGAGTTTCCCAGATCGGTGAAACCGAGTTGAAATGAATATCAACCCCTAAACTGAAAATAGACACAAAATTTCCAAAAACTTTGAAAAAAATATATCCAAAGATTGAAAGAAAATAAGAAAAAACATTTCTTGTGTTTTTTTAATTTTTGAAATATACATACATATAGATGAGAGTTGAATGGTTACAAGAATGTATGAAATAACAAATGTGAACCATACAAGAATCTCGTTCTAGATGAGGGGCGGTGACTAGGTCGCCTATATTATAGTATTTGACTTGAGGAGTCACCCAAGAATGCTTGATCGTAGGTTATACTCATCATTAAGCACAAAAATGGGTTTACCATTTTTATATTAAGCTTTTTAATGTCTTCATATCACTTGATTTTCTTTACCTCATGACTTGGTGTAAAGCTTTACCTTCGAATGATGTTAATGACATGTCATGTAGGAAAACTTGTTGTGGATGCTCAACGTTGATGAAGATCATCTTGAGTTGGGAGCTATCCTTGTTGATTTGGTTCACTTTTCACCTATAATGATTAATCATGCAAGGAAGAACATAATATATCCAAATGACACGAGTGAATTTCGTGATCATATAGTTGTCAAGGATATGATTTAGTTGTCTTCTTCCTCCATCTTCGAAGAAGGGTTTGTTGATACTTGGCTATGTCAAGATTTCTTTTGATGTGAGTTGATGGCAATCTTGTGAAGTGTATTTCTTCCAAGTACCTACGAAAGGTGTGATGCAATATAAGGGAGCATAGTTTTCCAAGATAAGATAGTATCATATCAATAGCATCAAGAAATTGACAATCAGGCTCATGCCCTTGCATGCATCATAGTGAGTCTAGCTCACGTTTGAAGCATCAATGATGTTACTCACTCCTGAAATAACGGAATACTTTCTCATCAAGTGGTTTGGTAAAGATATCAACTAATTGTTTGTCGGTACGACCATGCTTAAGATCTATATCTCCTTTACCAACATGATCACGAATGAAATGATGTCGCACTTGAATATGTTTTGTTTTAGAATCTTGCATATGATTATAAGAAATTTAAGAGAACTTTCATTGTCACACAACAATGGAACATTTCTAACATGAATGCCATAATCCTTAAGAGTTTGAGTCATCGATAGTAATTGCGCACAACATGATGTGGCGGCTATATATTCAGCTTCGATAGTACATAAAGATACCCAGTTTTGTTTCTTGGATGACCAAGACACAAGAGATCTCCCAAGAAATTGACATCTACCCGAGGTGGATTTCCTATCAACCTTGTCTCCGGCATTGTCCGAGTCGTAATAGCCAACAAGATTAAAAGACGGTCCCTTGGGATACCATATGCCAAAGTTTGGTGTATGTATTAGGTATCTCATGATCCTTTTCACAGCCAATAGATGACACTCTTATGGTGCCGCCTGGTATCGGGCACACATGCAAACACTCAACATGATATCAGGACGGGAGGCGCATAGATATAGCAATGAACCAATCATTGATCGACAAACTCTTTGATCAACTGGTTTGTCCTCCTTAGTGAGGTCAAGATGTCCACTCGTAGGCATGGGGGTTCTCATACCTTTGCACTCTTGCATACTGAAGTTCCTGATTAAGTCCTTGGTGTACTTGGTTTGAGAGATAAACGTACCTTCTTCGATTGTTTGATTTGCGATCCAAGGAAGAATTTCAGCTCGCACATCATTGACATCTCATATTTCTCTAACATCAACTTTCCAAACTTTTCACTAAAATGTGGGTTAGTAGAACCTCATCCACATATATTTGGCACACAAATAGTTCGCCAACTCTTTTAGTGAATAAGGTTGCATCAATTTTACAAACCTCAAAACCCTTTTCAATGTGAAACTTTGTTAGGAATTTGTACCAAGCTCTAGGGGCTTGTTTAAGACCATATAAAGCTTTACGAAGTTTGTAAACATGATTAGCTTTCTTAGGGTTCACAAATCCGGGAGGTCGTTTGACATAAACCTCCTACTGAATTTCATCATCTATAAAAGCACTTTTGATACCCATTTGGTAAAGAGTAATATCATGGTGATTGGCATAAGCGAGAAGAATGTGAATAGCCTAGCAACGGGGAGATAAGTCTCACAATAGTCCATACCTTCGACTTGCATGTATACTTGGGCTATGAGACACACCTTGTTACGTACAACTTGTCCATCTTCATCTTGCTTGTTCCGAAACACCCATCTTGTACAAATGATGTTTTGCTCGCCTTCGGGTTTTTCAACAAGTGTCCACACTTGATTCCTCTCAAAGTTGTGTAGCTCCTCGTGCAAGGCATTCACCTAATCTGGGTCTTGAAGGGCTTCTTCAAACTTCAAAGGCTCAATTCTAGAGTTGAAATAATAATGCTCGCAAAAGTTAGCTAAACAAGATTTAGAGCAAGTGATTCTCCCGGTTTTTATGTCACTGAAGATTTGATTCTGCGGTGATCTTTGTCCACTCTTGCTCGAACTCGTGACAACTTCTTCTTGTTGGATGGTTGAGCTTGTTCATTATTATCTTGGCCATTTTTGTTAAAAGTGTCAACTCCTTGAGGTGGTGGTGAGGAATGTTAAGGTGAATCTTCACGATGTACTTCTTCTTCCTTTTCATCATGGCTTGTACCTCTTGTTGATGCCTCCATGTTGTTTTGTGGTTCGCCTTGATGCAAAGTAGGAGCTTCTACTTGAATTGATGAAGTACTTTGCCTCACCTCCATGTGATGAAACTTGCCGATAGGTAGATCTTGGATGGGTACTGAAGGTTCCTTATCTCCTACATCATTTGGCAATTGTTCGACTTGTGAACCATTAGCTTCATCAAACTTCACATCTATCGTCTCTTCAAGTTTTTGAGTGAAGCTGTTGTAGACACGGTAAGTGTGACAGTTTGATCCATAATCGAGTAGGAAACATTCATGAGATTTAGGAGAAAATTTAGCGTGAAGATGCTTATCAAGAATGTAACACTTAGAGCCGAATACTCGAAAGTATCCAACTTGGGGTTTGTTATCGGTGAGTAGCTCGTATGCCATTATACCGAGAAGCTTGTTTAAGTAGAGTTGCTTTATTGCATGGCAAGCTGTTTCCACAACTTCTTCCCAAAAGTGTCTTAGTGTCTTGTATTCGTCCAACATCATTCTGGCCATCTCTATGAGAGACTGGTACTTCCTCTCAGCAACTTCATTTTGTTGAGGTGTGTACGTTGTCGGGAACTAATGTGATATACCTTTTTCATCAATAAAGTATCCAGATTTGTGTTCTTGAACTCCATCCCGTTCTCACTCCGAACTTTCTTGTTCTTTACTTCAAACTGATTTTGAGCTTTCCGAGCGAAGTTCTTGAAGATCTATTGTACCTCCTACTTATCGTCAAGAAATAATACCCACGTAAATCTAGAAAAATCATCAACAATGACTAGACCATAAGAATTTCCATTGAGGCTCTTGTAAGCATTGGGACCGAAAAGATCCATGTGTAGGAGCTCGTTTGGCCTTCTTGTAGTCATGATGTTCTTCACGGGATGACTTCCACCAACTTGCTTTCCAGCTCGAAAAGCACTACAAAGTCTACCTTTGTCAAAGATAACATTTCTAACACCAAGAATATGGTCACCTTTGATAAGCATGTCAAGGTTACGCATACCAACATGTCCTAACCTTCTATGTCATAAACAACCTTTAGAAAATTTTGCAATAACACATGCTCGGGGTTTGGAATTTTTAGTGAAATCGACAATGTATAGATCACCTCTATGGAAACCAGTAAAGACATTGTTATAATTGTCACTACGAAACACTTAGCAGTCAACTTTTGTAAATAGCACACTGAAACCGAAGTATGCTTGTCTAGATACGGAAAGCAGATTGTATCCAAGGGATTCAACAAGCATGACATTTTGAATGGAACTATCATGAGATATGGCCACCTTACCAAGACCAAGTAACTTACCCTTTGAGTTGTCTCCAAAAGTCACGTACCTTCAAGTTCCATGGTTTGGTGTGATCTCATGGAACATGTCTTTATCTCCAGACATGTGATCGGTGCACCCACTTTCAAGAACCCACTCCTTTCCACCGGCCATGTAGTCTCTAAGGTTCGTCATAAGGATAAGGCTCAACATGGTATTCTCATACTCGATGTCAAACTCTTCATCTTCATCGTAGTAGCCATGCTCCACATTGTCGTCGTCGCAGGAAATATCCTCGTCATAAGAAACAAGAATTTTATCAGAATTTTGACTATGACATTGTTCATATTTATGCATTCGAATGGCTTCGACAATGACATTGTGAATGGTAATGACATCTCCTTTAGCACGTATGAGGTCACGAAGCTCAAATAGGCATTTATCAAAATTAGGATCGGTTGGCTTCATTTTGTGAAAGTCAATGCATTTATGGAAAATGATCTCAAGATTTTTCAGTGAATAGTTGGGATATCTTTTCTCCAAGTCTTTCCACAAAGTGTGAGCACACTCAAAATTCTGCATTTGGTTAAGCACATTTCTTGGCAGTCCTCTAATAATTAGGTTTACACTATTAAATTACCAAATATATCAAGTTCTTCATCATGAGAAGGATGAAAAGTATCAATGGGAGGCTCATAGGGATATTTAACATATTTGCGCAAATGGAATTAATTAAATATATCAAGAATTTCATCTTTCCATTATCTAAATTATACTAATCAAGAATAGGAACTCTACAAATAATATTTCTCAAGCTAGGCACATCCATCTTCCTCCAATGGTGTTTAAACCAAAGTTTTGGAGACCTTGCTATTATATCAATTGAGAAATCGATAGAAGAGGTGTCTAGAGGGGGTGAATAGACTACTTGCATAATTGAAATACTAGCCTTTTCCCAAATTAATGGTTGGCGGATTTTAGCGATTCTAACAAGTCTAGTGCACCCTACATAGTGATTCTAACAAGTATAGTGCACCCTACACATGCTAGTCAACAAATATTGCAGCAGAAAAGTAAGGACTTTGCACATGTAGTAAGGAGTAGAGTTTAGGAATGTCAAACGCGAAGAAGTTGACACGACAATTTTTGAGATGGTTCCGATATGTGGCACCCTACACACATCTATTTTAGTAGAGACTTCAACCCACTAAGGGTAATGGTTGCGAGAGTTCACAGAGGGTTCCACGCACAAGGGGTCCACGAAGAAGTTGTCTTGTCTAGTCCACCATGACTTCTGTCCACACAGGACTAGCCTCACTCACGGTAGATCTTCACGAAGTAGGCGATATCCTTCCCCTTACAAACATCTTGGTTCAACTCCACAAAACGAAGTAGGAGGCTCCCAAGCAACACCTAACGAATCTAGGAGGCACCACACTCCAAAAGGTAGTAGATGTGGTAGAACGATGAACTCCTTGCTCTCCTGCTTCTAAAGATAGTCTCCTCAACACTCAATCAGTCTCTCTCAGATTGGTAGGGGTAAGATAGATTGATCTTGTGGGAAGCAACTTGGGGACGCTAGAAATCAAGGTTCATATGGTTGGAATGGAATCTCTTGATCTCAACACATGAGTAGGTTGCTCTCTCTCACAAAAATGGATCTGGCAAGTGTAAGTGTGTTATGAGTGCTTCCTCTATGAATGAGAGATAGGTGGAGGGGTATATATAGGTATCTCCCAAAATCCAACCGTTAAACCATTATTGTCATGCTCGGTGAAACCGAAATGTTATTCTCGGTGGTACCGAGTGCACTAAATGTGGCAACTTTGAATTCTCGGTGAGACCAATATATGAATCTCGATGGTACCTACACGATGACCTATACTGGATTTCCAAACTCGGTGAGACCGATTCTGAAAATTTGGTGGTACCAACTCTTGAAAATGGCTAACCAGAGAGTTGGTCCAAAACTCGGTGAGACCAATTCTCAAACTCGGTGGTACCGATTCTTGAAAATGAATAACCCACAAGTTGGTCCAAATCTCGGTGAGACCAATTCTCAAAACTTGATGGTACCGATTCATGAAAATGGCTAACCACAAAGTTGGTCACTGATTTATGTGGCACCAAATGGAATGTTGGTGGTACCGAGATGGTGGGATTCCCATAGGTTATGTCTAAGTGTAAAATTGGTATAGCAGAGTGAGAAATGTGGTGTCACCGATTTTCCAAATTTGACTTGGGATAGCTATATATTGTGGGAAAGTGGCTGAGTATTTTGGTGGCTATCTCTGAGCACTTGAGCAACTAATTCATCATAATACCTCATCCCCTTTTAATAGTATTGGCTTTCCTATGGACTCAAAGTGATTTCTCACAAAGGGTAAAATAAAGAGTTTTCTTGCTTGAAGCTTTAGCCAATCCTATTCCTTCCTTCATCAAAGGGGCTTCTCCTCACAATCCTATAGCCAAAGCTCTCTATGGACTGAACCTGAAATATACTAGGTAAAAGTGTTAGTCCAAGAGACAAAGTATGTTGTCATGAATTATCAAAGCCACCAAGGGAGCATATGTGCTTTCACCCGCGTATCTAGGGTTTGCCCCTTGTCCGGCCGTCGCACCCCCGAGCTCCTCCACCGTCCCCGCTGCCTCTGGAACGGACTCCGTCGCGTCCAGTGGTTACGAGCGACCAACTCGCCGGCGTGATCCACTGACCGGTGGGCCCCGACCATCAGGAACTTAATTAGCATTAGGGACGGTATAGGTTAGCCAAGAGTCAAAGCTGGCTTGCTGTAATCAAACTCCACAACCCCTTCATCGATACTCATGCATATATACATAGTTCTGATGTAAGTCTTGATGGGTAACTTTGTACTCACAGTTGCTTTTGTTGGATTTTGGGCTCCGCAAAACCCTAAAGATACGAACACAGGCGCGCGCGTGGAGGCCACTCAGTAGCCTTGGTTCGCCTGACTCGCTACTCGCTTGGGATGGCAGAGAACTCACTTCATGGTGAGGAAGACACAGAATGCGGCAGTTTACCCAGGTTCGGGCCACTGAGAAGCGTAATAGCCTACTCCTGCTTTGGTGGAGTACCTCTCGTGGAGGTTGGTGGATAAACTAGTACAATGTTCAAGGGCCTCCGGAGGTTGGGTGGCCTCTGTGTGGTGCCAGTGGGAAAAATGAATGAATCCCTCCCTTTACGAAGTAACCTATCCTCTATATATAGCGGCGTCCCGGGTCCTCTTCCCTTATCGCCCAGGCGGGAAGGGATCCCACAATGGCCGGTTTTAGAGAGGGACAAAGGAACATGCTCCCCCTATCCAAAGGTGGTCTTCGCCTGCAAAGTGGTTGTCAGCGCAGCAGGGACATGTCCTGGGATGACGTGCATCCTGCTGGCGGGCGGTGGTGGCCTCGTTGCACCAGAATGGAAACCTTTGGAAGATTCCTTGGGAACCCCGGTTCGTCCTCGCCCCCTTTGCACTAAAGGGGAAACTTCTCCGTCGTGCTGTCTACTACTCGCCTATCCTTCCTCCACGTCATGCTTGACTCCTGAGGCCGTGTCTCGCCTCTGAATATCTGCCGTTCCGAAGGGGTCATGAGGAGGGCCCCTGCGGGTCTTAAAGCTGCTCCTCCTCGTGAGGCCTAGCCCCTCGTGAGGGCCTTGCCTTGAGTGGTGTCGGGCCTGTTGGTTGTGGTCGATGAAGAGGGATAGCCCTGGGCCGCAGGAAGGCAGGTCTGGGTACTCCCATTCCTATAACGCCGATAGTAGCCCCCGGGCCTAAGGCGCGCCTGGGCCGCCTTCTCGGCGAAGCCTTGGGGGCGGTCTGAATCGTCACGAGACCTAAAAGTCTGCGGACTAGGCTTCACGTGTGACGCACAGCTAGGTGGCAACACTCCCAGTTTCCAAGGCGCTCGGAGGCGCGCCGGGTCAAATCGACGCGATGACGAGGCGCTGCGCTAGCCATGATTGCTCGTTGGGGATGTGACCTCTACGCACGCCAAGCGGGCGCGCTTCCTCATGAGTCGCGTGTGCCCGGGAACACAAAGGGACGCGGTTCGCCCTCGGCCATATATTAGACCTAGCGAGGGCGGTCTACATTGCTTCCGTCTTCTTCATCTTCCGCTTCAAGCCCTCCACCACCTCAGCATGGCGCCGGTGAGGAGGTATTCTGCAGCCGAGAAGGGTAAGGTTTCCGGGGAAGATTTCTCCGCCCCGCCACCCAAAAGGGGTCAGGGCCGCCCTCGGAAGTACGCGGTGGTGTCTACGGCGATCTCTGGTGGGCACGGCCGTGGTTCTGCCCGCCCTGGAATGACCATCGACAGTGTCAGTGGGTCATTGGTCGGTGCGGGCGTTTGCACAGACCGGGGCGTGATAATCCACAAGTGTAGGGGATCGCAACAGTTTTTGAGGGTAGAGTAATCAACCCAAATTTATTGATTCGACTCAAGGGGAAGCGATAGAATATTCTCAAGTATTAGCAGTTGTGTTGTCAATTCAACCACACCTGAAAGATTTAGTATCTGCAGCAAAGTATCAGTAGCAAAGTACTATCATAGCAGCAGTAGCAACAGTAACCAGTAGCAGCAAAGTGACAGGAGTAGCAACAAAGTAACAACAGTAGTAACAGAGTAACAGCAGCAGAAGTGACAACACTAGCGGCAAAGTAACGTAGCAAGGACCAGTAGGAAAAGACTCGTAGGCATTGGATCGGTGATGGATGATTATGTCGGATGCTATTCATCATGTAACAGTTATAACACGGAGAGATAAGTAACTAGCTCCCGTTCGTCAATCTAATGTAGGCATGTATTTCGTATGTAGTCATACGTGCTTAGGGAAAAGAACTTGCATGACATCTATTGTCCATCCCTCCCGTTGTAGCGGGGTCCTAATGGAAACTACGGGATATTAAGGTTCTCCTTTTAATAAAGAACCGGACCAATGCAATAACACTTGGTGAATACATGAACTCCTCATACTATGGTCATCTCTGGGAGTGGTTACGGCTATTGTCACTCCGGGGTTGCCGGGTCATAACACATAGAGGTGACTACAACTTGCAAGATAGGATCTAAAACACACATATATTGGCGACAACATAATAGGTTCCGATCTGAAATCATGGCACTCGGGCCCTAGTGACAAGCATTAAGCATCGCAAAGTAGTACCAACATCAATCTCAGAACATAGTGGATACTAGGGATCAATCCCCGTCAAAACTAACTTGATTACATGATAGATCTCATCCAACCCATCACCGTCCAGCAAGCCTACGATGAGATTACTCACGAACGGTGAAGAGCATCATGGAATTGGCGATGAAGGAAGGTTGATGATGACGATGGTGACGATCTCCCCTCTCCGGAGGCCAGAACGGACTCCAGATCTGCCCTCCAAATGAAGAACAGTAGGTGGCGGCGCCTCCGTATCGTAAAACGCAATGAACTCTTCTCCTTGATTTTTTTCTGGGTGAGACAGACTAAATAGAGCTGGATTTAGAGGCGGTGGACCGTTGTGGGCCCCACAAGCCTGCCAGGCGCGGCCAGGGGGGCCGCGCCTGGTGGGCTTGTGGGCTCACGGCTCCACTTCCTCCGCTAGTTCTTGCCCAGTATTCTTAATAAATTCAAGAAAAATTCTCCGTAAATTTTCAGGTCATTCTGAGAACTTTCATTTCTGCGCAAAAACGACACCATGGCAACTCTGCTGAAAACAGCGTTAGTCCGGGTTAGTTCCATTCAAATGATGCAAATTAGAGTCCAAAATAAGGGCAAAAGACTTCGGAAAAGTAGATACGACGGACACGTATCAACTCCCCCAAGCTTAAAGCCTTGCTTGTACTCAGGCAATTCAGTTGACAAACTGAAAGTGACAAAAGAAAAACTTTGACGAACTCTGTTTGATCTTGTAGTTGCAACTATGTCTAACTCATGACCAGAATTTCAGCAAGATCACAAGCAAACCACATAAGCAAATGATATCTAGGTCTCACGGTAAACTCATATTAATGGCATAATGAACTAGCGAGCAAATAATAATAAGTCTCAAACGTCAACACTTTAATCAACACAATCATGAAGCAGTTAGAACAAATGGTATCTCGCTAGCTCTTTCTGAGACCGCAAAACATAAATGCAGAGCACCTTCAAAGACCAAGGGCTGACTAAACATTGTAATTCATGGCGAAGAAGATCCAGTCACAGTCATACTCAACACAGTTAAAAGCAAAGCATAAAAATGACAGAGGTGCTCTCTAATTGGTGCTTTTATAAGAGGAGGATGACTCAACAGGAACATAAATAGACAGGCCCTTCGCAGAGGGAAGCATTCATTTGCAGAGGAGCTCAAGCTTTGAAAACAGAGATAATAATTTTGGGTGGCATGCTTTCATTGTCAATGCAATGACTAAGAGTTCTCACCATCTTCCGCACTACACATGCTATCGGCGGTTCCCAAACAGAAAAGTAAAGTTTTGACTCCCCCACCACCGATCAATCACACTCCACGACTAGCCGAATCCTCGGGTGTCGTCCATACCAACATCAATCCAGGGGGAGTTTTGTTTGTAATTATCTTTTTGATTTGAGCATGGAACTAGGAATTCCAATTACCGGCCGCTTTCTCGTGAATGATAGTGAATAAACACATATCGAGGATAACACGCCTAGCATGGAAGATACTGATAGCCCCCTGTCACCACATGAGCGGTTCGGGCATGCAAAACAGATTATTTCTTGAAGGTTTAGAGAGTGGAACATGAAAATTTACTTGGAACGGCACATAGATACCGCATATAGGTAGGTATGGTGGACTCATATGGAACAACTTTGGGTTTATGGAAGTGGATACACAAGCAGTATTCCCGACAAGTGAAGGCTAGCAAAAGACTGGGAAGTGACCAACTAGAGAGCGACAACAGTCACCAAAATGCATTGAGATTAACCAACATTGAGTGCAAGCATGAGTAGGACATAAATCACCATGAACATAAATATCATAGAGGCTATGTTGATTTTGTTTCAACTACATGCATGAACATGCGCCAAGTCAAGCCACTTGAATCATTCAAAGGAGGATACCATCCTATCACACTACATCATAGTCATCTCAACATTCATGTGGGCATCCAAGACAAACCATTATAAGCTCCTAGCTAAATAAGCATGGCATCCGCAACTATGATATCTAAGTTGTCATTGCAAACATGTTTCTCTCATAACAAAGCTGAATGAGGAACGATGAGCTAGTCATATTTACAAAAACAAAATAGATCAAGTTCATACCAGCTTTTCCAGGCTCAGTCACGTCATCATATATCATCATTATTGCCTTTCACTTGCACGACCGAATGATGTGAACAATAATAAGAGTGCTCGTGCATTGGACTAAGCTGGAATCTGCAGGCAAACACAAAGGAGAAGACAAAGTAATATGGCTCTTTAACATATAAATAGATATGCATGCGAGAGCCACTAAACATTGTAACCATGGTCTTCTACCTTGACCCAAAGAAAAAAGAAAACTATTTACACGGGAAAGCTCCCAACAAGCAAAAGAAGAACAAGAAAATCTTTTTGGGTTTTTTCAAACTAGACAGACACACGAAAAGAAAACGAGAAAAAAAATAACTAGCATGGATGATACAGTGGCAAAGTGTGAACACCGACGAACAAAGTGAAATCATAAGCAAGAATGTAAAGTCGGTGAGAAACACGTACTCTCCCAAGCTTAGGCTTTTGGCCTAAGTTGGTCTACTCCCAAGGATGGTCCGGGCGACACCCAAAATCATAATGGGGGTTATACGGGAGCGCTGCAGCCACTGCCTGAATAACTACCTCATGGAGACAAGCAACCTTTGCCTCCCTCTCATACTCCTCTGCCTCTCCTCTGGTTATGTAATATCTCCGTTTTACCTGAAAGTCAAAGATGGCAGGAGCAGGAAGGGTAATATGGAAAACACGATGTCGGTTAAATATTAAATGGTATAGGAGGGATTCATCATCCCTCTCAAGGAACTGGTAGCATGTCAAAGCGACGCGGTCAAGGAAAGCTGTATGGAGCGGGGGATCTCCTTCGCGGATGGGTACTCCAAGAAAATTTGCTATGTGAGTGGCATAGATCCCACCAAAAAAATCCCCTTCATTAGCATTATTATTCAGCCTCCTTTCTATTATAGCTCCCATGTTGAAACTTCTATCACTCGTTACTGCGCTCTTAAGAATACTAAGGTCGGGTGCGCAGAGGTGACAATGCTCAATATTGCCATTAATGCATATGCCTACGAAGATGGTAAAACAATGCAGGACAGGAAAATGAATGCTCCACATGGTAGCCTGTGTAATATCTCTAGTTTGTCCGACAGTTATACCAGAGAAAAAATCTGTAACCGAAGATTTAGGAGGATCATTGAGACTACCCCAAATAGGTATCTTGCAAATTCTATAGAAATCCTCTAAATCCATGGTATACGATTTGTCATAGAGATCAAACAGTATAGATGTATCACGGCCAACTAAAAATTTGAATCTACGAACAAAAGAGACAGTGAGAGCAACATACTGTTCACATTTATCGGAGATGAATTCTTCGAGTCCGACGTTGTGAACAAGTGTATCGAACTCGTGTTTGAAACCTGCCTCAATCATGAATTCATCAGAAGGCCATTCACATGGTTGTACTTGTGCGTTCCTCGGTTGGTAAGGATCGGGCTCCTAAATCGCAAGACGGGGACTTCTCTTGCTTGAGGAACCACCATGATAGTTTCTCCTGAACATCTTCCTTTTCTGAATTTTTTAGTGACTCTAAGGAAAAGTGAACAAGGCTCAACTAAACTCGTAGCAACTACTCCCACAAGTGCCTAGAGGCCATATTACGCATCAAAACTACTTGGGACCAGCTAAAATTAGCATGCAAAGCTCAAGAACATGGTCACCAAGGCAGCAAAAATACGCGAAGTATAAGGCACTAGAGCAAAAACTAATTGGACCAATGGAGGAGTCACTTACCAAGGAGTAATTTACCCAAAACAGTTCGGAGAATGGTGCTTTGAGCAAGGAGATCGAAAATCCCAGCAAGAGGAGCAAGAACACGGGTTTGAGCTGCGAAACAATTTTTTCTGGAGGTAGGAGAAGCAGATAGGAGCCAGAATGAGTGGAGGGGGTGCACGTGGGCCCCACAAGCCTGGTAGGCGGGCTAGGGGGTGCCTGCGCCTCCAGGGCTTGTGGCCCACTGGTGCAGCCCCCTGACTAGCTCTTCGTCTCAGTATTTTCAAAAATTCCACAAAAAATCATACTTGATTTTCACGGCATTCGGAGAACTTTTATTTTCGAGGTACTTTTCTATGGGACACTAAAACAGAAAACAGGGAAAACTAAACTAAACCTGTCATTTTTCTTCTAAGCAACCGAAGGTGAAAGCTTGGACAGAGGTTTGTGACTCCTCGATTCATCCATCTCATGGTCATCGAAAGAAATCTGTCAATGAGGTTGATCAAGTCTGCTTGACAAACCTTTTTGAATCGCAAAAGAAGACGGAGAATTTTCGAATAACCACAAGGACACCTCAATGGGGACCTATATCTCCCCAACAAGCAAATCATACTTCATCTTGACAGGAGGTATAGGGCATTCAAAGCTCCCAATAATAATCGATGAAGTTTTTTCGATAGCATTGATGCAATGTACTGGATATTGTTTCTTCGGAAAGTGCACCGTATGCTCATTACCGTTGACATGGAAAGTGGCATTGCCTTTGTTGCTCTTTATAACAGCCCCTACAGTGTTTAAAAAGGGTCTTCCGAGGATGATAGCCATGGCATCGTCCTCAGGAATATCCAGAATTACAAAGTCTGTTAAGATAGTGACATTAGCAACCACAACAGGCAAATCCTTGCAAATGCCGATAGGGAAAGCAGTTGATTTGTCGGCCATTTGCAGAGAGATTTCAGTGCGCGTCAACTTATCCAATTCAAGTCTACGATAAAGAGAGAGAGGCATAACACTAACACCGGCTCCAAGGTCGCATAAAGCAGTTCTAACATAGTTGCCTTTAATGGAGCAAGGTATAGTGGGCACACCGGGATCACCTTGTTTCTTACTAGTTCCACCCTTGAAGGTATAGTTAGCAAGCATGGTGGAAATCTCAACCTCAGTTATCCTCCCATTCTTAGTCACAATATCCTTCATGTACTTAGCATATGGAGACATCTTGAGCATATCTGTCAAACACATTTGCAGAAAGACATGTCTAATCATTTCAACGAATCGCTCAAAATCCTCATCATCCTTTTTCTTGGATGGTTTGGGAGGAAAGGGCATGGGTTTCTGAACCCATGGTTCCCTTTCTTTACCATGCTTCCTAGTAGTGAAGTCATTCTGATCGTATCTTCTATTCTTAGGCTGTGGGTTATCGAGATCAACAGGTTCAATCTCCACATCCTTATCATTGCTAGGTTGAGCATCTTCATGAACATCACTATTGATATTATCATTAGGCTCATGTTCATCACCAGATTGTGTTTCGGCATCAGAGACAGAGACATCGTTTGGATTCTCAGGCGTATTAGCAACAGGGTTGCTAGCTTGCAAGTTTCTATCATCTTTCTTCTTCTTTCTAGGATGACTAGGTGCATCAGTGCTAACTCCTTGAGAATCTTGTTCAATTCTCTTAGGATGCCCTCGGGATACAAAGGTTCCTGAGTCATTCTACCGCCTCTAGTAACGACTCTGATGGAATTGTCATTCAACTCATTGAGCAAGTCATTCTGAGCCTTAAGTACTTGTTTTACCTGAGTAGTAATCATAGAGGCATGTTTACTCAGAAGCTAAAGATCATTGACATTTCTGTCCACGCAAGCACTTAAATGACTAAGCATATGAGCATTCTGTTCCAATTGTCTGCTAACATAATCATTGAAACTTTGTTGTTTGGCAACAAAGTTATCAAATTCATCTAGGCATAAGCTAGCAGGTTTATCAAAAGGAATATCACTCTCATCAAACCTACGCAGAGAATCTACTTATACTACCTGTATCGGGTTATCAAGACCATGCATCTCTTCGCGAGGTGGTACATTTTTGACATCTTCAGATTTAATGCCTTTCTCTCGCATAGATTTCTTAGCTTCTTGCATATCTTTAGGACTGAGGAATAGAATACCTCTCTTCTTTGGAGTTGGCTTAGGAGGTGGTTCGGGAATAATCCAAGCATTCTCATTGCACAGGATGTTATTCAATAGGATCTCAGCTTGTTCTACGGTTCGTTCCCTAAAAACACAACAAGCACAACTATCTAGGTGGTCTCTAGAAGCATCGATAAATACATTATAGAAGATATCAAGTATTTCATACTTCTCAAGAGGGTGATCACGCAAAGCATTTAGTAGCAGGACGAGCCTCCCCCAAGCTTGTGGGAGACTCTCTTCTTCAGCTTGAGCAAAGTTGTATATTTCCTGCAAGGCAGCTTGCTTCTTATGGGCAGGGAAATATTTTTCGGAGAAGTAGTAGACCATATCCTGGGGGCTACGCACAGAACCAGGAGCAAGAGAAGTGAACCTAGTCTTAGCATCATCCTTTAGCAAGAAAGGAAACAGCTTGAGGATATAGTAGTGGCGAATCTTTTCCTTACTAGTGAATATGGTGGCTATATCGTGCAGTTTGGTAAGATGGGCTACAACCGTTTCAGACTCATAACCGTGAAAAGGATCAGATTCGACCAGAGTGATTAACTCAGGGTCGACAGAGAATTCATAATCCTTATCGGTCACAAAGATAGGCGAAGTAGCAAACTTCGGGTCATATTTCATCCTAGCGTTCAAAGATTTTTCTTTCTACTTGAGCAGTAATTTCTCAACATCATAGCTATCCTTACACGCAAGAAAATCCTCAGCTATCTCTCCCTCCATAACATAACGCTCAGGCATATCAGGCAATTTAGTTCTAGGAGAGATAGTTCTAGCAGGCAAAATAGCAGGTTCTAGTTCAACAGTATCAGCAGTTTCAGAAGTATCATCACATCTAGCAGCAACTCTAGCAATTTGGGCATCAAGGAATGCACCTAGTGGAAAAGCAGTATCAAGCATAGCATCATCATAAGCAGAAGAAGTAGCATCATTAAGCACAGGCGAGATATCAAGATTTCTAGCAGAAGGTGGTGTCGCAAACTTACTCATAACTGAAGGTGAATCAAGTGCAGAGCTAGATGGCAGTTCCTTACCTGTCCTCGTAGTTGAGGGCAAGACTTTAGTTCTTGGATCTATCGGATTCCTCATAGTGACCAGCAGACGTAAATCCCAAGTGACTCAGAGAATATAGCTGTGCTTACGCGACAACGACACCAGAAAAAAGTCTTGATAACCCACAAGTATAGGGGATCGCAACAGTTTTTGAGGGTAGAGTATTCAACCCAAATTTATTGATTCGACTCAAGGGGAAGCGAAAGAATATTCTCAAGTATTAGCAGTTGAGTAGTCAATTCAACCACACCTGAAAGATTTAGTATCTGCAGCAAAGTATCAGTAGAAAAGTAGTATGATAGCAGAAGTAGCAATAGTAACCAGTAGCAGCAATGTGACAACAGTAGCAGCAAAGTAACAACAGTAGCAACAGAGTAACAACAGCAGCAGTGACAGCAGTAGCGGAAAAGTAACATAGCAAGGACCAGTAGGAAAAGACTTTTAGGCATTGGATCGGTGATGGATGATTATGCCAGATGCTATTCATCATGTAACAGTGATAACACGGAGAGATAAGTAACTAGCTCCCGTTCGTCAATCTAATGTAGGCATGTATTCCGTATGTAATCATACGTGCTTAGGGAAAAGAACTTGCATGACATCTATTTTCCATCCCTCCCATGGCAGCGGGGTCCTAATGGAAACTAGGGTATATTAAGGTTCTCCTTTTACTAAAGAACCGGACCAACGCACCAACACTTAGTGAATACATGAACTCCACATACTATGGTCATCTCCGGGAGTGGTTATGTATATTGTCACTACGGGGTTGCCGGGTCATAACACATAGTAGGTGGCTACAACTTGCAAGATAGGATCTAAAACACATATATATTGGCGACAACATAATAGGTTCAGATCTGAAATCATGACACTCGGGCCCTAGTGACAAGCATTAAGCATGGCAAAGTAGTAGCAACATCAATCTCAGAACATAGTGGATACTAGGGATCAATCCCCGTCAATACTAACTCGATTACATGATAGATCTCATCCAACCCATCACCGTCCAGCAAGCCTACGAAGAGATTACTCACGAATGGTGAAGAGCATCACGGAATTGGCGATGAAGGAAGGGTGATGATGACGATGGCGACGATCTCCCCTCTCCGGAGCCCAGAACGGACTCCAGATCTGCCCTCCAGATGAAGAACAGGAGGTGGCGGCGCCTCCGTATCATAAAACGCAATGAACTCTTCTCCTTGATTTTTTTTCCGGGCGAGACAGACTAAATAGAGCTGGATTTGGAGGCAGTGGAGCATTGTGGGCCCCACAAGCTTGCCAGGCGCGGCAAGGGGGGCCGCGCCTGGTGGGCTTGTGGGCTCACGGCTCCACTTCCTCCGATGGTTCTTGCGCCAGTATTTTTCATAAATTCCAGAAAAATTCTCCGTATATTTTCAGGTCATTCCGAGAACTTTTATTTCTATGCAAAAAACAACACCATGGCAATTCTGTTGAAAACAGTGTTAGTCCGGGTTAGTTCCATTCAAATCAAGCAAATTAGAGTCCAAAACACGGGCAAACGAGTTCGGAAAAGTAGATATGACGGAGACATATCAGGGCGAAAGGTCGATGGTGCCCCCGGCCGCAATGCCCGGGGCTCCATTCAGCTCACACAGCGATGGAGTTTGTGATGTGGGTGGATAGGTCGGAAGTCGCATGGTTCCAGCTCCCCAACTTCTTCAGGACGATGCCGCCGAACGGTGGGCTCCCAGGCCTCTTGTTGCAGGCCGACGACTGCTGCTGTGGGGCGTCCTGGGTGGAGGTGGAGCTCACCCCCCGCGGCTATGTGTATCTGAACCACGGGTCGTAGACGTTCGCCCGCGCCCGAGGCCTGTAGGGGGGGGGGCACTACCATCACTTCAAGTATGATGGGGAGGCGACGCTCTTCGTCAAGATCTTCGGGAACGAGGGCGAGCGTCTAGGATGCTGCTCGGAGGACATTGACCACGGCGATCTTGAAGATGAGTCTGCCTCCAGCGATGGACGCCTCGCCTCTGGCAGAAGTGACACCCTCTCCGAGGGAGCATGAGCGATGGTAGCTACGACGAGCCGCCGAGCCGCCGCCCCCAGACCATGGCTGGAGGCCCCCACGCGCGGTGCCACTCGTCTGCTCCTGTGGCACCCATGAAGAAGGAGGAGGGCATGGACTATGTGTCAGTGCACGGGCGTCGGATGCCTGCGGTGGAAGCCCCCTTGGGACCTCCATCGCTAGCTGTCTTCTCCTTCTCTTGACCTTGCGTCCATGAAAACGTGGAAGGGCCCTTCGGGCATGTAATGTATTTGGGCGATCACCCTTTTTGTTAGTACTGTTGTGTTTGACCGGTTTAGATACTTAGCTCGCTGTGATTGTAGCGAGCCTCTTTGATTGTGAGGCGTGGTTGTGGAGTTCGAGGGGCTTGTTGCCTGGTTGGTTTCTCCTCGTTGCGGGTGAAGTGGGTCGATGCTCTATGTCATCAAGCCCCAGTCCCGCACATTTCCCCGTTGTCGTGGGGCGCGACCCATTACCAAGGCCGTTCCTCACGGGGCGGGGCCCTGACACCGCTGATACCGACCGAATGTGCCTGGACCACACCAGGGTGGCCAAGTGGCTTTGCAACCGGTAAGGCTCCTCAGGCGCGGTGCTCGGGAGCCCCCTTAGATATTCAAGCGGCTCTACGTCGACAGGTCCCAGTCCCGCACATTTCCCCACTGTCGTGAGGCTCGACCCGTTACCAAGGTCGTTCTTCATGGAGCAAGGCCCTGACCCCCCTGACATCGACCGAATGTGCTTGGATGGCACCAGGGTAGCCAAGTGGCTTTGTGACCAGTAAGGCTCCTGAGGCGCGATGCTCAGGAGCCCTCTTAGACGCTCAAGATGCCCTCGGGATTCTGCTTTCTGCTTTTCAAGGGTCTGGTTTCTGGAGGTCCCTAGTCTGCATTCAGGAAGCTCTGCGTCAGCAGGTCCCGGTCCCGCACATTTCCCTGTCGTCGTGAGGAGCGACCCGTTACCAAGGTCGTTCCTCACGGGGCAAAGCCCTGACACCCCCGATGTCGATCGAATGTGCCTGGACGGCACAGGGGTGGCCAAATGGCCTTGTGACCGGTGAGGCCCCTGAGGTACAATGCTCAGGAGCCCCCTTAGACGCTCAAGCTGTCCTAATAGAAACAACTTTTGTACGAAAAGACCAAATTGTGTTTGCTCTCCAGGATGGCATGCCGAGCCGTGAATGGGACTCTAGAGCGGGTATCAGATGGCGTGAGTATGTCGACTCGTCCATGAGGGCCACGCGAGGGTCCACGCGTGAAGGCCTTGGCGAGGTGTCGACACCGTGGCCCCAGCCCCCGCTCGCGGGGTACAAACGGGGGAGGGGGAGGCGAATGATCGACTCAGAGGAACAGAGTGTTCTACAAAGAACGGTCAAGAAAACGAGTTTTTGCAAAGACTTCATTTGGGAAAGCCCCGAGTTGGATTTCGAAAATGTCAGCAAATCCAAGCCAGAGAAAAGCAAATAAAAGCCGTGTTCAGCGCCTAATCTATTCACCGCCTCCGTCTTCCCCCAGCACGGAGGATAGGGCTTCCACTAGGCGTGGGATGGACCCCTTCCGCGTCCTCAGGGTGGCCTGGGCGTATACAACCTCGGCTCATTATTACGTGAGAGTGTCACCGTGGGGGTGTATCTGGGAGGTCACGAGGACGCTTTGGCCTTGCGAGTGTCCCTACCCCTGACTCATTGGTGGACTGAGTTCATTTCATTGCCAGCTGCGGGCATAATCATTGGCGGACTGAGATGATTGCCTCCGTCTTCTCCCTGGCGCGAAGCATAGGGCTTCCACTAGGCGTCGTATGGACTCCTTCCGTGTCCTCGGGAGGGCGTGGGCGTATAAAGCATCGGCTCGTTATTACGTGAGCGTCACGGGATGAAGTAGGTTCAGAAAGAATTGAACGACGATGCAGAGGCACTACAGAGGCGTTATGGGTAGAACTTCCGGAGATGTGGAATGTTCCAGGCGTTCTGGACGGGAACTCTGTCTTGAGTCTCCAGGCGCACGGCGCCATGCATCGAGACATGGATGACCTAGAACGGCCCTCCCACATGGGTGAGAGCTTATGCAAGCCCTCCCAAGATTGAACCCGCCTCAGGACAAGGCCGCCGACTTCAACGGTCCTGGAGTGGATGTTATGGAAGTGATACAATTGTATGGCATGCTGGTACCTCACAGCTTGGAGTGAGGCCCGGTGACACACCTCCTCTCTAAGAACGAGGTCCGTCCCCCACGCAGCCTCCTCACGCTCCTCATCCAATGCCATGACCCGTGAGGACCGGAGCTCGATCTCGTGGGTAAGGACCGCCTCGGCTCTGTAGATGAGGAAGAACGGGGTTTCGCCGGTGGTGCGTATGGACCATAGCACCGACGGGAGCTCGTCGAGCCAACCCCGGCCGCAAGCTTCAAGCTTCTTCTTGAAACTTCTCACCTAGAGGTCCCGCAGGACCTCTGCGTTGGGGCGCTCTGCTAAGCCATTGCTCCACGGGTGGGCCACCGATGCATAGCATACCTGTGTCCCTAGGTTAGCACAGTAAACCTTGAAGAGCTGACTGGTGAACTGCGAACTATCGTCTGTGATGATGCGGTTGGGGACGCCGAAGCGGCTCACGATGCCCTTGATGAACTTGACGACCGAACTTGCAGGGATGGTGCACACAGGCTCCACCTCCGCCCACTTGGTAAATTTGTCGATGGCGACGTAGAGCTAACAGAAGCCGCCCGCCGCCCGCGGGAAGGGCCCGAGTATGTCCAGCCACCAGACCGCGAAGGGCCAGGAAAGCAGAATGGTCTGGAGGCCCTGCGTGGGCTGGTGGATCTGCTTGGCGTGGAATTGGCAGGCCTCGCAAGACCGGACCAACTCGGTGGCGTCGTCCAACGTCGTAGGCCAGTAGAAGCCTGACCTAAACGCCTTACCTGCGACCGTGCATGAAGAGGAGTGGTGCCCGCAGTCCCCTCCGTGGATCTCCGCCGGTAGTTCGCGCCCCTGCTCCCTGGAATTGCACGACAGTGTGACGTTGTTCGGGCGCCTACGGTACAAATCGCTGTCCATAAGCAGTAGGACGAGGCATGTCGAGCTACGCGCTCCGCCTCGTCCTCCTTTTCTGGCAATGTGCCATGGAGCAGGTATGCCCCGAGTCCCTGCATCCAATAATCGGCTTGCGTCTCTAGGGCTTGGTGTTGGTGAAAGAATGGACACCTATGGGGGCCTCAACGGTCCCCTTTTGCTTGTTTGGCGGGAGAGGGGTCGCGGCAAGAGCAGAACCAACAGTCAGGGCCCGGCAAGATCGTTTTTACCCAAGTTCGGGCCGCGTTGTGCGTAAAACCCTACTCATGCATGTGTTTAGTTATTTGTTTTAGTTTACTGTAGATCTGTCCCTCTTACAGCCTTTCGATTGGTCAAAAATCCAAAAGTCCTTCCTACTGAGCCTCGGGCCTCCTTTTATAGGCGAAGTGGTTACCACAGTGGATCAGCGGGTGAACGGTGGGTTCACGAGTGGAACAACGCCGACCGACCACCATAGTGTTACTGCGGTGCATTTAATGCTTTGAGATACTTCCTGACCTTGTCAGGGGGGTTGGACACGTACCCACACGTGGCAACTTCGGGGTGTTGCGCTCGCGTGTGGGCGAACGCGTGGTCCATGCATCGGAGGCGGTGTGTTCGTCGGTGGAGGCGTCCACAAGACGCGAAGGCGCCCTGGGCCGGCGCCTCTCTTCGGGCCTTCTTTTGCTTACTGACAGGGTTACCTTGCCGGGGTCTCTTCTTTTTCCTCTCGGCAGGGAGGTGATGGCCTGCCGAGGCCTTGTCAACCTTCCCGGAAAGGATGGCTTGCCAGGGCTCAGTACTTCTTCCTTGGTCGGAGGGTCTCGCCTTGGCAGTGTCTATCTTCCCGGCGGGGAATTTCTGCGGGGGTCTCTTCTTTATTCCCAACAAGTAGGCGCTTGCCGGGCACTTGCCCGGGGCTTGCAGTTTGCACTTGGTGGACTTTCGAGCCTTGCTTCCGCCCTATGCTCCAGTGACACGCGGGCTGCCGGTGTCCGCGCACTAGTCTGTGGAATTGGAGACCCCGACCTTCAGTGCACCGACAGGAGCCCCCGGGCCTGGGCCACACACGCATGCGAGGCGTTGTTGGGCCAGGCCCAAAGTGGTGCGCGGACTCGCACCCGCCGGGCTTATCGGAATTGAGCCACTGCAGGCTTTCTTTCTCCACGTTGCGCATTGATAACGCGAAGTGGGAGGGTGCGAGGCGTGCCCGTGATGGCCCCTTTAGTCCCTGAAAACGCTTCTGCCACGCGTAGGGCTTGCGCAGCGGCGGTCGGGCAAGTGGTGATCATGGCCTCAAAAGCCGCGAGCGTGGATGGTCCCGCCCCTGCATGCATTGGCGCATCAGGGCGGTTCCATGTTCCGCTTGTGACTTGAGGGAGAATGGGCGAGAGGGGCGGCGGCTTCTGGAGCAAGGAGGGTGGGCTCCGAGCTTTGCCCTATAAATTAGGGTGTTTGCGCAGAGGTTTTGCCCATCCATCTCACTCTCGAAGCCTTCAGTGCCTGTCGCCTTGTCTCTTTTGCTTCTTTTCAACTTTGCCGATGGCACCCATCGCTAACCATGGTTAGGGCACGGGGCCGGCCTCCGTTGGCCGCCAGGGCGGCAAGGGGATCCCGCTCGGATCATGCCACAGCTTCGGGGGCCGCAGCCAGCGGCAGCCCCATCAACCGTGGCGGGAGAGGTTCGAGGGGCCGTGAACGCCGGGGACGTGGTTGAGGGAGGCGGAGTGCTACTCCAGTGTCTCCGCCTTCCCCTAGGCTTGTCGGGAACTCAGATGGAAAAGCGTTGGAGTTCGTCGTGGAGCTGCACTACGCTCCGCGGGGTCATCTGCACCTCCCCCGCCCTTTCACTAGAGCGATGGAGGCTGCCAAGCCCCCGGTCTTGTGGTTGCGGGCGCACGGCTGCTCCCATGGCGCCATGCATGCGCGCGTGGAGTATCTGAAGCGCCACTCCATGCTTCTTGGGCGGGTCTAGAAAGCCTTCGCCCGCGCCCATAGCCTCAAGGATGGGCATATCCTCCGCTTTAAGCTAGTGGAGGTTAATATGCTATCCGTCACGTTTTACTGGCGCACACGTGTCCATCTCCGCTACTGCGAAGAGGGCTCGAGCGGCGCCGAGTGTCCCTCCTCGAGCGATAGCGACGAGGGGGACAACGGCGGCAGTGGCGCTCTTGGTAGGTCGGGATCCTGGGGGGTCAAGTTGGAGTACGACTCCCCGAGCTCCGGCTGACTACTGGCCCTGCCGTCGAGGCCCTCTTATGGCCCTCCCCCGCCCGACGGGGGTATCTTGCAGGAGCTGGCGTCAGTGCCTCGTGTTCGCGAGGGAGGCACCTCCGCAAGCTCTGACTTCTCCATGCCCTCTGCTTGGGCCACGTCACCGGAGCGGGCGTTGGCCCCCTGGCCCCGGGAGGAGGCGCGCTCTCAGACTCCGGATCCTTTGCCCCTTCCTATGCCCTGCTCTATGAAATCCGGCTAGAGGAGGGCTAGGCGGTGCTTGTCGGGGCTGATCCCGATCTAGTCGGCACAGTGCTGGTCCTTGGGAGCCAGCCCTAGCCGCACCGCGGGCTTTGCCTTTCTGTCTTCTTGAACTTCACTTCTTCGAGGAGGTCTATCCTCGTTTAAAAGACAAAGTCTTTAGGTTAGGACAACAACGCTTTGTAAGTGGAATCAAATGTATCCAGACAAATGAGTTAATAGATGCATCCTGTATTCGACTCTCATCTTGTATGATTATTCTCTTGCACTTTCCGAATGCTTGCCGGCTTGACTTATCCTGCCGCGAGTACTTAGAGGAGCGGATCCTCAGAAAACTCAATAGAGGAGGTCGTCACCGGCAAGACTCCTTACCGCACTCAGTGCAACCATGTAAATCGTCGAGCGCGGCTCGAGGCGAAATACGGTGCTATGTAGCCATCTGAAATGTTGAACGAGTTCTAAACGAGACGAGGGCGCTCTATGGCCGCTCAAGTCGTTGAACAGGCTGGAAACAAAGTCGGAGTGCACTGGTCCTAGCAAGGTCCATCTCCACGTGAGATTTTCATAAAAAAGTCGATGCATCAAAAGGATACAACTAGTCTACCAAGAGTCTGGTAAGAGGTTTGCCTCTGTACTTATCTTGCGCGTCACGACATTCTATAGCCGCAACATCTGAAGGCGCTGCCGGGGAAGAATATCTTGCACCCCCGGCAAGCTGACGTTGCCCACAACGGCCTCTATGCCGACGAGGTTCTTGCTGGTGGCTTTTGGACACACTGACGGAAAGAGGCGCGCCGGGGCGCAACACTTTCTCATCTCTTTTGCAAGAGCATTGCTGGTGGAGCCCCCGAGCGCATCTTTCTGGCGTCACAGCGCTCCAACGAGAAATGCGACCCGGAGGGCGCGTAAAGGGGCGGTTCGGGGCCTCGGACGTGTCCTCGACAACCATGCAGCACTCCGAAGATGTGCGATGCCGGAGTAAGCTTCAGAAGCCTGGCCGAAGCCCCCTGTCATGCCCTCGACAGCAGCGTGGGCTTTCCAATGAGGTGTGTTGGTCAGGCGGTGTAGAGCTCGCGGCTTCCGCTCATTCCACCCGCGCTCGCACAACACCTATGGAGGCGCTATGTCCTCTCGCGCGTGGGCAGAGTAGCCACTGCCGCCTCCTGCTCCGGGAGGATGCTGCAGCGAACTCAGATCCATGGAGCCGTCGAAAGGCATGTCGGATTTGGACGGTGCTGACGCCGGCCTGCTTCTGGCGATCCCCCTACCTGGCGCACCAAAGATGTCAGTGAAAGGATGGACACCTATGGGGGCCTCAACGGTCCCCTTTTGCTGGTTTGGCAGGGAGAGGGGTTGCGGCAAGAGCAGAACCAACAGTCAGGACCTGGCAAGATTGTTTTTACCTAGGTTCGGGCCGCGTTGTGCGTAAAACCCTACTCCTGCATGTGTATAGTTATTTGTCTTAGTTTAATATAGATTTGTCCCTCTTACAGCCTTTCGATTGGTTAAAAAGCCAAAAGTTCTTTCTACCGAGCCTCGGGCCTCCTTTTATAGGCGAAGGGCTCACCAGAGTGGCTCAGCAGGTGAACGGTGGGTTCACGAGTAGAACAGCACCGACCGACCACCACAGTGTTACTGTGGTGCATTAAATCCTTCAAAAAACTTCCTAACCTTGTTAGGGGGGGTTGGACACGTACCCACATGTGGCAACTTCGGGGTGTTGCACTAGCGTGTGGGTGGACGCATGGTCCATGCATCGGCGGCGGCGTGTTCGTCGGTGGAGACGTCCACAGGACGTGAAGGCTCCCTGGGCCCGCGCCTCTCTTCCGGCCTTCTTTTCCTTCCCTGCAGGGTTACCTTGCCCGGGGCTCTTCTTGTTCCTCTCGGCAGGGAGGTGATGACCTGCCGAGGCCTTGTCAATCTTCCCGACAAGGATGGCTTGCCGGGGCTCAGTCTTTCTTCCTTGGTGGGAGGGTCTTGCCTCGGCAATGTATATCTTCCCGGTGGGGAGCTCCTGCCGGAGTCTCTTCTTCATTCCCAACAAGCGGGCGCTTGTCGGGGGCTTGAAGTCTGCACTTGGTGGGCTTCCCAGCCTTGCTTCCTGCCTATGCTCGAGAGATGTCCCTTATCGCTGTGGAGGGTGCTGCCGGTGTCGGCGCACTAGTCCGGGGCATTGGAGTCCCCGGTCTTTAGTGCACCGACACTTGGCCACAGTCCGGAGCCCCCGAGAGCGGTGCCGGGGGGAGCTCCTCTCCGCGTGGCACCGAGTCCTCGGGTGATGACATTGCGGAAGGCTTGAAGAGTCGCTCCTCGAAAACCCCTGGCTCTTGAGCCTCGCGACGCGAAGCTCTTTTGGCAATGTCGTCGGCCTTCCTGTTCTCACCACGCGGGACGTGTTGCACCTCCAGGCCCTGAAAACATTTCTCAATCTTACGTACCTCTTGCAGATACACTTCCATGTGCTCGTCCTTGGGCGTGTACTCTTTGTTGGAGAAGTTGATGAGAAGCTGGGAGTCGCCCATCACGGCGAGGAGCCGGATCCCTGAGGCCGGCGATGAGGCCCTCGTACTCTGCAATGTTGTTGGTGGCCTTCTCCCCACACTGGAAGCAGAGTTGCATGGGGTAGCGGAGCTTGTCTCCCGTCGGGGAAGTGAGCACGACTCCAGCCCGTGCTCCCCTGTGTGTGAAGGCTCCATTGAAATGCATGGTCCATCCTTTGGTTGCCCCCACACTGAGGTAAGGTACTAGCTCCCTTCCAGTGCCCAGTCCGGTGCGCCCGTCCACTCCTCCATGAAGTTAGCCAAGGCCGCTCCTCTGATGATCCTGGTCGTGATAAATTCGATGCTGAAGGCTTGAACCTCGATGTTCCATTCGGCAACCGTTCCCGCCGCGTTTGGGTTATGCATGATCTTCTCCAAGGGGTAGGCGGAGAGGACCTTGATTGGGTGCCCCTGAAAGTAGTGGCGCAGCTTCCCCGAAGCAAGGAGGAGCGCCAGAAGGAGTTTCTGCTGCATGGGATAACGAGAGCGTGCATCCCGCGGCACCGTACTGACGAAGTATATCGGGTGCTCGACGAGGACGCGCCCCCGGAGCGTTATGCTCCCAAAGAGCTTACGAGGTTCGGGCATCTCGCGGTCCAGAGGAGGGGCCGGGGCCTCAGGATGGTTGAGCATCTCATGGCCCGACCCTGCGGCCTGAGCCTCAGGTTCCTCTGCCTACGGGGGAGTCGGAGCTCGCGAGTCGTGTGAGCCCCTAGACCCCGTGGGTGGGGGCTCGCCGAGGTTCTCCGAAGTGGCGCCCTTGCCGGTTCGCTCCTCCCTTACTGCCACCAACGCGGGGCTAGCGGAGTGGGGGTGGCACCAAGGTACACAAGTAGAGGCTCCCGTGGGCGGGGCACCACCATGACCGGTGGGCTCGTGAGGTACCTCTTGAGTTCATCGAAGGTTGCGTCGGCCTTCGGGGTCCATTCAAAGGGCCTATTTCTTTTCTTGATCTTGAAGAAAGGCAGGGCCCGCTCGCCGAGCTTGGAGATGAAACGACCCAAGGAGGTAACACACCCCGCCAACTTCTACATCTCCTTCAGGGTTGTGGGCGCGCTCACCCTGTTTACAACATTGACCTTCACCGGGTTTTCCTCGATTCCCCGGTGCGACACCAGGAAACCGAGCAGTTTGCCTGATGGGACCCTAGAGAGGCACTTCTCGGGGTTGAGCTTCAGGTTCACCTCTCTTAGGCTGGCAAAGGTCTCCTTCAGGTCCTCCACCAGGGTCTTTGCCTGCCTTGACATGACCACGATGTCGTTGATGTAGGCCTCCACGTTCCTCTCGAGCTGCGGTCCCAGATAGATATGCATTAACCACTGGAACGTTACTCCATTGTTTCGCAGCCCGAAGGGCATGCACTCATAGAAGTACACCCACACGGAGAGAGGTAGGCTGTCTTCTCGACGTGTTCCACCGCCATGTTGATCTGGTGGTAACCCGAGAATGCATTCAGGAAGCATAGAAGGTTGCACTTCGCGGTGGAGTCCACGATCTGGTCAATGCGTGATAGCGGGAACGAGTCCTGAGGGCAAGCCTTGTTGAGGCTCGTGAATTCGACGCACATGCGCTCCTTCCCGCACTTATTCGGGATGACCACCGGGTTGGCCACCCACTCCAGGTAATGCACCTCCCGAGTAACCCCTGCTTCCTTCAGTTTGCGGACCTCCTGAGCGACGAACGCCTGCTTCTCCGGAGCTTGCCTTCTTGCTTTCTGCTTCACCGGACACGCATTCGGGCACACCATGAGGTGGTGCTCAATGACGTCCCTTGGGACCCCCCACCAGGACAGAGGTCCTCCAGGCAAACGCGTCCTTGTTCGCCCTGAGGAAACCCACCAATGCCTTCTCTTGGACTTGGGGGAGGTTTGCACCGATGGTGAAGGTCGGAGCCGATCCGCCTTCATCCACCAGTACTTGCTTTGTTTCTGCCCGGTCCTAGGAGAACAACTGGTTCTTCTTCACGGGCGCGACATCGGGGATGTCCCCAGGGTCTTCTGCGGCACGTGATGCGCCCTAGCGGTTGGCACGCGCCACTGCCACGGCCTTGTGGGAGAGCTCTAGTTCCCGAGATGGGTCTTGATGTCCCCCACAACGGTGAGCACGCCGCCGCTCCCAGGCATCTTGACGACGTTGTATCCTGGGTGCGTTCTGCCATGAACTGCGCGAGGGCAGGGTAGCCAAGTATTGCGTTGTACGGAAGGTGGATGCGAACGACGTCGAAGTCGATCTGCTCGGTGGAGAAGTTGAAGCGGGTGCCGAAGGTGACGGGGAGGCAAATCCGTCCCTCAGGGGTGACAGATCCTGCCCCCACACCGGAGCAGGGACTTGAAGGCGCAAGCTGCTCTTGGGTCAACTGTTGCGCATCGAATGCCTCTATTGAGAGGATGTTGAGGCCCGCACCGCCGTCGATGAGGGTCTTGGAGACGGCCACGCCGCGTATGGTCGGCGTGCACATCATAGGGAGTGTCCCAGAAGCTGTCGTGGCCTTGGGGTGATCGTCGGGGCCGAAGGTGATGTTGGCCTCCGGCCACACACGGTGTTCCGCAGGCTCGGGCCTTGGTTGTGCCGCCCGCTCGCGCTGCAAGAAACGCCTGGCATGGCGACCGGAAGTTGGCACCCGCGATCTGCCGAGGATGCAGGCGATTGCAGGGGCGGCCCCGCTCGCCCGGACGCCGTCCACCACCGGGGACCGAAGGCTGTTTGTGGTCAAGCTCCCCATGGAGTTGCCGAGTCGAGGCCTGGCTCTTGTTGTTGGCGTGGAGGCACCGACACGTGCGCCCTACCTGGCGCATGCTACGTCAACAAAAGTCCTTCCCCGGAAACGCCAGGAATTCTTCTTGCTACTTCTCTTGTTTGCATCGGTTTTTCCCTTGAAGAGGAAAGGGTGATGCAGCACAGGAGCAGTAAGTATTTCCCTCAGTTTGAGAACCAAGGTATCGATCAAGTAGGAGAGTCTCGTCATGTCCAGAGTACGTGCGCAAACACAAACGAGCTTGCACGCAACACTTCAAAGGGGTTGTCAATCCCTTCAAGATGGTTTGCAAAGTGAGATCTGAAGGCGGAAAGTGCAACAAAGTAAAAAGTGTAAGGCTGAAAATATGGTGTGGAGTAGACCCGGGGGCCATAGTGTTCACTAGAGGCTTCTCTCAAAATAGCAAATATCACGGTGGGTGAACAAATTACTGTCGAGCAATTGATAGAACTGCGCAGAGTCATGACGATATCTAAGGCAATGATCATACATATAGGCATCACGTCCGAGACAAGTCGACCGATACTTTCTGCATCTACTACTATTACTCCACACATCGGCCGCTATCCAGCATGCATCTAGTGTATTGAGTTCATGACGAACAGAGTAACGCCTTAAGCAAGATGACATGATATAGAGGGATAATCTCAAACCAATGATGAAAACCCCATCTTTTTACCCTTGATGGCAACAACACGATGCGTGCCTCGCTACCCCTTCTGTCACTGGGTGAGGTCACCGCACGGTATGAACCCAAAACCAAGCACTTCTCTCATTGCAAGAATCATAGATCTAGTTGGCCAAACAAAACGCACAACTCGAAGAGAATTACAAGGATATGAAATCATGCATAAGAGAGATCAGAAGAAACTGAAATAAGATTCATAGATAATCTAATCATAAATCCACAATTCATCGGATCTCGACAAACACACCGCAAAAGAAGATTACATCGGATAGATATCCATGAATATCATGGAGAACTTTGTATTGAAGATCCAAGAGAGAGAAGAAGCCATCTAGTTACTAGCTATGGACCCGTAGGTCTATGGTGAACTACTCACGCATCATCGGAGAGGTCATGGTGTTGATGAAGAAGCCCTCCGTATCCGAATCCCCCCTCCGGCAGGGCACCATAACGTGCCCCAGATGGGATCTTGCGGAGACAGAAGCTTGCGGTGGCGGAAAAGTACTTTCGATGATCTCCTGATTTTTTGTGGAATTTTTTGGGATATATAGGCGCAAAACCTAGGGCAAAGGAGGTCCAGGGGGCCCACAAGCGTGTGGGCCGCGGCCTCCCCCTGGTCGTGGGGTGGGGGCTTGTGGGGCCCCTAGGGACCCCCTGCCTTGGCTCTCAAGTCTCGTGATCTTCTTCCGTTACGGAAAAAATCTTTTCGGGGATTTTATTCCGTTTGGACTCCGTTTCAAATTCTCCTCTGAAAGGGGTCAAAAACATGGAAAAAAACAGGAACTGGCACTTGGCACTAAGTTAATAAGTTAGTCCCAAAAAATATATAAAAGTCATGCAAAACATCCAAAGTTTGACAAGATAATAGCATGAAACCATCAAAAATTATAGATACGTTGGAGACGTAACAAGCATCCCCAAGCTTAACTCCTGCTCGTCCTCGAGTAGGGAAGTGATAAAGAATGAATTTTTGATGTGGAATGCTACCTAGCATAGTTGTCCTTTGCAACTTCTTTCACGTGACATGAATGTTCAGATCCGTAAGATACGAAACAATAGTTTGCTATTGACATGAAAACAATAATACTTGAAGCAAACTAGCAAGGTAATCATGAACTTTCAAAATAACAAGGCCAAGGAAAGTTATCCCTACAAAATCATATAGTATGGCTATGCTCGATCATCCTCACACAACTAATGTAAGTCATGCACAACCCCGGTATTGGCCAAGTAATTGTTTTCGCACTCTTACTTTCGCAAACTTTTTATAACTATCATGCAATACATGAGCGTGAGCCATGGATATAGCACTATAGGTCGAATAGAGTGTAGTGGTGGTTGTGAGACAAAAAGGAGGAGCTGGTCACATTGAATCGGCATATCAAAAGGCTATGGAGACGCCCATTAATAGATATCAATGTGAATGAGTAGGGATTGCCATACAAGAGATGCACTAGAGCTATAAGTATGTGAAAGCTCACGAAGACCTAGGGCAATTTGAGGAAGCCCATTATTGGAATATACAAGCCAAGTTATATAATGAAGATTCCCACTAGCATATGGTAGTGACAAAGCAAGAAGCTCTCAATCATGAAGAACATGGTGCTATTATGAAGCACAAGTGTGGAAAAAGATAGTAGCATTGTCCCTTCTCTCTTTTTCTCTCTTTTCTTTTTTTCATTTGGGCTCTTAGGCCTCTTTTTTTCCTTTTTTGGGGCCCTTCGGCCTCTTTTTTTATTTATTCACATGGGACAATCCTCTAATAATGATGATCATCACACTTTTATTTACTCACAGCTCAAAGCTCAAACTGATGATGACTCTATAGGAAATGCCTCCGACAGTGTATCGGGATGTGCAACGATCTAGCATAGCGTATGAAGTTGAAACATCTCGCTAGCTATCTTACGATCATGCAAAGGCAATATGAGAGTGACGTCACAAGTCATGAGATGGAACGGTGGGAGTTGCATGGAAATATATATCGGAATGGCTATGAAAATGCCATAGTAGGTAGGTATGGTGGCTGTTTTGAGGAAGGCATATGGTGGGTTTCTGTACCGGCGAGAATTGTGCGGCACTAAAGAGGCTAGCAATTGTGGAAGGTGAAAGTGCATCTATACCATGGACTCACATTAGTCATGAATAACTCACATACTTGTTGCGAATGTTTTTATTACTAATCGAAACAAAGTGCTAAACGCATACTCCTAGGGGAAGGGTTGGTAGGTGTTAACCATCGCGCGATCCCGACCTCAACACAAAGGATGACAATCAATAGATCAATTATGCTCCGACTTCCTAACGTAGCGGTTCACCATACGTGCATGCTACGGGAATCACTAAATTCAACACAAGTATTTCTAGATTCACAACACCCTACTACCATAGCTCTTAATATTACCAAATCCACTTCTCAAAACTAAATGAGAGGAACCAAGACTTCTCTTTCTACTCAATGCACATGAAGATGGAGGTTTTTGCATCCTCTTTGGGTACCTATCACCTTTGGGACTACTTTCATAGCATAAGCCAACTACCAAGTTACGCACCGCCGTGCTCTAAAATATATAAGTGAAGCACACAGAGCAAAAGTATCTAGCTCAAAAGATATAAGTGAAGCACTATGAGCATTCTAGCAAAATCACGATGAGTGCATGTCTCTCTTTCTCAAAAAGGTGTGCAGCAAGGATGTTTGTGACACACAAAAAAAGACTCCTACGATACAAGATGCTCCAAGCAAAACACATATCATGTGGTGAATAAAAATATAGCTCCAAGCAATGTTACCGATGGATTGAAGACGAAAGAGGGGATGCCTTCCCGGGGCATCCCCAAGCTTAGGCTTTTTGATGTCCTTGAATTTGGCTTGGGATGACTTGGGCATCCCCAAGCTTGAGCTCTTTCCACTGCTTATCTCTTTGTCCATGAGAACATCACCCAAAACTTGAAAACTTCACAACACGAAACTTAAACAGAAACTCGTGATAACATTAGCACAAGAAAACAAACTACCACTTCTTTTGGTAATGAAGCAAACTTGAATTCTATCTATATTGGTGTTGGGCTACTATATCCTCACTTTTCCATGGCTAGTACCCCCCTATACTAACCATAGTTTCATCAAAACAAGCAACCAACTCAACAAAAACAGAATCTGTCAAAAACAGACCAGTCTGTAGCAATCTGTACACTTTGTATACTTTTGGTACCTCAAAACATCTGAAAAATTACGACTGCCTGTACAGAAGGCATATAAACCAGCAGCAAAAAGAATCAACTCAAAATCTCTTTCTGAATAAAAATGAAAAATCATCTTGTGAGCGAAAAGTTTCTGTCTTTTTCCAGCAGGATCAAACAACCATTACCAAGACTAGTCATAAATGTTTTTGCTTTGCTCAAACACAAAAAGAAACACAAAAAACACAATCACAAAAGAATTATGATGGTGTGGATGCAACAAAACAGAAATAAAAAGATAAATTCATTGGGTTTCCTCGCAACAAGCGCTATTGTTTAACGCCCTTAGCTAGGCATAAAAGCGATAGAATCACGTATCGTCGTCTTTGGTGCTCAAACCATAAGTGGCCCTCATCATGGATTCATAAGGCAATCTTATTTTATTTCTCGGAAAGTGTTCCATGCCCTTCCTTAAAGGAAATTGAAATCTAATATTCCCTTCCTTCGTATCGATGATAGCACCGACAGTCCTTAGGAAAGGTCTACCAAGAATAATAGGGCATGTAGGATTGCGATCAATGTCAAGCACAATGAAATCCACGGGTACATAGTTCCTATTTGCAATAATAAGAACATCATTGATACTTCCCATGGGTCTCTTGACAGTAGAATGAGCAAGATGCAAATTAAGAGAACACTCTTCAATCTCATTAAAACCCAGAACATCACATAAAGACTTTAGAATCGCAGAAACACTAGCACCCAAATCACACAAAGCATTGCATTCTTAGTTTTTGATTTTGATTTTGATGGTAGGTTCCCACTCATAATGAAGCTTTCTAGGGATAGAGACTTCCAATTCAATTTTCTCTTCAAGAGATTTTATCATAGCTTTGGCGATATGATCGGTAAAGGCCTTGTTCTGGCTATAAGCGTGTGGAGAGTTTAACATGGATTGCATCAAAGAAATGCATTCAATCAAGGAGCAACTATCATAATTGAATTCCTTGAAATCCACGGTAGTAATTTCATTACTACTCAACGTTTTAACATCTTCTACTCCACTTTCAATGCTTTTAGCATCAAGATAGATGGACACCGAATCATTGGGGCACTTTTCAACCAAAGTGGATTCATATCCAGCCCCATAATCATTAGGTTTGACACAATAAAACAAAGATTCAATGGGAGTCACACCAAGCACTTTTAGATCTTCGTGATTCTCATCACGAGAACACGCCTTTTTAAGCCATTCATGTCTAGCACAAATTTGGGCGGTTCTTTCTTGGCTCTCAATCATGGAAACACGCATAGCTTTCAAAGTTTCATCCATGTTTATTTTGGGAGGAGCACATCTAACTTTCAAAGCATCAACATCACTAGACATTCTATCAACGCTCTTAGCCAAATCGTCAATTTTGAGTAGCTTTTCCTCTATGGACGCGTTGAAAATCTTTTGAGAGTTGATGAACTCTTTGATATTACTCTCTAGATCAGAGGGTAATCTATTGTAATTTCCATGAGTATTATTGTAGGAGTTGCAAAAAAATTTAGAGGAGTTACTAGGAAAAGGCCTAGGAACATAGTTTCCTCTAAAAGCATTGTTGTTGCCAAAGTTATTCCTACCAACAAAATTAACGTCCAAGGTAGCGTTGCTACTCTCAATCAAAGAAGACAAGGGAATATCAATAGGATCTAAAGGAGCACTTCTACTAGCAACCAAATTCATTAACTCATCCATCTTAGCACTCAACGAGTTAATTTCTTCTATAGCGTGTACCTTCTTACTAGTAGGTGACCTTTCAGTGTGCCACTGAGAGTAGTTCGTTGTGATGTTGTCTAGGAGCTTTGTGGCTTCCCCTAACGTGATTTCCATGAACGTTCCACCTGATCAAGTTTCTTGAAATTCATGATATCATTACGGAGAGAGATAATCTTAGCCGACAGAAAATACTTGGATATGTAAGCATCTTTGCACTTATCCCAAGAATCAATACTATTTTTGGGCAAAGAAGAAAACCAAGTTTTTGCACGATCTCGCAACGAGAAAGGAAAAAGCTTCAATTTAATCACGTCATTATCCACATCTCTCTGCTTTTGCATATCGAAAAGCTCAATGAAGGTATTGAGATGGGATGCGGCATGTTCACTAGGAAGGCCGGAGAATTTCTCTTTCATAACAAGATTGAGCAAACCGGCATTGATTTCATATGACTCCGCACTAGTGGCGGGAGCAATCAGAGTACTAATAAAATCATTATTATTAGTAGTCGAGAAGTCACAAAGTTTGGTGTTTTCATTCATGGTGACTTCGACAAGCAAGCAAACACACAAGCGAACAAAGAGCAAGCGAGAAAAGGCGAACGAAAAGGCAAACGAAAAAGGCAAATTGGTGAAGTGGGGGAGAGGAAAATGAGAGGCAACTGGCAAACAAAGTAAATGCAAGAGATGAGTTTGCGACACCTACTTGGATGAGTTCTTGACTTGATATTCCTCCCCGGCAACGGCGCCAGAAATTCTTCTGCTACGGCAACAAGAGTCCTTCCCCGGCAACGCCAGGAATTCTTCTTGCTACTTATCTTGTTTGTGTTGGTTTTTCCCTTGAAGAGGAAAGGGTGATGCAGCACAGGAGCAGTAAGTATTTCCCTCAATTTGAGAACCAAGGTATCGATCCAGTAGAAGGGTCTCGTTAAGTCCAGAGTACCTGCGCAAACACAAACGAGCTTGCACCTAACGCTTCAAAGGGGTCAATCCCTTCAAGATTGTTTGCAAAGTGAGATCTGAAGGCGGAAAGTGCAACGAAGTAAAAAGTGTAAGGCTGAAAATATGGTGTGGAGTAGACCCGGGGGCCATAGTGTTCACTAGAGGCTTCTCTCAAAATAGCAAATATCACGGTGGGTGAACAAATTACCGTCGAGCAATTGATAGAACCGCGCCAACTCATGACGATATCAAAGGCAATGATCATACATATAGGCATCACGTCCGAGACAAGTAGACCGATATCTACTACTATTACTCCACATCTGCATCTACTACTATTACTCCACACATCGACCGCTATCTAGCATGCATCTAGTGTATTGAGTTCATGACGAATAGGGTAACGCCTTAAGCAAGATGACATGATGTAGAGGATAATCTCAAACCAATGATGAAAACCCATCTCTTTACCCTTGATGGCAACAACATGATGCGTGCCTCGCTACCCCTTCTGTCACTGGGTGAGGTCCCCGCACGGTATGAACCCAAAACCAAGCACTTCTCCCATTGCAAGAATCATAGATCTAGTTGGCCAAACAAAACCCATAACTCGAAGAGAATTACAAGGATATGAAATTATGCATAAGAGAGATCAGAAGAAACTCAAATAAGATTCATAGATAATCTGATCATAAATCCACAATTCATCGGATCTCGACAAACACACCGCAAAAGAAGATTACATTGGATAGATCGCCAATAAGATCATGGAGAACTTTGTATTGAAGATCCAAGAGAGAGAAGAAGCCATCTAGTTACTAGCTATCGACCCGTAGGTCTATGGTGAACTACTCACGCATCATCGGAGAGGTCATGGTGTTGATGAAGAAGCCATCCGTATCTGAATCCCCCCTCCGGCAGGGCACCAGAACGTGCCCAGATGGGATCTTGCGGAGATAGAAGCTTGCGGCGGCGAAAAAGTACTTTCGATGATCTCCTGATTTTTTGTGGAATTTTTGGGGATATAGGCGCAAAACCTAGGGCAAAGGAGGTCTAGGGGGCCCACAAGAATGTGGGCCACGGCTTCCCCCCTGGCCGCGGGGTGGGGGCTTGTGGGGCCCCTGGGGACCCCATGCCTTGGCTCTCAAGTCTCTTGATCTTCTTCCGATACGGAAAAAATATTTTCGGGGATTTTATTCCGTTTGGACTCCATTTCAAATTCTCCTCTGAAAGGGGTCAAAAACATGGAAAAACAGGAACTGGCACTTGGCACTCAGTTAATAAGTTAGTCCCAAAAAATATATAAAAGGCATGCAAAACATCCAAAGTTTGACAGGATAATAGCATGAAACCATCAAAAATTATAGATACGTTGGAGACGTATCAGCGCGCCAAATGTCGGATTTCGGTCCCTGCAAAACCCTAAAGATTCGAACACAAGGGCACGCGCGGAGGCCACTCAACAGCCTTGGTTCGCCTGACTCGCTACTCACTTGGGATGGAAGAGAACTCACTCAATGGTGAGGAAAACACAGAACCTGGCAGTTTACGCAGGATCGGGCCACTGAGAAGCGTAATACCCTACTCCTGATTTGGTGGATTGCCTCTCGTGGAGGTTGGTGGATGAACTTGTACAGTGTTCGAGGGCCTGCGAAGGTTGAGTGGCCTCTGTGTGGTGCGAGTGGGCAAAATGAATGAATCCCTCCCTCTACGAAGTAACCTATCCTCTATATATAGCGATGGCCCGGGTCCTCTTCCCTTAACACCCGAGCGGAAAGGGATCCCCCAATGGCTAGTTTATAGGGGGACACAGGAACGTGCTCCCCCTGTACAAAGGTGGTCTTCCCGTGCAAAGTGGTTGTCAGCGCAGCAGGGACGGGTCCTGGGATGATGTCCGTCCTACTGGCGGGCAGTGGTGGCCTCGTTGCACCAGAATGGAAACCTTTCGGAGATGCCTTGGGAACCCCGGTTCATCCTCGCCCCCTTCGCACTAAAGGGGAAACTACTCCGTCCTGCTGTCTGCTACTCGCATGTCCTTCCTTTGCGTCATCGTTGACTCTTGAGGTTGGGTGTCGCCTCGAAATATCCGCCGTTCCGAAGGGTTCCTGAGGAGGCCCCCTGCGGGTCTTGGAGCTGCTCCTCCTCGCGAGTCTTGGCCCCTCGTGAGGGCCTTGCCTTGAGTGGTGTCGGGCCCATTGGTTTTGGTCGATGAAGTGGGCCAACCCTGGGCCGCACGCAGGCAGGTCTTGGCATCCCCATTCCCAGAACGCCGACAACTTTATTTATCTTTTTTGCAGAGGAGACATTAGTCTCACTATTGGTTCTATGGGATGTGTTCAATGTTGAACGGAATAGTTTGGGAATCCCAGACAGAGGTCTGGCTCCTTTTGTAGGGTCGTTGTACATTTTTAGGCTCGTCCAGCCACTTTTAGTAGATGTCTGTACTCAGACATATTGTTCTTCCGCTTGAGGCTTCTATGACTTGATTGTTGGGTCATGTGACCCCTGTTTGTAATATCACACTATGTTGACTCGTATGAGTCCGTAATAAATTCTTGAGTCGTAGAGTTGTGTTGTGATGCCATGTTGTATCTACACATATCATGCATATTGTGTGTATGCTTTGAAATGCATTGTATGTGTGGTATTCCACACCTAGTTGTATGCCTTTAGTAGCCTTCTTTACGGGAAAAGGCCTCTTTGTGCTTCCAATGAGCCTTGGAGCTTGCTACTGCTCCGTACACATTGATTGACAGACATGTATCCTTCTTTGCTGATGTGTCTGTCCCCACGGGGAAATGCCACACGCTTTAATGGAGTTCATGTAGCTTGCTACGACTCGTCTACACACGTTGATGACCGACACCTGCATTGCTGGGTTACGTATGTGTGTCCCTGTACGGTTGTGCCACTTAGATCTATAACTGGTCATGTCGACCCGGGTTCTTTGACATGTGGATGCTAGCGACATAATAATATGCGTGAGCCAAAAGGCGCAAATGGTTCAGCCAAGATAAGGTGGTTGCTGTTGTGTATCGTGCGTGAGACCACAAAGCAATATGATGTGTTACCTCCGAGATCTCCATGGCTTTGGATCGGGTTCCCTACAACGCCACCTGATGGCACATTTAATCCGCCTGTCCCAGTCCATAAGAGTTAGGTATTTCCCACTACCCACTCTCGCGAGCAGTCCCATCGTTGTAGTGCGTGATGTACATCAAGTAAAGTGATCGTTATAGCAACTATGGTAACCCCTTTTTTCTAAAAAAGGAGGTCCACGGCCACTTTTATAAAGGTTGACACTCTGTTTAATCACATGCGCAGCTGAGCACTCGAGCATCCTTGACGGTCCACTATGCTCATGTGTTTATTTCCACCCAATTTACCACCACTAACAGGACATAGGGCGCTACGCTTCCGAGCGTCCCGAACCTGTATAAATTCCCTCGTGTGTGGCCTTGCCGACTGATGCCATGCATGCACCAAGACTCCCCCGCAGAGCCGTAAAAAGGGGCCTCTAGGGTCCCATAGATCACCATGGGTCCATTAGCCCGACATCTTTGGGGCGTCGGGTAGGGGGACTTTCTGTGCACGTATCTTCACCAGCAGCTCCACGTGCCTTTCCTTGCACCCATGGCGCCCAAGAAGACCAGGGTGGCGCGACGGCCGCCCCTTTGATATGCAAGCTGCCCGCGTCAGCCGCAACAGGCGACGAGGGTGAGGGCGCTCACCACACGTATCGCGCCGGTGAACGTAGCCACAATACTGCACGGAGCTTCGCGAGCAACGGCCCGGACCCTGTCGTTGTGTTAGCACAAGCCGCTTCAGCGGTGGATGGAGGCGACGCTACGGTCGCAACAATGGCTGCAGTGGTGGTGACCGGACCTCCTCCATGCCCCTCCCTAGACAGCCGGGACCCCCGCCCATGGGATGACGACCCGGGGCATCGCGCAGATAAGACTCATGCGCAAGGGACGCAGAACCACGCTCAGCCACCTCCCCTGGTGAGCTAAACTTTCTGCTGCTAAACTTTCTGCCTGCATCGGAGTTGATGGAGGACTGGAGGGCAACCATCCAGATCTAGTTAACCTTCTCCAACAAGGGCAAGCCGGACACGATGACTTCCTCGCATGGGCGGCACGCGGCCCGTGCAGGGCCCACCGCCATGCCCGACACGAATGGGGAACCCACGGTGTAGTCGCCCCCATGACAGTAGCAAACCACCCGTCAGCCCGATGAAAAAGACGAGGTCTCTCAAGCCTGGATGGACCCGCGACTCAAGCAAGATCAGCGTCAAGTCTTGATGGACTAGCGCAAGGTAGACACGCATACCACAATCGAGAGGAGGCATGAGACACGGCGCTAGTTCGATATTCGCGCGGACCCAGTTGTCGCCGAACTCGTGCGTGTGGCACCTGGTAGCTTGCCTTACGAGGCAGGATTCCCGACGTTCACCCGTGAGCCGCGACAAGTCCACTGGCCTTGTTGTAGGGCCTTGATGCCAGAACCGCTGGACAAGTATGACGGCAATGTTAGTCCATCAGATTGCATAGGCATCTACACCATCATAGTGTAGGCTGCCGGACGCAACAAGAAGTTTCTTGCCAACTACTTTCTGTTGGCTCTCAAACCCAACATGAGGAGTTGGCTGATGAACTTGCGAGAGGGATCCATATCCTCTGGGGTGCACTGCTGCAACCAGTTCGTTGGGGCCTACCATGGGGAGCACAACTCCCAGGGCAGCCCAGTGATGTGCATGTCTTGCCTCAGTGGGATATCAAAACCCTCCAGAAATACATCCTAAGATTCAGTGGTGTGCAACACAATATCCGGGATTTCCACCCAGCTTTGGTGATTGCCTCGTTCCACACAAACGTAAGCAATCGTTGCATGCACCAAGAGGAGAGAATCAACAAGGTGCGGGATGTCACCGAGTCTACGCTCTGGCTGAAAAGTGTGTGCGGCTTAAAGAGGGAAGAAGTCTCCGGCGGAGGATGCCGGTGTGGAAGTTGACTTCGATGACAATGATGGCACGCTGGCCACCTCGAACAAGGGACGCAAGCGCAACAAGAAACGCAAGGGGAAAGTTGTGATGGCTATCAAGCTCCGACAAGCCTAACACTGGCAAGAACTCCAAGCCTGAGGAGCCCAACAAGGATGTTGCCGCATGCTCCGGGGACCATGAAGCCGCGACAGGCGAGAAGACCAGCAAGCCATACTACAAGATCCACCTCACCAAGATCTACAATATCAACGAGCGCACCCAAGTAGAACAACTTGCTAAGAAGAAGAAGCAACAGTACGAAAGGCACGGCAAGGAAAAGGGCTGAGACGGTGCAGGTGGGTCCGACAAGAAGAACCACGATAGCCGAGGTGGCTACCGCGACAAGGACAAGCAACATAAGGAGAAGCCCGCCATTGTCCGAGACAACCAATCAGGAAGTGATGATGATGAGGATGGAGAGGAGTCCGACAGATAGGAGTTCCAGAAGGCAATAGATGATATGTGTGTTGATGGAGGCGCATCTTTGCACTCCTCCTACCTGCAGCTTAGGCAATGGGTCTGCGAAGTGAACGCGGTAGAGCAAACGGCAGAAGCAAGGAGGCCTCTCAAGTGGTCCAACACTCCCATCCTCTTCGACGCGGCGGACCACCCCAATCGCATCACCGCGGTTGGGTGCATGCTGTTATTGGTCTCGTCAATGGTACGCAACCTCAGGGTCACAAAGATGTTCATTGACAGTGGGGCCGACCTTAATTTGATATCGCCCGATGTGATCAAAAGGCTGCAAATCCCCGATTCAGATCTTAGACCCATGGGCTCTTTCTAAGGAGTGGACAGGGGAGGTTTCAGCCAAAGGGCAAGATAACCCTTCTGATCACATTCAGTAGCGAGCTCAATTTCATGACAGAGAAGGTCTTCTTTGACGTTGCCAAGATGATGATGTCGTATAATGGAATCCTGGGCCATCCCGCGCTATCCAAGTTCATGGGAGCGTATTACCACCCCTACGACACACTCAAGATGCCAGGCTCGATGAGCATCATCAATGTCCATGCAAACAAGAAAGACGCGGTCCTTTGTGTCGACAAGATCTACCAAGAGGTAGTTGCAGCATCCGCCGACAAGGCTTCCACTCCTGCCAAAAGCAAGCCCAAGACCTCTGCAAGACTCGTGACAAATCCGGGAAGCACACCCCTGAGTGGAGCGCACCAGTTGATGAATCACGTGGGTCTTCTGTCGTCGGGGGCAAAAGGAACAGAGTGACCATCCCCAAGACGAATCAAGTGGCTCCGTGAGAGGACACCGAGGGGGGTACTTTCAATATAAGTGCCACCCTCAAGAGCAAATAGGAAAGCGCGATCATCCCCTTCCCGTGGATGAATAATGACGTGTTTGCATGGCAACCGTTTGACAGCCCCGGTGTACCCAGGGAGGTGATCGAGCACCACGTGGCTGTCTGTCCTCACGTGCGCCCCGTCAAGAAGAAGGTCCGAAAGCAAGCTTTGGCGCGGCAAGAATTTATTGCCGAAGAAATAAAAAAGTTGGAAGCAGCAGGGCTAGTCAGGGGTGTTTTCCACCCGACATGGCTAGCGAATCGCATGGTGGAGCACAAGGCAAGCGGGAATTGGAAGCTTTGCATTGATTTCACGGATGTCAACAAGGCTTACCCGAAGGACCCCTTCCCCTTGCCACGCATCAACCAGATCATAGACTCGACTCCTGGATGCAACCTATGGTTGTTCCCTGAAGCCTAGTCTGGTTATAACCAGATCTTCACGGCCGAGGAGGACGAAGAGAAGACAAGCTTCACTACCCCTTGCAGTGTGTACTGCTTCACACACATGACATTTGGCCTGAAGAGTAGAGGCTCCAGATTCACGAGGGCCTTCCAAATCGGACTTGGGCCGTAGTTGGATAGAAATGTGGAAGCCTACATGGATGACATCGTAGTCAAGACCAAGAACAAGACCACGCTGGTCCAAGACCTCGAGGAGACCTTTGTGAACTTGTGCAAGATCAATTTGAAGCTCAATCTTGAGACGTGCGTGTTCGGGGTTTCGCCTGGTAAGCTCCTTGGTTCCTTCATATCTTAGTGTGGGATAGAAGCCAACCCCTCCAAGATGGAAGCCATCCAGCAACTAGAGGCCCGAAGCGCGTCCAGAACGTCCGTTGGCTGGCGGGCTATGTCGCTGCTCTCATCAGGTTCATCTCCAAGTCCGTGGATCGGCACCTACCATTCTGCAAAATCTTGAAGAAGGCAGGACCAATTACATGGACTACAGAAGTGGAAGCAACACTACAATACGTGAAGAAGTACCTATCCTCACCCCCGGTCCTAGCCGTGCCCAAGCATGAGGAGCCATTGTTGTTGTATCTGGCAGCAACAAATCAGGTGGTCGGCGCCACACTAGTGGCAGAAAGGGAGGTTGAGGATGGAAAAATAGTGACCTCTGGCCCTGCGATCGACAGTCCCAAGTCAACCCCAATAAGACAGGAGACTGACTCAGAAGCAGCAGGGGAAGCGAAACAACGGGTGGCGCACAAGAGGAAGATAGTGGAGCAGCTAGTGTAGTTTGTCATCTCTCTCCTGTAGGGGGTTCGGACGAGATATTCCGGGATCCATAAATTGCTTTTTGTCATCCTCATGGCTCCCGCAAGCTAAGTCACTACTTCCAAGTGCACCACATCATAGTTGTCACCCGTTTCCCACTGTAGCAGATCCTGAGGAACCCAGAAGCAACCAGACGGGTCATCGAGTGGGTCATGAAACTTTCTAGTTTTGATCTAAACTTCGAGCACACAGCAACCATCAAGAGCCGAGCACTGGCAGAGTTTGTTGTCGAGTGGGCACCAACACTAGACGAAGATATCCCGGGGATAGCCCTTCACGATAAGGAAAAACCCCACGTGTGGGTCATGTACTTTGACGGAGCTTTTACGCTGCAAGGCGCGGTGCCGGAGTGCTACTCATAGCACCCACCGGAGAGCACCTCAAGTATGTGATCCATATGCACTTCCACCGGGAGGTATCGACCAAAAATACGACAGAGTATGAGGGTTTTCTTGTCGGGCTGCGACTAGTAGCAAAACTAGGGATCAAAAAGCTAATAGTTCGAGGGGACTCACCACTGGTAGTGCGAGAAGTCAACAAGGAGTATCAAAGCCCCCTGATGGAAGCATATGTTGATGAAGTGAGAAAGTTGGAGGAATTCTTTCACCGTCTACAGATGAAACATGTCCCAATGCTGGAGAACAACATCGCCGAAGACTTGTCGAAGCAAGCAGCTTAGAAGTCGCCTATGGAGTGAGGCACCTTTGTGCTCCGACTCACTCAACCATTATTTACACCGTCACCACGGCAAGCTAACAAGAGGATGACGAGCTGCTACCTCTTGAGCTTGCGTTGGTTTTTCCCTCAAAGAGGAAAGGGTGATGCAGCATAGTAGCAGTAAGTATTTCCCTCAGTTTTGAGAACCAAGGAATCAATCAAGTAGGAGTATCAAGGCAAGTCTCCAAAGTACCTGCGCAAAAACAGCAACCTTGCACCCAACGCTACAGAGGGGTTGACAATCCCTTCACGATTGCTTGCAAGGTGAGATCTGAAGGTGGAAAGTCCAACGAAGTAAAAGTGTAGAGCTGAAAATATGATGTGAAGTAGACCCGGGGGCCATAGTGTTCACTAGAGGCTTCTCTCATGATAGCAAATATTACGGTGGGTGAACGAATTACTGTCGAGCAATTGATAGAACTGCGCAAAGTCATGACGATATCTAAGGCAATGATCATACATATAGGCATCACGTCCGAGACAAGTAGACCGATACTTTGTGCATCCACTACTATTACTCCACACATCGACCGCTATCCAGCATGCATCTAGTGTATTGAGTTCAAAACAAACAGAGTAACGCCTTAAGCAAGATGACATGATGTAGAGGGATAAATTCGTGCAATAGATATAAACCCCATCTTATTACCCTTGATGGCAACAACACGATGCGTGCCTCGATACCCCTTCTGTCACTCGGTGAGGTCAGCGCATGGTATGAACCCAAAACCAAGCACTTCTCCCATTGTAAGAGTTATAGATCAAGTTGGCCAAACGAAACCCACAATTCGAAGAGATTACAAGGATATGAAATCAAGCATATAAGAGATCAGAGGAAACTCAAATAGGATTCACGGATAATCTGATCATAAATCCACAATTCATCGGATCTCGACAAACACACCGCAAAAGAAGATTACATCGGATAGATCTCCATGAAGATCATGGAGAACTTTGTATTGAAGATCCAAGAGAGAGAAGAAGCCATCTAGCTACTAGCTATGGACCCGAAGGTCTGTGGTGAACTACTCACGCATCATTGGAGAGGCAATGGTGTTGATGAAGAAGCCCTCCATGTTCGAATCCCCCTCTGGCAGGGCACCAGAGTGTGCCCCAGATGGGATCTTGCGGAGAAGAACCTTGCGGCTGCAGAAAAGTATTTTCGTGGCTCTCTCCCGTGGTTTCAGATTTTTAGGGAATTTATAGGCGGAAGAGGTAGGGAAAAGGAGCCACGGGGGGCCCACAAGACTGCTAGGCGCCCCCCAGGCCGTGGCTAGGGTGCTTGTGGCCTCCCCCAGGACCTTTGCCTTGGTTCTCAAGTTCCCTACGTATCTTCTGTTCCGGAAAAAATCTTTCCGGAGATTTTATTCCGTTTGGACTCCGTTTAATATTCTCCTCTGAAAAAGGTCAAAAACACGGAAAAAACAGGAAGTGGCACTTGGCACTAAGTTAATAGGTTAGTCCCAAAAAAGATATAAAATGCATACAAAACATCCAAAGTTAACAAGATAATAGGATGGAACCATAAAAAATTATAGATACGTTGGAGATGTATCACCAGCTCCGGCGACTATTTCGAGGCAAAGCCACCCGTGGCCTCCAAGAAGGATGTCGGGGACGACAAACCGCTCGACGGTGAACGCCAAGCTCCGACAAGGCAAGAAGTTCTCGCCATCGAAGCTAGCGCTCCCGAGGCAAAAGAGACGCCTTTAGTCCTTGTCGTCAAGCCAAGGGCTCCGGCATGGGCACAAGAGAATGTCTGATACCTCTAGACAAGAGACCTCCCCAAAGATGTAGAGGAAGCCGAAAGAGTAGCTCGGTGGTCATGCTTGTACCAGTTCGTGGACAGTGACATGTACAGGCGGAGACCTAATGGGCTGAAACTAAGGTGCATTGCCCGGGAGGAAGGACAACAACTGTTGGTAGCTATACATGAAGGGATTTGTGGCTCCCACTTAGGATCACGAGCTCTTGTCAAGAAGGTGTTCTGGCAAGGATTCTTGTGGCCCACAATCCTTCAAGATGCCTTGGCGGTGGTGACAACGTGTGAAGCATGCCAATGCCACGACAATCAGATACACCAACCAATACAAGCCCTTCAAACCGTACCACTCTCCTGGACTTTCTCGGTCTAGGAATCGACATCGTCAGCCCCCTCCCCCGTGCTACCGAGGGCTCCGAGTTCTTGTTTGTTGCCATCCACAAGTTCATGAAGTGGACCAAGGTGTAGCCACTGAGAAAGGTGACGCCGCTGGCAGTGGTCAAGTTCCTCAGAGGGATTGTTTGTCGTTTCAGGTTCCCAAACAGGATCATCACCGATAACGGCACGGAGTTCACCAGCGGCACTTCACGCAGTATTGTCAAGACATTGGCGCCATGGTATGCTTCGACTCTCTTGCTCACCCCAAGAGTAAAGAGAAAGTAGAGAGGGCAAATGCTGAAGTGTTGCGGGGCCTCAAGACGAGGACTTTTAACAAGTTGCGCAAGCATGAATGGTGCTGGATTGATGAACTCCAGGTGGTCCTTTGGTCGATGAGAACGACACCAAATCAAGCCACTAGTGAGACCCCCATCCCCTTTGTCTACGGGGCGGAGGCGATTCTCCGCATGGAACTCACGTATGGGTCATCGAGAGTGCAGACCTTTGACGAGGACCAGTAAGAGTTGTTATGGCATTATGATGCCATGCTCCTCGAGGACGATCGTCTCCATGCCGCAGTGCCTGTTGCCAGGTACGAGCAAGCCCTGTGCCGCTACCATAACCGCAAGGTGCGTGCCAAGACATTTTAAGATGGCCACCTTATCCTTTGACGAATTCTGTCCATGAAGGGAAGAAACAAGTTGATGCCAAAGTGGGAAGGCCCTTACCGGGTGGTACGAGTCACCAAGTGTGGCACAGTCCTCCTGGAGACCGAGGATGCCACTCCAGTGCAGAACTTGTCGAATATCGAGGATCTTTGCAAGTTCTACCCATATGGCGCGGTTGTTGGGCCCCCCGACAATCACTTTTCTACAAGTCATGCAGCAATGTGTGTAATCCCTTGTACAAAGCCAAGTGATGACCCTATGCGCATTTAATGAGATTAAAAATCCTACAACTATTTCTCCTTAATTGCATATTTACATTATGCCTATCATGTGGATTGTTGCGGTAGACTGTAGCCGGCGTAGAAATGTTGCCGAACAGCTAAGGACCCCAAATGCATCCTATTTTGTTTTCTCTGTTTTTCTCAAAGGAAAGCATGGCATCCTAGAACAGCGCTCACAATGCGCAAGTCATCCCGGGGGAAGGGGGAGCAGGAGCGGGTGTATGCGTCCACGAATGCCTCCAAGGCTACTACCTCATGGCAAGAGAGTCGGTGGGGGAAGGAAAAGATAAGTACAACCTTTCCCTAGTGTCTAAATCACACCCATATGAGAAGACTAGCGCGATTGAGCCCTTGCCAGAATTGTTGCATATCGGGAGGGACTGTGGGCATGCCTAGCCCCCCTTGGTGATCGCGGCGAGATGACATGTTAGTCTTGATGGGCGTGGTGTCGCCAAGTGTGTTCTCAGGATCCATCCTTAGAGGTGCCCCGCTGCAAGATGGTACTCACTCGCAAGCGTTCCCGTCACGCGTTTAAGTCAGAGGGGCACTCGAATGCGACCTTCGCATCCAACAAAAAAAGAGAGATAAAGAGGCAAGCCAGGCCATGACACAATAGTAATACCCAACGTTTTTCTTTGATATTCTTTCAGGGTTACATTGGGTACTATTTAAGAGTAAAAAGAAGCCACTCCGAGGTTAGTAGCCACGTTGGCGACAGGGTAAAGTCAGAGTATGACTTCCTATAGCGTCGCCATTGGTGACCACAAGGATATCTGCCCCTCCAATGTGGCACTTAATCTAGAAATGGCCCCACAGAACGGGGCCATATTTTACGGGTCCCTCCATGGCGCCGGGCGCACTACTCGGAGTTGTCATCCTCCTACTTGACGCTGAAGATGTTGTTGTCGTCCTCGCTATCAGTGGAGGTGGCGGCATCGTTGCCGCTTGATCTCTCAACGCAGCATTCCGAGCACACACCGCTCGTTCTGAAGAACTTCACGAAGAGGGAGGTGGACTATCGAACCGGAAGTGCACGAGATGCCCGGGGCCAATTCCCTGGGAGCGGCCGAACAACTTCTGCACCCGCGTAAGAAACATGGCACTTACGGGGTTGTCTGTTGCCCTCCATGGCCCTCGCGAAACGGTTCGGGAGTCGCAGCCAGCTCCGATGCCTCCGGGGAGTCACCACGACGAACTCACGCACCTCTTCCCCCCTAATGAATCCCTGCATGGGTCTGCAGATGAAGGGCACCACCACGGCTGCTTCGGGTCGATGGGGTCGCCCCCATACGGCCCATGGACGCTATCCGCCTGCGGGAGTTGGACACGACCCCCACAGCAGTAACCATGATGCACATCGGACTCTGGGGATGCCCCTCCCGGTGCCCCTGGAGCTTCGGGCCTGTCTACGGCCCCTTGCCATCTCGGGGGGAGGGGCGTGCTGACGGAATGGAGAAGGAGGAAGACAGAAGAGCCAAAGAGTGGGGAGAAGTAGGGGACCGCGAGTGAGTTGTGTCCTCCCTCCAATCCTCACTCTATTTATAAAGACGAATGCGGGGAGAACGTGAAGGGAGTGGCTCCTTATGGTCCAAGGCGAGCGTGCATCCGCACGCGCGGCCCTATCGACCACCTGCCCCAGACAATGGCAGAGTGCCCTTCATACGTGGCTCAGTCAAGACAGGAGGGGAGGTGATGCCACTTGAATAGTGAAATGCAGGTAGACGCCGCGTTGTGTCCCCATTTCAAGACCTGAGGTAGACCAAGGGGCTGGCCACCCGTGTACCGACATGACCACTCAGTGCGGGGCATGCTGCTTGGGCGACTTCCCCTCTCCACCAATGAGTCCCTTGTGGACGCGCATGCCTCTGCACTGTTTTGGGCATAGCCCAACAACGCTGCGCGCCCACGTGTATGCCCTAGGCCCGAGGGCTACTGATGGTGTAATAAGAAATGGGGGTCCTTAGTTCCCCTAAGTTAGGCACAGGCAGTCGTAGCCCCCAGGCTGGCAACACCATGTCTGGCTCATCCCGAGCCATCAGGAAAACAAAGATCAAGGCCAAGACGGGGCGGCAAGGCTCCCACCATCCTATACAGACGTCCGCTCATGGCGCACGGCAAGACCCCATCCTGCCAAGCCACACCTCCACATCACCAGGGGTGATTTCCAATATCAACTGAGGTGTCTAGCGGGCAGGCATGCGGGCAGGGCTAGCAGGGGCACGCGGTCATAGTAGCGGGCACGTCCGAGTCATGATGACACCTGTCATGCGGCGAGGTAGAGTAATAGAGAGGCAACTGGGCTAACGACACACAGAGAGGCAATCCTTGCCAGGAGACGCCGTCTATGTGCCACCTCATGGTGCATGTAATGCACCTGTCCGAGTCCTTCTGATTTAGGTATTTGCCACTATCCATTTCGGCAAGCAGTCCCATCGCTGCAGTGCGCACTGTACACCGAGTAAAATGACCGTTATAGCCACTCTCGTAACTCCTTTGCCCTATAAACGGAGGTCCATGGCCACCTTTACAAAGGTCAACACTCTGTTTAATCACACGTGAAGATGAGCCCTCGAGAATCCTTGCAGGGCCAGTATGCTCCTGTGTTTATTTCCACCCAATTAATCACCACTAACAGGATGTAGGGTGTTACCCTTCCGAGCGGCCCGAAGTTCTATAAATTCCTCGTGCATGGCCTTGCCAAATGATGCGCTGCGTGCACCAAGACCCCCTTGTAGAACTGTAAAAGGGGGCCTCGAGGGTCCCATAGATCGCCATGGGTTCATTCCCCCGACATAGTTGTTCTGGGTCCACCCAGCAACACCTATGCACGTGCGTTTTTTTTTGGATCATTAAGATCTCTAGAAGGCGATGTTCTCGATAGACTACTACAAGGACCTAATCCTAAACGTCATCTACTGGAATATGTGCAACTGAGAAGCATTCTGGCAAGCATAAGGAACAATTGGACAGAGGTACAATCATTTAAGATAAAGTTGTGCACAAGTGAATCCACCTCAGATGTTGACCATCTTGTTGTGCTGAAACACTACTGCGCCATTATGTGCCCGGAAAAGTGTTGCAGGTATACCGGTAGAAGTTTCCCTTTCAGTGATGCTTGTGTTCGAGCTGCCGGGGGAAACCTATTTCGGAAAGCCATGCAGGCATCAAGAACTTTCGGGTTCTGTGCCAGCAACCCAACATCGTGAACCACAAAATTCTCTTCTGAATCGTAAAGCCTTGTCAGCGTCGAGAACTTCTGGTTTCTCTATCAATGAGCGAGCATCGAGAACTTGAGGGTTGTCTGCTGGTGAGCGACCATCAAGAACCATAGAGTTCTCTACTGAATCGTAAAGCATTGCTAGTGTCGAGAATTTTCGGGTTCTCTTTCTGTGAGCCAGCATCAAGAACCACAGAGTTCTTTGATGAATCCTAAAGCCTTGATAATGTAGAGAACTTCAGGGTTCTTTGCCGATGACGTCTCCAACGTATCTATATTTTTTGATTGTTCCATGCTATTATATTATCAACTTGGGATGTCTTATGTGCATGTATATGCCATTTTATATCATTTTTGGGACTAACCTATTAACTTAGTGCCTAGTGCCAGTTTCTGTTTTCCGTGTTTTTGACCTTTTTCAGAAAAGAATATTAAACAGAGTCCAAACGGAATAAAACCTGCGGGGTGATTTTTTCCATAACAGAAGATACCCAGAAGACCTGAGAACCAAGGCAGGAGGTCTCGTGGGAGGTCACGAGCCCCCTAGGCGCGCCCTAGGGGCGCCTAGCAAGCTCGTGGGCCCCCCTTGCCTCCTTTTCCCTACCTCTTTCGCCTATAAATTCCCTAAAATCCTGAAACAAACAAAGAGAGCCACAAAAATACTGCACGAATTTATCCCTCTACATATTGCACGAATTTATCCCTCTACATCATGTCATCTTGCTTAAGGCGTTACTCCGTTTGTTATGAACTTAATACACTAGATGCATGCTGGATAGCGGTCGATGTGTGGAGTAGTAGTAGTAAATGCGGAAAGTTTCGGCCTACTTGTCTCGGACGTGATGCCTATATGTATGATCATTGCCTTAGATATCGTCATGACTTTGCGTGATTCTATCAATTGCTCGACAGTAATTCATTCACCCACCGTAATACTTGCTATCATGAGAGAAGCCTCTAGTGAACACTATGGCCCCGGGGTCTATTTTACCCATTATATATTCAGATCTCCATACAAAAATACCAAAAATACTTCGATGCACTTTTATTTATATTTACCTTTCATCACTATCAGATCTCACCTTGCAAGTAATCGTGAAGGGATTGACAACCCCATTATCGCGTTCGGTGCAAGTTTGTTTGTTTTTGCGCAGGTTCATTGGTGCCTCATCTTGATACTCCTACTGGAATGATACCTTGGTTCTCAAACTGAGGGAAATACTTATCTCTACTTTGCTGCATCACCCTTTCCTCTTCAAGGGAAAAACCAACGCAAGCTCAAGAAGTAGCAAGAACAATTTCTGGCGCCGTTGCCGGGAAATATTCAAGTGAAGCATATCTACCAAGTACCTATCGCAAACTCATCTATTGCATTTACATTAGTTTCCTTTTGCCTCTCATTCTCTTTTGTTCGTGTTCCTGTTTTCTGGCCTTTACCGTTTCTTAAATGCTAGGAGATCCGTAACTCCAATCGGGCTGAAATTTTCATATGATTTTTTTTCATAAATTATCTCTCTTGCGTCCGAAGTAGAGCTTCAACCGACTTACCGGGTGGCCACTAACCACCACCAAGCACCAGGGGGTATGGGTCGCGCCCTGGTATATAGTGGAGGTCGTGGGACTTTGTTGACATTGATTCCAACTCCCAAAAATCACATATATTCCAAAATAATTCTTTGTAATTTTTTACCATATTTGCACATTGTTTGATATGGATATTCTGCGAAACAAAGAACATGCAACAACCAGGAACTGGCACTTGGCACTGGATCAATATGTTAGTCCAATAAATCATATAAAATGTTGCCAAAAATATATGAAAGTTGTATAATATTGGCATGGAACAATTAAAAGTTATAGATACGACGTAGATGTATTAGGAGGCCCAAGGCATCCCAAGGTAATATTCAAGGAAGACCCAAGTGCCTAAGCTTGGGGATGCCCCAGAAGACATCCTCTCTTTCGTCTCGATTCTATCGGTATGTCACTTGGAGCTATATTTTTATTCACCACATGATATGTGTTTTACTTAGAGCGTTGTGTATTATAGTTCTCTTTTATTTTAGTTTGACACAATCATTGTTTTCAGGACACACATATTTGAGAGAGACACGTGTTCATCACAATATGTTAGAATACTATATATGCTTCACTTATAAATTTAGAGCTAGGGAGTTGCTCTAGTGCTTCACTTATATCTTTTAGAGCACGGTAGCATTCAAATTTGAGAGAAATACTTGTACTTTCATGCTACACTTCCATATTTTTGAGAGACTAAGAAATAGTAATGGCAATATGCACGTCTTATAAGACTAGTCAAAAAAGGATACGTATTCAAGGGGGATATAATAAGATATTTCATCTGGCTCACCATAAAAGAGACGTGTGTGTCAATTATATTGATGTAGTAATATGAAAGTACATGAGTACATGATCATTTGTTAGTAGAAATAATGGCATCAAAGCATGTTACTTGTTACTCATCTTAATATTGGCTATGGCATGATGATGATGTGTGAACATTCTTATATCTGATTGAAATCATATCATGATGTTCGGGTCAGAGGCACATGATGGTTAACTCCTACGAACCTCCTCCCTAGGGGTATGTGGTAGTACTTTTCTTCAAGAGATCTAATAGGATTTGCGATAAGTATATGAGTTCTTTATGGCTAATGTGAATCCATGGATATACGCACTCTCACATTTCCATAATTGCTAGCCTCTTTGGTACCATTCATTGCCCATTCTCACCTCGAGGATGGGGTAGCTTTCGCATGTGCATCCAAACCTCATGATATGATAAGCTTTATCACACATAAGACACCCTATATCTTCCTCAAAACAGACACCATACCTAGCTATCATGGCACTTCCATAGCCATTCCGAGATATATTGCCATGCAATTTCCATTGTTTCGTCGACTTGTGTGTTCATCATCATATTGCTTTGCATGATCATGTAGTTGACATAGTATTTGTGGCAAAGCCACCATTCATCATTATCAACACATTATGCAAAATCATTGCACATCCTCGTACACTTCCACACGCATTCATATAGAGTCATCTTGTATAGTTTTTCATATCGAGTTGTAAGTAAATAAAAGTATGATGATCATCATTATTAGAGCACTTTCCCAGTGACGAAAGGATGATGGAGAATATGATTCCCCCACAAGTTGGGATGAGACTCCAGACGAAAAATAAAAAAATACAAGAAAAAAAAAGAAGAAGAAGAAGAAAATGAAAATGAGCTAAAAGAGAGAAGGGATAGTGCTACGATCTCTTTTTCCACACTTGTGCTTAGAGGGAGCACCACGTTCTTCATACAGATAGTATCATGAGTTGTCATTTTCATATGCTAGCGGAATTTTTTTGTTATAGAACTTGGCTTGTGTATTCCGATTTTGGGCTTCCTCAAATGTTCAAGGTCTTCATGAGCAAGCAAGTTGGATACACACCCACTTAGCTTCCGTTGAGCTTTCATACACTTATAGCTCTAGTGCATCCGTTGCATGGCAATCCCTACTCCTTGCATTATTATTGGTTGATGGACATCTCCATAGACAGTTGGTCCACCTAGTTGATGAGATACCTACTTTCCAATTTGACTCCTTTTAATCTCTACCAACATACTTTATTCCACTAAAATGCTATATCCATGGTTCACGCTCACGCATTGAGTGGGGTTGAAAATGCTGAAGCATGTTAGAAGTACAATCCAATTGCCTGATATGACATCGAGGTGCTCATGATTTATACTTATGCGATGAAGACAGAGTCTTTCCATGCTAATATGAGAAAATGAGTTGGGAAGAGCATGCTTTAAGGGTCGTTTATTTTCAATATGAATTATTATGTTATTTATGTTTATGGATATTATTATGTCAATATCAATTAGTTCATCGTTTCTCAAGATCATACCAAAAAGAGATTACATCTTGGGTAGCATGTCATATCAAAAATTCTCTTTTTATCATTTAACTACGCAAGGACGAGCAGGAATTAGACTTGGGGATGCTGATACGTCTCCAACGTGTCGATAATTTTTTATTGTTCCATGCTATTATATTATCAATCTTGGACAATTTATATGCAATTATATGCTATATTATATCATTTTTTGGTGAATTAATGTATTAACCCAGTGCCAAGTGTCAATTGTTGTTTCTGCTTGTTTTTTTATTTTCCAGGAAATTAGTACTAAAGAAAGTCCAAACGCTATGAAACATTTTTATATTTTTTGTGGACAAAAATGAACTGGGAAGCTTTGGAAGGAGACCGGATGATAGACGAGGAGACGAATATGCAATAGGGCGCACCCAAGGGGGTATGCGCGCCCTGATGCCTTATGGGCCCCTCGTTGCTCCGTATGACCTAATTACACCTTCATAAATTCTCTAAAATTGGAAACCCAATGAAAGAGCTACCCAAAACACTTTTCCCACCGCGGCATGTCTATGTTCCACCATAATCCCAAGTGGAGACATTTTTCGATGCCCCATCGGAGTGGGAATCGATCACGGAGGCCATCTACATCAACCTTGTTGCCTCCATGATGATGTGTGAGTAGTCCACCATAGACCTACGGGTCCATATCAAGTGACAAGATGGCTTCTTCTCTCTCTTTGATCTTCAATACGAAGTTCACCGCGATTCTCACGGTGATCTATCCGATGTAATCCTATTTTGCAGTGTGTTTGTTGGGATCCTATGAATTGTGGGTTTATGATCAAATTATTCATGAGTATATATTAAAACTTCTTGGAATTATTTTATGCATGATTGGTATAGCTTTGTAATTATGTCTGATATATCGGTTTGGTTTGGCCGACTAGATTGGTTTCAATTCAGTGGGAGTGGTGTTTTGTGATGGTTTCAACCTTGTGGTGCTAAATTCCAGTGACATAAAGGGATGTGGCACGTATTTGTATTGTTTCCATCAAGTCTAAAATGAAGGGGTGTGAACATATTGCATGTCTTACTTTGACTACATCATGTCATCTTGCTCGAAGAATTACTCTGTTTCATACTTAATACCCTAGATGCATGTTGGATAGCAGTCGATGAGTGGAGTAATAGTACTTTATGCAGACTGGAGCTGGTCTACTTGTTTATGGATGTGAGGCCTATATACATGATGATTGCTACGAATAACATGTCATAACTATTTGGTATTCTATCTTTATATTTATCATATCTATCTATAAGTATTTAATTCTTGCAAGTAACGAGTTCAAGGGGCTTCTCAACCATCTTGCCCACATTGGGTGCAAGTGTTTGGTTCTGTCTGTGTAGGTGCTATCGAAGGGGGTTTGCATGATTCTCCAATTGCTTTGATAACCTTGGTTCTCACTAAGGGGAAGACTTATCTCTATTGTGCTGCATCTCCCCTCCTCTTCGGGAAAACCCCAACACAGTTTACCAGTAGCAATTGCTCTTGTAGAGCTTTGGGCAGTTTTTCCATCCCCAATATATGTAGTTAAGAGATCAAAACAAACATGGTCGGCCTCTTAATTATGACATTGTCAAGCTCCTCTCTTTGTCTATGATAGTTGGTTCTCTCATGTACTGAGGTCCAAACATCTACACCACGATAGCATAAAATCTTACCATGCCATCTTTGCAGGTGCTCTCAGACATCTGTAGGTATTTGTCCATGAATCAGCTGGCATGCACTTCCACTAACCAGGGGACTCAATCCTTCCCATGACATCTTTATTCAAGATGAAGTAGTCATCAAAGGAACAGACGCCATGGTAAAGACGAGCGAAGATTTTTTTCGCATCTGAAAGTGTCGACGAAAATTATCACTGAATAGGGCATCCATCGCAAGGTAGTCATCCATCTACGTCAAATAGCTACGCACACTATTGTGGTTAACCACTCGATGACCCTTGATCGATTCCTTAAAATTTAGAACATGATCTTCTACATTCTCCGCTTTTGCAATGACGACCGACATAATTGTCCTCTGATGACCCGCAAGTATAGGGGGTCAATCATAGTCCTTTCAATAAGTAAGAGTGTCGAACCCAACGAGGAGCAGAAGGCTCTGATAAACGGTTTTCAGCAAGGTAATAACTGCAAGCACTGAAAGTAGCGGTAACAAGTGATGGTGTAGTGAGGTGAAACATAGCAGGTGAAAAGTAACAAGTAATAGCAACGGTGCAGCAAAGTGTCCCAGTCCCTTTTGTAGCAAGGGACAAGCCTGAACAAAGTCTTATAGGAGGAAAAAGGTTCCCGAGGACACACGGGAATTTCTGTCATGCTAGTTTTCATCATGTTCATATGATTCGTGTTCGTTACTTTGATAGTTTGACATGTGGGTGGACCGGCGCTTGGGTACTGCCCTTACTTGGACAAGCATCCCACTTATGATTAACCCCTCTCGCAAGCATCCGCAACTACGAAAGAATAATTAAGACAAAGTCTAACCATAGCATTAAACTAGTGGATCCAAATCAACCCCTTACGAAGCAACGCATAGACTGGGGTTTAAGCTTCTCTCACTCTAGCAACCCATCATCTACTTACTACTCCCCAATGCCTTCCTCTAGGCCCAAATAATGGTGAAGTGTTATGTAGTCGACATTCACATAACACTACTAGAGGAAAAACAACATACAACATATCAAAATACCGAACGAATACCAAATTCACATGACTATTATTAGCATGACTTATCCCATGTCCTCAGGAACAAAAGTAACTACTCAAAAGCATAATCATAATCATGATCAGAGGTGTAATGAGTAGCATCAAGGATCTGAACATAAACTCTTCCACCAAGTAATCGAACTAGCATCAACTACAAAGAATAATCAACACTACTAGCAACCTTACAAGTACCAATCGGAGTCGCGAGACGGAGATTGGTTACAAGAGATGAACTAGGGTTTGGAGATGAGATGGTGATGATGAAGATGTTGATGGAGATGAGTCCCCTCCGATGAGAAGAGTGTTGGTGATGACGATGGCGATGATTTCCCCCTCCGGGAGGGAAGTTTCCCCGGCAGGATCGTCCTGCCGGAGCTCTAGATTGGTTCTGCTCAAGTTTCGCCTCATGGCGGCGGCGCCTCCTCGAAAAACCTTCGCCCTGATTTTTTCCGGATGAAACCCTTCATATAGCACAAGAGGGGGGCCAGTGGGCCACCAGGGTGCCCACAAGCCCTGTAGCCGCGGGCAGGGGGGCAGACCGCGGCTACCAGGCTTGTGGGCCCCTCGCATCTCCCCTCTGGCACTTCTTTCACCCAGTATTTTTTATATATTCCCAAAAAATTCCACGTTGATTTTCAGGGCATTTGGAGTTGCGTAGAATAGAGGACTCAGACTTGCTCCTTTTCTGGTCCAGAATTCCAGTTGCCGGTATTCTCCCTCTTCAAATAAACCTTGCAAAATAAGAGAGAAAAGGCATAAGTATGGTACCACAAAGTATAATAACAGTCCATAAAGCGATAAATATCAACATGAAAGCATGATGCAAAATGGACGTATCAACTCCCCCAAGCTTAAACCTCGCTTGTCCTCAAGCGAAAACCAAGATCCATAAACATGTCCACATGTTTAGGGATGAAGGTTTCGATAAAACATAGGGCATCATGATCTCACATAGAACAGCAATACATCATAAAGATTCTTATGGGAAAGTAACAATTCCTTCACAAAGCAAAGTATGAATCAAAAACCTTACCGAGAAGTAGCCAACAACAGTCCATAGTTATTGAAGCAATTGCAATTTATCATAACATCAGAAAGAGTCAAATAAGAGCTTGTAAAGCAAATCCACATACTCAATCATCTCTTTTGTTTTCCACAATTGTTACAACTCACGTGGTACTCATGGCATCAAAGTTTCAGTTGGATACACAGAAAGATAGGGGCTTATAATTTTGCCTCCCAACCATTTACCAAAAGGGTAAAGTCAACAATAATAAAACATAAGTACTCATCTCCAAGTTGATATATGAATATAGATCTTTCCCTAGCATATGACGTTCACCAAGATGAAGACGGAATAGGGAATTGGTGTTGATCACCATGACTTTCACAAGGACAAAAGTAAACGTACAAGATAGGCCCTTTGCAGAGGGAAGCAGAGGTTGTCATGCGCTTTTGAGGTTTGGATGCGTGTCCTCCTAGTGCGGAGGAACGTCACTTTATATTGCCTCCTGTGATAAAGAACTTTATTATGCAGTCTGTCGCTTTTATATCTTCCTCATCACAGGTTCATATAAAGCTTATTTTCCACACACTAATAGATCATACATATTAGAGAGCAATTTTTATTGCTTGCACCGTTGAGAACTTACTTGAAGGATCTTATTCAATCCATAGGTAGGTACGGTGGACACTCATGGCAAGACTGGTTTGAAGGTTTATGGATGCACAAGTAGTATCTCTACTTGGTGCGGGAGTTTTGGCTAATATGAGGTGGAAGAAATCGTCACATGCTAAGGGATCTCTAGACATATAACATTGTTTGGAACCAAGCAAACACAATTCATTATGTTGTCTTCCTTGTCCAACATCTACTTCCAAGCATGTAATAGTTTGGTGAGTGCTCACAATTATAGAAAGTGTCTAAGATGATATACTTATATGTGAACCTCTCTTTCCTTATTACTTCTTATTAATTGCAACAATGACTGGGGTCTATGTTGGTCTATTCTCAACAAGTTTCAATCATCATACTTGCTATATGTGAAGCTATCACTTTCCATAAGATCATCTCATGATCTTTAATGCTATCGTTCTTTTCATACTTTTGATCACGGCACAAAACAAAGCCCTTGACTAAGATACTCTTTATTATATAGCTCGCAAGCTCAAATACATCGGGGGAGACACAAGGCAAAAGACTCAAACTAAACACTAAAGACTTATTCCACTAAGAGAAGAAATAAAAACTGAAAAGGAAAGAACTAAAACAAAGGTAAAAGCAAAAGATATAAAGGTGATATGATACGAGGGAAACTCCCCCAAGCTTGGAAAAAGCCAAGGGAGTTGCCCATACCAATGCTTAGTTGTCTTCCTTTGGTGGTGATGCTGGAGGAGTTGCAACATGAGTTTGATCCTCCGTCTTCCAAGGCATAGGTGCTCCATCATGGCAGGATGAACGAGTCGCCAGAATCCTCAAATCTGCAGCCAACCGTATTGATTTAAATCTATACTCATACTCACAATGTTGGTTCTGTAGGTCATAGATCTGGCCCTGGATTAGATCAACCCTGTCATAGAGCCTGGAGAGGTGCTTCCCAATGTCATTGGCATCCATCTTGTGCTTGTTGGTGAACTCCGTGTTCATCATATGGTTGGCGTTGAGTCCACGCTCCACCATCCCTTGGCACTTGAAGACGTGTTGCTCCATTACTTCGAGCCTCGTCTCCACGCTTCCGGTCTTCTTAGGGCCCTCATGCATCTCAATAGATTGAGGGTGTTGCAGCACTTCCTTGAGGTAAGGATTGATGACCTTCTCGAAGATTTTGTCCTTAGGAGATCTGCAACAGAAACAAGCTCGAAATGAAAGACAGAGGAAAACTGCGGGATACGGAGATCAAGACCCTCGGGCGTATATATAATGATTTTTTCTAGACCAGAAGGAGTGCTCCGCAAGAAAACGGGGTCCCGAAGGCACACGAGGTGCCCACAAGCCCTGTAGCCGCGAGCAGGGGGGAGGCCGCGGCTACCAAGCTTGTGGCCGCCTCGTGAGCTCTCCGGACTGCTTTTTATTTTTCTATTTTTCCATAAATTCCAAAATGGAGAAAATTTCCTACTAGAAAAGTTTTAGAGTCCAAATACTTACCGAAACACATACCTCTTCGTTTTCAGAGTCTGAAACAGGCTGATAAACATCCCTTATGTACTCCTCTGGAGTTATGATATTGATGATATTCCTCTCAACATTTATGGGAGTACCAAAGATATAATGCTTGATTCTTTGCCCATTTACCACTCTGGAAAATTACCTTCCGTGTTATTGATTTTGATGGCACCGGAACGATATACTTCCTCGACAACGTAGGGACCTTCCCATTTAGAGAGAAGCTTGCCTGCGAAGAATCTAAAGCGAGAATTGTATAGCAGGACATAATCACCTACATTGAACTCGCGTTTTTGTATTCTTTTATCGTGTCATCTCTTAACCTTTTCCTTGAACAACTTGGCATTCTCATATGTCTGCGCCCTCCATTCATCTAATGAGCTGATATCAAACAACCGCTTCTCACCGCCAAGTTTGAAATCGAAGTTGAGCTCTTTGATTGCCCAATAAGCTTTGTGTTCTAGCTCAAGAGGTAAATGACAGGGCTTACCGTAAACCATTTTATACGGCGACATGCCCATGGGATTCTTATAAGCAGTCCTATGAGCCCATAGTGCATCGTCAAGTTTGCTAGACCAATTCTTTCGAGATCTATTGACAGTCTTTTGTAAGATCAATTTGATCTCCCTATTACTCAACTCCACTTCACCACTAGAATGAGGATGATAAGGAGATGAAACTCTATGGTTGACATCATACTTAGCGAGAATCTTGCGGAAAACACCATGAATGAAGTGTGAACCGCCATCAGTCATCAGATATCTAGGGACTCCAAATCTTGGGAAAATGACTTCTTTAAGCATTTTAATAGAGGTGTGGTGATCAGCATTTCTAGTGGGGATAGCTTCTACCCACTTAGTGATGTAATCAACAGCAACTAAGATGTGAGTATACCCATTGGAACTCGGGAAGGGTCCCATATAATCAAAGCCCCACACATCAAATGGTTCAATGACAAGCGAATAGTTCATAGGCATTTCCTGACGTTTATTGATGTTCCCTATTCTTTGGAATTCGTCACAAGACAAGACAAACTTACGGGCATCCTTGAAGAGAGTGGGCCAATAGAAACCTGATTGCAATACCTTATGAGCAGTTCTATCTCCAGCATGGTGTCCTCTGTAGGCTTCGGAATGACACTTCTGCAGGATATGTCCATGTTCATGTTCAGGCCCACAATGTCTAATAACACCATCTACTCCTTCCTTATAAAGGTGAGGATCATCCCAAAAGTAGTGTCTCAAATCAAAGAAGAATTTCTTCTTTTGCTGGTAGGTCAATCTGGCTGGTATGTATTTGGTTACGATATAGTTTGCGTAATCAGCTTACCACGGTGCACTATGTGAAGTGCGGATGACATTCAATTGCTCACCGGGAAAGCTGTCATCAATAGGTCGTGGGTCATCTAGGACATTCTCTAGCCTGGAAAAGTTATCTGCTACAGGGTTATCAGCACCCTTTCGGTCAACAACGTGCAAATAAATTCCTATAGCAGGAGAACCCATCTGATTAGCCTAGGCTTAGCGTCCTTCTTCTCCATAAGGTACTTAATAGCAGCATGATCAGAGTGAATAATGACTTTGGAGTCAACTATATAAGATCTAAACTTTTCACATGCAAACACGACTGCTAAAAATTCCTTCTCCGTAGTGGCATAGTTTCTTTGGGCACTGTCTAGAGTTTTACTAGCGTAGTGAATGACATTCAACTTCTTGTCAACTCTTTGTCCTAGAAGAGCACCAACAGCATATTCACTAGCATCGCACATGATTTCAAAGGGCAAGTTCCAATCAGGTGGTTGAACAATAGGTACGGTTATCAAGGCCATCTTAAGTATTTCGAAAGCTTCCTCACAATCCTCATCAAAAACAAAAGGAATATCCTTCTGCAAGAGGTTGGTAAGAGGCCTAGAAATCTTAGAGAAGTCTTTAATGAACCTTCTATAGAAACCAGCATGACCTAGGAAACTTCGTATACCTATGATATCTGTGGGGCAAGGCATTTTCTCAATTGCATCAACCTTAGCCTTGTCAACTTCAATGCCTTTCTCAGAGATTTTGTGTCCTAAGACGATGCCTTTATTAACCATGAAGTGGCACTTCTCCCAGTTCAAGACGAGGTTGGTATCTTTGCATCTCTGTAAGACTCGATCAAGGTTGCTGAGGCAATCGTCAAAGGAAGAACCGTAAATGGAGAAATCATCCATGAAAACCTCAACAATCTTTTCACAAAAGTCAGAGAATATTTCCATCATACACCTTTGAAAGGTGGCAGGTGCATTGCCTAAGCCAAAAGGCATACGTCTATAAGCAAAGGTACCGAAGGGGCCGGTGAAAGTGGTTTTCTCTTGATCAGATTGTGCAACAGGTATTTGCGAGAAACCTGAATAACCGTCTAGAAAGCAGAAGTGTGTGTGCTTTGATAGCATTTCTAGCATTTCGTTGATAAACGACAAAGGATTGTGATCTTTCCTCGTTACCTTGTTTAGTTTCCGGAAGTCTATCACCATCCTATAGCCGGTAATAATCCTTTGTGGGATTAGTTCATCCTTATCATTAGGAACGACGGTGATACCTCCCTTCTTAGGTACGCAATGTACTGGACTTACCCAATCACTATGAGCAACAGGATAAATGACTCCTGCTTCCAGAAGCTTTAACATTTCTTTGCTAACGACCTCTTTCATCTTAGGATTCAATCTCCTTTGATGATCAGCAACTGGTTTAAAGTCAGGATCCGTTTTAATCATGTGCTGACATAGAGTGGGACTAATACCCTTAAGATCATCAAGAGTATATCCAATAGCAGCACGGTGCTTCCTCAGAGTTTTTAGTAACTTCTTCTCATCGTGCTCTGAGAGGAGAGCACTAATAATGACAGGATATATCTCCTTCTCATCAAGATAGGCATAATTAAGAGTATCAGGCAACTATTTAAGCTCGAACACAGGGTCACCCTTTGGTGGGGGAGGATCCCCAAGCAGTTCAACAGGTAGATTATTCTTGAGAATAGGATATTATTCTAATACAATTTTATCTATCTCATCTCTCTCCTCCATATGCATATCATTTTCATGCTCAAGCAGATATTGCTCTAAAGGATCCATAGGAGGTACAACAATAGAGGCAAGATCAATGATTTCATCCCTACCAGACGACTCTCTTTCATGGGGTTGTCTTCCAAACTTGGAGAAGTTAAATTCATGAGACACACCCTCGAAACTAACTGTGACGGTCTGCTTAATGCAATCAATGTGAGCATTGACAGTGTTGAGAAAGGGTCTACCAAATATGATGGGACAAAAGCTATCTTGTGCAATAGCAAGGACGAGGAAATCAGTAAGATACTTCGTCTTACCACACATGACTTCTACGTCTCTCACAATTCGCACACGGTAGATAGTGTCTCTATTAGCTAGCGTAATAGTGACATCAATGGGTTCTAACTCAGCAGGTGCACTCTCATCTTTGATTTCATCATATAGGGACCGGGGTGTTGCACTAACACTAGCACCCATATCACATAAACCATGATAACAGTGATCTCATATCTTGACAAAAACAACGGGCAGGCCAACTACAGGTCCGTATTTGTCTTTCGCGTGAGGATTAGCAATTCTAGTGGAGTCCTCACAGAATTTGATAACATGCCCGTCTATGTCTTCGGTTAAGAGATCTTTGACAATAGTGATACGTCTCCATCGTATCTACTTTTCCTAACTCTTTTGCCCTTGTTTTGGACTCTAATTTGCATGATTTGAATGGAACTAACCTGGACTGACGCTGTTTTCAGCAGAATTGCCTTGGTGTTGTTTTTGTGCAGAAATCAAAGTTCTCCAAACGTCCTGAAAATTTACGGGGAGCATTTTTGGAAAATATGAAAAATATCTGCGCTAAGATCCACCTGAGGGGATGGGCCAGTGGGCCACAAGCCCCTGCTCCGCCACCACCCCCCTAGTGGCGGTGGGCAGGCTTGTGGGGCCCACAGGCACCTGCTACCCCCAACTCTAGCTCTATAAGTTGTCTTTCGTCCCGGAGAAAATCAAAAGAGAAGTTTTCGTCGCGTTTTCGATACGGAGGCGCCGCCACCTCCTTTTCTTCATCTGGAGGGCAGATCTGGAGTCCGTCTTGGGCTCCGGAGAGGGGAAATCGTCACCATCGTCATCATCAACCTTCTTCCCTCTCCAATTCCATGAAGCTCTTCGTCGTTCGTGAGTAATCTATTCGTAGGCTCGCTGGGCGGTGATGAGTAGGATGAGATCTATCATGTAATCGAGTTAGTTTTGATGGGGATTGATCCCTAGTATCCACTATGTTCTTAGATTTGATGTTGCTACTACTTTACCATGCTTAATGCTTGTCACTAGGGCCCAAGTGCCATGATTTCAGATCTGAAATTATTATGTTGCCACCAATATATGTGTGTTTTAGATCCGATCTTGCAAGTTGTAGTTACCTACTATGTGTTATGATCCGGCAACCCCGGAGTGACAATAACCGGAACCACTCCCGGTGATGATCATAGTTTGAGGAGTTCATGTGTTCACCAAGTGCTAATGCGTTGGTCCGATTCTTTATTAAAAGGAGAACCTTAATATCCCGTAGTTTCCTTTTGGACCCCGCTGCCACGGGAAGGATGGACAATAGATGTCATGCAAGTTCTTTTCCCTAAGCACGTATGACGACACATGGAATGCATGCCTACATCACATTGACGAACGGGAGCTAGGCACATATATCTCCGTGTTATAGTTGTTGCATGATGAATATCATCCAAACAAATCACCGACCCATTGCCTACGAGTTTGTCCTACTGCTGCTGTTACTTGTCTTGCTCTGCTGCTGCTACTACTGTTGCTACTCTTGTTACTTGTCTTGCTCTGCTGCTGCTACTACTGTTGCTACTACTGTCGCTTGCTACTATTGCTACTTGCTACTGCTGCCACTACTATTGTTCCTTGCCACTGCTATGGCTCGTTACACTGTTGCTACCTGCTACATTGTTGATTCGCTAGACCGTTGACGGGAATTGACAACTTCCGTCAACGCGACAACGGAAGCGCCATTGATACAATCGTTAGGAATAGTCTGTCGTCACCATATCGTTTCTGACACCGTTGTTATCATATTACTTTGTTGTTACTACTGTTCTTGCAGATACATATCTTTCAGGTGTGGTTGAATCCGACAAATTCAGCTGCTAATACTTGAGAGTATACTCTCACCTCCTGACGGGCTTATCTACAAATTTGGGTCGAATACTCTACCCTCGAAAACTGTTGCGAACCCACGCGCTGGTGGGCCATCAACAACATTCTTTCAGTTTCATTACCGGGGAGTGCTATCAGCATTATTCTGGTGCCGTTCCAGGAGAAGGTTAGTTGTTATAAGCATTTGTCTAGCTAACGCCAGAGATTGCAGGATCAGCCCTTTTCTGGAGCCATTGCGAGGGAAGCACAACTAACGTCAGCATTTTTCTGGCGCCGTTGCCGGGGAGGTATTGCTATATTCTCTGAGTTACTTGGGATTTATATCTGCTGATCACTATGAAGAATCTGAAGGATCCGAAGACCAAAGTGTTGCCCTCAACTACGAGGGGAGGTAAGGAATTGCCATCTAGCTCTGCACTTGATTCACCTTCAGTTATGAGTAAGTTTGCGACTTCACCTCCTGCTAGAAATCTTGATATGTCGCATGTTTTTAATGATGCTTGTCATACTACTTCTAGAGATGCTATGCTTGATACTACGCCTGATGATACTATGCTTGATACTACTGCTAGAGATGCTATGCTTGATACTGTGCCTGATACTGCTAGAGATGCTATTTTGCCTGTTCCACTAGGAGTGTTCCTTGATGCTCATATTGCTAGAGTTACTGCCAATGCTCGTGATTCTTCTGAAACTGCCAATGCTATTGAGATAGAACCTACTTTTGCTCCTGCTAGATCTAGCTCTCCTAGATATGAATTGTCTGATATACCTGAGGGTTGCGTTATGGAGGGAGAGATAGCTGAGGATTTTCTTGCTTGTAAGGATGCCTATGACGCTGAGAAATTAATTCTCAAGTGGAAGGAAAAATCTCGGGAAGTTAGGATGAAAAATGATCCGAAGTTTGCCACTTCGCCTATCTTTGTCACCGATAAGGATTATGAATTCTCTGTCGACCCTGAGATAATCTCTCTAGTCGAATCTGATCCTTTTCACGTTTATGAGTCTGAGACGTTCATAGCCCATCTTGCCAAACTATCCGAAATAGCCAACCTTTTCACTAATGAGGAGAAGATCTGCCACTACTATATCCTTAAGTTGTTTCCTTTCTCGCTAAAGGATGACGCTAAAGCCTGGTTCACCTCTCTTGCTCCTCGTTGTGTGCGTAGTCCCCAGGAGATGGTCTATTACTTCTGTGAGAAATATTTCCCTGCCCATAAGAAGCAAGCTGCCTTGCAGGAAATATACAACTTTTCTCAACTCAAAGAAGAGAGTCTTCCACAAGCTTGGGGGAGGCTCGTCCAGCTAAAGAATGCTTTGCCTGATCACCCTCTTAAGAAGAACGAGATACTTGATATCCTCTATAATGGACTTACTCATGCCTCTAGAGACTACCTAGATAGTTGTGCCGGTTGTGTTCTTAGGGAACGAACTGTAGAACAAGCTGAGACCCTACTGAATAACCTCTTGATCAACGATAATGCTTGGACAATTCCTGAACCACCTCCTAAGCCAACTCCTAAGAAAAGAGGTATTCTATTCCTCGGTCCCGAAGATATGCAAGAAGCCAAGAAATCTATGCAAGAGAAAGGCATTAAATCTGAAGATGTCAAAAATCTACCACCTATCGAAGAAATCCATGGTCTCGATAACCCGATATAGGTAGTAGAAGTGAATTCCCTCCGTAAGTTTAATGAGAGTGATATTCCTTTTGATAAACCTGCTAGCCTATGCTTTGATGAATTTGAAAACTTTGTTGCCAAGCAACAGAGTTTCAATGATTATGTTAGCAGACATTTGGAACAAAGTACTCGTATGCTTAGCCATTTAAGTGCTTGTGTAGACAGAAATGTCAATGCTCTGAAACTTGTGAGTAAACATGCCTCTATGATTACTACTCAGGTAGAACAAGTACTTAAAGCTCAGAATGACTTGCTCAATGAATTAAATGACAACTCTGTCAGAGTCATTACTAGAGGAGGCAAAATGACTCAGGAACCTTTGTATCCTGAAGGTCATCCTAAGAGAATTGATCAAGATTCTCAAGGAATCAATGCTGATACACCTAGTCATCCTAAGGAGAAGAAGAAGGATGGTAGAAACCTGCACTCCAGTTCACCAAATACTATCACACCTGAAGAACCTAATGATATTTTTGCGTCTCACGCAGAAACACAATCAGGTGATGAACATGAACCTGGTGACAATGTGGACAGTGATGTTCATAATAATGCTCAACCTAGCCACGATGAGGATGTGGAGATTGAACCTACGGTTAATCCTGATAATCCACAACCTAAGAAATACGACAAGAATGACTCCACTGCTAAGAAGCATGGTAAACCAAGAGAGCCATGGGTTTAGAGACCTATGCCCTTTCCTCCTAAGCCATCAAAGAAAAAGGATGATGAGGATTTTGAGCGCTTCGTTGAGATGATAAGACCCGTCTTTCTGCAGATGCGGTTAACTGATATGCTCAAGTATGAAAGATATCGTGACTAATAAACGGAAGATACCAGATCTTGAGATCTCCACCATGCTTGCCAATTACACTTTAAAAGGTGGAACTCCTAAGAAAATTGGTGATCCCAAAGTGCCCACTATACCTTGCTCCATTAAAGTAAACTACGTAAGAACTGCCTTATGTGACCTTGGAGCCGCTGTTAGTGTTATGCCAATCTCTCTTTATCGTAGACTTGAGTTGGATAAGTTGACACCTAGTGAAATTTCTCTGCAAATGGCCGACAAATCAACTGCTTTCCCTATCGGCATTTGCGAGGATGTTCCTGTTGTGGTTGCTAATACCACTATCTTAAGAGACTTTGTTATCTTGGATATTCCCGAGGACGATGCCATGGCTATCATCCTCGGAAGACCCTTTTTAAACACCGCAGGGTCTGTTATAGATTGCAACAAAGGCAATGTCACTTTCCATGTCAACGGTAATGAGCACACATTGCACTTTCTGAAGAAACGATATCGAGTACATTGCATCAATGCTATCGAAAAGACTTCATCGATTCTTATTGGGAGCTTTGAATGCCCTATTCCTCGTGTCAAGATGAAGTATGATTTGCTTGTTGGGGAGATTCATATCCCCATTGAGGTGACTTAGTGGCTATTCGAAAATTCTACGTTCTCTCTTGCGATTTGAGAAGGTTTTGTCATAAGGACTTGATCAACCCCATTGACGGATTTCTTTCGAAGACCATGAAACAGATGAATCATAGAGTCACATACCTCTGTTTTGAGTCTTCATTTTCTGTTGCTTAGAAGAAAAATGATAGAATTAGTTTAGTTTTTCCTGTTTTCTGTTTTAGCGTCCCGGAGAAAAATACCTCGAAAATAAAAGTTCTCCGATGGTCGTGAAAATTTAGTATGAGTTTTTCTGGCATTTTTGAAAATTTCTGGGCCTGAGAGCTGGCCTGGGGGCCTGACCAGTGGGCCACAAGCCCTTGCTCCGCGACCACCCCCCCCCCCCTGGTGGCGATGGGCAAGCTTGTGGGGCCCACAAGCATCCCCTCCACTCATTCCAGCTCCCAGCCTCTTCTTCCACCTCCAGAAAAAATTGTTTCGCAGCTCAAACCCGTGTTCTTGCTCATTTGGCTGTGATTTTCGATCTCCTTGCTCAAAGCACCATTCTCCGAACTATTTTGGGGAAATTACTCCTTGGTAAGTGACTCCTCCATTGGTCCAATTAGTTTTTGCTCTAGTGCTTTATCCTTCACGAATTCTTGCTACCTTGGTGACCCTGTTCTTGAGCTAGAAAAGTTGATTTTAGCTGGTCCCAAGTAGTTTTAGCGCGTGATACGGTCTCTAGGAACTAGTAGGAGTAGTTGCTACAAGTTGGGTTAATCCTTATTCACTTTACTTTCGAAGTCTCTAAAAATTTCAGAATTTTTCAGAGCTAGAAAAAGGAAGAGATGAGGAGGTTCTTGAGAGGCTCTTCAAGCCGTAACCCCAAGGAGGACGAGAAGAATCACCCCAAGTACGCAGTCCCTCGAGTCACAGAAGTTCGAGCGTGCGAGTGGCCAAGTGATGAATTTTTGCGCGCCGCCGGACTTTATGAAGACTTTCATTACTTGGTGGAGAACGCAGGTCTTACTGCGTTCGTTGAAGATAAGTGCCCACAATATCTCCTCCTCACCAATATTTTCGTTCAAAGCTTCAACTTTTATCCGAGGAAGAATCCTCCCATAGTTGAGTTCATGATTTACGATGTCCCCCAATGCATGACGCTACAGGATTTTTGCAATGTATGCAAATTACCTTATGTTGGGGATATCCGTGACCCTCGTCCACGGGACTTGGAGGATTTCATTGGTTCTATTGCTATTGGAGAGGAGAGAGGAGTGTCTCGCGCTAGAATTGCTAGCATACATTTTCCTGTGCTTCGGTACTTCTCACTATTTGTGGGAAAATGTTTAATTGGTCATGGGGAGGCTGGATCACTTAGTTCTCCAGACCTTGCGGTTTTGCGCGAAGGCCTTTATAACGATAAGACTTATAGCTTGGGTGCTATGGTAGCTCAACGGTTGAACCTGAACCGTTCTAAAGGTGTCGTCCATGCAGGTATCTATGCTACCCGTCTTTCCAGACACTTTGAGATACCCATTAGACTGGGAGAGGAAGGAGAGATGCTTCTCCCTGAGAGATGTCTGGATTATGACAGCATGGTTCGCCATGATTTTCTGGATAGAGATGCTAGTAGATGGATGATTTATAACCTGGTATTTAGTCAGGGTACTCAAGAGACTATTACTTTGCCTGCTCCTTCTTTGTTTGATCTTTAGGCAGGTAGGTACACTATTATGCCTGCGGACATCTACGCATATTGGGGCTTGGCCCAACCACAGGCGCCCGTGCCTGAGCCACCAGTCGAGTACCAGACGCGAGTTTATCAGTGGGAGCCAGAGGAGCTCACACAGCAGTGGCATCCACAGTCTGCTCCGGAGTATCCTGGAGCTGGTGATTTCCCACCATGGGAGTAGACCAAGCTAGGCCAAAAGCCTAAGCTTGGGGGAGTACGTGTTCTCACCGACTTTACATTCATGCTTATGCTTTCGCTTTGTTAGCCGGTGTTTACACTTTGCCACTGTATTATCCATGCTAGTTTCTTTTCTTTTTCTTGTTTTGTGTCCTTTTGAGAAAACCCAAAAAGATTTTTCTTTCTTCTTTTCCTTGTTGGGAGCTTTCCCGTGTAAATAGTTTTCTTTTTCTTTGTGTCAAGGTAGAAGATATTGGTTACAATGTTTATTGGTTCTTGCATGCTTACCTGTTTAGCTTTCAAAGAGCCATATTATTTTGTCTTCTCCTTTGTGTTTGCCTCCAGATTCAGCTTAGTCCAATGCGCTTATTATCGTTTTCATCGTTCGATCGTGCAAATGAAAGCAACAATGATGATATATGATGAAGTGACTGAGACTGAAAAGCTGGTATGAACTCTATCTATTTTGTTTTTGTAAATATGACTAGCTTGTCGACCCAGATTTAGCTTTGTTGTGAGAGAACCATGTTTGCAATGACAACTTAGAGATCATAGTTTCTGATGCCATGCTTTTTTAGCTAAGAGCTTATAATGGTTTGTCTTGATTGCCAACATAGATTTTGAGATGACTGTGATGTAGTATGATAGGATGGTATTCTCCTTTGAATGTTTCAAGTGGCTTGACTTGGCACATGTTCATACATGTAGTTGAAACAAAATCAACATAGCCTCTATGATGTTCGTATTCATGGTGATTTATATCATGTTCATGCTTGCATTCAATGTTAGTCAAACTCATTGCATCTTGATGATTGTTGTCGCTCTCTAGTTGGTCACTTCCCAGTCTTTTGCTAGCCTTCACTTGTACTAAGCGGGAACACTGCTTGTGCATCCACTTCCATAAACCCAAAAGTTTTTCCATGAGAGTCCACCATACCTACTTATTTGCGATATCTACCTGCCGTTCCAAGTAAATTTGCATGTGCCATTCTCTAAACCTTCAAGAAATAAATCTGTTTTGCATGCCTGAACCGCTCATGTGGTGACACAGGGCTATTGGTATCTTCCATGCTAGGAGTGTTATCCTCGACATGTGTTTATTCACAATCCTTCACGAGAAAGGGGCCGGTATTTGGGATGCCCAGTTCCATGCTTAAATCGAAAACATAAATGTAAAACAAGACTCCCCCCGGATTGATGTTAGTATGGACGGTACCCGAGGATTCGGCTAGCCGTTGAGTGTGATTGATTAGTGGTGGGGGAGTTAAAACTTTACTTTTCTATTTGGGAACCGCCTATAGCATGAGTAGCATGGAAGATATTGAGAACTCTTGGTCATTGCATTGACAATGAAAGCATGCCACCCAAAATTATTATCTCTGTTTTCAAATCATGAGCTCTGGCACCACTTCAAATCAATGCTTCCCTTTGCGAAGGGCCTGCCTATTTATTTTCCTGTTGAGTCATCCTCCTCTTTTATAAGCACCAATTAGAGAGCACCTCTGTCATTTTTATGCTTTCTTTTTGATTGATATTGAGTATGACTATTACTGGATCTTCGTTGCTATGAATTACCATGTTTAGTCAGCCCTTGATCTTTGAAAGTGCTCTGCATTTATGTTTTGCGGTCTCAAAAAGAACTAGCGAGATACCACCAATTCATCTTGCTTCATGCTTGTTTTGATTGAAGTGTTGGTATTTGAAACTCGTTATTATTTGCTCGTTAGCTGATTATGCCATTGATATTAGTTTACCGTGAGACCTTTGTGTCATTTGCTTATGTGGTTAACTTGTGATCTTGCTGAAATTCTGGTTATGAGTTAGTCATAGTTGCAACAACAAGATCAAACAGAGTTTGTCAAAGTTTTTATTTCTCCCTCAGTTTGTCAATTGAGTTGCTTGAGGACAAGCAAGGTTTTAAGCTTGGGGGAGTTGATACGTCTCCATCGTATCTACTTTTCCAAACTCTTTTGCCCTTGTTTTGGACTCTAATTTGCATGATTTGAATGGAACTAACCTGGACCGACGCTGTTTTCAGCAGAATTGCCTTGGTGTTGTTTTTGTGCATAAATCAAAGTTCTCCAAACGTCGTGAAAATTTAAGGGGAGCATTTTTGGAAAATATGAAAAATATATGCGCCAAGATCCACCTGAGGGGGTGGGCCAGTGAGCCACAAGCCCCTGCTCCGCCACCACCCCCCCCGGTGGCGGTGGGCAGGCTTGTGGGGCCCACAGCCACCTGCCGCCCCCAACTCCAGCTCTATAAGTTGTCTTTCATCCCATAAAAAATAAAAAGAGAAGTTTTCATCGCGTTTTCGATACGGAGGCGCCGCCACCTCCTGTTCTTCATCTGGAGGGCAGATCTGGAGTCCGTCTTGGGCTCCGGAGAGGGGAAATCGTCGCCATCGTCATCATCAACCTTCTTCCCTCTCCAATTCCATGAAGCTCTTTGTCGTTCGTGAGTAATCTATTCGTAGGCTCTTTGGGCGGTGATGAGTAGGATGAGATCTATCATGTAATCGAGTTAGTTTTGATGGGGATTGATCCCTAGTATCCACTATATTCTGAGATTTGATGTTGCTACTACTTTGCCATGCTTAATGCTTGTCACTAGGGCCCGAGTGCCATGATTTCAGATCTAAAATTATTATGTTGCCACCAATATATGTGTGTTTTAGATCCGATCTTGCAAGTTGTTGTTACCTACTATGTGTTATGATCCAACAACCCCGGAGTGACAATAACCGGAACCACTCCCGGTGATGATCATAGTTTGAGGAGTTCATGTGTTCACCAAGTGCTAATGAGTTGGTCCGGTTCTTTATTAAAAGCAGAACCTTAATATCCCGTAGTTTCCTTTTGGACCCTGCTGCCACGGGAGGGATGGACAATAGATATCATGCAAGTTATTTTCCCTAAGCACGTATGACGACATACGGAATGCATGCCTACATCACATTGACGAACGGGAGCTAGCCACATATCCCTCTGTGTTATAGCTGTTGCATGATGAATATCATCCAAACAAATTACCGACCCATTGCCTACGAGTTTGTCCTACTGTTGCCGTTACTTGTCTTGCTCTGCTGCTGCTATTACTGTTGCTACTGTTGTTACTTGTCTTGCTCTGCTGCTACTACTACTGTTACTACTACTGTCGCTTGCTACTGTTGCTACTTGCTACTGCTGCCACTACTGCTGTTCCTTGCCACTGCTATTGCTTGTCACACTGCTGCTACCTGCTACACTGTTGATTCGCCAAACTATTGACGGGAATTGACAACTTCTGTCAATGCGGCAACGGAAGCGTCATTGATACAATCGTTAGGAATAGTCTGCCGTCAACAGATCATTTCTGACAATGTTGTTATCATATTACTTTGTTGTTACTACTGTGCTTGCAGATACTAATCTTTCAGGTGTGGTTGAATCCGACAAATTCAGCTGCTAATACTTGAGAGTATACTCCCACCTCATGACGGGCTTATCTACAAATTTGGATCGAATACTCTACCCTCGAAAATTGTTGCGAACCCACGCGATGGTGGGCCATCAACAACATTCTTCCAGTTTCATTGCCGGGGAGTGCTATTAGCATTCTTCTGGTGCCGTTGCAGGAGAAGGTTAGTTGTTATAAGCATTCGTCTAGCTAACGCCAGAGATGGCAGGATCAACCCTTTTCTAGAGCCATTGCCAGGGAAGCACAGCTGACGTCAAATAGCAACACTAGGTTCAACTCTAATTTCCTCACGGGTTCAAGTGGTCTAATGTAATCCCTACATATCACAGTTGGAGCTTTAGAATAATCCTTTTTCCTAGCAGGGTAAGCTGGTTTCTCAGTATAGGCACAAGGAACAATAGGATCATTATAGGCAATGACTTTCTCTTCAACTAGATTGGGTTTAACTATGTTGACTTCTATAGGAGGATGATACTTAAACCAATTCTCTTTGGGAAGATCAATATGAGCAGCAAAAGATTCACATAGAGAAGCTACTATCTCAGAGTCAAGTCCATACTTAGCGCTAAAATCTCTAGAAGTGTTTGTTTCAATCAAAGATTTAACGCAATCAAACTGGAAATTCATACCTGACTCCTTACCTTCTTCAAGCTCCCAATCTTCATAGTTACTTTTGATTCTTTCCAATAAATTCCACTTGTGGTCAATATCCTTCTTCATAAAAGAACCGGTACAAGAAGTGTCAAGCATGGTACGATCTTCATGAGAAAGCCGAGCATAAAAGTTTTGAGTGATAATTTCTCTCGAGAGCTCATGATTGGGGCATGAATATAGCATTGATTTAAGCCTCCCCCAAGCTTGAGCTATTCTTTCCCTGTCACGAGGCCAAAAGTTATAAATATAATTCCGATCACGATGTACTAAATGCATACGATAAAACTTTTGATGAAATTCCAATTTCAACCGATTGTAGTCCCATGATCCAGTATCATCGCATAGCCTATACCATGTCAACGCCTTATCCTTCAAAGATAAAGGAAAGACTTTCTTCTTTACCTCATCCTCGGGCAAACCTGCAAGCTTAAATAAACCACAAACTTCATCTACATAGATTAGATGCAAGTCTGGATGTGATGATCCATCTCCTGTAAAAGGATTAGCCAGCAGTTTCTCAAGCATACCCGAAGGAATTTCATAAAATATATTTTCAGTAGGTACCTTAGGTTGAGGAGCAACTCCTCGTTCTTCCGTTCGTGGTGAAGATACCCCGAACAAATTCCTCAAAGGAACAGTTTCCATAGTGACAAGTGACAATAAATTTCATCACAGTATATAAATGTTTCCTTACCAAATTCCACTTACCAAAGGCGCTTCACTCCCCGGCAACGGCGCGAGAAAAGAGTCTTGATGACCCACAAGTATAGGGGATCAATCGTAGTCCTTTCAATAAGTAAGAGTGTCGAACCCAACAAGGAGCAGAAGGCTCTCATAAACGGTTTTCAGCAAGGTAATAACAGCAAGCACTGAAAGTAGCGGTAACAAGTGATGGTGTAGTGAGGTGAAACGTAGCAGGTGAAAAGTAACAAGTAACATGTGAGAAGTAATAGAAACGGTGCAGAAAAGTGGCCCAATCCCTTTTGTAGCAAGGGACAAACCTAAACAAAGTCTTATAGGAGGAAAAACGCTCCCGAGGACACACGGGAATTTCTGTGATGCTAGTTTTCATCATGTTCATATGATTCGCGTTCGTTACTTTGATAGTTTGACATGTGGGTGGACCGGCGCTTGGGTACTGCCCTTACTTGCACAAGCATCCCACTTATGATTAACCGCTCTCGCAAGCATCCGCAGCTACGAAAGAAGAATTAAGACAAAGTCTAACCGTAGCATTAAACTAGTGGATCCAAATCAGCCCCTTACGAAGCAACGCATAGACTGGGGTTTAAGCTTCTGTCACTCTAGCAACCCATCATCTACTTACTACTCCCCAATGCCTTCCTCTAGGCCCAAATAATGGTGAAGTGTTATGTAGTCGATGTTCACATAACACCACTAGAGGAAAAACAACATACAACATATCAAAATACCGAACGAATACCAAATTCACATGACTATTATTAGCATGACTTATCCCATGTCCTCAGGAACAAAAGTAACTACGCACAAAGCATAATCATAATCATGATCAGAGGTGTAATGAGTAGCATCAAGGATCTGAACATAAACTCTTCCACCAAGTAATCCAACTAGCATCAACTACCAAGAGTAATCAACACTACTAGCAACCTTACAAGTACCAATCGGAGTCGCGAGACGGAGATTGGTTACAAGAGATGAACTAGGGTTTGGAGATGAGATGGTGCTGAAGAAGATGTTGATGGAGATGAGTCCCCTCCGATGAGAGGAGTGTTGGTGATGACGATGGCGATGATTTCCCCCTCCGGGAGGGAAGTTTCCCCGGCATGATCATCCTGCCGGAGCTCTAGATTGGTTCTGTTCAAGTTTCGCCACGTGGCGGCCGCGCCTCCTCGAAAAAGTTGTGCCCTGATTTTTTTCCGGACGAAACCCTTCATATAGCAGAAGAGGGGGGCCAGTAGGCCACCAGGGTGCCCACAAGCCCTGTAGCCGCGGCCAGGGGGCAGGTCGCGGCTACCAGGCTTGTGGGCCCCTGGAAGATACCCTGTGGCACTTCTTTCGCCCAATATTTTTGTATATTCCCAAAAAATTCCATGTTGATTTTCAGGGCATTTGGAGTTGCGCAAAATAGAGGACTCAGACTTTTATTGCGTAAGCATTTACATCTTGCACGCATGCATTATTGTTTTGTATGTGTGCGCTTGGTTATGCTTATTTCCTTATATAAACTCTCTTGAAGTGGTTGTCATCAATTACCAAAATGGGGGAGATTGTTAGAGCATATATCTCCATATGTGGTTTTGGTAATTGATGACAATTCCTATGGACTAATGGTTGTCTTAAGTTATATTTATAGGATTTTTCCATAGGCACTTCTTGAAGTCCATCTGTTGGGTTCAGGGAGTTTATATGATGACCAAGATGGTATTCAAGGTATTATCCAAAGAATGGTCATAGAGACACTAGGTTGATCAAGATCTCAGACAAAGAGTAAATCAAGATGATCAACACACAAAGCATATAATATGTACCAAGAGGGATCAAGTGATCCCATGGTATGGTAAGCATTGTCCATTACGTGTTTGTGTACTAACCCATGGTCTTTGTGAGAGTCTTATGTGGGGGTTAGGTTTGCTTCCATGGGCTTGCGTCAAAAGGAAGATCTCATACAACCCATGAAGGATGACGTCAAGTGGTGATCGTCATCAATATTGTGGTGTGCAAGTTCAAGTGGATCAGCACGAATATATCATTGAAACTATTGTTAATGATCATGTGTTGATAAGGACAAGCTCATGTGCTAACAAGGACAAGATCAAGATAAGCATTCCTGAGCACTACATGCTTGATTCTTGTGGATGTTCACATGGTGGACAAATGAAGATGAATACATAAGCTAGGCTTTCCACATTGTGTATGGGAGAGCTGCTTGAAGACTTCATCATGTCTTGCTTTCAACTTGAGCCAAGAAGGAACAACAACATCAAGCTCAAGTGAAAGGGCTAACCCAAAGGTATCAGTTCCTTTGACGTTAGTGGTGCGAAGTGATGATAAGCGAATAAAAGTATACACTCAAGTATGGATCATCAGTACCCCTTATATGATTCTTGAGTCTTTAGGGATCCCGCACTATCAAGAGGGGATCACAGGTTTTGCGATGAACTTGCTCAAACTACATCTCTACTTTTCTGCTCATACCACATCTCCACTGCTCTGTTGTTATCTGAAAACAGAACCAATGCCTCGGACATCTGGCTTCCTCTAGATGTCCGAGGGATGGACGCCCGACCACTTCGGAAATCCGGAACCTTATACCAGAGAAATCCAGAGTCAAATAACTCGGAATTCCGGCTCTCTCCAGACGTCCGAGGCCCGGACGTACGACCCCCTTCGGAAAACCGGAACCTTGCACCAGAAGAAATTTGAGTCAAATAACTCGGACTTCCGGCCTCCTCCTGACGTCCGAGGGCCTTACGTCCGGCTTCCTCCAGACGTCCGGTCCCTGTTCGACTACACAGTGGTTCCTGATAGATATACATCCCTCGGATGACCGACCCCTGTCGGACGTCCGACCCCTTGTGGGAGTCCGGACATCCGAGAACTATCGGATGTCCGACCACTGTTAGACTTAAGTGACCCCAATGGCTGTTTTACTCTTCCCACTATATATACCCCCCCCCCTCCCACTCCGTGAGAGGGTGCCCAACACAGCCATACCCTCATAAGAACACATTTCTACCTCACACACATTTGCTTACATGAAATCTTAGATCCCAAGAGCATTTGTGAGTCCCTTTGAGAGTTGTTCCAATCAAAAGATAGATTGTCTCCCTCTCCTCCTCTCAACCCAAGCTATTTGAGATTTGAGCAAGTTTTGAGCATTCCACGTGATCTTGTTACTCTTGGAGGTTGGAGACTCCTAGGCGGTAGGAGTTCTTCGGAGAGGAATCAATCCGTGTGATTTCCCCCGGAAAAGTTTGTGAGTGTTTGGAAGCCACCTCAAAGGCTTACCACTAGTGGTTGAGAAACGCCTTCGTGGTGTTATCTCAAAGGGAGAATAGGGTGAGCCTTCGTGGCGTTGGTGTGCCTTCGTGGTAACATCCACCTCTCTAACGGTGACTAGCTTCCCTCCATGGAAGTGAACATTGGGATACATCTTTGTCTCAGTGACCTTGGTTATCCTTAACCCTAACTCCTTACTTGTGGTTTACTTGTGTTACTTGAGCATACATACATTGCATATTGTTTGTGCTCATTATATTGTGTTGACTATTTCTTTGTACAAGATTAATCGTTCAAGCATACCCTCTATATCCACACGTTCACACTTGCAGCTTTTGATATGTCGTGTGCTATAGTGTGATCTAGTATCTTGTGTCGTTCACCTACTTGTCGTGTGATATAGCTCAAGTAAGTTTGTGTAACTTGCTTGTGCTTGTTAGTAACTGTATTGTGTCCATTTTGGTAGATCGTGTTGTTGATACACGTTGCGGTGCAACGTTGCGGTGCCTATTGCACTTAGGATTTGTGCTTGAAAAGTATCCTCTTAGTTTATTTCCGCATTAGGTTTAGGCCAAATCCGAAGAAGTTTTTAAATAGCCTATTCACCCCCCCCCCTCTAGGCGTCATCGAGGTCCTTTTAATTGGTATCAGAGCAAGGTCTCTCTTTAATTAGGTTTCACGACCTAGAGAGTATGGATGTCGACTATTGGATTAGTGCACAATGACACCTTTGACTTTGATGGCACAAATTATACCCTATGGAGAATTCGTATGCTTCATCACTTTCGGGCCATGGGCCCAAATATTTTACGAATTGTTCTTGTAGGGATTGCCGACAAAAAGGATGATGCATCTTCATCTACTAATGAAATGTATCTTGATTGTGAGGCTTTTCTTGCCATTCATCGAACCATAAGTCCTGAAGTATTTAAGTCTATCTCGACTTGCAAGTCAGCTCATGAAGTTTGGACTAAACTTGAAGATATATATAGTGGGTCCAATCTTGATGAAGACGATATTATGATGAAGGAGTTGGTGCATGAGCTCTTCACTCTTTTCGATCATAAAGAGTCCACCACTACTTCCATATCCGATTGCTTGCACACCTCAGCATCTTCAATCTCACAAGGTAATGACATGGTGAGAGAAGAAATATATGTTGATGAAAATGTCATAGCCTCTATGGACACGAGCATATCTAGCACGACACATAGTGTAAATTATTGTGCTGATAGGTCATGCATTTCACCTAAAGATCCCTCGACAAATGTCTGTGGTGATATGCGTGCTTTCCCGTGTCCTCTTGATCAAAATATCTTGTTTCTCCCTATTTGCTCTATGACTAATCATTTAGGGGAAATCAAGAAATATGAAGTACTTTTGACTAATGAAGAATCTGATTCACCAAAAGAATCATCATCAACTCCTCCAGTTCACATGTGCCTCATGGCAAGAGGTAATAATGAGGTATCATCTTCCATGTGCAATAACGATGATATTTGCGATGAGGATGATGATGATGACTTGACTGAAAATATCTATGTGATCAGTAAAATTCTTCATAAAGCTAAAAATAACGCTCTTCAAAGATTCCAAGATGTTCTTGCTTACTTTGAAAATTGTAATGATTCACTTAATCATGAACAAGCTAAAAGTGAACAACTTGAACATGAACTTGAGAAGAGTCATCAAGTATGTAGAGACTTAAGATCTTCAAAAGTAGAGATTGAAGTTGCTCATGATAAACTTAAAAAGGATTTTGAGGTCCTTCTCCTTGAATGCAATAATGTCAAGGGAGAGCTCATCAAAACCTCTAAGATCTATGAGGAGCTTCAATCTACTCATGAGAAGTCTCTATTTGCTACTTACTCCTCTCATATTGTTGATGATACTTGTACATCTAACTCTACCTCATTTGAAGTATCAACATTCAAGGAGAATATTGAGCTACATGCTCAACTTGATTTACTAACTAGCAATTATGGGAAGTTGGAAGAAAACCATGTAATGCTCACAAGCTCTCATGCCGATCTTCTAACATCCTATAATGTGCAAAAGTTAGCTCATGAGGCTATCATCACCAAGGTAACATCAAGTGAGCCTCATATGGACAATGGCACTACTTCTAGTCAAATTATTATATTTCCATGTGCTAGTCCTTGTAATTCGTCTACTCATAATGTTGCTACCTCGTGTGATGAATTACTTTCCTTGCCTTGTTGCTCTAACATTGAAGCTTACACTTCCTCTAGTACTTGCATTGATTCTAACTGTGCAGAGGAAATCGAAGAGCTCAAGGCCCAAGTCACTTCTTTGAAGAAAGACTTGGAACAGTGTCATGAAGGGATGTCCACACTCAACAACGTCTTGTGTGAGCAAACATCTCCGAATGACAAAAATGATGTTGGAGTAAACTCAAACAAGAACAAGAGGGGCCTAGAACAAGTCAAGAATTCGGCCAAAATCATTTGCTTCAAGTGCAAAGTTAAAGGGCACCATGTTAGATCTTGCCCTCTGAAGACGAAGTCTCAAAGTCACAAGCAACAAGGGAAGCGGCTACAAACTCAATCACATATTCAGCTACAAGTTGAAGGAAGGCCTCTTCCCAATAAGACCCAAGCCAACACTCCCCGAGGTGAGAAATCAACTTGGAAGAAAGCAAAGGGTAGATGTTGCTACTTATGTCGTGACAAGGGTCACGTCGCTTCGCCTTGCACAAGAGGTAAATTATCCAACCCAATCACTATTGATGATATCTATTCCCTTGGTAAGGATAAGGTTGGCAATGTGTTTTCCAAGTTTGTTGGTACTCAGAATGGTGTCAAGAAAAGAACCATTTGGGTTGCCAAGCCTATTGTGATTAACCTCTTAGGACCCAACGTAGTTGGGGACCAACAAGCTCAAACTTGATCAATAGGTGACTATGGAGGACATTAGAGACTTGGATACATAATGAAGAATTAAGGGGTCTTCATCATTCATATTATCTCAAGCCAAGTCATTTGGATTATCGAGTTTCTATCTTATATCCAATGTTCCTCCTTACGGTAACTTATACTTAAACTATTTACATTGTTAGGTGCTTGCACCTTTGCATGTTGTGGTTTTGTACCGTGCATGCGTTTGTATATGTTGTGCTTCCAACTTGCTTATCTTGAGTAATCGAGTATGTGTATGTTGGTTTGCATATCATGTACATGTGAGTCTTGTATTGCGCCTTTTTGCATCTTGTTTGTATTCTTGTTGCCTCTTGTGAGAGGTTAATGGATTATCCCATTGTGGGGGAGTGATGTGCTTTGCACACCTCACAATCCTATAAATGTGTATACATGGGGAATACCACTTACTTTTGATATTTCAAGATTATCTAGTTTCTATGTGGTATGTCTTACTCATGAGAAATTGAAATTCTATATGGTCCATTAAGTATCTCTTGTTGGTTTTAATTTGCCACTTGTTAATATTGTTGGTTTATCACATTATGGGGGAGTAATATGCTATGTGCATATTACAAACCTAGAAAATGTGTGCATTTGAGGTGTTGCCACTTAGTGTTGATAATGTAAAGTATCTTGTTCCTAGGTGGCATGTTAGCTCTACAAGTGTCATTTGCTTGCATTTTATGGGTAAAGATGATCTTGGATATATTTGCGATCTACCAATGAGTATCACTTCCAAAATACTTCTTGTCCTTGACAATTGGTATTCCCATCATGTGATAGGAATTGCTAATCGTCTTTACATTGGATTTTGTGTTTCGTTTGTCTTCCTTGCCTCTTATGGATCTATTTTAACATGTCTAGTGTTTATATAGATATAGAGAAAGTGATGATCCCATCGTGTGCATTTTGTATTTAAATGCAAATTCTATATAATGCACGTCCCTTGGGGAGCTATCCTATTTTCTTTAGAACACTCTCTTTATTCACCCATCATAAAATCTTTTGATCCCCATCAAGTGTGTGTTGATGGGAGGCAAGTATTGCTCTTTATGATGCTTTGTGCCATCATGAAAATTTGTCGAGGGCTTGGTTTGTTGGAACCTAGCTCTCTTTTGGAAATTAGATACCTCGTGTTTGTTTTCCTTCAATTGGTTTCTTGTTTCCTTTTATTTGGCATGTGTCAATGGATATTTCATTCCTTGAGGTATCTTTTAATTGATATCCTTCAAGTGATAGTTCTTTTTGTTTAGGATCCTATTATCACTTGATACCTTGTCTTTTGGTGACTTATCAACTTTGTGTTGAGTTGATTCTTCAGAATCTTGAGCATGCATATCTACTATATACAACTTCTTTTGCTTGCTTTCCTTCTTTGACCCAATATATAAGGGAAACTCCACCTTGTCATAAATTGGCTAAAGTGTGCATGAAATTCAAATTCATATCTATATGCACATATGTATGTGGAGTTTGTCCTATGTATTGCTAGTTTTCTAACTCTTTGGTCCCAATGAGTTTGGGCACCATTTTGTTTGTTTTGCTGTTCCAGGAACAACTGGAGACGCATTGGATGCTCGGCTCACCTATAAGGAAGGTGTTGAGACCATGTGATTATTGGAGCCAAGTTAGGATGATCAAAGAACAACTATCTACTACATCAATCCAATGTTGTCTCGGCAACAAGTATCCACTTCATGCATTCTTTTCTTGCAAAGCCCCCAACGTGTCTTTTCTTTTCCAGGTTGCATCATGGCATGAATCTCTTGATTCGTTCTTGTAGTACTTGTTTGCTTTCTCAAAGCATCCGAACGATGATGTCTTACTACTAGTTGGGATGTCTTTGATGTTCGTATGTTGGAAGTTCGTATTGTACAATAAGAAAATATTAGGCCATGTGCTGCTTCCAAGCAAAAGATCTCATTGATATATTTATGACTTCCTTTTGGATATCTAGTTTGTTCCTTCTTGTAACCATTTTGTGTGTACATCCTTCTTTGTGGATATATATCATCATGATTGTCTTCTACTTAGAATCTTTTACACATGAGAGAAGTTACATCTCTAATTGATATCATCTTTTCTTTCACGTCCACCATTGCATTTCCTTTTTCAGTTTTTGTGTGGCTTCGTGGAAGGATTTGTTTTGAGTGCATATCTCATTTTCCTACATCTTGATGCACTCTTTGGTCGTGAAGATTATTTTTCCTCATGCTTGTCTTGATGAGGGTTTTGCCATTTCAATTAGTATCCCTCCTCTTGACAAGGTTCTTACTTCCTATCTTCACAATGGGTTGTCACAAGGGTTTGTTCTTATATTTGTTTATTAGTAAGCTTGTGAACCCATTTTCTAGTATGTGTGTGTGGGAATGATATGTCTTGCACTTTGTATCTCATTTCATCAAGACTATGTTGATGAGTAATGCTCATCCTTATCTTAGTCTTCTCAAGTGCTTTGCCATGACTCACACACATTACTTTGGTTGAGCCTATTCTTAAGTTGCTTCTTTTACATGTTGCTCAACCATTTGTTTTGTGCAATTGATATGCTTATTGTCTCATCTATCTTCTTGCACTCGTTGTGTGTTTTTATTAATTTTGGGGGAGCAACGATCCTATTTTGTGCACCTATATCAAATACAAAAATCTCGCATTGGTGCACAAATCATGGGGAGCTTCTCTAGTTTTTCATAAAACACTTTGTTGCCTTTATCATAATATCCTTTATTCATGTGGTTTGAAGGACCATATGATTGTTTGTTCCATCTGGAATCTTTTGATTCCTTGCATCTATTTTTGTACGTCTTTGTGGCATACTATCCTTTTATTTGCAATCTTCCGGTCCTCAATATAGTTTGTTTTCCTCCAACTATTTATCATTGTATTTGTGTATTTCTCTGCACTCATTTGCTGAGAAGTACACACTTTTTGGAGGGCCACCTACTATATTGGTTTTCTAAACTTTTCGTCCATTTTGGCAATCGATGCCAATGGGGGAGAAGTTTAGAGAGTTTACTTTGGATATGTTTAGAGGGTTTTGCTTTTATTGCGTAAGCATTTACATCTTGCACGCATGCATTATTGTTTTGTATGTGTGCGCTTGGTTATGCTTATTTCCTTATATAAACTCTCTTGAAGTGGTTGTCATCAATTACCAAAATGGGGGAGATTGTTAGAGCATATATCTCCATATGTGGTTTTGGTAATTGATGACAATTCCTATGGACTAATGGTTGTCTTAAGTTATATTTATAGGATTTTCCATAGGCACTTCTTGAAGTCCATCTGTTGGGTTCAGGGAGTTTATATGATGACCAAGATGGTATTCAAGGTATTATCCAAAGAATGGTCATAGAGACACTAGGTTGATCAAGATCTCAGACAAAGAGTAAATCAAGATGATCAACACATAAAGCATATAATATGTACCAAGAGGGATCAAGTGATCCCATGGTATGGTAAGCATTGTCCATTACGTGTTTGTGTACTAACCCATGGTCTTTGTGAGAGTCTTATGTGGGGGTTAGGTTTGCTTCCATGGGCTTGCGTCAAAAGGAAGATCTCATACAACCCATGAAGGATGACGTCAAGTGGTGATCGTCATCAATATTGTGGTGTGCAAGTTCAAATGGATCAGCACGAATATATCATTGAAACTATTGTTAATGATCATGTGTTGATAAGGACAAGCTCATGTGCTAACAAGGACAAGATCAAGATAAGCATTCCTGAGCACTACATGCTTGATTCTTGTGGATGTTCACATGGTGGACAAATGAAGATGAATACATAAGCTAGGCTTTCCACATTGTGTATGGGAGAGCTTCTTGAAGACTTCATCATGTCTTGCTTTCAACTTGAGCCAAGAAGGAACAACAACATCAAGCTCAAGTGAAAGGGCTAACTCAAAGGTATCAGTTCCTTTGACGTTAGTGGTGCGGAGTGATGATCAGCGAATAAAAGTATACACTCAAGTATGGATCATTAGTACCCCTTTTATGATTCTTGAGTATTTCGGGATCCCGCACTATTAAGAGGGGATCACAGGTGATGGGGTTATAGTCCCAGGGTAGGGTCATAGGCCTGCCCTATAGGTCCTACCCAAGGACTACCCTTCATAGAGGACGAGGCCCTTAGACAGTTCTGACTGAACTAAGGACTTCCCCATCATCCAGTCGGTGACGAGCACTCGGAGCATATTTAACGTACCGACTGGATTCCACTCTGTACATCGTAACCTCCCAGGAGGGCAACGGTCATACGTTTTCATACACCATTATTAACATTTAAGGCTTACGTTACCTGTAACATAGGCATTTATTCGCCACTATTCCACCCCTGTCCACTGGGCCATTATGAAGGGCAGTGCACTCTATAAAAACCGCCCTTCCCCACTGGTGCAGGGGTTGGCTTTTGCTGTAATCCTATAATCCAGTCGACACTAAGCTCCCAAGAGCACTGAGACATAGGGCTTTTACCTCCACCGTAGAGGGGCCTGAACTCATACATCCTCGCCGTAGCTAAGGCTCTGCCCATCCTTTCGTACCCTACACTTCTACTGTTAGACTTATACCCCCGACAGTTGGCGCCCACCATGGGGCAGGCGTCTAAGCGACTTCCGGCGAGTTTGCGATTTTGACTTTTCATCATGTCGTCCGACGGAGATCTGTGCATGGGTCATGAGATCCTCTTCGGCGCACTCTCCTTCATCGTCGACGATTCATCATGGCTTTGGGATGCGCCCCTCGATGTCGAGGCGCTCCCCAGTCGCGGGGCTACGCACTTTTGTGTCGGTTCCCGTGGCGTCCTTCTTCTCCAGCCATCAGCCCCGGTGTCGATCTTCGCCCCGGTCACGCGCCGCAACAAGCGATCCCATCGTCTGCGGCTCCGGCATTGGGTGCGACACGCCCAGGCACGGCAGAACGCGTCCTCTCAAGTGGCGGTCCTCGAATCGGTTGTGGTCGTGCCGCCATCCCAGTACTTGGACTCAGTTCCGACTGAGCTACCTTCCGAGTACCAGGGTCGCGGGCCTGCAGTCGAAGTTCTCATGGCCGATTCCCATGAAAGTTCCCTCCAGACTGGTCGGAACGAGCATGAGGTCGGAGAATCATTCGGCGTTCGTCGTCAACACCGTCGTTCTACCAGTCGACGCACTCGCCGGAGCGACGTCGAGGTGTTCCGCACACCCATCCTCAACCTGGTTGCGGCTGCCAGGATAGCCGATTCTCTCCAGCCGACTGATTCGGAGGCTGGCAGAGGGATCGAGCAGATCCGTGCCCTGTTGCATACGGCGCAGCAGCATAATTCGGCGATCTCCGAGTCACACAACAGGATCCACAAAAGTTCTATACACGCGAACACGCATCGGTCGGTTTTCAGTCCCGACTCTCATCAGTGACGCAGAGGGGGCAGCCGTTCCAGGAATCCCGAAGATCGTCGCCGTTCGCGCACCCCTCCGCGGCGGGGGGGGCTTACGGACCTCGGCATCACGATGATCGTCGTTCAGTCGGCGACGCACATGATCCAAGGCCCGACGCAAGAGGGTACATTGCCCAGAAGAAGGTCGACAGGAGTCGAGCCCACCGTGATGGTCACGATAGAGACTGTCCGAGTGGAAGCGGGATCGTCGTCTCTGGCCCCGAGTGCTTCAGTCGGGCCATCCGTTCAGCTGACATCCCTCCCAACTTCCGATTGGCGACGGGAATCAGCAAGTTCACAGGAGAGTCCAAGCCAGAAACGTGGTTGGACGACTACAGAGTGGCGGTCCAGATCGGTGGCGGAGATGACCAGGTCGCCATAAAACATCTCCCCTGATGCTCTACGGCTCGGCGCGAGCTTGGCTGAACCAGTTGGCTCCGTCAAGCATCTACAGTTGGGAAGATCTGTCCCGAGTCTTCATCAGGACCTTCGAGGGCACGTGCAAATGCCCTGCTGGTCTCGTGGAGCTCCAGCACTGCGTCCAGAAGCAGAACGAGCCCTTGCGCGATTTCATCCAGCGCAGGACGACCCTCTACCACACGGTGGAGAACGTCACAGAGCATCAAGCAGTCTGCGCCTTCAAGGCAGGCGTGCGGTACAGCGATCTGTACCTGAAATTCGGTCGGACAGGCGACATCTCCATGAGCAAGATGATGGAGATAGCCGCACGCTATGCAAATGGCAAAGAGGAGGACCGCATACGTAGCGGCAAGCATAAGTCAGTCGCCGATGGAGATGGGAATAGCAGTCGGAAGCAGAAGCAGAAGGATCAATCCACTCCGCAGGCAGAGGCAGCAGCCGTTACAAATGCCAAGTTCAAAGGCAAGGGGAAAGCTCATTACACCCCCAAGAAGAGGCAGTCAGGAAATTCCATCATGGATCCGCCGTGTCCGATCCACACGAAGATGGACGAAGAAGGCAACGCCATATTCCCGAAGCATACCACTCGGCAGTGTCGCCTCCAGATCCAAGGATTCGGTGAAGGCCAGCCGCGTGAAAAGGACACCGAGCAGGATGATGAGGACAAGGGGGATTCGTTCCCCCAAGTCCATGCAACGCTGATGATTTTTGCTGATGTGGAAAGCAAGAGTCGACTGAAGCTGGTTAACAGGGAGGTGAACATGGCAACCCCAACCACCCCCACGTTCCTCAAATGGTCACATAGTGCGATCACCTTTGATCAGTCAGACCATCCAGCACACGTGCCCACCCCAGGGAGGCAAGCTCTGGTCGTCGACCCGGTGGTGGAAGGAGTCAGGCTGCGCAAAGTCCTCATGGACGGCGGCAGCGGCTTGAACATCATGTACGCCGACACTCTCAAGGGGATGGGCATTCCGATGTCCAAACTTAGCGAGAGCAGCATGCAGTTCCATGGAGTCATCCCAGGACGAAAGGCCAAATCACTCAGCCACATCGCGTTGGATGTCGTCTTCGGCTCTGACAAGAACGTCTGCAAGGAGAAGCTGACATTCGAGGTGGTGGACTTCCAGAGTGCGTACCATGCGATTCTGGGCCGTCCGGCATATGCGCGTTTCATGGCTCGTCCATGTTACGTCTATTTGAAGCTAAAGATGCCAGGTCCCAAGGGTGTGATTACGGTCACAGGCAATCGGCAACGGGCCGAGGAGTGTTTGCAGCAGGGGTCGAGGATTGCCGATCAGCAGATGGCTATTCTCGAGTTGGATGAGTACAAGAAGACCGCCGACCCCACTGACCTGATGCGTTCGAAGAAGCCAGCTTCCGAGTCCGCATTCCAGTCGGCGAGAGACACGAAGAAAGTCAGCATCCACCCGACGGACGACGCAGCTGCCCCGACAAACGTCTCCACCACCCTGGATCCAAAATAGGAAGCCGAGCTCATCCAATTCCTCCATGAGAACTGGGACATTTTTGCATGGAAGCCTGCTGACATGCCAGGTGTACCCAGGGAGTTGGCTGAGCACCGACTGCATGTGGATCCTGCTGCTCGGTCCGTCCGAGAACGCCTGCGTCGATCCGCCGCGCACAAGAGGAAGGCAATCGGAGAGGAGGTGGCTAAACTTTTGGCAGCCAACTTCATTCGCGAGGTACACCACTCCGAGTGGCTCACTAATGTTGTCATGGTGCCCAAGAAGGACAAGTCTCTCCGTATGTGCATCTATTTCAAGCATCTCAATAAGGTCTGTCCGAAAGATCACTTCCCGCTCCCCCGCATTGATCAAATTGTTGATTCGACTGCGGGTTGCGAGCGTTTATCCTTCATTGATGCCTATTCGGGCTATCAACAGATCCGTCTGTATGGTCCGAATGAATTAAAAACAGCCTTCATCACCCCATTCGGGTGTTTCTGTTACATCACTATGCCATTCGGTTTGAAGAATGCAGGAGCAACTTTTATGCGCATGATCCAAAAATGCCTCCTAGACCAGATCGGTCGAAATGTGGAGGCATATATGGACGATATCGTAGTCAAGTCACGCAAAGGTTCCGACCTGCTGACTGACTTGGCAGAAACATTCGCCAACCTACGTAGGTACGATATCAAGCTCAACCCAGCCAAGTGTTCATTCGGTGTTCCCAGCAGGAAGTTACGCGGTTTCTTCGTTTCCGAACGAGGGATCGATGTCAACCCTGAAAAGATCGGGACCATCGTCCGAATGGAGCGGCCGGTAAGAATACATGATGTTCAAAGGCTCACAGGTTGCCTAGCGGCTTTGAGCAGGTTTAGCGCTCGACTCGGCGAGAAGGCGTTACCTCTGTACCGACTCATGAAAAAATCAGATACTTTTGAGTGGACAGACGAAGCCCAAATTGCATTCGACGACCGCAAAGCCCTGCTTTCCACCCAGCCGGTTCTTACTGCCCCGCTCAGTAAAGAACCCCTTCTTCTGTACATCGCGGCTACAAATCAAGTCGTCAGCACCGTTCTGACAGTCGAACGCAAAGAAGAAGGCAAAGCATACAATGTTCAGCGGCCAGTATATTATGTGTCCGAAGTCCTGACTCCTTCCAAGCAGAGGTATCCCCATTATCAGAATTTTATTTATGGGATCTACATGACTGGAAAGAAGGTGGCTCATTATTTCCAAGACGACTCGGTGTCTGTCATATCTGATGCTCCGTTGTCGGAAATTCTCCACAATCGGGACGCATCAGGCCGAGTGGCAAAGTGGGCAATGGAGATGCTATACTCCAACATCAAGTTCGAAGCCAACAGCAACCGACTCACATCTACTCGGCCCATTGGACCATGTTCTTCGATGGGTCCAAGATGTTGAATGGATCCGGCGCCGGCGTAGTGAGCATATCCCCAAAAGGAGATAAACTCAAGTATGTGTTGCAGGTACATTTTGATTCTTCCAACAACGAAGCAGAGTACGAATCTCTCCTTTACGGGTTGCACATGGCCGTCACACTCGGCGTCCGTCGCCTGATGGTCTATGGCGACTCAGATCTGGTGGTTAATCAAGTGATGATGGAATGGGAGGTAAGGAACCCCACCATGACTGCATACTGCAATGCAGTAAGGAAGCTTGAGAAGAAGTTTGAAGGTTTGGAACTTCACCATGTTCCCCGACTGAAAAACCAAGCAGCAGATGAATTAGAAAAACTTGGATCCACTCGGAGACCAGTCCCAAGTGATGTCTGCCTCGAGCACCTACACCTCCCCTCGGTGAAGGAAGATCCTTTTACAGAGGAGCTAGTACAACCAAAGAGCTCAACAGATCTGACTGAAGTCGAGGTGCCCGTTGTGGTTGATTTGATCATGGAGATTCTTGTTGTCATCCCCGAGTGGGTTGTGCCGTTCATTGCATACATCATGAGGCAAGAGTTACCAGAAGACGAAGTCCAAGCTAGGCAGATCGTCCGCAGGTCGAAGTCCTTCACCGCCATTGATGGCTAGTTCTACAGGGAAAGTATTTCAGGAGTCCTTCAGCGGTGTATCTCCCCTGAGGAGGGACAGTTAATCTTGGAAGAAATTCATTCGGGAACCTGCGGTCATCATGCCTCCTCAAGAGCAATCGTCGCCAAAGCATTCAGAGCTGGTTTCTTCTCTGTTGCAGGCGAATGAAATGGCAAAAGATATGGTCGACCGAGGCGAAGGCTGTCAGTTCTATTCGAACAAGTCTCACAAGGCAACGTCTGCGCTGAAGACAATTCCTCTTGTTTGGCCATTCGTCGTGTGGGGATTAGATACAGTCGGACCATTCAGAACAGGCCAAGGAGGATTCACTCATCTACTGGTAGCAGTCGACAAGTTTACCAAGTGGATTGAAGCCAAGCCCATCAAGAAGCTTGACGCCCTTACGGCCATCAAATTTATCACAGACATCGCCAGATTCGGGGTTCCGCACAACATAATCATCGACAATGGCACAAACTTTGACTCGGACAGATTCAAAGGTTTTTGCGCAGGCCAAGGTATCCGAGTGGATTTTGCATCCGTGGCGCACCCCCAAACAAACGGGCAAGAAGAGCGGGCGAATGGACTTATCCTTCAAGGGTTGAAGCCTCGACTCCTGCGAGAAGTTGGACATGCCGCCGACGCATGGGTCACCGAGCTACCTTCGGTGCTGTGGGGCCTCCGCACAACTCCGAATAGATCTACAGGGCGATCCCCGTTCTTCCTCGTTTATGGAGCAGAGGTGGTCCTTCCGAGTGACTTGCTCCACAACTCCCCACGAGTCGAACTCTTCTCCGAAGCCGAAGCAGAGCAAGCCAGGCAAGACGGAGTGGATCTTCTAGAAGAAGAGAGCGATATGGCACTGACTCGTTCAACGATTTATCAACAAGATCTGCGGCGATTTCACGCGCGGCACGTCAGGAGCCGCACATTCCAAGCAGGCGACCTGGTGCTCCGAGTGGATCAGCAGAGACCACACAAGTTGGCTCCCGCCTCGGAGGGACCTTTCATCATCTCTAAGGTGCTGAACAACGGAGCATATCGACTCTACAACCTCGACAGGGAAACGGACGAGCCGCGAGCATGGAATGGAGATCTCCTCAAGCGCTTCTACACATAACCGCCGACGGGGACAATGTAAAGAACAAGTATCATTGAAGTAATACAAAGCAGATTGATTTCTTGTCGATTCAAATTTCTTCCGCGTTTGCACACTCCCGTCTAAAAAACTCGCTCCGAGTGTACACTGAAAGTCGCACACGGGGACTTAGCTGTGACCCAGAGTCGCCTAAGTACAAAATCGCTCCGAGTGTACACTAAAAGTCGCACTCGGAGACTTAGCTGCGAACCAGAGTCGCCTAAGTAAAAAACTCGCTCCGAGTGTGCACTAAAAGTCGCACTCGGGGACTTAGCTGCGACCCAGAGTCGCCTAAGTACAAACTCGCTCCGAGTGTGCAATAAAAGTCGCACTCGAAGACTTAGCTGCGAACCAGAGTCGCCTAAGCACAAACTCGCTCCGAATGTGCACTGAAAGTCGCACTCGGAGACTTAGCTGCGAACCAGAGTCGCCTAAGTACAAACTCGCTTCGAATGTGCACTGAAAGTTGCACTCGGGGACTTAGCTGCGACCCAGAGTCGCCTAAGTACAAACTCGCTCCGAGTGTGCACTAAAAGTCGCACTCGGAGATTAGCTGCGAACCAGAGTCGCCTAAGTACAAACTCACTCCGAGTGTGCACGAAAAGTCACACACGGGGACTTAGCTGCGACTCAGAGTCGCCTAAGTAAAAAGCTTCCTCCGAGTGTGTACTCGAGATACACTCGAAGGCTTAGCAGACCCTCATTGAGGCTCATGTGGATGTGAAGACAGCTGACAACTACATGAGTAACAACTCACTCCGAGTGTGCACGAAAAGTCACACTCGAGGACTTAGCTGCGACTCAGAGTCGCCTAAGTAAAAAAGCTTCCTCCGAGTGTGTACTCGAGATACACTCGAAGGCTTAGCAGACCCTCATTGAGGCTCATGTGGATGTGAAGACAACTGACAACTACATGAGTACCAACTCGCTCCGAAGTGCGCTCTTACAGTCACACTCGGGGACTGAGCCGCGACCCAGAGTCGCCTAAGTAACAACTCGCTCCGAATATGCACTAACAATCGCACTCGGAGACTTAGCCGTGACCCAGAGTCACCTAAGTAAAAGCTTGCTCCGAGTGCGCACTCGGAGACTTGGCAGACCCTCATTGAGGCTCATGTGGATGTGAAGACTACTGACAACTACATGCTCCGCATGTTTGCCATTGGCTTCACCAAGAAACGCCAAACAAAAACCACGAGCCAAATCGTGTCAAAAAAAACTTAGCGAAAGAAGAGCAAAAGATCCGATTCGAATTCAAAGTTCGATCTACGATCAGTCGGCTCGGTGTGAATCAAGCTTATCCACACCGAACCATGCATGTGACGGCCAATAGTAGTGGCCACAGTTTAATACAGATACCACTCGGCATACCGAGGTAAATGTACGTTCACCATAAAGTTTTTCAAGCGTCACCGGGACTAGCAGGCTCCACAAAGGTGTCAAGGTCGATTCCGTCTGCAATGCGAGTGGCTGTGTCAAGGAAGGTCTCCATGAAATCTTCGAATCGAAGCTTCTTGGTGTTGGCGACCTGCAACGTCTTCAGTTTTTCTTCGCGAGCTTCCTTGCAGTGCACTCGGACCACAGATAGCGCCACGTCCGCACCACGACGAGCTGCAGACTTCTTCCATGCCTGCACTCTGCTTGGGACGTCCTCCAGCCGAGTCATCAACCCATCTATTTCTTGCCGGGAATCGTCTTCAGGCCACAACTCCTTGTCGATCCGGCCGATGACTTTTCTCAGGAGGCCAATGAAATGTCCCACCCTGCTAAGGTGAATATGCGCTCGGAGCAAGTCCCGGTTGGCTTCATCACCGAGTGGAACGTTCGGAACAAGCGACCGTTCAATGTCGGCTGGTTCAGCCTCAATGTCCCGACAGAAGTCTGCAAAGAAAAGACAAGCAGAAAGTAAGCGCGGAGTGAACTCCAAAGTCAAGAAGCACTCGGCAACAACTTACCACCAAGCAGTGCAACCATCTTCCTTGCCCAGTCGCTGACGTACTTCTCTTGCGCCATGCACCGGGTGTTCATCACCTTCAGCTGGCTCATCCATTCGGATCTCTGACTCTTCAATTTTTCAACTTCGGCTAGCAATGCCTTGTTGGTCTCCCGAGACTCCTCCAAAGACTTCTCTCGGTCAGCAAGAGCCTCCTTCACACCAGCCAGGTCATTCACAGCCGCCTCCAAGTCCGCAGCAAGCTGAATCTTCTCAGCCTTCAGAACATTGTACGCAGATCCCATTTCGCAAGTCTTCTGCCAAATAGGCACAAAGGGAGGATTAGACACATTCAACAAGGAAAAGTATCAACACATATGACAAAACAATCAAAGTCCAAAATTCTTCAGACCCCTGCCGATGCAAGCAATCGACAGTGGTCTCGAGGACTACACCAAGTGGGTTCACTAAGAGTGAACCCACTGGTATGCAGCTCGAACAGGTCGGCCCTATCGAGCTCCATAGCGAAGAAACAACACTAAGAGACTACTATTACCTGACCTGAGTAACACTACTCTCGGGGACTACACCCAGTGGGTGCACTCGGAGTGCACCCACTGGTACCATTCGGGCAGATCAGCTCTGACCTATTCAAATTATGGAAAATACATATAAAGACAACTGTCAGTGCAAGCACTCGGCAGAAGTCTCGGGGACTACACCCACTGGGTTCACTCGGAGTGAACCCGCTACAAAATCATCCTACTATATCCGAGTATATCGCTGAAACCCCCAGTGGGTAACAAGATGAAAGCAAACACTTACTAGCGCACTTACTCGGATATCGTCCCGGAGTTCCAAGCTTTTCTTGTACAAAGACGCGATGGAGTCATACACTCCCTTGGCGTCACCCACCATCAGCTCCACCTGCACCATGGCGTCCTTGGCGGCCCCCACCTGGTCTTCCGGGAGGCGTCGGGCGTCATATTGAACGGTTGACGGACCCGGCGCGACAGAAGACTCCTTGGGCATCCCGAGCTCCGCTCCAGTCGGTTCCGCCGTGAGGGGCACCGTCTCAGTCGGCGGCACTGTCTCAGTCGGCGGCACGTTCATGGTGGGAGCAGCAGTAGATGGGACAACCTCAAGGACAGGCGCCAAAGATGGCTCCGACCCCCTTTGGTCGTCGTCCTCCAGATGGATCACCTCCGAAGGAAGCCCGACTGAACAACATGAAATTACAGAAAAAGGGCATGATCAAACACAGCACTCGCGAAACAATAATACAGACTCTCGAAGTCGTGACAACGTACCTTGCTGGGATGTGGCGGCGTTATCCGTGTCCATGGGATCATCGTCCTGGCGCGGCAGAGAGGTGGTGGAGGTAGCAGCTCTGTTGAGTGAAATCCACTCGACGGATAAGCATGAGTTCAATCAGATACTGAAGGAAGATAGAAGAATAAGACACTTATGCTGAGGCGACTGGAACAGCAATCCTCATCCGAGGCAAACTTTCCAAGGCTTAGGCCCACTAGGTTTGGCCACCTTGGACGGCTGATCTGTGAGATCGGCAGCAGCGCCCCTGGTCCTCTTCACACTCCGAGCACTCGGAGCCACGGGAGGGGCTGGCGGAGCACTCGGGGCCACTGGAGGAGCCGGCGGAGCAGCGGGATCATGACGGTGCTTAGTTCGGTGCTCTGGTGGTGAAGGTGGCGAGCTCTGCTCCCCATCCTCCTCCTTCTCCTCTTCTGTCTCCTCCTCCGTCTCCCCACTGTCGGAGACGTACTCGGCGCTATCCATGCGGCCCTCCTGGCTGCCCTCCTCTTCCTCGGCTGGATTCCCATTTGAGACAGCAGAATACCAGTTGGTCCACTCCTGCACAAAACACAGTCGGCAACGTCAGTCGGCGGGACAAGAAAAGCAATAAATCTAAGAAGATTAAAAGCACTCGACAAGATGTGCTCACCTCATTCGGAGGAGAATTGTCGGTGCGGAAGGGCTTCACCCGCCAGGCTCCTTCGGGGTTGTCACACGCGCCTGTGATGCCGCGGACCCACGCTCTCACAGTCTCCCCGGTCACGCACTCTGGATGAGACCGAGTGGAATCCGAAGGCCCCGCGTAGTGCCACATGGCGTGGTGTCGGGCCTGTAGCGGCTGGATGCGCCGACCCAGAAAAGTCTCCAGCAGGTCCGTGCCGGTGACTCCCTTGCGGACGACGGCTATCAGCGCGTCGACCAAAGGCTGGATCTGGATCCTTTCCCCCTTAGAGAGCGCAAGCTTCCTGGGAGGGCCCGGACGGTCTAGGCTAAAAGGTGGCAATCCACTCGAAGCATTCGGACAAGCAATGTCCTGGCAATAGAACCAGGTCGATTGTCAGTTCCTAACTGACTCGGACAACTGGAGGGGGGTAGCTACTCTTTGTTTTCTTCTGGAAGCCTAAACCCCCGCAGAGCTGGAGGAGATGGGTATTATCGTCCGACTGGCTAAGCTTTTTGACGGTTTGGGATCTAGCGGAGAAGACGTACTTAAAGAGCCCCCGGTGGGGGGGACATCCAATAAAGCACTCGCAAAGGGTGACGAATGCAACAAGGTGGGCTATTGCGTTCGGAGGAAAATGATGGAGCTGCGCCCCGAAGTAAGTCATGATACCTCGGAAGAAGGGATGGGGAGGCAAGGAGAAGCCCCTGAACACGTGGCTGAGCAGCAGAACGTGCTCCCCCTCCTTCGGCGTCGGCTTCGTCTCGCCTTCCGGCAGCCTCCATGATTTGTTGATGATCATGACATGCTCCACCAGCTCCAGCAAGTCGTCCTCCGTCACTGAGGAGGGGAGGAAATCCCCCTGGATCCAACCCGCCGGCAGCGCCCGCTGCCGCCGCTGAGTAGGGGCCGCCCCCTTCTTCTTCTTCTTTTGCGAGTCAAGTTTGCTAGTCTGCCCCTTCGTCATGGCAGAGGCGATGGATCCGCAGAGGAGGAGGGGAAGGAGGAGGCTTGAGGCATGCAGAGAGCTGCAGGAGGAGCGGGATTAATGCGAGGAAGAGGAGCAGCACAACAAGAAATCCCGCCGGAGAGGCTTAAATAAGCTTCCGACCGGGTCACTAACAGGTGGACCCGAAATCTTATCTCCCCAACCGGCTGCTGCGATGTTAGTGGAGAAGATAAAGGCGCGGTAATCGAGGCGGCAAAACCTACTCGATGGCGATGTCGTCATCCCCGCTGGGCACGCGGCAACCGAAATTTGAGGATCCCGGAAAATTTGGCGCTGTCGGTTTGACCAGTCACGTCGAAAGATTCCGCGGAAGCACTCGGTCTCTGACGGTTCGTTTCAATGATATATTCACTCAGATCACTGGTTGAAAGGATAAAATGGATCGAGGCAAACAACGCCAAAGTCACCTCCATACCAGTCGGATCCATAATCCAGACATCACTTCATCGTTCCAACCCCGATCCATTCGGGAACTAATGATGGGGTTATAGTCCCAGGGTAGGGTCATAGGCCTGCCCTATAGGTCCTACCCAAGGACTACCCTTCATAGAGGACGAGGCCCTTAGACAGTTCCGACTGAACTAAAGACTCCCCCATCATCCAGTCGGTGACGAGCACTCGGAGCATATTTAATGTACCGACTAGATTCCACTATGTACATCGTAACCTCCCAGGAGGGCAACGGTCATACGTTTTCATACACCATTATTGACATTTAAGGCTTACGTTACCTGTAACGTAGGCATTTATTGGCCACTATTCCACCCCTGTCCACCGGGCCATTATGAAGGGCAGCGCACTCTATATAAGCCGCCCTTCCCCACTGGTGCAGGGGTTGGCTTTTGTTGTAATCCTATAATCCACTCGACACTAAGCTCCCAAGAGCACTGAGACATAGGGCTTTTACCTCCACCGTAGAGGGGCCTGAACTCATACATCCTCGCCGTAGCTAAGGCTCTGCCCATCCTTTCGTACCCTACACTTCTACTGTCAGACTTATACCCACGACAACAGGTTTTGCAATGAACTTGCTCAAACTACATCTCTACTTTTCTGCTCATACCACATCTCCACTGCTCTGCTGTTATCTGAAAACAGAACCAATGCCTCGGACATCCGGCTTCCTCCGGACGTCCGAGGGACGGACGACCGACCACTTCGGAAATCCGGAACCTTATACCAGTGAAATCCAGAGCCAAATAAGTCGGACTTCCGGCTCTCTCCGGACGTCCGAGGCCCGGACGTCCGACCCCCTTCGGAAAACCGGAACCTTGCACCAGAAGAAATTTGAGTCAAATAACTCGGACTTCCGGCCTCCTCCTGACGTCCGAGGGCCGGACGTCCGGCTTCCTCCGGACGTCTGGTCCCTGTTCGACTACACAGTGGTTCCTGATATATATACATCCCTCGGACGACCGACCCCTGTCGGACGTCCGACCCCTTGTGGGAGTCCGGACATCCGAGAACTGCCGGATGTCCGACCACTGTCAGACTTAAGTGACCCCAATGGCTGTTTTAATCTTCCCACTATATATACCCCCTCCCACTCCATGAGAGGATGCCCAACACAGCCATATCCTCATAAGAACACATTTCTATCTCACACACATTTGCTTACACAAAATCTTAGATCCCAAGAGCATTTGTGAGTCCCTTTGACAGTTGTTCCAATCAAAAGATAGATCGTCTCCCTCTCCTCCTCTCAACCCAAGCTATTTGAGATTTGAGCAAGGTTTGAGCATTCCCCGTGATCTGTTACTCTTGGACGTTGGAGACTCCTAGGCGGTAGGAGTTCTTCGGAGAGGAATCAATCCGTGTGATTTCCCCCGGAAAAGTTTGTGAGGATTTAGAAGCCACCTCAAAGGCTTACCACTAGTGGTTGAGAAACGTCTTCGTGGTGTTATCTCAAAGGGAGAATAGGGTGAGCCTTCGTGGCGTTGGTGTGCCTTTGTGGTAACATCCACCTCTCTAACGGTGACTAGCTTCCCTCCAAGGAAGTGAACATCGGGACACATCTTTGTCTCAGTGACCTTGGTTATCCTTAACCCTAACTCCTTACTTGTGGTTTACTTGTGTTACTTGAGCATACATACATTGCATATTGTTTGTGCTCATTATATTGTGTTGACTATTTCTTTGTACAAGATTAATCGTTCAATCATACCCTCTATATCCACACGTTCACACTTGCATCTTTTGATATATCGTGTGCTATAGTGTGATCTAGTATCTTGTGTCGTTCACCTACTTGTCGTGTGATATAGCTCAAGTATGTTTGTGTAACTTGCTTGTGCTTGTTAGTAACTGTATTGTTTCCATCTTGGTAGATCGTGTTGTTGATACACGTTGCGGTGCCTATTCCACTTAGGATTTGTGCTTGAAAAGTATCCTCTTAGTTTATTTCCGCATTAGGTTTAAGGCAAATCCGAAGAAGTTTTTAAATAGCCTATTCACCCCCCCCCTCTAGGCGTCATCGAGGTCCTTTCAACGTTTCAGGTGGGGTTTTGGGTGGGTCGGGGGTGTCAGAGTTCAACGTGGTTGTTGTCCACACTCCCACAAAGCCCCCAAAGTTTATTTCAACTTTGTGGTTAAAAGTGTGTTTGGACCAGTCGACGGACCGACACAGGGTTGTGTTGGGTAGCAAAACACGTTTGGACCTGCAGTCTGGAAGGATGCGGACAGTTTGATGGTCTCCTTTGGAGATACGTGAGTTCCTATCCTGACGAGACATGTCACCTAATTCAACCAGCTTGTCAACTTCATACATTTATTCAATATACTTATAATTTTCATTTTTATACCCATGATACGTCTCCAACGTATCTATAATTTTTATTGTTCCATGCTGATATATTATCATTCTAGAATACTTTTGGGGTATTTATTTACCATTTTATATTATTTTTGAGCACTAACCTATTGACCTAGTGCCTAGCGTGAGCTGTTGTTTTCTGCATGTTTTTCAGTTTTTAGGTTTTCTATACCAAACGAAGTCCAATTGCCATGAAACTTTTTGGTGATTTGTTTGGAGCAAAAGAAGACCAACGAGCATGGGAACAGGGCTGGGGGACTCATGAGGGGCCCACAAGCAAACAAGGCGTGGTCTGGGGGGGCGCCCTGATGGCTTGTACCTCCCTCGTGGTCCTCCCGACTCCGTACTTTGGCTTATAAATTCTCATCTACCCCAAAAACACGAGAGGCAGTCCCAAAATACGTTTTACACTGCCGCAAGTCTCTATTCCGATGGGAGGCCATCTGGAGCTGTTGGAAATATGCCCTAGAGACAATAATAAATTAGTTATTATTATATTTCTTTGTTCATGATAATCGTTTATTATCCATGCTATAATTGTATTGATTGGAAACACAAATACATGTGTGGATACATAGACAAAACACTGTCCCTAGTAAGCCTCTAGTTGACTAGCTTGTTGATCAAAGATGGTCAAGGTTTACTGTCCATAGACAAGTGTTGTCACTTGATAACGGGATCACATCATTAGGAGAATCATGTGACGGACAAGACCCAAATTATGAACGTAGCATGTGATCGTGTCATTTTGTTGCTATTGTTTTCTGCGTGTCAAGTATTCATTCCTATGACCATGAGATCATGTAACTCACTGACACCGGAGGAATACCTTGTGTGTATCAAACGTCACAATGTTACTTGGTGACTATAAAGGTGCTCTACAGGTATCTCCGAAGGTGTCCGTTGAGTTAGCATGGATCAAGACTCGGATTTGTCACTTCGTGTGACGGAGAGGTATCTCGGGGCCCACTCGGTAATACAACATCACATACAAGTCTTTCAAGCAATGTGACTAAAGTGTGAGTCACGGGATCTTGTATTACAGAACGAGTAAAGAGACTTGTCGGTAACAAGATTGAAATAGGTATAGGGATAGTGATGATCAAATCTCGCGCAACTAACATACCGAAGGACAAAGGGAATGTTATACGGGATTATATGAATCCTTGGCACAGAGGTTCAACCGATAAGATCTTCGTAGAATATGTAGGATCCAATATGGGCATCCAGGTCCTGCTATTGGATATTGACCAGGGAGTGTCTCGGGTCATGTCTGCATTGTTCTCGAACCCGCAGGGTCTGCAAACTTAAGGTTCCGTGACGTTTTTAGTATAGTTGAGTTATATGTGTTGGTGACCGAAGGTTGTTCGGATTCCCAGATGAGATCACGTACGTCACGAGGGTTTCCAGAATGGTCCGAAAACAAAGATTGATATATAAAAGGTTGGTGTTTGGATTCAGGAAGGTTTTCGGGCATTGCGGGCAGTGTAGCAGGAGTGGCGAATGGGTTCCGGGGGCCCACCGGGTGGGCCCGCCACGCCCCAAGGGGTCCACATGGGTTTGTTGGATGCGCAATAAGATATAATGGGCTGACAAAGTCATCCAAGGAAAGCCCGTGAGGAAAAAGTGGAAAATCCAAAAGAGGTGGGAAAATAAGGAAGGAGTCCTAATCCAAGTGGGATTGGAGAAGGACTCCTCCCTCCCACTTCGACCGACCCAAGGAGGGCCTCTTTGGCCGGCGCCCTAAGGGCTTGCCCCACCGCTTGACTCCTCCTATATATACTAGAGGTTTAGGGATTTTTGAGACACAACTTTGCCACGTGCAACTCAAACCTACACCTCGTAGTTCTTCCTCTAGATTAGATTTCTGCGGAGCTCGGGCGGAGCCCTCCAGGAATAGATCATCACCAACATCGGCGCGCTGTCACGCTGCCGGAGAACTCATATACTTCTTCATCTCTCTTGCTAGATCAAGAAGGCTGAGATCGTCATCGAGTTGTACGTGTGCTGAACGCGGAGGTCCCGTCCGTTCGGCACTAGATCGGAACGGATCGTGGGATGACGGTGATTTGAATCACGAAGCTATACCACTACATCAACCGTGTTACTTAACGCTTCCCGCTGAGCGATCTAGAAGGGTATGTGGATCAAATCTCCCTCTCGTAGATGAACATCACCATGATAGGTCTTCGTGTGCATAGGAATAATTTTGTTTCCCATGCAACGTTCCCCAACAGTGGTATTAGAGCTAGGTTCATGCGTAGATGTTATCTCGAGTAGAACACAAAAAATTTTGTGGGTGTTGATGTTCGATTTGCTGCCCTCCTTAGTCTTTCTCGATTTAGCGGTATTGTTGGATTGAAGCGGCCCAGACCGACATTACTCGTACGCTTACGAGAGACTGGTTTCATCGACTAACATGCAACTCGTTGCATAAAGATGACTGGCGGGTGCTTGTTTCTTCATCTTTAGTTGAGTTGGATTTGACCGAGGCGGTCCTTGGAGAGAGGTTAAATAGAAATTTGCACATCAGTGTTGTGGTGTTTGCGTAAGTAAGATGCGATCATACTAGATACCCATAGCAGCCACGTAAAACATGCAACAACAAATTAGAGGACGTCTAACTTGTTTTTGCAGGGTATGCTTGTGATGTGATATGGCCAAAGACATGATGTGAAATATTGGATGTATGATATGATCATGTTGTAATAGTTAATATCGACTTGCACTTCGATGCTACGGCAACCGACAGGAGCCATAGGGTTGTCTTTAAACTAATGTTTTGTGTTTGCAGATGTGTTTACTATATTGCTAGGTTGTAGCTTTAGTAGTAATAACATAGATAGCACGACAACCTTGATGGCGGCACGATGATGGAGATCATGGTGTGGCGCCGCTGACGATGAAGATCATGCCGGTACTTTGGTGATGGAGATCAAGAAGCAAAAAATCATGGCCATATCATGTCACTTGTGAATTGCATGTGATGTTAATCCTTTTATGCACCTTATCTTGCTTAGAAGGACAGTAGCATTATAAGGTGATCCCTCACTAAAATTTCAAGATGAAATTGTGTTCTCCCCGACTGTGCACCGTTGCGACAGTTCGTCGTTTCGAGACACCACTTGATGATCGGGTGTGATAGACTCAACATTCACATACAACGGGTGCAAAACAGTTGCACACACGGAACACTCGGGTTAAACTTGACGAGCCTAGCATGTGCAGACATGGCCTCGGAACACAAGAGACTGAAAGGTCGAGCATGAATCATATAGTTGATATGATTAACATAGAGATGTTTACCATTGAAACTATACTCAACTCACGTGATGATCGGACTTGAGTTAGTGAATTTGGATCGTGCACCACTCAAATGACTAGAGGGATGTATTTTTGAGTGGGATTTTATCAGTAATTTGATTAGTGAAACTCTAATTATCATCAACATAGTCAAAAGGTCTTTGCAAATTATGTTGTAGCTTGCGTTGTAGCTCTACTATTTTTTATATGTTCCTAGAGAAAAATTAGTTGAAAGATGATAGTAACAACTTTGCGGACTGAGTCCGTGAATTGCGGATTGTCCTCATTGCTGCGCAGAAGGCTTATGTCCTTAATGCACCGCTCGGTGTGCTGCACCTCGAGCGTCGTCTTTGGATGTTGCGAACATCTGACATACACATTTTGATGACTACGTGATAGTTCAGTGCGTAATACTTAACAGCTTAGAATTGAGGCAGTGAAGACGGGCTTTTTAGCGTCGTGGAACATATAAGATATTCTTAGAGATGAAATTGGGATTTCATGCTCGTGCCCTTGTTGAGAGGTATGTGACCTCCGACAAGATTCTTTGTCTACAAAGTAAGACAAAAGCTCAATCGTTGAGCATGTGCTCAGATTGTCTGAGTGCAACGGTCGCTTGAATCAAGTGGGAGTTCATCTTCCAGATGAGATAGTGATGGTTCTCCAAAGTCATTGCCACCAAGTTGCTAGAGCTTACTGATGAACTATAACATGTCAAGGATAGATATGATGATCCTTGAGCGATTCACAATGTTTGACACTGCGAAAGTAGAAATCAAGTAGGAGCATCAATTGTTGATGGTTAGTAAAACCACTAGTTTCAAGAAGGGCAAGGGATAGAAGGGATACTTCATGAAACGGCAAACCAGTTGCTGCTCTAGTGAAGAAACCCAGAGTTGAACCCAAACCCGAGACTAAGTGCTTCTGTTATGAGGAAAACGGTCACTGAGGCAGAACTACCCTAGATACTTGGTAGATGAGAAGGCTGGCAAAGTCGACAGAAGTATATTTGATATACATGATATTGATGTGTACTTTACTAGTACTCCTAGTAGCACGAGGGTATTAGATACCGGTTCGGTTGCTAAGTGATTAGTAACTTGAAATAAAAGCTACGGAATAAACGGAGACTAGCTAAAGGCGAGGTGACGATACGTGTTGGAAGTATTTCCAAGGTTGATGTGATCAAACATCACACGCTCCCGCTACCATAGGGATTGGTGTTAAACCTAAATAATTGTTTTAGGTGTTTGCATAGAGCATGAACATGATTGGATCGTGTTTATTGCAATACGATTATTCATTTAAAGAGAATAATCGTTATTCTGTTTGCTTGAATAATTACCTTCAATGGTTTATTGAATCTCGATCGTAGTGTTACACATGTTCATAATATTGGTGCCAAAAGATACAAAGTAATAATGATAGTACCACTTACTTGTGGCACTGCCACATGAGTCATGTTGGTGTAAAATGCATGAAGAAGCTCCATGCTCATGGATCTTTGTACTCACTCATTTTTGAAACGTTTGAGACATGCAAACCATACCTGTTGGTATAAACGCATGAAGAAACTCCATGCGGATGGATCGTTTGGATTCACTTGATTTTGAATCACTTTGAGACATGCAAAATCATACCACATGGAACAAGAAAGTAACTTGTTAGAAGCAATGCATTTTGATGTGCGCAGTCCAATGAGTGCTGAGGCACGCAGTAGATATCGTTATATTCTTACTTCACTGACGATTTGAGTAGATACAGGAGTATTTTCTTGATGAATCACAAGTCTAAGATATTGAAAAGTTCAAAGCTATTTCAGAGTGAAGATCGGCGTAACAAGAGGATAAACTGTCTACGATATGATCATAGAGATGAATATCTGAGTTGCGAGTTTTGGTACAGGGTTAAGACAATGTGGAAATTGTTTCGCAATTCATGCCACCTAGAACACCATAGTGTGATGGTGTGTCCGAACATCATAGCCGCGCCCTATTTGATATGGTGCATACTATGATGTCTCTTATTGAATTACCACTACCGTTTATGGGTTATGCATTAGAGACAACCACATTCACTTTAAATAGGGCACCGCGTATTTTCGTTGTGATGACAAGGTATAGATTATGGTTTGGAGAAACCTAAGCTCTCGTTTCTTGAAAGTTTGGGGCTGCGACGCTTATGTGAAAAAGTTTCAGCATGATAAGCTCAAACCCAAAGCGGATAAATGCATCTTCATAGGATATCCAAAACAGTTGGGTACATCTCCTATCTCGGATCCGGAAGCAAAGTGTTTGTTTCTAGAAACGGGTCCTTTCTCGAGGAAAGGTTTCTCTCAAAATAATTGAGTGGGAGGGTGGTGGAACTTGATGAGGTTGTTGAACCGTCACTTCAACTAGTGTGTAGCAGGGCGCAGGAAGTTGTTCCTGTGGCGCCTACACCAATTGAAATGGAAACTGATGATGGTGATCATTGAGCTTTGGATCAAGTTACTACAAACCTCGTAGGTCTAGAAGGTCGCTTACTACTACAGAGTGGTACGGTAACCCTGTCTTGGAGGTCATGTTGTTGAACAACAATGAACCTACGAGCTATGGAGAAGCGATGGTGAGCCCGGATTCCGACAAATGGCTGGAGGCCATGAAATCCGAGAGAGGATCCATGTATGAAAACAAAGTGTAGACTTTGGAAGAACTACTTGATGGTCGTAGGACTATTAAGTAAAGATGGATCTTGAAAGGGAAGACAGACGATGATGGTGAAAAGTCACCATTAAAAAAAGCTCGACTTATCGCAAAGATGTTTCCGACAAGTTCAAACAGTTGACTATGATGAGACTTTCTCACTCGTAGCAATGCTAGAAGTATGTTCGAATTAGGTTAGTAGTAGTTGCATTATTTATGAAATATTGCACATAGGATGTCAAAACATTGTTTTCTCGACGGTTTCCTTGAGGAAAGGTTGTATGTGATATAACCAGAAGGTTTTGTCGATCCTAAGGATGCTAACAAGTATGCAAGCTCGAGCGATCCTTCTATGGACTGGTTCAAGCATCTCGGAGTTGGAATATACGCTTTGATGAGATGATCAAAGCTTTTGGGTTTATACAAGGTTTATGGGAAACTTGTACTTCCAAAGAAGTGAGTGGGAGCACTATAGAATTTCTGATAAGTATATGTGGTTGAAATATTGTTGATCGGAAGTAATGTAGAATTTCTGTAAAGCAAAAGGGGATGTTTGAAAGGGGGGTTTTCAAAGGAAGACCTAGATAGAGCTACTTGAACATTGAGCATCAAGATCTATGGAGATAGATCAAAATGCTAAATAGAACTTTCAAATGAAATGCATGCCTTGACAAGTTTTTTGAAGGAGTTCAACATAGATCAGCAAAGAAGGAGTTCTTGGTTGAGTCGTAAGGTGTGAATTTGAGTGAGACTCAAAAGCCCGACCATGGCAGAAGAAAGAGAAAGGGTGAAGGTCGTCCGCTATGCCTTAGACGTAGGCTCTAAACTATGCCAAGCTGTGTACAGCACCTGATGTGTGCCTTGCCATGAGTCTATCAAGGGGTACAAAGAGTGATCCGGGATTGAATCACTGAACAGTGGTCAAAGTTATCCTTAGTAACTAATGGACTAAGGAATCTTTATCGATTATGGAGGTGATTAAGGAGTTCGTCGTAAAGGGTTACGTTGATGCAAGCTTTGACACTAATCCGAATAACTCTGAGTAGTAAAACGGATTCGTATAGTGGAGCAGTCATTTGGAAAAATTCCAAATGGCACATTGGTAGTAGCACCTACAGGATGACATAGAGATTTGTAAAGCACACTTAAATCTGAAAGGTTCAGACCCGTTGACTAAAACATCTCTCACAAGCAAGACGTGATCAAACCCCAGAACTGTATGGGTGTTGGATTCGTTAAAATCACATAGTGATGTGAACGAGATTATTGACTCTAGTGCAAGTGGGAGACTGTTGTAAATATGCCCTAGAGGCAATAATAAATTAGTTATTATTATGTTTCTTTGTTCATGATAATCATTTATTATCCATGCTATAATTGTATTGATTGGAAACACAAATACATGTGTGGATACATAGACAAAACACTATCCCTAGTAAGCCTCTAGTTGACTAGCTTGTTGATCAAAGATGGTCAAGGTTTTCACTTGATAATGGGATCACATCATTAGGAGAATCATGTGATGGACAAGACCCAAATTATGAACGTAGCGTGTGATCGTGTCATTTTGTTGCTATTGTTTTCTGCATGTCAAGTATTCATTCCTATGACCATGAGATCATGTAACTCACTGACACCGGAGGAATACCTTGTGTGTATCAAACGTCACAACATTACTGGGTGACTATAAAGGTGCTCTACAGGTATCTCCGAAGGTGTCCGTTGAGTTAGCATGGATCAAGATTGGGATTTGTCATTCCGTGTGACGGAGAGGTATCTCGGGGCCCACTCAGTAATACAACATCACACACAAGCCTTGCAAGCAATGTGACTCAAGTATGAGTCACGGGATCTTGTATTACAGAACGAGTAAAGAGACTTGCCGGTAATGAGATTGAAATAGGTATAGGGATACTGACGATCAAATCTCGGGCAAGTAACATACCGAAGGACAAAGGGAATGTTATACGGGGTTATATGAATCCTTGGCACAGAGGTTCAACCGATAAGATCTTTGTAGAATATGTAGGATCCAACATGGGCATCCAGGTCCCGCTATTGGATATTGACCAGGGAGTTTCTCAGGTCATGTCTGCATAGTTCTCGAACCCGCAGGGTCTGCACACTTAAGATTTGGTGACGTTTTTAGTATAGTTGAGTTATATGTGTTGGTGACCGAAGGTTGTTCGGAGTCCCGGATGAGATCGCGGACATCACGAGTGTTTCTGTAATGGTCCGGAAACGAATATTGATATAGGAAGTTGGTATTTGGATTCCGGAAGGTTTTCGAGCATTGCCGGTAGTGTACCGGGAGTGACGAATGGGTTCCGGGGGGCGACTGGGTGGGACCACCACAGCCCAAGGGGTCCACATGGTTTTATTGGATGTGCAATAAGGTATAATTGGCTGACAATGTCATCCAAGGAAAGCCCATGAGGAAAAACTGGAAAATCCAAAAGAGGTGAGAAAATAAGGAAGGAGTCCTAATCCAAGTGCGATTGGAGAAGGACTCCTCCCTCCCACTTCGGCCGACCCAAGGAGGGCCTCTTTGGCCGGCGCCCTAAGGGCTTGCCCCACCCCTTGACTCCTCCTATATATGCTAGAGGTTTAGGGCTTTTTGAGACACAACTTTGCCACGTGCAACTCAAACCTACACCTCGTAGTTCTTCCTCTAGATTAGATTTCTGCGGAGCTCGGGTGGAGCCCTGCAGGAATAGATCATCACCAACACTGGCATGCCGTCACGCTGCCGGAGAACTCATCTACTTCTCCGTCTCTCTTGCTGGATCAAGAAGGCCGAGATCGTCATCAAGCTGTATGTGTGCTGAACGCGGAGGTGTCGTCCGTTCGGTACTAGATCGGAACGGATCGTGGGACGGATCATGGGACGACGGTGATTTGAATCACGAAGTTGTACCACTACATCAACCGCGTTTCTTAACGCTTCCCTCTGAGCGATCTACAAGGGTATGTGGATCAAATCGCCCTCTCGTAGATGAACATCACCATGATAGGTCTTCATGTGCGTAGGTAAATTTTTGTTTCCCATGCAATGTTCCCCAAGAGGAGCTCCATTCCGGTACCCTGCGTGAGGGAGGGGGTCGATCACGGAGGGCCTCTTCATCAACCTTGCTACCCTCACGATGATGTGTGAGTAGTTCATCATAGACCTATGGGTCCATAGTTAGTACCTAGATGGAAACCTCTCTCTGTTTGATCTTTAATACAATGACCGCCGCATCTTCCCTTTGATCCATATGATGTAATCCTTTTGTGCGGTGCATTTGTTGGGAATCGATGAATTGTGGGTTTATGTTTAGATTATGCGTGATAAATATTTGAGTCACCTCTGAATACTTATATGATTCTTATGTGCATGATTATGATAGCTTCGTAATTCTCTCTGATCTATTGAAATGGTTTGGCCAACTAGATCAAAATTTCTTCTGTGAGAGAGGTGCATTGTGGTAGGTTCAACCTGGCAAATTTCTATATCCTAGTGACAGAAGGGGACAAAATGCATCTTTCAGTTGTTGCTACTAAGTATAAAACGATGGGGTTTATTCATATTTCTTGAGTTTACTTTGTCTACATCATGTCATTGTTCTCCACGCATTACTCTGTTTTACTTAATACTCTAGATGCATGTTGTATAGCAGTCCATGAGTGGAGTAATAGTAATAGGTGCAGGCAGGAGTTGACCTATTTGTTTATGGACGTGATGCCTATATACACATCATCATTGCCGTGAATATCGCATAACTATCCGCTTTTCTATCAATTGCCCAACAATAATTTGTTCACCCAGTGTATGCTATTTTTCATTATTGATGCCATTAGGGAAAGCTATGGTCCCGGGTCTATTCACAACATATTTATAAAACATTTATTACCTTGTTGTTATTTACTTGTTTTTGTTTTATCTTGCTATCTACAATTATGTACACACCTCACTTGCTTGCAAATAACAAGACAAGAGGATTAACAACCCTCTTGTCTGCGTTGGGCGCAAGTTGTTTGTTCTTTTGTCTGCAGCTGCTGAAGACGGTTGTGGTCGATATTCATATTGGTTCGATAAACCTTGATTTCATAACTAAGTTAAATAATTACCCACTTTGTGCTGCGATAAACCTTCCCACTTCACGGAAAACCCAACGCAGATCACGAGTATCAACACACTACGCACATTTCTACTATCCCCACTTTTCTCCTTAATGTTGATATTCCCTTCATTCCACAATGTAGTATGCATAGTTTTTTCTTAAATTCAGACATTACAAAGTTTGACCATGTTTATTAAAAATAATATCGACATATACAAAACTATATCTTGTGTTTTATCTACTGATATGAATTTCATATTATATATATCGAGACTTTTCTATAGAAACTTGGTCAATGTTGACAAAGTTTGATTTCCTAAAAAAACATAGGCACTACATTATGGAATGGAGGGAGTGGTATGTAGTTCCATTCTTCCATGGCATTTCTATTGCCATATGAGAGTTCTAACAAACTAAAATATATCAATGAGTTAGTCCTAAGCAACCATCATTGCTCAAAGGCTCACCTCAAGTGTCAATTCATATAGGAGTATGCCCCCACAAGTCCCTAGGTTTTGTTGTTTCCGAAAAGTAGGATAGACCCCAGTTTGTGCATCGAATAATGCACACAATCATATAATATTGCGTATCGGTTCATCCGAACATGTCATACAAAAGTATGAAAAGGGTATCTAACTAGTGATGATTCCTCGTACCAAGGTCATGCATGTCTAATTAGTGAATTTTATTTTCAAGCAATCATTCTTGAATACAAGGGTTAGACAGACTTTGTTGTGGCGTTGGTGTTATTGGGCTTTCATAAAAAAATCCCTCTATATCAAAATATTAGGTGCATTAGTTTTTTGAGAAGTAGAACTCTTTAAGTTTCACCAAATTTGTAGATTCATCATGAAGTGAATTATCATATTTCGTTTATTTAGTACTGTGCAAAAATAAAGATATTTGTCTTTTCAAAAAACTGATACACCTTATATTTTGGAACCGAGGTAGTATTTGGTTGGGCGAGTTGGGGAAATGATGGAGTGTGTATATTTTTTGGTCTATAATGCAATGTTTTAATGGGGCTTTTCATAGTGTGATTCTAGGTTTTCTGCTAACCAACCATACTTATGTTAGGAAACTTTCGACACCGGTGGTTGCATGTACTATATTGGTGCTATAGTCACATGTTTTATGTTTTTTAGATGATGAGAGGGTGTGTAGTATTTATATTATTTTATTGGTCGGTTTCTACCGATTGATTTGAAAAAATAGTTGACCCAGTCAACATGTGAACCAAATCCAAAACTAAATACTAACTCAAACATATGAGAGAGCCCCAAAATTAAGGAGCATAATGATTAATAGAATAGAATGAGAGAGCTCTGTAAGAAATTGTTGACCTGGTCAAAATCAAGTGACTCAATTCTAATTTGGAGACCTCAATTGATTGTGAGGCCTCTAAAATTAAGAAGCATACCATATTAGATATATATCAAGGTCAAGCATGTCTAACTACTAAATTTTATTTTGTAGTTCAAAATTTTCGCCATGATATACCAAGAACCAAAATAACAAAGAGTGCATTTAAAATTAGTATTAGGTGTAACCGACTAGATTGAGGGGCATATTTCAATTAAGAGTTCAAACCAGAGTTGCTTACTAAAGTATATGCATTGTAGCTCGTAGCAACGACAGGCGTGCTACTAGTGGCATCTAAAGCATACAAGATTGTGAAAATAGTATAATGAAACAATAAAAATTTATAAATATGTTGGAGACGTATCAGCGACTTCAACAACAACGGATGAAGCTCAAATGCCCGCGGGTTAGTGGCTACGGCTTGCAATCGACAAAACGCGGGGGCTAGCAAGGACATATAGGCTGTTATGAGTCTGGTGGGCATGTCACAGTGACCAAATGGTCACCGGAGCTGTGTCGGCGACGATATCAGGTGGTGGTGGGATTCATCTTGCATCAAATCAGTGGCTAGAGAGCGTAATCGACGCGGGGAAAAGAGGTAAGAGCGGGAGCTCATAGGAAGTAGGCAGGGTAGCTCAGTTGGCTCATGGGTGCTCCAACAACAATGAACAATGGTGGTGATCTATGGCATCTAAAGGTTGAAGACGACATCGTTGAGGGAGAAGTGGTGCTCATGAACACGACGAGAGAATGTAGGGAAGGCTATGGTCGTAAGGTTCACGTCGGCTCGGTCTCGGCTGCTTCGTCCAAGGAGGGGAGAGAGCGAGCAAGGCGAGGGGAAGAGTGGTGAGGGGTCAGCTAGATTGGGAAGGCGGTGCAAAGTTTATGCCACACATTGTGCTGGTGGGGGCTGGAGCACGTAGGCATGTGGTGTGGCATCCGCGCACGCCGTTCTTGGTCTCGAGCATCTGCCTACTAGCGTAGATTGAAGAGGAGCGTACCCCTGGAGGGATTGGTCGTCCATCTAGCATGTTAGGTAGGTTCTCTCCTTTTTATGTTATTTTTCAATTTTCATTTTTATTTTTTTGTTTCGATTTAGGTTTAGCACTAAATCTATTTTATAAAACCATAAACCTTTTGTGCGCACTCACTCAAATATTTCAGAGGCCCTCACCAAGTTTCAAACTATTTGGGTCATTTAAAACATTTATAGTATTTAAAAGACCCAATTCACATACAATATGGATTAATTCGAACCCATAGATGACATGGAAAAATGTGCATCATCTCTGTTTGAGGTTACCAACTTTTTCAATAAATCATGGGCATTTTCAAAGGGCATTTTGGATTCATTAAAAATATATTTAGTTGAACCTATTTGAATTAAAATTGTGCTAGGGTTTAATCATCCCCACTGCAAGTTAAAAAAACATGATGCAACCTTGAATAGCTAGCCTAGGTGCATTAAGAGACTAGGATTGTGACAATTCAAAAAATGTTCGTGGTAGTTCCAAAAGATATTTTCAAGATTAATTTTTTTTAATTCCAAAAAAATCTTGAATTTGAAATATAATTGCGTAAAACTACAAAAATATTCACGTGGTGAAAAAATGTTCATGAACTCAAAAAATGTTCGGGACTCCAAAATTTCCATGTTCTTAAGAAAAGTTTTTTAAATAAAAAATATTCAAGAATTTAAAATATTTGTATTTCTTTGAAATATTAATGAATACATTAAGTAAAAAATGAAAAGGGAAATAGAAGAAAGAAAAAAAGAAATGAAAAGGAAAACAAAAGTTCTAAAAGTGATTAGATGATCTGAAAAGCCAGAAAAACTTCCCGAAGCTTCCCAAAATCGATGGTGGAAGCTTTGTGAAAAGGAAATAGCACCTTAGAAGAGCTCCCCTGCTAAATGGAAGGAAAAGTCAATTAGTTGGTCGGTCCGCTCGGCACACTTATATATATAATAAAGCGGCTATTGCTTTCGTCGGAAAACCCACCACGGCATTTACAAAAAAGCCTCCGACGTTTCCTAAAATTAACCCGTAGTCCGGATTTAAGTCAAAGAACGAATCGTTTTTTACATTTTACACAAACCATCCTATATTTAATCCAAACTAACCCGCAGTCCAGGGGCCTCTTTCTTCAATCTCCACCAACTCCCCTTGCCGAACCGCAGCTCGCCAAGCCAACCAGCAGCCATGCCGGCGGCGGTCACCTGCTCCGTCAAGTGCCGCCCCCACCACCGCCTCTCAACGCCGCAGCTCCCTGCCGCGCTCGAGCTCCTTCCCCGCGGCGCCTCGGCCTTCGCCGACGAGCTGCAGGCGACCCGGTGCCGGACCCTGCCCTCCCTCTCCTTCGCGCGCGCCTCCGACCAAGGGGGAGCCCTCCCGTGCCCCTGCCGAAGGCCGCCGTCCGCGAGACGGGCCCGCGCCGCCGTGGCGGGGCGCGAGGAAGCCAGCCCGGCCGCTCCCATGGCCGCAGCCGCCGTGCTCGCCGGCGCGCAGTCGCGGCACGCCATCTTCCACGAGGAGCTCGTGAGGAGAGCCTACTACACGGCCGATGAGGCCCACCGCGGGCATTCGAGCCAGCCCGCGACTACAAGTTCTGGTCTCCTCTGAAGTTCAGCTAGCACTGAATTGGAGAACATCACACAACTACTTGAGGATGTCGATAAGAGTGGCTACTGAAGCAGCCCCCGCCGGCGCCACTAGGCTGCTTGCTGCTCGCGTCGTCTCCGCGCGCGCCATAGTTGCACAGCCCGCCGTCCTGCTCGGGACGCTGAGAATACCTGCGGCATGCGACATCTAGACTCTAGACGATATGCGACACTCTGCGTCAAGGAGATCGGTGAAGAAGTCTGCATTGACGAGATCACCCGGTATTCTAGGTGGCCGGTACGCTGTCCTCCGCTTCAAAGTGTCAACTGAAATTTGGATAGTATCGTGTATATGAATCAAGGCTGGTTTGGTCTTTTCCAATGCTTATAAATGTTAAAGGAAAATGAAAATCAAAAGTAGGAGGAAAGTGGCATGATAATCAAGGAGCCAACGAGCTGACTGGCAAATGTGCGAAGCCAATCTTAAAAATGACAATTTTAAGAACCCATATATTGAAAGTGGCAAATTTTCAATTTTCTCCTCGGTAATTGGTGCAGATTGCGGTTTTGATATTTTCTCGGGAAAGCTAGCTACTATTGTTTGCTATTTTGTTAGTCCAACAACGATTTCACAAAAAAGGAAATCCGAGTAAACTTCCATCAGTTAATGAGTCTTAGTTTTGCTCCGTTACAGTTCTGTTTTACTTTTATGGTTACAACTGAACTAGAGGATTTGATTCACACTTTAGTTAATGCAGATGAGATGACAAGGTTGACTGCATGAGTTTTTCTCATTACAGTGATGTGGTCCTTTGTTAAAGGATTCAATGCATCTCGATAAATTCTAAGCTATACTGTATTTTTTATGTTCCTAGATACCAAAGCAAGGGAGACAAAGATAATGGATGGAGTAAGAAGAAGAAAAGTGAGTTAAACGTGAACAAAAATCCGTAATGCTATCTGACATGCACAAGGATCCTAAAGGTACATATTTTACATGTTCGATAATACTGCACCATTAGAATATCTATGCCTTCGGGTCCGATTCTCAGGCCTTGCATTCTCCCGTTGCAACGCACGGACTCTTTTGCTAGTATATATATATATATATATATATATATATATATATATATATATATATATATATATATATATATATAAAATGCTAGGTTCCAGGCTCACTAGGAAACATGTTTGTGTGTTGCAACGCAAGAAAAAAAAATGACATTTTCGTACCCCAATGGCCCAAGCACGCAACCACACTTGACAACATCATTAAACTCTAATGCATGTGGTTTCAACGAAAGGTCACCAAGTGCTTCCTTTTCGAGATTTAGATATCTCCATTGTATGTTGACTCATACTATATAGATCCACCTCGGTAAAAAAGGTTTGATGAAGTCGTGCAAAATACCTATGAACTATATTGCAAACTTGGACAGCTACGATAGAAGGATTGAGTAACTTAGCAAAAAAATGATTCAAATGATGCACACACCACATATATACAGTTAGAAAAAATGAGCACGCATGGAGGGGAAAATTAAGTTGAGAAGCTACTGTTAGAGTTGTGTCGAATATTGTGTATAAGGTAGGTTACAGTTGGATTTGTAGTTGTATTGTGTTTAGATAGGATATGGAGTCGTGTCCAAGCAGGACACTTGTATCCTAGGCCTCTCATATATAGCAGGCTAGACACACGATGTAACCTATGCCAACATAATATCACAGGCGTGCACGAGGAGTCGGTGGCGTGTGCCGGCGCCCAAGACGGCCAGGGTGCGGTATTGTGACGGTGTCACGGGGAGGAGCGCCCGTAGTCATGCCCCGGGGATGTAGCCATATCGGTGAACCTCGTTAACAAATCTCGGTGTCGTGCTTGTGTGATTGCTTGGTCCTCGGATGATCTCGGAGGTACGGCGGGGCTGGCTTGTTAGAATAAATCCGAGGCACTCTGTCGATCATCCGAGGACCAAGCAATCACAGGAGCACGACACCGAGATTTGTTAACAAGGTTCACTGATATGGCTACATCCCTGGGGCATGACTACGAGCGCTCCTCCCCGTGACACCGTCACAATACCGCACCCTGGCCGTCTTGGGTGCCGGCACACGCCGCCGGCTCCTCCTGCACGCCTGTGCTATTATGTTGGCATAGGTCACATCGTGTGTCTAGCCTGCTATATATGAGAGGCCTAGGATACAAGTGTCCTGCTTGGACACGACTCCATATCCTTTCTAAACACAATACAACTACAAGTCCAACTGTAACCTACCTTGTACACAATATTCGACACAACTCTAACAAACTTCACCTTCGCGAATATTCTCCACCACCTTGAATTCGTCCATGCGTCAAACTTCCATGTACATTGGACTTGAGCTTATCCCATGAGCATCGCTGCTACTCCAAAGACTCCATGTGACTCCACCTGCAACTTGTAGTTCCTTCTTTTCCTGACCATAGTCAACGCTGAACGAAATTAAGCTCCACATTACTCTAATTACGCTCCCAACTTCAAGAGTATCCAACATCATCACACACCGATCACTGACCTACATGAAAGTGAATAACTCATATTGGATGTCGCACATAAGAGTTACCCGAACTCAACATCACCGCTCTTCCTTGACCGCCCGTGTGAAACTTGAAGGAATTTCACCATTGCTTGTAGCCATCTCGAGTCAAATTCGCAGTTTGTCTCACCACATGTATGGCCACCAGAGCCCTGGTCCGTCTCCATACCCCGTGCGTACCGCACGCCTCTCCGCAGTCCCGGTCGAGTCTCGAGGGTCGTGAACCCACACCACTCAACCCCCACTGCAAAGTACCACCGATCATCACCGACTGATGACGAGTATCATGTTTCCATCAGACCACCGAGCTCCAGTCCGAACCACGTGTCACTCCCTTTTCCCCAAGTGAAGTCCTTCAGACTCCAGCTCCACCTTCAACATGACTCCATGGTAGATAATCAGTCCATCCCTTGCGCCCCGTCGACTTCAAGCTCACATGTGCACCGTCTTGAATCAACCCCGCGCCATAGTCTTGTCGAAGCCACACAAGCCCTAGAGCTTGCGCCGCGTGTTTCCATGCCCAGAAGTCGGTCACCATCAGCATCACGCTCCTATGTTGTCGTCGCCGATCCTACCACCGTCTTCAATACCAACCGACTCGCGTCGATCCGTCACACTGTCCAGTCCGACCCACCGAAATCGTCCGACTGCACGACACACTCTAGGCTCGCAAATCATCTTCTGCGAATTCCCATCCATCACATGATAATTCCATCTTAGCCGGCATGAATTCCTGCAACGCCTTCAAGCATCTTTTTGTGTCTATAATCTTTCACCCATGTCTGCAATAGCTCAAGGTTTTCAGTTCCATCGAACTTCTCCACCTCGAACCTGATACCCGTTGGCGTCATGGTTCTATGTACAGCTGACCCTGCGAAAAATTAACTGAGCTTTCCATGCAATGCCCCGAGTACACGACAAAACCTCCGCGTACTACTAGAAAAACAGAAAGAAATAAAATCTTTGGCCTTCACGTGGTGGCTCCCTTGCACAAAAAACTTCCAATGCTAGCTTTGCCTTGCCACGACCTTCTGCTTTCCAATGGATGCATATCAATGACTTCTCTCCGCGATCGAATCCGCTGCTACCACTCCGTGTCGTACGAGGACTAGGTCCTCCTTTTGTTTCCAAAACAAATCTCATGTATGTTGTTGTTGAGCAGCCTCGCGTGCATGCAATGCACCAGCCACCACCAGCCCCGCCGTACCTCCAGCCGGTTTAGTGCAGCATGCTCCTGCTTCAGCCTTTGCGCCCCTGCGCTGCAGCGCCAGGGCCTTGCCCGACCTACGTTATTCCGCATGCACACACTCCTACCAGCCGCATGTTGCTCCTGATCACTTTTTTCTTGCAAACACGACGCACACCATCGCGAATCCTTCCGCTTTGAGCAAACTGGACCACAAGCCGCCAATCCTGGTCGAGTCCTTGCACGTCACCAGGTTTCGTCGACAGCTTCGTGTTCTCCTCTAGATCAAGGATCCACAACCTCCGAACAACCTAGCTCATGATACCACTTGTTAGAATAAATCCGAGGCACTCCGTCGATCATCCGAGGATCAAGCAATCACACAAGCACGACACCGAGATTTGTTAACGAGGTTCACCGATATGGCTACATCCCCGGGGCATATGACTACGGGCGCTCCTCCCCGTGACACCGTCACAATACCGCACCCAGGCCGTCTTGGGCGCCGGCACACGCCGCCGGCTCCTCCTACACGCCTGTGCTATTATGTTGGCATAGGTTACATCATGTGTCTAGCCTGCTATGAGAGGCCTAGGATACAAGTATCCTGCTTGGACACGACTCCATATCCTATCCAAACACAATACAACTACAAGTCCAACTGTAACCTACCTTGTACACAATATTCGACACAACTCTAACAGCTACATCCTATTCATAGATGGTAATCATAGGCAGCAGTCAGGGAACTAACACAAATACTCCCTCCGTTTCTAAATATAAGTCTTTTTAGAGATTCTACTATTGAACTATATACGGATGTATGTAGACATATTTTAGGGTGTAGTTTCATTCATTTTGCTCCGTATGTAGTCTCCCATTGAAATGACTACAAAGACTTATATTTAGAAATGGAGGGAGTATATAGGTAAATGAGAGGCGAGAGAAAATTAAGGCAGTAGAGATTGAGGGACCGGAGAGGTAGGACAACGCAGAGGCAAGGACGAGGAGGCGTGAAGATTGGATGGAGCAAAGGAGATGCGCCATAGGGGGAGGATGGCGTGCAGCGGCGGATCACCACCAAGTCAGGTGACGATGAGGGGTAGGTGTGGTCATGACGGCTGGAGGAAGCTCATGAGGGACAAGAGGGCGTGGGGCGGAGGGGATGGGAGGGTGTGGTGCAGACGTGGGTGGCGATAAGTCGGTGGCTACGACGGCGGCGACACGTCGGAGGAGCTCCGGCTCGTTTCGTTCATCTCGTTCCACGAGGGCAGTGATGTGTTTTCTGAACTGCGTGGGTTTAGAGGGTTTGGAGAAGATTGGAGGGGCTCGCCCGGACAAAACCGTGCATGCCAAATGGGCTCTCGAGGATATTCGAAGTTCCTGGCCCCTCGGGGATTATCCTCTCAAATCCCTTTCAAAACTCCTCTACCAAATGAGACCTAACACACCTCTCCAGATCCCTCCAGGGGACCTCCTATTCAGCGCCTTCAACGCCGGTTAGGGAAACCGGCGCCTGCGGTGCTCCTCCCTCATGGGCCGGCCCATGTAAAAATGTGTTGGTCATTAAAAATTTGAAAAAAGTTCACACAATTTCAATAAGTACAGATTTGCAAAAAATGTTCAATTATTATGAAAAAAAGTTCACTAATTTTTGAAATATGTTCATGAATTTTCAAAAGGTTCAAAGAATTCAAAAAAATCATCGATTTTGAAAAAATTTCATCAATTTTAAAAACAGTTCACTGATTTTGAAAAAAGTTCATTAATCTTAAATTATGTTCATTAATTTTTAGAAATGTTCACGAATTTCCAAAACAAATCATCGATTTTCAAAACAGTTCACCGATTTCAAAAAAAGTTCATGGACTAAAAAAAGTTCATGGACTAAAAAAAGTTCATGACGGATCTTTACATGGACCGACCCATTGCAGAGCGCTGCAGGCGCCGGTTAGCAAATTTTGCCTGTAACCGGCGCATGTGGCCCTAAATAGGGTTTCCGCCTGTCCATACCCTATTGACCCAAAATCAAAGGAAAACCTCTATTTTTTTGGACCCCATCGGCTAACCAAACGGCAACGGTGCGGCCAAATGAGCTTCTCGTGCGGGGTTGCTTCAGAATGACGGGCATTGTAGCGCTTTTTAAACTATCATAATAAGAAGCAACATAGAGTAGTAACATGCATATGTTATTACTTCCTTCGTCCTAAAATAACTGTCTCAACTTTATACTAGCTCTGATACAAATTTATACTAAGTTTAAGACCCTTATTTTGGGATGGAAGGAGTATATTATTAGTTTAAGTTATTATCTCTACAATGGGTGTTAATAGAGGTGGTAACATAGAGGTTTTTATTTATTAAATTATAGAGTCATCTTGTCTCACTATGTGTTATGTTACTCATAATATAAGTAACTAATTATGTTACTCAATTTCTTTCTCTACTCATTAATTTACTGTCACATCACCTTTTTTGCTTATATCACATCTATGTTATTACTTATGTTGCTTTCATGGTGGGTAGTTTTATAAAAGTAATGAAACACTGGCTCCGCTTGGAATGGGTGTGAACTTATACACCCATATTACTTTAGCAGGTGTATATCATCAGCCATATGTGATTTCCAACCGGAAAAGAAAACCATATGTGATTTCCAACCGGAAAAGAAAACGACATATTGAGGTCTGTATCTTTTATACAGGACGTTAAACTATCCAGATTTATTAGAATAGGGATTTGTGCTCTCTTGTGGGCTATATGGAATACCAGAAACGACATAATATTTAATGGTAAGAAATTCAACAATTTTTTGCAGGTCATTTGCCGAGCAACGTCCTGGATCCGTACGTGGTCATCACTCAGTCTTGCGGACAGCAGGGAGCTTATGGCTACTGGGTGCAACCGGTGGGAGATGGTCGCATGGGTTATCTTCAACCGGTTTGGATGGCGTGCTAGTAATAGACTGGGTGTATAGGCATCGTGGTCTGCTATTAGTTACGCCGGATGTGCGTTTTTTCTTAAGAGTCTGTTTAGTTTCAGATCCATTTTATTTTCAGCCTTCAGGATTGCTTTGAACTATTTTGTTACTTTGGATGTTTAATAATATGGCTGCATGCATCGATTGATGCAGAGGCCGGAGGATCGTTTCCTCCTTTTCAAAAAAAAAATACAGGTGTAAAAGTGCGTAACAATCCAATCAGGCCCTTATGCTCATACGTAGTCTGAAAAGAAAACGTGTAGTAATATCAGGACTCATTGTTGTTAGTGATACAGCGCAGTTTTTTCTTAGATCACACATCAATGACCACGCGTTACTACAGATTTGTTTCAAATGTAGTGGCACTTGAACCACTACAGATGAGCCTAGGAATCTACGTACGGCTAACTGTGTAGTACACTATACGTTACAAGAGATGGACTTATTTCATGGCGTAGATTAAATGAAACTGCAGGTGACAAGTGCATATGCGTTTGCAGGTTCAGGTTGTCTGGTTGAGCACGCGGCGGAGCTTGATCTTCTGGCTCTCCATCCGGGCTTCTAGAAGCTTTGCCTTCAGGCTGTGCCTCTGGACCAGCTCCATGCAGCCTCTGAAGCCACAGTTCATCGAGTCCGGCGAGCTCCATGGTTCCATGCTTGGGGAGCTCTGTCCCATACCCCGATTTGCAGCTTCGCCAGAGTAATAATACATATTACCTCTGTTCAACGAGTTCTCCACCTCCACCTCCTGGATTCCATGGTTTTTCCGAGGGCAATGCCCCCAGAACTTTGATATTGCCGACTGTTTCTTCTTGTGCTCCACAACTTTGATATTGCTCATGTCATTCTGCCAGACCTCCTCCGAATCGTCTCCACTTGTCCAGGAAATTCCGTCACATACTACATTGTTGACTGAAGGTTCGCTTCCATTCCCGTTCCATGAAAAGCTTGAACCCTGAACGTCTTGGTGGCTTGTAGTCTCCCAGCTGTTCCCATCTTCTATTTCACTGTCTTGGCAAGGGTTTCTATTGGTTGGATTCTCCAGCCATATATCAGCCCTCTGCGCCTTGCATCGTCCGAGCTCATGGCTCGGGAGGAGCTCCTCGAATATGGCTAGTATTTCCTCCGATGCTGCAGGCGTCTCATACTTGAACTGAATCTCCTGGTCCCTCACCAAGCCAATTTCCCTTATAATGTTCTCTGCTTCTCCTACTAGAATGCTGATGTCTCCCTTGGCACAACCCAAAGAGGCGACAAAGGCCTCAGCATCCTGTTGCAATTTGCATAGCTCACCATATTTGTCTTCAAGAGTGAGCCTTGCATCCACAAGTTTCATCTGCACCCGCTCTTCACGCCATACCTCGGCCATCTGTAGCAACTTTCTGTCCTCATCCACCTCCCCCCTCAGTTTCACAAAGTTCCGCTCCAAGACTTCAATATCGGATTTTTGTTCCTCGACCTCCCTCGCCAGTTTGTTGCACACCTCCTCGGTCATTTCCCGCATCTTCCTCTCCTTGTCATACTCCTCCAACAGATTATTGGCTGCCAATTTGACCTCCTTCAACTCGTCAATAAGCTTCAAGTTAATGTTCTCTAGTTGTCTCCGGTTCTTCTTCTCATGGTCGAGGTCTGCCTTCATATCCTCAAGTACGGATTGGGCCTTCTTGTGTTCTCTCCTCCACCAGGCTGCTTTCTCCTCCCTCAGTTTCTCCAACAACCGGTCAAGCTGCTTCTTAGCTGACAACCGGTCAAGCTGCTTCTTAGCTGACGACCGCTCAGCTTCTAGCTTGTCGACCCTATCTTGCGCACGCTGGAGCTCCATGTGGAGTATATTAGCATGAGTTTGCCCTTGCTGTTTTTCAATGAGATCAAGTTGGTTGGCAATCACATAGGCACCATCCAATTCATCCCCCTTTACGCTCTCAGACTCCCACTTTGTTGCATTCTCCAAGGTGGTGATTGGCATCAAAGCTGGGGCTAGATGAAGTTGAACCTACACAATTAAATCCACAAAATTAATTGTACACCAGTTTAGGTGCCAGTGAGCAAGCCGCGCACGAGACAAAGCCACAGGAGTTTAACCAAGTAAATTCTAGCTTTACTTTGTGGAGCTCTTCGCTGTGTTGCTCCAAAACGGAATTGGGGCTTGAAGTCTCAACCTTCAGACCATGTTTGTGACCAAGATGATGCTTCCTGAGAAGCTGGACCTGCAGATGTCTCGGTATAAACTGCCATACAAGTAAATGTGACCAAGAAGTGAGGACAGGCGCAACGAATTGTCAAAGTCTAATGAAAAGTCATCGTTCACTTTCATTCGGTCAGAGCAGCAAGATGTTATATGGCTAAACAAGAAAAGATCTAAGACGTATCATAACTTCTCAGCAAAGAAAACACAAAGCATAAGAGGACAGCAGTTATATAAAGATGTGCCGATAAAAACCCTGGCAGTTGCACTGCTTGGGATCAGCCAGACTTTTTCAGGAACGAACAATATCAGTGGACCGCATAACGCCCTCCAAATTAAATCAGCATGAGCCAACACACTGATGAGATATTTCTGAATACCAACAGACAAGGAAGAATTTGTTGGTCACTTAATCGACTGCAGCAACATGGTAGCTAAAAACTAGATATAGTTGGCAATTTACATAATCAACTAACTGGATCGTGAGAAAATTTCTACTGCATTGTAGGAATTAAGCCCTTCACTTCGACATACAACATAAGTGGAGAAAATGGTGAGAGGAAACTTCCCAGCCCAAACTTTCTCTTTATCACAATCGCAGAGTACTTTACACTAGACCACCTGGTGAGGTGATAGCAACTCCACTAAAAGCACCTAAAATGATGTACTCCTGCATGAAGAGCCTTGCAAGGACAAGGTACATCCATACACTAATGATCAATGCGAACCTTGCAAGATTAGCTCACAAGAAATGCGCCCATGGACGGGCAGCCAATTAATGTCACTCCCAACGATCTCTAGCATAGCTAACAGCAATAAATGTGGGGATCTATGCTTCGATTTGGTAGAACCCGACGCCTCAACGGCCGGCCATTAATTGCTGCCCGCCACGAGCAAGAATGGATGGTTGTACGGTGGTGCACTAGATAGCGCGCTTTAATGCGGGCATCGGTGTCCTGGATTCACCTCCGCAACGCCAGATTAGCAACGACATTAGCGATAATTCGAGAATACTAATTGATCTAGGGTTTAGCATTTTCTTCATTGGAGAAGATGTCGTAGGGATGGGATTATGTACCTCAAGGTCGACACGAGACTTTCCCTGACGCTCTACGGCGGGCGCCTCCTCCGACGGCCGCAGGCGCCACACCGCGGCTCCAAGCCGCCTGACGGACGAAGCGATCGGCGCCTTCTGCTCGCTGACGCCCTCCTGGCTCTCCCTGAAGCTCCATCGCAGCTTCGGGGTACAGGGCCCGCCTGGGCGACCGCTGGCAGCAGATGAGTAGTTGACGGATGAGGGGGCGATGGGGGTTTTCAGAAACCGGCGGCGGCTCGGAACGCGGAGCGAGATGGCAGAGCGCGGCATTGTGGGGGTTAGGGTTCCGGCGGTGGTGTAAACATGGGGGCGGAGAGGAGAGCCGTTGGAGGCGGCGGCGACGGAAATGAGAGGGAGCTAGCTTGGTAAGCTACCAACGAACACTTGCAATCAACAAAAAAAAAAGGCCATACAGTCAATGAAGAAAAAGGACCACGGTTCCTTTAAAAAAGAAAGAAAAATGACAACGGTTTAGACCAAATCCAACGCCCCAACCCAAAGGACGCCTACTTTATCTCTTTCTTTTTCATTTAGATCGGCTAGGTGTTCGTTGTCTCATTATGTCGGATCCGTAATCCCAATCGGTCGATTTAATTCTCATCTGCATAGAAAGCAATTTAAAATTAAAAAAGTCTGCGGTAGAGATCATGCCATCAACCAGAGTTCATGCTCGCGGCCAAGCCATCTTTAAAAAAACATCACACATTTCATGCTAACGAACAGTCCCCGTGATGGGTGAAGAAACAGGAGGCTTACATGCGGGTAGGAAAGCCGGACGTTGCTTGGTGGTGGACATGCGCGCCAACTTCGATCGTAGCGGACGAATGGTCGTCGAGCCCGTGCTTCGCGGCCATGACGGCAGCGACGACCTCGTGCTGGCATGGGTTAAGAAACCTTAGGTAGAGTAGGGCATGCTTCATGGCCGCAGCGACGAGGGCATTGTTCTTCGTGGTGGTGGCCTCGTGTTGCGAAGTGACGACAAGGGTGGTGGTGGTCGTTGTTTCGAGCTTGTCGATGTGCACCTTTAATAAAGGCGAAGTTGTCTCTATCTTTGGATGAGATGGTGGCTATCGTTTTTGATGGAGTAGACTTTGACGATCCGACTACGAACGTGTGAGGACGTCGCGCCTTAGCGATCTCTAAACCAACTTCGAGAGGTTATTGACCACTCCAGGGGCGGACCTACGTAGTGCTGAGTGGATGCCCAGGCCCCCACTCAATTTTTGAAATTTTCAGTAAAAGTTGCTTATATTTTACAAGATTTTTTTGAAATTGTTCAAATTTGTACAATAAGTGCCCCCACTCTGATTATTTGACCCCAGTCCACAAAATTTCTGGGTCCGCCCCTCGACCACGCCGGAGCACAATTAACCTAACCACCAAGGTCTATTTCCTGCACACAAACGAAGAACAAGCAAGAAACTAAAATTGCAATCTGGATATTGCGAATATAAGAGGAAATCCTTATTGATGAAAGTGGTGTTCTCTGGCGTCTTGGTGTGGTCGTAGAACACAAACCAAGAACGCGAAATTGCAGCTATCTCGAACTTGTAATCTAAACAAAACCAAATTTAAACGGTACCCTAAAGGTTGTATATATGGGGGAATAGAGGGGGATTTTCGTGGCCCCTTGGAGAAGGGGTTCGAACACAACCCTAACTCGGTTTTCCCACACATACTAACTCTAAAAATAGCCTATAATGTAGTATTTTGAAATTACATGGGTTTGGCCCAAAAATAAGATGACGCGGCACCTATAATAGCATATGGACGAATTTATGAAGTGACATCTTGTATATTTCGTCCAAGCCTTCATCCTCTCCTTATGATGGCTTCAAAGTGCAAAAATCACCACTAGAAGCTCTATTGTTCTTTCCCGCGTGTGCATCTTCTTCTCCATGTTTGATCCCGCTCCATTGGTCATTCCTCTTGTCCATGATAGGTCCTCCATTCATAAGTAAAACAAAAGTATCTAATTTAGGGAACATCATATGTTCATGAACATTAGAAGGATTTCCTCTGGTAATTGGTCCAGTATGTATGGCAAGAGGGGTTGTGGGTGTAACAATGGTACTGATGTCCTTGTCATCTTCCCCTTTTTGAAATGAAGTCATCCTTTACGGAATCTCATCTTCCTCATTCAAATAAGGCTTCAAATCTGAAATGTTAAAAGTGGAACTAACCCTATACTCTGTAGGCAGCTCAAGTTTATATGCATTATCATTTATTTTCTCTAATACCTTAAAAGGACCATCAAGACATGACATTAGCTTTGACTTGCGCAAATCAGGAAATATATCCTTACACAAATGCAACCAAACAAGATCTCAGGTGCAAAGACAACATGTTTTCTACCGTTATCTCCACCAAGTTTATATTTAGCATTGATACGCTCAATGTTTTCCTTGGTTACCTCATGCATTTTTAATATCAATTCAGCATGTTGTTTAGAATCAAAATTGGCCTTCTCCAAAGATGGAAGAGGCAACAAATCAATAGGTGCACGAGGTATGAAACCATAAAAAAATTTAAAAGGGCATTTCTTAGTAGTAGAATGCAATGAACGATTATAAGAAAATTAAATATGAGGCAAGCATTCGTCCCACATTTTCCAAGTTATTCTTCGAAACAACCCTAAGCATAGTAGACAATGATCTATTGACTACTTCAGTTTGTTCATCAGTTTGGGGGTGACATGTAGTACTAAAAAGCAGTTTAGTCCCCAACTTAGCCCATAAACATCTCCAAAAGTGGCTAAGGAATTTAGCATCATGATCCGAAACAATTGTATTTGGTACACCATGCAAGTGAATAATTTCACGAAACAAAAAGCAGCAACATTAGTAGCAGCGGTACTTTTATGATATGGTATAAAGTGTGCCATTTTGAAAATCTATCCACAACAACATATATGGTATCCCTCCCCTTCTTTGTTCGAGGTAAGCCTAAAACAAAGTCCATAGATATATCCTACCAAGGAAACTAGGTGCATGCAAAGGCATATACTCCATCCGTTCCTAAATATAAGTCTTTTTAAAGGTTTCACTAGGGTACTATATACGAATGTATATAGACACACTTCTAGAGTGTAGATTCAGTCATTTTGCTCTGTATGTAGTCCCCTAGTGAAATCTCTAAAAAGAATTATATTTAGGAACGAAGGGAGTATAAACCATGATGATTGAGCCATGACTTAGCTTTTTGACATGTAGTGCAGCGAGCAACAAAACAGTCAACATCCCGTCTCATCTTTGGCCAAAAGAAAGGTGTAACAAGTAAGTCCTTCATCTTATTCACACCAATGTGTCCCATTAATACTCCTCCATACGCCTCCTGCAACAAAACACGAACAGAGCTGGCTCGAATGCATAGCTTGTTAGCACGAAACACAAATCCATCATTAATGATGAACTTGTTCCATGTTCTCCCTTCTTTACAACTCTGCAACACATCTTTAAATTCAACATCATGCACATATTGATCTTTGATGTGTTAGGGCATATTTCTCCCTAAATGGTTTTGGTGATTGATGACAATGCTTGTGCGGACTAATCGTGTGCGTTGAACATTTCAGATAATTCATGTCTAGGCACAAGACGATTTGGTGCCCCTCAGAGTCTATCAAAGACGTTTGCTTTCTACGTTTCTTTTCAGTGGATTTGAGTCATAGGAAAGCCGTACTATTAAGAGGGGGTCCGCTTCGGAAAGGTTAGGGTGAAATCAGCACGTACACATCTGTTCTTTTGCACCTCCTTTCCTTTGCTTCAATGGAGCCCCAGTTCGTTTCCCCCTGTCTGTGCAAAGTGCCAGCGGTAGTACCGCAGGTGCCAGAGGTAGTACCGCAGGTGCAAGCGGTAGTAATTTTTTTACTACCGCTCTCTGGCGGTAGTACCGTCCGGTACTACTGGGTCGGACTTTTGCACAACCGCAGCCTCAGCCGTGGTAGGCACGGAAATAATTTTTTACTTCTGTGGTTGGTGGATTTACCGTGCGGTAGTACCACTCCTAGCAGTGGTAGTACTGCTCCTAGCAGTGGTAGTACCGATTTGCTTGGGTTGAGAGTGGGTGTAACGGTTTGATTCTTTCCCCCACTATATAAAGGGGTCTTCTTCTCCAAGAAGACTACCTCTTACCTCCCCAATCTCCATTGTTGCTCCAAAGCTCATTTACGCCCGATCTCTCTCCCTGGCCAATCAAACTTGTTGAATTTCTAGGGATTGGTTGAGAAGGCCCTGGTCTACACTTCCACCAAAACATATTTGATTCCTCCCACTAATACCTTGCGGATCTTGTTACTCTTGGGTGTTTGAGCACCCTAGACGGTTAAGGTCACCTCGGAGCCACATTCCATTGTGGTGAAGCTCTGTGGTCTTGTTGGGAGCCTTCAAGCTTTGTGTGGAGATAGCCATAACCTTATTTGTAAAGGTTCAATCACCTCCTTCAAGAGCACCACTAGTGGAATCATGGCATCTCACATTATGTTAGGGCGTGAGGAGAATACGGTGGCCTTAGTGGCTCCTTGGGGAGCATTGTGTCTCCACACCGCTCCAACGGAGATGTACTTCATGTCAAAGGGAAGAAACTTTGGTAACACATCCTGTTCTCCACCGGTTCCACTTGTGGTTATCTCTTACCTTTACTTTGTCCTTATTATTGTTGTGTTGTATTCCTTGCTTGCACTTGTTTTTGTTTTTGTTGTTGTTAGCATCATATAGGCTGCTCACCTAGTTGTTCATCTAGAGAACCTTTTGTTGCTAACCCTAATTTGTTAAGATTAGCTAAAAATTGGTAGTTTCCTATTAACCCCCCTCTAGTCAACCATATCGATCCTTTTCAATTGCTATCAGAGCCACGTCTCTTTATTAAGGGTTTCACCACCCAAAGAGTATGGTTTACGACAGTGGGAGTGGGCATGAAGTGCCCGAGGCCGTGGAGTTGAGTTCGATCACACATGAGAACTTGAATGAGGCTATGGCCTCACTCAAGACGTCCATGACGATTGAAGTCAATTCCATCCTTAAAGAATTACTTGAGGGGATGAAGAATTCTCCCAAACCGTTGCTTGTGGCTAAACCCACCACATCGGAGTCGGTGGCCAATTCCGAAAAGGAAGCGGCTAGAGGTACTCGAACTTCTTCCCATCTTGACAAGAATGGGACGGGAACCTTTGCCTCGGTTCCTCCTCCCCCGGTCTTTGGAGGACCGGTCCCTACACCGCATATTAATAACCTTGGTCCTCCTCCAAAACTTGTTAAAGGTGATTTCGCTAATTGGGCCTTTTGCATCATGTCTTATTTGAATCACAGCTCAACAAATCTTTGGAGAATCATCAAACAAGGCTTCTACCCACATGATCCAAATAACTTCACTCCAAGAGAAGAGGCGGACAATCAATAAAATCGTTTCGCGTTGTTCATCCTTCAATCCACGGTTCCTCCCGGAGATATATCTCACTTGCGCCCCTTCACTTGTGCAAATGATTGTTGGGAGCACATCATGGTGTTGTACAAGGGGAGCTCAAGCATTCAAGGGTCCAACTTTGAAGTAGTACTTGATGAAGCTGATGAGTTTTTGATGCTAGAAGATGAGGATCCTGGTGATCTCTACCGAAGGGTGACCACTCTTGTCGTTGCTCTCCAAGATCATGGGAGCAAGGATACGGATCACACTTGGATCAAGCACAAGTTTCTCAAGGCCATCATGCCATTCAACAAAGCCATGTCCTCCATAATTCTTCAAAGGCCAGATTTCCACACCTTGACCTCAAGTGAAGTGTTGGATGAGTTCATTGCCATGAATATCATGAACAAGACTGCCGACAGTGCTCTTGCTCGTTTTCGGTAAAACAAAGCCTCACCGAACCTTGCCTTGAGAGCCAAGGTCATTTCGGATGAAGAAGAGGAAGAGGAAGTAGAGGGCTGCCCTGAAGACACAAAGTATGTCTATCACGAGTAAATGGATCTTGCATCAAGGAAATTTTGGGGAAACAAGAGAAACTCAAGGCCCAACTTCTCCAAGAACAACTCTAGTGGGTCCAAGAACAATCAATGAGTGAGGACATGCTACAATTGCGGCAATGTGAGTCACTTTGTGGCAGATTGTCCTTATGAGAAGAGGGAAGACAACGGGGGCAAGCTCATTCACAAAGACAAAGCCAAGTCTTTCCCAAGCAAGAACAACTTCACTAAGAAGACTCCTCCAAAGGGTTTGGTGGTCCATGAAGAGTACACCTCCGATGATGACGAGGATGATACAAGCCGTGAGTGGATGGAAACGGCTACCGTGGCCATTGCCACCTCCTCCCCCAAGGTGTGTCTCTTCGGCACCACCAACAAGAACCACATCGCCAAGTGCCTCATGGCCAAAGGTATCAATGAGGTAACCCCCAACATCAAGACCACTATCACTACTACTCCTTCATTGTTATATTGTGTTGATGATAGTCAAGTAATGGAGCTTGATGAGAATGAGTTTGACATATTCTTGTCTAAGATCAAAGGTGAATCCAAGAAGCACTTTGTTGCTCTTTTGGAACAACTTGGTGAGGCCAATGATATCATTGAGACGCATGAGGATACTATCTCCAAGTTGGAGGGACATAGTCGTGAATACGCTGATGAGATTGTGGAACTATCCATTGCTCTAGAGGAAGAGCATGGTCTTCGCTTGGCTCTTGAGGAGTCACACAACGTTGATCTTGCTAAACTGCAAAAAGATCTTGATCATGCTATTGTTCTTACTCGTGTGCTCCGAGAAAGTTGCACTTGGGGTTGTCCATGATAGACTCAAGGAAGAATTTGACACACTTGACAAGGCCCACAAGGTCTTGAAAGGTGTTCATTCCTCTCTTAAGGAGTCTCATGATCAACTCCAAGTAAAACTAACCAAGGAGATTTCTACTTGTCCTCCCTTCATTTGAATTGATAATGCTTGTGCTACTAACCCTTGTTGTGAGCATGTGCATCTTGTGGAGGAGAATTCCAAGTTGAAAGAACAGCTTGAGAAGGTCCTTGTGTCATGCATCCAGGGCAAGAAGAACCTAAATGACCCTTTGAGTAATCAAAAGGAAGTTGTAGGAAAGGAGGGGCTTGGGTTTGCACCCAAATCTAAGAAGAAAAAGAAGAGCAAGACCAAGTAATCTCCTCGTCTCAAGGACATTTTTGTCAAAGAGGGTGAGAGTACTCATGAGAAGACGAAGAACAAGGAAGGGGTGGTAATGCCAAGAAGGGAAAAACCACCTCTACCAACAAAGCCGACGACTTTAACCCCTCTTATGTTTTATGCCATGCTAGTGATGGGCATGTTTATGCTAAATTTGTTGGTTCTTATTATGAGTACATTGAATGGGCTATTTGGGTTCCTAAGACCCTTGTTTCTAACATCAAAGGACCCATTCAAGAATGGGTACTTAAATCTAAGCATCGATCTCTTGTAGGAGTTTGCTTCCGGTGGAGTGTCATGGTTGCTTGACAGTGGAGCCACAAATCATATTACCAGGAGCAAGGACTTGGTGGTGGATGTGTATCCAATTCCATCTATGCCCACCCATGTCCAATTTGCTGATGCCTCAACATCTATGGTAATGATATTTGGCAAGGTGGTCATCTCTCAAGATTTATCTATAGAGAAGGTCATGCTTGTTGAGTCCCTTGCATACAATTTCCTTTCCGTTTGTCAACTTGCAATTATGGGCTTTGCCCTTTTGTGGAGCAAGAATCTTAAAGTAGCCTTTGTTGGACATGTCGAGAATGGTCTCTATGTGGTGAACTTTTTGGAGCGACCCACTAAGATCGCAACTTGTTTAATGGCTAAAGTTAATGTGGGTTGGCTTTGGCATCGCCGGTTAGCTCATGTCAATATGAGAACTTTGCAATGTCTCCTCAAAGGGAATCATGTTCGTGAACTAACAAATGTGAGTTTTGCTAAAGACCGTGCTTGCAGTGCTTGTATTGAGGAGAAGCTTCATGAAACGGCTCACCGTCCCACGACTATCATCTACTCTAAAAGGCCCTTGGAGCTCCTTCACATGGATCTCTTTGGTCCTCCATCTTTTGGTAGTCTTGGGGGAAGAAAGTATTACTTGGTGATTGTAGATGACTACTCAAGATACACTTAGGTATACTTCTTCAAGAGGAAGAGTGAGACTTAACAAACCGTCATCGACTTTCCAAATGAAGCTCAACGTCAACATGAAGCAAATATATTGATGATTAGAAGTGACAACGACACCGAGTTTAAGAACTACTCCTTGGATAAGTTCCTTAGTGACGAGGGGATCAAGCACCAATATTCGGCACCCTATAATCATCAACAAAATGGTGTGTCGGAGAGGAAGAACCGGACGTTGATGGATGTGGAAAGAACCATGCTGGGGGAGTTCAAATCTCCGTACAACTTTTGGGCCGAAGCCATTAATACCACATGTCATGCATCCAATCAGCTCTACCTCCGCAAAGGCTTGAACAAGACTCCATATGAGATTCTTACCGGGAACAAGCCCAACCTCAAGTACTTCTGGGTGTTTGGTTGTAAGTGTTTCATTCTCAATAAAGGTATTCGTTTGCCTAAATTCGAAACTAGAGCTCAAGAGGGCATATTTGTTGGTTATGCTACAAACTCTCATGCTTACCGTGTTCTCAACAAGTCCACCAGACTCATTGAGGAGACATGTAACATAGAGTTTGATGAAAATAATGGCTCCCAGGTGGAGCAAAGTGGTCTTTGTGATGTAGGTGATGAAATTCCTCCTCAAGACATAAGAAGAATGGATATTGGTCAAATACTCCCCATTGAGGAACCCTTTGTGGCCGAATGAGAAGGACAATGTTCTACTCAAGTGGAACCATCACCTTCGCTAGTCCCACATGCTTCCAAAGTACGAAGTGAAGGCCCTCAACCCATTCAACAAGATCAAGGACAAGATCAACCTCATGAAGATGGTGATGCACCAAATGATGTCCAAGATCATGCTCAAGACTCTGAGTTTGCTCAAGATCAAGTGCAACCATAAGATCAAGGGCAAGCTAGTGAGCAAGTTAAAGACATTGCTCACGATGATCAAGATGATGATCCTCAATTACCTAGTGAGGAACTCTTAGAGCGTCGTGCCATCAAAGTGGCTTCCAAGCTCGAGCGTTGACAATATATCTTGGAAAATGTGCTTGGAAGTGATAACCCACAAGTATAGGGGATCGCAACAGTTTTCAAGGGTAGAGTATTCAACCCAAATTTGTTGATTCGACTCAAGGGGAAGCCAAAGAATATTCTCAAGTATTAGCAGTTGAGTTGTCAATTCAGCCACACCTGAAAGATTTAGTATCTGCAGCAAAGTATCAGTAGCAAGGTAGTGTGATAGCAACAGTAGCAACAGTAACCAGTAGCAGCAAAGTGACAGCAGTAGCAGCAAAGTAACAGCAGTAGCAACAGAGTAACAGTAGCAGCAGTGATAGCAGTAGCAGCAAAGTAACGTAGCAGCAGTGACAGCAGTAGCAGCAAAGTAACGTAGCAAGGACCAGTAGGAAAAACTCGTAGGCATTGGATCGGTGATGGATGATTATGCCGGATGCTATTCATCATGCAACAGTTATAACACGGAGAGATACGTAACTAGCTCCAGTTCGTCAATCTAATGTAGGCATGTATTCCATATGTAGTCATACGTGCTTAGGGAAAAGAACTTGCATGACATCTATTGTCCATCCCTCCCGTGGCAGCGGGGTCCTAATGGAAACTACGGGATATTAAGGTTCTCCTTTTAATAAAGAACCGGACCAACGCATTAACACTTGGTGAATACATGAACTCCTCACACTATGTTCATCTCCGGGAGTGGTTCCGGCTATTGTCACTCCGGGGTTGCCGGGTCATAACACATAGTAGGTGGCTACAACTTGCAAGATAGGATCAAGAACACACATATATTGGCGAGAACATAATAGGTTCAGATCTGAAATCATGGTACTCGGGCCCTAGTGACAAGCATTAAGCATGGCAAAGTAGTAGCAACATCAATCTAAGAACATAGTGGATACTAGGGATCAATCCCCGCCAAAACTAACTCGATTACATGATAGATCTCATCCAACCCATCACCGTCCAGCAAGCCTACGATGAGATTACTCACGAACGGTGAAGAGCATCATGGAATTGGCGATGAAGGAAGGTTGGTGATGACGATGGCGACGATTTCCCCTTTCCGGAGCCCAGAACGGACTCCAGATCTTCCCTCCAAAGGAAGAACAGGAGGTGGCGGCGCCTCCGTATCGTAAAACACGATGAACTCTTCTCCCTGATTTTTTCTGGACGAAAGGGACTAAATAGACCTGAGATTGGAGGTGGTGGAGCGTTGTGGGCCCCACAAGCCTGCCAGGCGCGGCCAGGGGGGGGGGGGGGGGGGCGCCTGGTGGGCTTGTGGGCTCACAGCTCCACTTCCTCCGTTTATTCTTGCGCCAGTATTTTTTATATATTCGACAAAATTTCTCTGTAAATGTTCATGTCATTCCGAGAACTTTTATTTCTGCGCAAAGACAACACCATGGCAATTCTGCTGAAAACATCGTTAGTCCGGGTTAGTTCCATTCAAATAATGCAAATTAGAGTCCAAAACAAGGGCAAAAGAGTTTGGAAAAGTAGATACGATGGAGACATATCAGGAAGCTTCAGTGAGGGGGTAACTACTCATCAACAATTATCAAACTTTTGTGAGCATCACGCATTTGTTTCGTGCGTTGAACCCCAAAAGGTACATGAAGTGCTCGATTATGAGGATTGGCTTGAAGCCATGCATGATGAAGTTAACAACTTCAAGCGCAATCAAGTTTGAGAATTAGTGCCAAGGCCAACGGAGGAACATAATGTCATTGGAACCAAATGGATCTTCAAGAACAAGCAAGATTTGAATGGCATTGTTGTTCGAAACAAGGCAAGACTGGTGGCTCAAGGCTACTCCCAAGTCAAGGGTATCGACTATGGTGAAACCTTTGCCCCTGTTGCTCGTCTTGAATCGATTGGCATGCTGCTTGCATTTGCATCTCATCATGATTTCAAATTGCAACAAATGGATGTGAAGAGTGAGTTTCTTAATGGCCCCTTTAATGAGTTGGTATATGTTAAACAACCCCCCGGATTCGAGGATCCCAAGCTCCCCACTCATGTATACAAACTCAAGAAGGCACTCTACAGCCTTAAACAAGCCCCACGTGCATGGTATGAGTACCTTATCAAGTTGTTGCAAGATCGTGTGTTTGAAATTGGGAAAATTGATCCCACCCTTTTTACTAAAAAGGTCATAGGGGATTTGTTCATATGCCACCTATATGTTGATGATATTATTTTTGGTTCTCCTAACAAATCCTTCAATAAAGAGTTTGATGCACTAATGACCGAGAAGTTTGAGATGTCTATGATGGGAGAGTTGAAGTTCTTTCTTGGGTTCGAAGTCAAGCAAGGAAGAGAAAGAACGTTCATCAAACATGCCAAGTACACTCAAGACATGCTCAAGAGGTTCGAGCTAGAGGTATTCAAGCACGTCAAGTTTCCCATGCCAACCAAATGCAAGCTTGACAGTGATCCCAATGGTAAAGAAGTGGATCAAAAGGTATATCACTCCATGATTGGATCCTCGCTTTACCTTTGTGCATCTAGACCAGATATCATGTTGACTGTGGGAATTTGTGCACTGTTTCAATCCGCACAAAGGAAAGTCACTATGCGGCAGTCAAACGAATCTTTCGATATTTGGCTCATATCCCAAACTTTGGCTTATGGTACCCCAAAGGAGCAAGATTTAATCTAGTAGGTTACTCGGACTCAGATTGGGCTGGAGACTGTGTTAGGAGGAAGTCAAATTCTGGAGGATGCCAATTCCTTGGTCGCTCTTTGGTAAGTTGGTCTTCGAAGAAGCAAAATTTTGTGTCACTATCTTCCATCGAGGCCGAGTATGTTGCTGCCGCAAGTTGTTGTGCTCAATTACTATGGATGAGGCAAACTTTAAAGTATTACGGTGTCACTTGTGACAAAGTGCCTCTTCTATGTGACAATGAAAGTGCTATCAAGATTTCTCTCAATCCGATGCAACATAGCAAGACCAAGCATATTGATATTCGTCATCATTTCATTCGAGATCATATCAAGCATGGAGATATTGAGGTCATCTACATCAACACTCAAGAGAAACTTGCGGATATTTTCACAAAGCCTCTAGATGAAGCAAGGTTTCGTGAGTTAAGGCATGAGCTAAATACCATTGATTCGAGCAATGTGGATTGACACTAGGCACAACACACCTCACTCATCATCATATCTTGCTCTAGGTGTAGGCATGGACATAGGGGGAGAGTTGTTCTCTCAATGAACTTTCCCTCCCCCCATTATGCATAGACTAATAACGTCTTCCACATTAGCCATTGTTGATGGCACTTGTGCTTCAAAGTCGAGCTATGGTCATGAACCCAAGGATAATTCTTCGCGGTGTCATACCAACTGTCTCAAACATTGGTGACTCCGGCCACCACCTCTCTTCATAAGGAGAATCGTTTCAGTGTTTGTTGGTCGTGTTTTGATTTGCTTTGTTTGCCTTTCGCTTGAAGTTGTGCTGTGTTTCTTTTTTATTTCTTGCAGAGGTCATACTATATTTTTCTTGGTTGAGCGGTACTACCGTGCATAGGCACGGTACTACTGCTGGATAGGGCATGGTACTACCGCGTCCAGTGCGACAGTATTTTTCTTCTGCCGCTAGACGAACAATACTACCGCTCAGCAAGCGGTAGTAAATTTTTACTACCGCTGGCCAAGCGGTACTACCGTGATAACCGTGGTAGTACCGCACCGTCGGGGCCACAAGGGGTTATAACTGGATAGGGGGCAATTTCTTCTCCCCCCGTACCCATTCATACCCTCATCTCATGGCTCTCTCTCCTTTCTCAAAAAACGACGCCGGAAGATCTCGCTGGATCACCCTCTTCGACCACTCTCCTCGCATACTATTTGGTGGGATCGTCTCCCTCCACTCCCTCGTGCCATGGAACCCGGTATTTCCCCTAGTTCTCTTCTCGTTGCTTCAATTTTGTTGGATCTAGGGTTGGTGGCATATGAGTTAGGTTTCATCGTTTTGTGGAACAATCTTTGCATAAATGGATGGTTGGAGAGTGCTTGTGTGGTAGAAATGCTACTTAGTAGGATACAACATTTTAGTTTTTGTCTACGGTAGTACCAGATCTAAAGATTGGAGTGTCATATCTTGCAGTTTTCGCCCCATGCGGTACTACCACTCCTCCTAGAGCGGTACTACCGAAGTGGGCACGGTAGTAATAATTTACTACCGCCTGGACTACGGTACTACCGCACCCTCGAGCAGTACTACCGCGTTTAGCGCGGTAGTAATTTTTTTACTACCGCCTGAACTATGGTACTACCGCTCGACCCTGAATTCACATGTTTTGTCCTACTAATTCTCATTTCTCTGGGGTTCTCTGGTTTGCTTTGGTCTTTGCCTTGACTTCTTTCATCGTTCTCTTGTGTTTGCGTTGTGTGTCATAGGTGGTGGCTCCATTTCCAGCTCCAGGCGCTCGAACCCTTCTCGGGATACCGGTTCCAAGCGCCTTTGCAATCAAGAGGCACCCGAGGGATCCAAGGCTCTGAAGCGCAACTTCAAGAGGCCTGTAAATAAGAACACGGAGCACACTGTCAGTTGGGATGGTATGCCGCAAGCTGAGTTTCAGATTCGCCGGAAGCGCGACCCCTATGTCATCGATAGGTTTCATCTCAAGGGTTGTGAACTTTTCTGGTCCAAGCACGAGGCTCTTATCTATGAAGATATGATCAAGACCAAGAAGAACATCTATGTACCGGTTCAGTGGATTGACATGGATCATCTCAAGAAGGACCCGACATACTTTGGTGAGCCTCTAGACATGGTGGAGTAGCTTGGGATCGAGGAGATCATCTCGTTTCATCTTGACTTTGATCCTAAGATTATGGCTCAGTTCTTTGTTACCGTGCACTTCCACACTGATGCGGAATGCACAGTGACTTGGATGACCAATGGGGAGAGGCTATGTGCAACCTGGAAGGAGTTCATGGATCTTTTGCACATTCATGATGAGGGGCTTGAGCACCAAGTTGGTTTGCGCCCGCATGCGAAGCCATCTATTGCACCCAAGGAAAAGTTGCTGCCCTACTTTATTGAGAAGGTGTCCTCAACTGGTGAAATCTCTCATGTGTTGAACCCATTCCTTGATATCATGCACCGAATTTTTTGCAATGCTCTCTTTCCTCGTGTTGGCAGCAAGGACCAGGTGCATTCCTATCTGGTGGATATGCTTCTCATGTGTGAGAAAGGGCGGGCTCGTGCTCGTGGACCGCTTGATGTGTCTCACGTCATGTGGAGTGGGGTTCAGTCAGCAGTGTTTCACCGTAAGGTTCCAATCTATGGACCTTATTTGTTTTACTTAATACGGGAGAGGTGGTTGGTTACCTTTCCAGAGATGGTGTTTCATGCTCCCGGCTAGATCTGCCATGGGCCTATTAAGCTGCGTCAGAAGAACAAGTGGGCCAACACTACCACTACACCTGCTGCTGCCAACATAGATATTGATGAGGATGAGGATGAGGCTGAGGATGAGGGCAGTCCAGAGTCACATGTGTCTTCCTCTGCTGAGCCATCTTGGGTCAAGAAGCTCAAGGACATGATGAACACTTTGTTTTGCATGCAGGAAAAGGGGCAGTATATGACCGATGTTGCTCAGAAGGAGAGCCATCAGCGCGACAAGCTGGTTCTGGGGAAGCTCGATGTGCACATATCAAGTGGGTCTGAGAAGGACATTACTCCTAAAGCTGCGTGGATGGAGAAGAAGAACCTTCAGTGGGATGAGTCTGAGGAGGAGTCTCATGAGGAGTCTGATGGCTGATATCTCTGCATTTTGAGATACCACCTGTGTCTTAGGTGTCCTCCCTGCCATTTTGGTGTCCCGATGCCAAAGGCGGAGAGAGTGTAGGATTTGCGAGCTCTTTCGTTTTTAGTGTCTCCTTGTTCGTTGAACCTTCATCATTTCTTTGGTTGGTTTTATTTTGTGTGTGAGACTAGGAGACTTTTTCTATCATATGGTATGAGACATATGCTTTCACTCTTGTCTCATTATTGTCTGGTATGATAGTGGCTTGTAAGTCTACTTATTATGTGCCCTTATCTTCATGCTCACATGCTATGCCTTGCTTCCATGCTTAGTGTTAAGCAGTTTGTTGCAAGGAATGCCTCGTCTATAAATTCTAGGGGGAGTGCTATTCCTAGGTTGTGCGCTTTGCAGTCCATGGCATTTCTCTAAGTATGCACACATCTAGGGGAGCCTGTCTCTAGATTATAGATTTTGGGTTTGCATATGTTAATTTCGTATCCTTTTGTGCAAATCCTGTATTTTCATCAATCCACCAAAAACGGGGAAATTGTTAGGGCATCTTTCTCCCTAAGTGGTTTTGGTGATTGATGATGATGCCCGTGCGGACTAATCGTGTGCATTGAGCATCTGAGCTAATTCATGTCTAGGCACAAGACAATTCCGTGCCCCTCGGAGTCTATCAAAGACAGTTGCTTTCTACGTTTCTTTTCGGTGCGTTTGAGTCGTAGGAAAGTCGTACTATTAAGAGGGGGTCCTCTCCGGAAAGGTTAGGGTGGAACCAACACGTACACATCTGTTCTTTTGCACCCCCTTTCCTTCGCTTCAATGGATCTCCAGTTTGTTTCCTCCTGTGTGTGCAAAGTGCGAGCGGTAGTACCGCAGGTGCCAGTGGTAGTACCGCTCTAGGAGCGATAGTAGTTTTACTACCACTCTCTGGCGGTAGTACCATCCGGTACTACTGGGTCAGACGTTTGCACAACCGCAGCCTCAACGGTGTTAGGCACGGAACTAATTTTTTCACTTCCGTGGTTGGTGGATCTACCGTGCGGTAGTACCGCTCCTAGCGGCGGTAGTACCGCTTTTCTCGGGCTGAGAGTGGGGCTAACATTGGATGCTTTCCCCCCCTATATAAAGGGGTCTTCTTCTCCAAGAAGACTACCTCTTCCCTGCCCAAGCTCCATTGTTGCTCCAAACCTCATTTACGCCTGATCTGTCTCCCTACCCAATCAAACTTGTTAATTTTCTATGGATTGGTTGAGAAGGCCCCGATCTACACTTCCACCAAGAGATATTTGATATCCCCCACTAATCCCTTGTGGATCTTGTTACTCTTGGGTGTTTGAGCACCCTAGACGGTTGAGGTCACCTCGGAGCCACATTCCATTGTGGTGAAGCTCTGTGGTCTTGTTGCGAGCCTCCAAGCTTTGTGTGGAGATAGCCCCAACCTTGTTTGTAATGGTTTAGTCGCTGCCTTCAAGGGCACTACTAGTGGAATCACGACATCTCGCATTGTGTGAGGGCGTGAGGAGAATACGGTGGCCTTAGTGTATTCTTGGGGAGCATTGTGCCTCCACACCACTCCAAGGGAGACGTACTTCCTGCCAAAGGGAAGGAACTTTGGTAACACATCCTCGTCTCCATCGGTTCCACTTGTGGTTATCTCTTACCTTTACATTGTCCTTTTATTGTTGTGTTGTATTCCTTGCTTGCACTTGTTGTCGTTGTTGTTAGAATCATATAGGTTGCTCACCTAGCTGTTCATGTATAGAATCTTTTGTTGCTAACCCTAATTTGTTAAGATTATCTAAAAACTGGTTATTGCCTATTCGCCCCCTCTAGTCAACCATATCGATCCTTTCAAATGGTCTCCAAACCAAATATTTTAAAGTCAAGTTGTGAAAGCATAGTATAACGATGAGACAATGCATCAACAATAACATTTTCTTTTCCCTTCTTGTGTCTAGTGACATAAGGGAAAGTTTCAATGAATTAAACCCATTTAGCATGTCTACAGTTTAGTTTTGCTTGACTTTTAATATGTTTCAAAGGTTCATGACTAGAATCTATAACAAATTCTTTCGCCCATAAATAATGTTGCCATGATTCCAAAGTCCGAACAAGAGCATATAATTACTTTACATAAGTAGAATAATTCACACTAGTGCCACTCAATTTTTTAGAAAAGTATACAACAGTTTTACCATCTTGTAATAACACACCTCCTAATCCAATTGCACTAACATAAACAAGAAAAGATACTCCGTCAGTGCAAAATGTGCACTTCCCAAGGTTACCAAACAAACGTGCATCATGTAGAGCAATCAAAACATCACATAAATGTTCCAAGTGTTCCTCCAAGGTTTACTATAAATGAGTATATCATCAAAATAGACTACCACAAATCGTCCAATGAAAGCACGTAAAACCTCATTCATTAATGTCATGAAAGTACTAGGTGCATTAGTTAACCCAAAAGGAATGACTAACCACTCATATAATCCAAACTTAGGTTTAAATGTTGTTTTACATTCATCTTCCAATTTCATACGAATTTGATGGTATCCACTACGCAAATCAACTTTGGAGAAGACTGTAGAGCCACTTAATTCATCAAGCATGTTATCTAGCCTAGGAATAGGATGACAATAATGAATAGTAATATTACTAATGCCTCTACAATCAACACACATACGCGATGTACCATCCTTTTGGGCACTAGAATAATAGGAACAGCACAAGGACTAGGGTATTTGCATATATAACCTTTGTCGAGCAGCTCCTATACTTGACGCATAATCTCCTTCGTGTCCTCTCAATTGATATAGTATGGTGCACGTCTGGGTAGGGATGCATCGTGAATTAAGCCAATGAGATGCTCAATCCCTCTAATAGGTGGTAATCTCGATGGCACTTCTTGTGGAAAGACGTCATCGAACTCCTCCAAAATGTTAGTAACAACACGGGGCAATGAGGGAGGCATGTCCTCAAATGAAAATAATACCTCTTTGCACACAAATGCATAGCAAACAGATGTAGTAAAATCCAGATCAATAATATCAGATTTAGTAGCAAGTAAACATCCACTCTTCAATTTTATTTCAGATGCAACACTAGATGATGGTTTATTAGGCTTATTGTGTTGCTCAATTACCTTTGCCACAATCTGATTTTCACTCTTATTTAGCTCCTGTTTTGCTTTACTAGCTCTAACAATGTCATCTTTCGTAATATGTTCAGGAGACATAGGAAGAAAAGTTATACTTTGATCCTTATGAACAAGAGTATACTAATTTATCCTAACATGGTGTACATAATTTTTATCAAATTGTCATGATCTACCAAGTAAAACAGAGCATGCTTGAATGGGTATCATATCAATCAACATAATCAGAATATGTAGCAATGCTAAAATGCACATGAATAGCAAGTGTTACCTTAACTTTGCCACCGTTGTTTAACCATTGGATGTAATAAGGATGAGGATGTGGTCTGGTGGTGAGAGACAACTTCTCCACCATCTCCATGATAGCCAAGTTGTTGCAACTCCTTCCATCGATGATGACACGAACAGAACGTTCCTTCACAACTGAGGGAGTCCGGGACTAAGGGGTCCTTTGTACACCCGCCTATCTCTACGAGCCGGTCTCGATGCTACTTCGGGCAGCCGATGACATATATGAGGAAGATTCCACAAGACTTGGTGATCAAGACAAGGACTCCTCAACACCGACGTAGCTGATTAGGACTCTTGTTATCCTAGGCATATGGTGTATTATATAAACCGAGTCCAGGCTAGTCGATAGAGAATCTCATATTGAGACACATCAAGCTCATTACGATTAGGGTTTAGACCACAACGTCGATCTCAGAACACATCAACCTTGTACTCTGTGATATCTCATCAATAACAGTAAGATCAGGATGTAGGGTTTTACCTCCATCAAGTGGGCCCGAACCTGGGTAAAATACCGCTCCATCGTCTCTTTTTACCCATCGACCCTAGATCCACAGTTCCGACCCCCTACTCGAGATCGATCGGTTTTTTGACACCGACATTGATGCTTTCATTGAGAGTTCTAGTGTGTGATCGGCAGAAGGATTGATGGTTCGTCTGCAGATTGATTGCAGTTTTGATGTATAGCGAATTTGTGTTCGTCGTCCTAGTTTCATCGCGTTACGATGGATGAATCTCCGGTGATCTCTTATATACTAGACCCGTGTCGAATCTGGACGGGAATATGGACGATTTTAGGGCGAGGGGTCCAGTATCCACCTGGGTCATTTGTTGGCAAATGCCACCGCTCATCAGCTGCGGAATTCCAATATCAATCACCCCTCAAAATTTCAGCCCGATCCGATCGTCCAAACTCCAAAAAATATCTAATGAGTAGGACGAATTTTGGGTAAGTTTTCTGGGCGAAAACAAATCTAACTCGAGTTCATCTTTTTCATGAATGGGTTGTGGGACATCCTTTTTGAAGGAATTTTATTAAGGTATTGTGTGTTGTTCTAAAACACATGCCCATAAATTTTAATACTTTTTCAAGGCAATTTTAACTATCGCACCGGTGTCAAACCGGCACGACAGTATTGCTCCACGGCTTCCGAGTTGTGCTCGTTTCGACTGTGCCACCGCTCTATCGAGCCAACGACAACATTCTCGGATGATCATCTCGGTTAGCGGACCAAGAGTGAGGCATCACAAGGGCCGAATAATCATTAAGAGAACCTCGTCACCCATGGGTTGCACATGTCGGGCGCGATGTTACTTCATCTAGCCAGCATTGATCTAAAACACATGCCCATAAATTAGAGAAATCCCCACATTATGTATGTGGTGATCTTGTATAGTTTCATCTAAATACTAATTGTTATGGTTCACCAAAAAATTCCAAAACAATCTGTGTCCAAATCCTAACTTTGGTAAGTTTACATTGCCAAGTTTCTCTAATTATTCTCAAACTTTGTGGATATGTTCTAATACCCTAATAAGCATCCACACCAAGTGGTACATCAAGGAGAACATGTAGACTTGTACAAATCCTCTCAAAACCACTTTTACCGATTTCTAGAATTGGGAATGTTTACATTGTCAAGTTTCTCTAATTGAACCCAATTTTTTTGGGCATGCTCTAAACCCCAAATAATGCCACAACATAAAGTGGTGCATTAGGGGGAATAGTTTGGCATGACTAGATCTACATAAACCCAATTTTGCCAGTTTCTAGGGTTTATAAAGTTTACATTGCAAAATTTCTTCATATAATTCGAAAATTGGTGACAAACTTCATTTTCATCTACCATTTTATCATGTTAAATATCAAGGAAGGTTGAAACTTTTTTACTTGCCGAAGACAGCAACAAACACCTTTTGGTGATTTGGTAAAAACCGTCTTTTGACCCCTTTTACCAATTCTCCTTGGTCTCAAAATTTTATGAGAGCTCATCCCAGTTACCTTGCATATCCAATAACCTTTGTATGGCCATAGCCCAATCATTAATGGGGTAAAACACCCATTTACCCCCCGTGGACAACGTCTTTTCTGACCCCCAGCCTTGCTTCTGAACCAAGCAACCTCCAGAGCACACCTTGGCCAGATTCACTTTGTTTGCACCTCCTAGATTTCCCTTGACACCAGAGGACACACTAGGACATTGATACGTCTCCAACGTATCTATAACTTTTGATGGTTTCATGCTATTATCTTGTCAAACTTTGCATGTTTTGTATGCCTTTTATATCTTTTTCGGGACTAACTTATTAACTCAGTGCCAAGTGCCAATTCCTGTTTTTTCCGTGTTTTTGACCCTTTTCAGAGGAGGATTTTAAACGGAGTCCAAACAGAATGAAACTTCCAAAAAGATTTTTTCCGAAACAGAACACGATCGGGAGACTTGAGAACCAAGGCAGAGGGTCACCAGGGACCCCACAAGCCCCCTAGCCGCGACAAGGGGGGCCCACGCCTCCCAGGCTTGTGGGCTCCCTGGGCCTCATCTGCCCTAGGTCTTTCGCCTATATATTCCCTAAAATCCCAGAAAAAATTAGGGGAGCCACGAAAATACTTTTCCGCCGCCGCAAGCTTCTGTCTCCGCAAGATCCCATCCGGGGCACGTTCTGGTGCCCTGTCGGGGGTGGGGGGATTCGGATACGGAGGGCTTCTTCATCAACAACATGACCTCTCCGATGATGCGTGAGTAGTTCACCATAGACCTACCGGTCCGTAGCTAGTAGCTAGATGGCTTCTTATCTCTCTTGGATCTTCAATACAAAGTTCTCCATGATCTTCATGGAGATCTATCCGATGTAATCTTCTTTGCGGTGTGTTTATCGAGATCCGATGAATTGTGGATTTATGATGAGATTATCTATGAATCTTATTTGAGTTTCTTCTGATCTCTTATATGCATGATTTCATATCCTTGTAATTCTCTTTGAGTTGTGGGTTTTGTTTGGCCAGCTTGATCTATGATTCTTGCAATGGGAGAAGTGCTTGGTTTTGAGTTCATACCGTGCGGTGACCTTAGCCAGTTACAGAAGGGTAGCGAGGCACGCATCATGTTGTTGCCATCAAGGGTAAAAAGATGGGGTTTTCATCATTGGTTTGAGTTTATCCCTCTACATCATGTCATCTTGCTTAAGGCGTTACTCTGTTCGTCATGAACTCAATACACGAGATGCATGCTGGATAGCGGTCGATGTGTGGAGTAATAGTAGTAGATGCAGAAAGTATCGGTCTACTTGTCTCGGACGTGATGCCTATATGTATGATCGTTGCCTTAGATATCGTCATGACTTTGCGCGGTTCTATCAATTGCTCGACAGTAATTTGTTCACCCACCGTGATATTTGCTATTTTGAGAGAAGCCTCAAGTGAACACTATGGCCCCCGGGTCTACTTCACAGCATATTTTCAGCCTTACTCTTTTACTTCGTTGCACTTTCCGCCTTCAGATCTCACTTTGCAATCAATCTTGAAGGGATTGACAATCCCTTTATAGCGTTGGGTGCAAGCTCTTTTGTGTTTGCGCAGGTACTCTGGACTTGACGAGATTCTCCTACTGGATTGATACCTTGGTTCTCAAACTGAGGGAAATACTTACTGCTCCTGTGCTGCATCACCCGTTCCTCTTCAAGGGAAAAACCAACGCAAGCAAGTCTCCGTCAATGTGTCAATTTCTGGCGCTGTTGTTTGAGAAGTAGCAGAAGGATTTCTGGCGCCGTTGCCGGGGAGGACCAAGTCAAGAACTCATCCAAGTAAGTGTCGCAAACTCATCTCTTGCATTTACTTTTTTTTGCCTCTCGTTTTCGTCTCCCCCACTTCTGAAAAACAAAAATTTACAATTTTTTTCCCTTTTTCGTTTGCCCTTTTCTTCGTTTGCCTTTTTTGTTCGCCCTTTTCTCTCGCTTGCTTTTTGTTCGCTTGCGTGCTTGCTTGCTTGATGAAGTCACCATGACTGAAAACACCAAACTTTTTGACTTCTCGAATACTAATAATAGTGATTTTATTAGTACTCCGATTGCTCCCGCCACTAGTGCGGAATCATACGAAATCAATGCTGCTTTACTCAATCTTGTTATGAAAGAGCAATTCTCCGGCCTTCCTAGTGAAGATGTCACATCCCATCTTAATACCTTCATTGAGCTTTGTGATATGCAAAAGAAGAAAGATGTGGATAATGTGATTAAATTGAAGCTTTTTCCTTTCTCGTTGCGAGATAGAGCAAAAACTTGGTTATCGTCTTTGCCCCAAAATAGTATTGATTCATGGAATAAGTGCAAAGATGCTTACAAATCCAAGTATTTTCCGTCGGCTAAGATTATCTCTCTCCATAATGATATCATGAATTTCAAGCAACATGATCATGAACATGTTGCACAATCTTGGGAGAGAATGAAATTGATGATTAGAAATTGTCCCGCTCATGGCTTGAGTCTTTGGATGATTATACAAATCTTTTACGTTGGCTTGAATTTCGCTTCTAGAAATATCTTGGACTCTGCCTTTGGTGGAACGTACATGGAAATCACGTTAGGAGAAGCTACAAAACTCCTAGACAATATCATGACGAACTACTCTCAGTGGCACACTGAAAGGTCATCTACTAGTAAAAAGTTACATGCTATAGAAGAAATTAACTCGTTGAGTGCTAAGATGGATGAGTTAATGCATTTGGTTGCTAGTAGAAGTGCTCCTTTAGATCCTAATAATATGTCCTTGTCTTCCTTGTTTGAGAGTAGCAACGCTAGCTTGGACGTTAATTTTTTTGGTAGGAATAATTTTGGCAACAACAATGCTTTTAGAGGAAACTATGTTCCTAGGCCTATTCCTAGTAACTCCTCTAATAACTTTGGCAACTCCTAAAACAATGCTGATGGAAATTACAATAGATTACTCTCTGATCTAGAGAGTAATATCAAAGAGTTTATCAACTCACAAAAGATTTTCAATGCGTCCATAGAGGAAAAACTACTCAAAATTGACGATTTGGCTAGGAGCGTTGATAGAATGTCTAGTGATATTGATGCTTTGAAAGTAAGATGTGCTCCTACCAAGATCAATATGGATGAAACTTTCAAAGCTATGCGTGTTTCCATGAGTGAGAGCAAACAAAGAACCGCCCAAATTCGTGCTAGACATGAATGGCTTAAAAGGGCGTGTTCTTGTGATAAGAATCACGAAGATCTTAAAGTGCTTGGTGTGACTCCCATTGAATCTTTGTTTTCTTGTGTCAAATCTAATGATGATGGGGCTGGATATGAATCCACCTTGGTTGAAAAACGCCCCAATGATTTGGAGTCCATCTATCTTGATGTTAAAAGCATTAAAAGGTGGAGTAGAAGATATTAAAACTTTGAGTAGTAATGAAATTACTACTTTGGATTTCAAGGAATTCAATTATGATAGTTTCTCATTGATTGAATGCATTTCCTTGATTCAATCCATGCTAAACTCACCACACGCTTATAGCCAAAACAAGGCCTTTACCGACCATATCGTCGAAGCTATGATAAAATCTCTTGAAGAGAAACTTGAATTGGAAGTTTCTATCCCTAGAAAGATTCATGATGAGTGGGAACCTATTATCAAAATCAAAATAAAAAACTATGAATGCAATGCTTTGTGTGATTTGGGTGCTAGTGTTTCCGCGATTCCAAAGTCTTTATGTGATGTTCTGGGTTTTAATGAGATTGAGGAGTGTTCTCTTAATTTGCATCTTGGGGATTCTACTGTCAAGAAACCCATGGGAAGGATCAATGATGTTCTTATTATTGCAAATAGGAACTATGTACCCGTGGATTTCATTGTGCTTGACATTGATTGCAATCCTACATGCCCTATCATTCTTGGTAGACCTTTCCTAAGGACTATCGGTGCTATCATCGATATGAAGGAAGGGAATATTAGATTTCAATTTCCTTTAAAGAAGGGCATGGAACACTTTTCTAGAAAGAAAATAAGATTGCCTTATGAATCCATGATGAGGGCTACTTATGGTCTGAGCACCAAAGACGACGATACGTGATTCTATCGCTTTATGCCTAGCTAAGGGCGTTAAACAATAGCGCTTGTTGGGAGGCAACCCAATGAATTTATCATTTTTCTGTCTTGTTGCATCCACACCATCATAATTATGTTATGATTGTGCCTTTTGTGTTTTTTTTGTGTTTGAGCCAAGCAAAACCTTTATGACTAGTCTTGGTGATGGTTGTTTGATCCTGTTGGAAAAAGACAGAAACTTTTCGCTGACGAGATTATTTTTCATTTTTACTAAGAAAGAGATTTTGAGTTGATTATTTTTTCTACTGGTTGATATGCCTTTTTCCCAGGCGATCATAATTTTTCAGAACTTTTGAGGTACCATAATTATATGAAGTATACAGATTGCTATAGACTGGTCTGTTTTTGACAGATTCTGTTTTTTTGTTCAGTTGGTTGCTTGTTTTGATGAAACTATGGATAGTATCGGGGGTACTAGCCATGTAAAAGTGAGAATACAGTAATCTAACACCAATATAAATAGAAATCAAGATTGCTACAGTACCTAAAGAGGTGGTAGTTTGTTTTCTTGTGCTAATGATATCACGAGTTTCTGTTTAGTTTTGTGTTCTGAAGTTTTCAAGTTTTGGGTGATGTTCTCACGGACAAAGGGAAAAAGAGTGGAAAGAGCTCAAGCTTGGGGATGCCCAAGGCACCCCAAGACAAATTCAAGTATACCAAAAAGCCTAAGCTTGGGGATGCCCCGGGAAGGCATCCCCTCTTTCGTCTTCAATCCATCAGTAACATTACTTGGAGCTATATTTTTATTCACCACATGATATGTGTTTTGCTTGGAGCGTCTTGTATCGTAGGAGTATTTTCTTTTTTGTTGTGTCACACTCATCCTTGCTGCACACCTTTTGAGAGAGACACGCACTCATCGTGATTTTGCTAGAATGCTCATCGTGCTTCACTTATATCTTTTGAGCTAGATAATTTTGCTCTATGTGTTTCACTTAGATCTTTTAGAGCATGACCGTGCGTGACTTGGTAGTTGGCTTGCGCTATGAAAGTAGTCCCAAAGGTGATAGGTACCCCAAGAGGATACAAAAACCTCCATGTTCATGTGCATTGAGTAGAAAGAGAAGTTGTGATTCCTCTTAATTAGTTTTGAGATGTGGATTTGGTAATATTAAGAGTTATGTTAGTAGGGTGTCATGAATCTAGAAATACTTGTGTTGAAGATAGTGATTCCCATAACATGCACGTATGGTGAACCGCTATGTTAGTAAGTCGGAGCATAATTGATCTATTGATTGTCATCCTTCATGTTGAGGTCGGGATCGCGCGATGGTTTACACCTACCAACCCTTCCCCTAGTAGTATGCGTTTAGCACTTTGTTTCGATTACTAATAAAAACTTTTGCAACAAGTATGTGAGTTCTTCATGACTAATGTGAGTCCATGGTATATATGCACTTTCACCTTCCACCATTGCTAGCCTCTCTAGTGCCGAGCAACTTTCACCGGTGCACAAACCCACCATATGCCTTCCTCAAAACAGCCACCATACCTACCTACTATGGCATTTTCATAGCCATTCCGAGATATATTGCCATGCAACTCCCACCGTTCCGTCTCATGACTTGTGCCGTCACTGTCATATTGCCATTGCATGATCATAAGATAGCTAGCGAGATGTTTCAATGTCATACGCCAAGCTAGATCGTTGCACATCCCGGTACACTGCCGGAGGCATTTCATATAGAGTCATCATTGCTCTAAGTATTGAGTTGTGAGTAAATAAAAGTGTGATGATCATCATTATTTGAGCATTGTCCCATGTGAGTAATTAAAAAAAAGAGTCCACAGTTGCCCACATAAAAAAGAGAGAAAAAGAGGCCAAAGAGCCCAAATAAAAAAAGAGAGAAAAAGAGAGAAGGGACAATGCTACTATCTTTTTCCACACTTGTGCTTCATAAATAGCACCATGTTCTTCATGATTGAGAGCCTCTCATTTCTTCACCACCATATGCTAGTGGGAATCTTTATTATATAACTTGGCTTGTATATTCGAATGATGGGCTTCCTCAAATTGCGTTAGCTCTTCGTGAGCAAGCAAGTTGGATGCACACCCACTAGTTCTCCTTTTGAGCTTTCACATACTCATAGCTCTAGTGCATCCTTTGTATGGCAATCCCTACTCATTCACATTGATATCTATTAATGGGCATATCCATAACCCTTTGATATGCCGAGTCAGTGTGACCATCTCCTTCTTTTTGTCTCACAACCACCACCACACTCTATTACACCTATAATGCTATATCCATCGCTCACACTCATGTATTGCGTGATAGTTGTAAAAGGTTTGAGAAAGTAAGAGTGCGAAAACAATTACTTGCCCTATACCAGGGTTGAGCATGATTTAAATTAGTTGTGTGAGGATGATGGAGCATAGCCAAACTATATGATTTTGTAGGGATAACTTTCTTTGGCCTTGTTATTTCGAAACTTCATGATTACCTTCATAGTTTGCTTGAAGTATTATTGTTTTCATGTCTAGCAAACTATTGTTTTCAATCTTACGGATCTGAACATTCATGTCACATGAAAGATGTTACAAAGGACAACTATGCTAGGTAGCATTCCACATCAAAAATTCATTCTTTATCACTTCCCTACTCGAGGACGAGCAGGAGTTAAGCTTGGGGATGCTTGATACGTCTCCAACGTATCTATAATTTTTGATGGTTCCATGCTATTATCTTGTCAAATTTTGGATGTTTTGTATGCCTTTTATATCTTTTTGGGACTAACTTATTAACTCAGTGCCAAGTGTGAGTTCCTGTTTTTTCGTGTTTTTGACCCTTTTCAGAGGAGGATTTTAAACGGAGTCCAAACAGAATGAAACTTCCAAAAAGATTTTTTCCGAAACAGAAGACGATCAAGAGACTTGAGAATCAAGGCAGAGGGTCACCAGGGACCCCACAAGCCCCCTAGCCGCAGCCAGGGGGGCCGCGCCTCCCAGGCTTGTGGGCTCCCTGGGCCTCGTCTACCCTAGGTCTTTCGCCTATATATTCCCTAAAATCCCAGAAAAAATCACGGGTGCCACGAAAATACTTTTCCACCGCCGCAAGCTTCTGTCTCCGCAAGATCCCATCTGGGGCACGTTTTGGTGCCCTGCCGGAGGGGGGATTCGGATAAGGAGGGCTTCTTCATCAACACCATGACCTCTCCGATGATGCGTGAGTAGTTCACCATAGACCTATGGGTCCGTAACTAGTAGCTAGATGGCTTCTTCTCTCTCTTGGATCTTCAATACCAAGTTCTCCATGATCTTCATGGAGATCTATCCGATGTAATCTTCTTTGCGGTGTGTTTGTCCAGATCTGATGAATTGTGGATTTATGATCAGATTATCTATGAATCTTATTTGAGTTTCTTCTGATCTCTTATATGCATGATTTCATATCCTTGTAATTCTCTTCAAGTTGTGGGTTTTGTTTGGCCAGCTTGATCTATGATTCTTGCAATGGGAGAAGTGCTTGGTTTTGGGTTCATACCGTGCGGTGACCTCACCCAGTGACAGAAGGGGTAGCGAGGTACGCATCGTGTTGTTGCCATCAAGGGTAAAAAGATGGGGTTTTTATCATTGGTTTGAGTTTATCCCTCTACATCATGTCATCTTGCTTAAGGCGTTACTCTGTTCGTCATGAACTCAGTACACTAGATGCATTCTGGATAGCGGTCGATGTGTGGAGTAATAGTCGTAGATGCAGAAAGTATTGGTCTACTTGTCTCGGACGTGATGCCTATATGTATGATCATTGCCTTAGATATCGTCATGACTTTGCGCGACTCTATCAATTGCTCGACAGTAATTTGTTCACCCACCGTGATATTTGCTATTTTGAGAGAAGCCTCTAGTGAACACTATGCCCCCCGGCTCTAGTTCACACCATATTTTCAGCCTTACTCTTTTACTTCGTTGCACTTTCGGCCTTCATATCTCACTTTGCAATCAATCTTGAAGGGATTGACAACCCCTTTATAGCGTTGGGTGCAAGCTCTTTTTTGTTTGCGCAGGTACTCTGGACTTGATGAGATTCTCCTACTGGATTGATACCTTGGTTCTCAAACTGAGGGAAATACTTACTGCTCCTGTGCTGCATGACCCTTTCCTCTTCAAGGGAAAAACCAACGCAAGCAAGTCTCCGTCAACGTGTCAATTTCTGGCACTGTTGTTTGAGAAGTAGAAGACATGCCATGGGAGCAAATGGCATGCCCTGGCATGCCAAAAGGGCGCTTCACATCTTGTTATAATGCTCTGGCGCACTGTAGTTGATGCCCAATCCCTTCCCCCGACAGCCTCAGGTGTCTCCCCCTCCTCTCTCTCCCTCCTCTTGCCTCCCTCACATGCGCGTCGGGCCGCCCGAGACAGCCAATGCGCGAGCTCACACGCGCGAGCCCCCTGGCCTCTCCCCGCTCCCCCTCTCGCTCCCAGCACCTTGGACTACCCCTACCAACACCGTACAACAGTGCTAGCCCCTCCCATAGCTTCCAGGGCAGTTGTCGTGGATGCCCGCAAGCCCCGCTCACGACACACCCGCGCCGTACCATTTAAACGAGCCCCACATTCCTATCTTCACTCTCATTGGCCCCAGTCTTGCCTAATATCACTCCCGTGCCACCCATTCCTCCTTCCAAGCTCCCTCTGCTCAGAATCAAGCTCCTACTCACTGCCTCGAGCCGCTAGCATTCGCCTAGTAAGAGTCCCCCTTCATCCCCGTTCTCATCTCATCTGGAACCATGACACCTCCGTGACCCCTTCCCGACCATTTCATCATTCGGACGCAGCCGAAATCACCCAGTGCTTCCACCACCCAACACTCCTCCGTTGCACGTGCTTGTCGCCGGTGAGCCACTCCACTCTGGCGCCTTCCTCCACCGCTACCCAAACGACAGGACCTCTCGAAGCTCGTGAGTGTCTTTAGTTTTCCTCGTTGTCGATCATAACGCTGCCACTGAGGCCCCTGCGTTTTGTGTCCCAAAGAAGGAATGACAAGTGGGGCCCCGTGTCATCCCCAACCCGCCGTCTATCTAGCTAACGAACGGGCCCGTCCCATCAGATTTGAACGCGCCGCGATGCGTATCGCTTTGGGCGAAGGCGTATTCGCTGAATACGTCTTCGACATGGACCCCCCGCGGCGCTGCGTTGTGTCTAGGCCGATTCCTCTTGGGCCGGCTGAGTTGCGCTGCTATTGGCCGACTGGCCGAGTAGGCTTTTTATTTTTCTGTTTTTCATATTATTGCAAAAATTCCACAAGACAAAATACTTGTCCAAATTCAATGATTCAAAATCCTAAATTTTTCTTAAAACCCAAACTATTTAATGGTGCCACTTCCATAATATTCCATCACACTTTTCAGTACTATTCAAGTTCAAACTCAAATTTGAACTAATAAATGCAACTTTGCAAAATCCCTAGGATGTCCAAATCCACTCAAAATGGAGTGATCTAAATTCCTAGATGACTTCAAAACTTTGTACCTTTTTCCTAGCCATGGTGGACATTTTTACCATGCACCAATATGTTGGATCAAAGAAAAGGGCCCCACTTCCATATATTTCATCTTAGAAAAATCATAGGAAAATCATCCCAACTCCAAATACAGTGAAACCACTTTCTAAAATCTTCTAAAATCATGCCCTATTTGATGAGTGCATTCACTCACTTTTCTTAAAATATTTTTGTAGACTTCTTATAAAATCATCAATCCCTTCATTTCTACCCTTTGAAAAATCATTGTTGATCCAGCTCAAGTAGTACCACTGTAGGTATTTTTCTTGTAAGTAGAGATGTCCAAGAAAAATAAAATTCCTATTTAGAGATCACTTTTATTTTCTTCTTAGTGTGTTGCTTATTGTGGGTGTTTCCGATGATAGTGTATGAAGTATACAAAGTGCTTGGATTGGACTAGAAGCCCGTGAAGACCTCGAAGACTTTGCTGAACCAGACAAGCAACTCCTTGACCATGACTTGAAGGCATTTTTATGCATGTCACATGGCACTTTTCTTCGTTCCATTTGAATCATGTCGAATGGGTGACCACCTTGGTGAGTTGTCTCCAATAACTCCCAGTTGATACTTGCACTGAGCATGACCCTACGTTCCTATGAGGGTTGTGTGGGTGGGAAGTAGTCAGGATGCTACGTAGTTGCTACGCAAATGGGATGGGATTATGCAAGGCATTGGAAACAACAATGTTTTCAAAGACTTCTCGAAAACCCCGTCGGGTGACACTAATACCCGAGGGGGGTGATGTTTAGCTAGGTAACTCTTGATATGGGGTCATGCCAGAAAAGACGATGATGGTCTGTTTTCACAGACAACGGGCACACCGTTTGGTGCCCTCGTGGATGATACTTGTGATGTAGATCACGAGGGATGGCACCAACGAGTGGACTCTTGGTTAGTATCATCATGGGAAGGCATTGTTTGGGTACTTACCTTGGGTACGACAAATACCGTGAGTCATGGATTGACACAAAAGTTTCCCAAGTCTTGTGGGTGAAGTGTGCAACCTCTCGAAAATGTAAAACCATTCGAATAGTTGTGTCCACGATCAAGGACAGTTGGGTGGTGCTGCTTAAACTACATCCAGATGTTTTCACAAAACTTGGTGTGTGTGTGTGAGAAAGATGATACTTGAGCTAAGACGGATGACTTGACATGACGACTGAACATGAGATGTTAAACTCCTTCTTATGTGGAATATGTATACCTTGTTCTTATGGATATCTACAACCTGTCGATGCATGCTTTTACAAGTTGATTGAACATGTCGTTGCACTCAAAAATAGCTTTTTGCAAGTTACCTACTTAGTGCTATATCTTACATTGTTATTGCCTTGTTCCAAACATGGGTTGCTTGCGAGTACATTCAAAGTACTCATTGGCTTGCCACAAGTTATTTTATTGGCCAGGCATGAAAGAATAGGATATGATGAATAACACCTTGGTGGCGTACATGCGAGCGAGGACACTTCACGGTGATAATGCATGTAGGGTTAAGGCGTATGGCATGGGTTCACGCTATCGTTGAAGATTTCCGCTGCAAATATATGAAGTCTTGGCCATGAAGGTCGTATTTGAGTTAGATGGTACATAATGGATGTAAGACTCTTGTTATTTAGTTTCTATGTGTTTAGCGAGCATTGAACTGTGGGACCCATGTGCACGTACATTCAGTGACCATGACTTATGAGTAGGGGTCCCCATAGAGCTGGTATCATATCCCTCTTGACCGTGGAAGACTTAGTTAGCATGGACATTAGTTAGGACAAACTATTTTTCGAGACCCTTCAAACCACTTACAAAACCTATATATTTCTCACATCTTCTAAATTTTCAAAGGAAGCAAAGGTTTTTGCCTTAGAACCTCCACCCTTATTCTCTTATTTCTCCTCATCTTCTTTTTCAAAACATGCAAATGGTTACTAGCACCCTTATGCCCCTATCCACTAGATTCCTTGAAATCCTCGTGGGTAACTTGAAAGGAAGCGACATTGCCAAACGACCACCCACATATTTGGAACACAAGGCTGGCAACGCTACAACAAGATGACACCAACTGAAGCTACCTTCTCGAGGAATGAGGACATTGAGACTCAGAAGATGGTGGCACCCTCGACACTTCCCAAAGTGATGGGACCTTGGCGAACGATGATTAGGACATAATATATGCAAGATCATGATATGCATCACTAATAGAGCGACCCTGTCCTTACCATTGTTATGTCAACAACCACCGGTGTATGAGGATCTCGCCATTTGGTCCGCCTCACCATAGTGAGCAGGAAAACGGTTCTCTTCACCCCCTGCTCTTGGTGTCGATATTGTCATCAACATAACCGACAGGTCGGAGTTCTATATGCCTTGTGGATGTCATTGCATAAAGGATCATCCACTTGGATCGCTCGACGCCTTGGAAGATAATAAGGCAATGACGAGATTATGAAGACAACGGAAGACCCTGTCAACGACAACCATGAGGTGCCACCTTCTCCATTAGCTTACGAGAGAGAAGTCGTCAATGATTCTTCAGGATCAACCCAGGTCATTTTGATGAATGACAACAAGAGACATAGCGACACCTGAATAAGACCCAGAAGACTGAGTGGACTCCTCTCCAAGACACAAATTAGGCACGACTATTGAGTCCAAGAGCCCCTAGGGTAGAATGAGTCGTGTATTCCTTATGCAAAGTCGAGTCCATGTGATGGTTTGAATGGGACCATGTTGTGTGTTGCTTTTTTTTCTTGTTTGTACTTTGATATCAGTCGCACTTTTGCCCTAGGCAACAAGTACATGGATATATCACCTACCTCATCTTGATGTTGTGTTTGGCCTTTTCGGCACTTGTTTGATTACCCTCGCACTATACCACCCCCTTAGGCGCTCCCCACTATACTACTTTCCCTCACCCCATCTCGTTGATTGATGACCAGCAAGACAAGATGCACCAAGGATCCACCTTGATAGATGACTAGCACTAAACACCTTGTCTACAACATACTCAACGAGACGCAACCCCGTAGATTTACGCTTTTCCTCAAGATTGAAAACCCCTCCATGGACAAACCTAGACCTCACAAGATACCACAGCTCTAACCTCTAATCATGTGTTTAATGCACGGGTTTGCCAGAGCACCCGTTGAGCTTCAACAGCCCCTGCTTAGCACTGGGTTCTTTATGAAACGAGTAATCATAGTGAACAAGTATCCTTCATTCTCGAGCTAGCACCATAATCTTGATGCCATAGAAAGGATCGTTCTAAGGATATATGATTTGTAGGCAATCATTTGATTTAGCCATAGTAGATATCTTTAGGATATAGCTAAGCCCCTTTGGTGGATCCTAAGACGCTTATGTTGGTAGATGAACTTGGTGGATCAAAGTTGATAGAGTAGAATAACACGATTCTCCTTTGAGTAGATTGGATCTAGTAGGAAAATTGGTATTGCATGTCAAAACTCTTGGTGGTATAATAAATTGACTTTGTCAAGTAATGGTCGTGGATTGATGATGTTGCAATAACTACTTGGAGTAACAAGTAGGAATTCTTGTTAGACCAGAGATTTGGAATTAAATAGGTAATCCTAATAGTGTTGGTGTTAAGTAAGAGTACATGGTTCAGAGTAATTTGGATTTAGTATGATGATCTTAATCTTGATACCATGTTTCTGGTGGATGGTAAGATAGGAAAAATTGGAATTGTTAGAATTGATTTAAGAATCTATATAAGCTTGACCTTGGAGTTTAGTTGGTCATGAAATTGGAAGTTCGGGGATATACTATGATAGTAGTCCTTGCAATTATATGTGGATTATAGGAACTCTAGGAAATTATGTAGAACCCCATAAATATTGGATTCATAGGAGTAGTGCATCATGTAGTAACTGATGGCATTTAAGGACAACTTGACCGGATTCTCAGGAAGGTAACAAGATATTGGATTGGTATATTACGTGTTTCCTTAGCATAGAAATGCAGTACCTTAGATCTTGGATAATTTAGCTGAGCACTCAGATTTATAGTGATGTAATTAAGCTTAGCAACTTGTATGCTTTCCCGAGGATTTTTACATAGAGACATGTATGAGTTAGCTATTGTATACTTATGATATTTTGGTTTAAGTCCTTCTCTCAAACCTTGTAGTTGAGTGGCATAAGTGATGTTGGAGTTAACTTTTATGAGATGGTACTTTCGATGATATTGGATGATTCTGTTTAGAGGAATAGGTAGGACTATTGGCATCTAAGGACTATGCTCGAGGATACGATGATAGCCATTCACTCACATCCTAAGCTTCTTGAAACCCCGAAGCTCTACTGAGCCATAATATGGTCGGATTACGACCATAGGTCTTGGCTCTATGTCACTAGACTACGACCAGTACTCCACTTTGAACACCACCAACCTTGTCCATGAGGAAGGTGGACATGAAGAACTAGATTCTATTGGACCATAAAACACCTCGACATGTGACCATTCGGAACAAATCTCCGCTCCTCTCACATATCCCATGAGCAACGTACTTATGTGATGCTTGGGAGAATATGTTCTTACCCTCATGGATGACATACTCATTTATGCAATAAGAGAAAGAACACCTTAGTTCTATTTGGATAACCCCCATAAGCACCGATTGCCATTCTTCTCAAATATAAGGTTTTATCTTGAAGAAGTTGGACTCCCCGAAGCACCCTCCTTGTAGAAGAAGACATTCTTGCCCAAGCAAGATGAAGAACCACTACGATTGGGAAGCCACGACGACGACGACGAAGAAGTAGAAGAAGCAAGGGAACTCAACCACCACTGCTTCGCCGGCTACACGAGCTAGACTATCTCAAGAAGCACCGACGATCAAGCACTATGAAGCCTTTGGACATCAAGAGGAATTAAAGAGCCTTTTTGGTCCAATCAAGGACGTGAGTCCTAACTGAATCATGGTGAGAACCATGTCAAAGGTGGTTCACCCCACTTGGCAAGCCTCAGACCCTGGGGATTGGATGACTGGTCTATACATTTGGGTAGCCAACTCATCTCGGACCCCCTCAAAAAATTTCCTAGGTGGTAGAACTCATGTTTACACCAAGTCTCTAATCTTAGCCTTAGGGAAGAGACTCAACTAAAATTTCCCACAAGTGTCTACGAAAAGTCTAGAAGACCAAGCACTCAAAAACATGCCGAAAACGTGCTCTATGACGACAAAGAAAAATGGGTGAAGACGAATAAGGAACATACACGAGTAGCTTACTCAAGCAGAAGTTCTTGACAAGAAGCCTACATTAACACACTTTAAAACTCTCAAGGATGAAGACAAATGCGGCTAAAGATTGTCTCCTTTAAGGAAACCAAGAATTTCCCCGTCGGCAAGGAGCTACCCTAAAACATTGACCCTCCTATTCTAAGGCGGACATCTAGATGTCACTAACCAACTTGAGCAACACCAGGACCAACACACACACGCACACACAATACTTTGCCCATGTATTCCAACTTTGGAATACACACGCAAGCCAGACCCTTGCCCGAACCTCGTTCACCCTCCGGAGAATCCAAGTGAATTATTAGGAGATGTATCACCAAGCGCTTCAAGGTCAAATGAAGCAATCACGTCGAAGAAGAAGCAACACGGGAACCTGAAGGTTACCTTAGACCCAAATTTTTGTATCTTTTCAATGCCTAGCCTAGGAATCTCGGGGAAGGGATTCTTGTAAGGGGGTAGGTATGTGAGATCCTGTGTTTTACCTTATATTACTAACTTAACATAGCTCAAAAATTAGGGCCAATTACAACTTTTCTGTTTGATGTGATGCTTGAACTGGTTGCCATTTGCTTGCTTATTTGATTGTGTTTTAAATCACAAAAATATCCTTCTCTCAGAAATCATATCCTTGCTCCAAATCCTTGCCTAATGACCATACCATGTGTATAGGACTTAAAACTATTTTTACAAAATATTACTTTGACCAATAAATATTTATTTGATTTATGCTTTCAGAAACCCGTGGACTCAGGATTGTATTACAAGTCCTCAAATAAAGAGAAATGTTTTGCCCCAAACATTTTACTCGGACCCTATTATCAAAAAGACTTCCCAAAACCACAAGTATATTATTTTAAAAGTTATTTTCCTATTTTATTTAAATACCTCTTTTGAGGCCAGAAATGGTTTTTTATGAGGAAAAAATATTTGCAAAAATTTAGGGAAACTCAGTGGACATATATTTTCCATATATAAGAGTTTCAACACATGGTCATGTTTCCAATATTGGACAAAACCCTCCAAAACCCTTTCTGTTCATTTCAAGTATTTGAAATATTTCTAGAAGAAATATTCTCAAATAATTCCAGGAAAATTAAAGCAAGTCCTACATTATGTATGTCGTGATCTTGTATAGTTTCATCTCAATACTAATTGTTATGGTTCACCAAAAAATTCCAAAACCATTTGTGTCGAGATCCAAACTTGGACAAGTTTACATTGTCGAGTTTCTCCTATTATTCTCAAACTTTGTATAAATGTTCAAATACCCTAATGATGCATCCACACCAAGTGGTGCATCAACGAGAATAGGTCCACTTGTCCAAATCCCCTCAAAATCCCTTCTGCTGATTTCTAGAATTGGGAATATTTGCATTGTCAAGTTTCTCCAATTGGACCCAAACTTTTTGGGCATGCTCTAAACCCCAAATTATGCCAACACACAAAGTGGTGCATTAGGGGGAATAGTTTTGCATGAATAGATCTACAAACCCATTTTTTCACTTCTATGGTTTATAATGTTTACATTGGAAACTTTCATCATATAATCCCAAAATTGGTGATAAACCTCATTTCCCTCTACCATTTGATCCTACTAAATCTCAAGGTAGGTTGAACCTATTTACTTGCCGAAGACAACAACAAACACCTTCTGGTGACTTGGTAAAAACCCTGTTTTGACCCCTTTATCAATTCCCCTTGGTCTCAAAATTTTACCAGAGCTCATCCCAGTTACCTTGCATCTCCAGTAACCTTTGCATGGCCATAGCCCAATCATTGATGGGCTAAAACCCAAATTTACCCACTTTGGAGAGATCCTTTTCTTACCCCCAACCTTCCTTCTCAATCTAGCAACCTCCAGAGCACACCTTGGCCAGATTCGCTTTGTTTGCACCTCCTAGATTCCACTAGACACTAGAGGACACATTAGGACATGCCCTGGGAGAAAATGGCATGCCCTGGAATGTGAAAAGTGCGCTCTAGAGCGCTCTACAATGCTCCTGCACTCGATAGTCGACGCCCAATCCCGTCCCTAGGACGCCTGTCGGAGCCCCTCGGCATGCATGACACGACTAGTTGTCACCCCTCCACTCTTTCCATCCTCTTTCCTCCCTCACATGTGTGCCAGACCGCCCGAGATGGCGAGTGCGCGAGCTCACACGTGCGAGCCCCCTGACCACGCCCCACTCCTCCTCTTGCTCCTCAGCACCATAGACTAACCCTACCAACATTGTACATAAGTGCTAGCCCCTCCTGGAGCCTCCAGGGCCGTTGTCGCGGATGCCCACGAGACCCGCCCATGGTACACCAGCGGCCGACCATTTAAGCGAGCCCTGCACTCCTCTCTTCTCTCTGATCACCCCCACTCTCGCCTAATCTCACTACCGTGACACCCATTGCTCCTCCCTAGCTTCATGTGCTCGGAATTAAGCTCCTCATCGCCACCTCGGGCCGCTGGCATTCACGCGGTAAGGGTCCCCCTCTGGCCCCACTATCCTCTGATCTAGAACCACGACACCTCCCTAACCCCTTCCCGACCATTTCCCCATTGAGTCACAGCCGGAATCGACTAGTGCTTCCACCACCCGATACTCCTCCTCCGCGGATGCTTATCATCGATGAGACGCTACACTCCGACGCCTCCCTCCACCTCTAACCAAATGGCGGGACCTCCCAAAGCTCGTCAGTATCCTTAGTTTGCTTTGTCGTTGACCACAGCACTGCCAGTGAGGCCCCAACCTTCTCTGTCCCTAGAAGGAGATGACACATGGGGCCACCTGTCGTCTGCTTCAGACTCTCTTTCTCGCTAACCATTAGGCGAATCCCGCCAGGTTTGGACATCCTAGGGATTTAGATTATCGGAATACATCTTCGACGTGGACCACCCGCGGTGCTGCGTCCTGTCTCGGTCGATTCCTCCTAGGCTGACTCAGCTCTGCTGCTGTTGGCCCGTTGGCACATTAGGCTTTTTATTTTTTCTGTTTTTCATATTTTTTGCAAAAATTCCACAAGACAAAATACTTGTCCAAATTCAATGATTCAAAACGCTAAATATTTCTAAAAACCCAAACTATTTAATGGTGCAACTTCCGTAATTTTCTAGTTCAAACTCAAATTTGAACTAATAAGTGTCACTATGCTAAATCCCTAGGATGTCCAAATCCACTCCAGACAGAGTGATTTAAATTCCAAGATGACTTAAAACTTTATCTCTTTTTCCTATGCATGGTGGACATTTTTACCATGCACCAAATCTGTTGGATCTAATAAAAGGGCCCCACTTCCATATATTTCATCTTAGAAAAATTATAGGAAAATCATCCCAACTCCAAATCCAGTGAAACCACTTTCTAAATTATTCATAAAATCATGCCCTATTTGATGAGGGCCTTCACTCATTTTTCTTAAAATATTTAGACTTCTTATAAAATCATCAACCCCTCCATTTCACCCTTTCAAAAATCATTGTTGATCCAACTCAAGTAGTACCATTTTAGGTATTTTTCTTGTGACCAAAGATGCCCAAGGAAAATAAAATTCCTATTTAGAGAGCACTTTTATTTTCTACTTATTTTGTTGATTATTGTGGGTGTTTCCGACGATAGTTTACGAAGTGATCCGAGTTGGACTAGAAGCACGAGAAGACCTCAAAGGCTTTGCTGAACAAGGCAAGCTATCCTTTGACCATGACTTGAAACCATTTTTATGCATGTCATATGACACTTTTCTTTGTTGCATTTGAATCATGTTGAATCGGTGACCATCTTGGTGGGTTGTCTCCATAACTCCCCATTGATACTTGCACTGAGCATGACCCTACCTTCCTATGAGGGTTGTGTGGGTGGGAAGTAGTTAGGATATTATGTAGTTGCTACACAAATGGGATGGGATTATGCATGGTGTTGGAAACAACGGTGTTTTCAAAGAAATTTTAATCTCGTCCGGTGCCACTAATACCTGAGGGAGATGATGTTGAGCTAGGTAACCACTTGAGAAAGAAGTGGTGTACCAAGGAAAGTGAGTGTGTTGTTTTCAGAAATGGATTAGATTTAAGATTTGTAGACCGTTCCCAACCTTACATGTATAACCACGATACCCCTTATGGGAGGGGGCTTTGTTGATTACTATGGTTGGTACTACCTCAGAGTCCGCATTAATAGTGGGGGGGGGGGGGTGACGTGGTTGATGACTACTACACAACTTGTTCTTGTGGACTCATGTTGGGCCTCCAAGCGTGTAGTATTGTAGGATAGTATCAATTTTCCCTCAAGTGGATGACCTAAGGTTTATGAATCCGTGGGAGGTGTAGGATGAAGATTGTCTCTCTCAAAAAACCCTGCAATCAAATACAAAAAATCTCTTGTGTCCCCAACACACCTAATACAATGGAAAATTGTATAGGTGCACTAGTTCGGCAAAGAGATGGCGATACAAGTGCAATATGGATGGTAGAAATATATTTTTATAATTTCAATAAATAAAACAACAAGGTAGAAATTTATAAAACATAGAACAAACCGTATTGCAATGCTTGAAAATGAGGCCTAGGGTCCGTACTTTCGCTAGTGCTATCTCTCAACAATGCTAATATAATTGGATCGCATAACAATCCCTGAACATGCGATAAAGAATCACTCCAAAGTTTCTATCTAGAGGAGAACATAAGAATAAATTGTTTGTAGGGTACGAAACCACCTCAAAGTTATTCTTTTCGATCAATCTTTCCAAAAGTTCATACTAAAATAACAAGTTATCCTTTCCGATCGATCTATCCAAGAGTTCATACTAAAATAACACCATAAAAATTCAGATTCATAATACTCAATCCAACACAAAGAACCACAAAGATTGCCCCAAGATTTCTACGGGAGAAACAAAGACGAGAACGTGCATCAACCCCTATGCATAGATTATCCCAATGTCACCTCGGGAATTCGCAAGTTGAGTGACAAAACATATACCAAGTGAATCAAGATGATACCCCATTGTAACCATGGGTATTCATAGAAAGGCATAAATAAAGTTCTCTCAAATCCATAAAAGTATTCAATCCGATAAAATGAAATCTCAAACGGAAAAATCAATTCATCACAACAAGATAAAGAGGGAGAAACACCATATGATCCAACTATATTAACAAATCCTGCGATACATCAAGGTCATGCCATCTCAAGAGGACGAGAGAGAGAGAGATTAAACACACAGCTACTGGTACAAACCCTCAGCCTTGAGGGCGAACTACTCCCTCCTTGTCATGGCCTCCACCGGAATGATGAAAATGGCCACCGGAGATGATTTCCCTTCTCTAGCAGGGTACTGGAACGTCTCTAGATTGGGTTTTCATTGATATAGATAGCTGCGGCGGCGGAACTTGTCATCTAGGGTTATTTTTGCGGGTTTCTTTCTTTATAGGATTTTTGGGTGTTGGAATCACGCCAAGGTGGGCCACGAGGTGCGCACTACCCACCAACCCACGGGCAAGGCCCCCGACACGCCCTGGTGAGTAGTGGCCACTGATACGTCTCCAACGTATCTATAATTTTTGATGGTTCCATGCTATTATATTGTCAAAGTTTGGATGTTTTGCATGCCTTTTATATTTTTTTGGGACTAACTTATTAACTCAGTGCCAAGTGCCAGTTCCTGTTTTTTCCATGTTTTTGACCCATTTCAGAGGAGATTTTGAAACGGAGTCCAAACGAAAGAAAATCCCCGAAAAGATTTTTTCCGTAACAGAAGATCAGGAGGCTTGAGAGCCAAGGCAGGGGGCCCCCAGGGGCCCCACAAGCCCCCACCCCACGGCCAGGGGGGAGGCTGCGGCCCACAGGCTTGTGGGCCCCCTGGACGTCCTTTGCCCTAGGGTTTGCGCCTATATATCCCCAAAAATTCCACAAAAAATCAAGAGATCATCGAAAGTACTTTTCCGCCGCCGCAAGCTTCTATATCCACAAGATCCCATCTGGGGCACGTTCTGGTGCCCTGCCGGAGGGGGGATTCGGATACGGAGGGCTTGTTCATCAACACCATGACCTCTCCTATGATGCGTGAGTAGTTCACCATAGACCTACGTGTCCATAGCTAGTAACTAGATGGCTTCTTCTCTCCCTTGGATCTTCAATACAAAGTTCTCCATGATCTTCATGGAGATCTATCCGATGTAATCTTGTTTTGCGGTGTGTTTGTCGAGATCCGATGAATTGCGGATTTATGATCAGATTATCTATGAATCTTATTTGAGTTTCTTTTGATCTCTCTTATGCATGATTTCATATCCTTGTAATTCTCTTCGAGTTGTGGGTTTTGTTTGGCCTACTAGATCTATGATTCTTGCAATGGGAGAAGTGCTTGGTTTTGGGTTCATACGGTGCGGTGACCTCACCCAGTGACTAAAGGGGTAGCGAGGCACGCATCGTGTTGTTGCCATCAAGGGTAAAAAGATGGGGTTTTCATCATTGGTTTGAGATTATCCCTCTACATCATGTCATCTTGCTTAAGGCGTTACTCTGTTCGTCATGAACTCAATACACTAGATGCATGCTGGATAGCGGTCGATGTGTGGAGTAATAGTAGTAGATGCAGAAAGTATCGGTCTACTTGTCTCGGACGCGATGCCTATATGTATGATCATTGCCTTAGATATCGTCATGACTTTGCGCGGTTCTATCAATTGCTCGACATTAATTTGTTCACCCACCGTGATATTTGCTATTTTGAGAGAAGCCACCTTCAGATCTCACTTTGCAAACAATCTTGAAGGGATTGACAACCCCTTTGAAGTGTTGGGTGCAAGCTCGTTTGTGTTTGCGCATGTACTCTGGACTTGACGAGACCCTCCTTCTAGATCGATACCTTGGTTCTCAAACTAAGGGAAATACTTACTGCTCCTGTGCTGCATCACCCTTTCCTCTTCAAGGGAAAAACCGACGCAAACAAGAGAAGTAGCAAGAAGAATTCCTGGCGTTGCTTGGGAAGGACTTTTGTTGTCGTAGCAGAAGAATTTCTGGCACCGTTGCCGGGGAGGAAGATCAAGTCAAGAACTCATCCAAGTAGGTGTCGCAAACTCATATCTGGCAGTTACTTTGTTTGCCAGTTGCCTCTCGTTTTCCTCTCCCCCACTTCACCAATTTGCCTTTTTCGTTTGCCTTTTCGTTCGCCTTTTTCTCGCTTTCTCTTTGCCTGCTTGCGTGCCTGCTAAAACCCGAATGGCCCAACCAAGGGATTTTGATGCTCACTATGCGAAGTTAGAAGAGATTGAAACTAGTGTTAAAGGCTTCATGTCTACACAGTTTGAATACAACAGTTACTTCCGTAGAGAGCTGAAGGAGCAAAATTCTTTTCTCGCTTTTATGAGTTGAGAAGTTGATGATATGGCCAAATAATTCCTTGCGCTAAATTCTCAGTTTGCTCCTCTTGAAAAGTTGGTAGGCCAGATTTCTATAAGCACACTACTTTAGTCAATAAAATGGCTGCTAAACCTGAAACTCGTGATGAGAATCACGAAGATCTTAAAGTGCTTGGTGTGACTCCCATTGAATCTTTGTTTTCTTGTGTCAAACCTAATGATTATGGGGCTGGATATGAATCCACTTTGGTTGAAAAGTGCCCCAAAGATTCAGAGTCCATATATCTTGATGCTAAAAGCATTGAAAGTGGAGTAGAAGATGTTAAAACTTTGAGTAGTAATGAAATTACTACTGTGGATTTCAAGGAATTCAATTATGATAGTTGCTCCTTGATTGGATGCATTTCTTTGATGCAATCCATGTTAAACTCTCCACACGCTTATAGCCAAAATAAGGCCTTTACCGATCATATCGTCGAAGCTATGATAAGATCTCTTGAAGAGAAACTTGAATTGGAAGTCTCTATCCCTAGAAACCTTCATGATGAGTGGCAACCTACCATCATAATCAAAATAAAAAACTATGAATGCAATGCTTTGTGTGATTTGGGTGCTAGTGTTTCTGCGATTCCAAAGTCTCTATGTGATGTTCTGGGTTTTAATGAGATTGAAGAGTGTTCTCTTAATTTGCATCTTGCTGATTCTACTGGCAAGAAACCCATGGGAAGGCTCAATGATGGTCTTATTATTGCAAATAGGAACTATGTACCCGTGGATTTCATTGTGCTTGACATTGATTGCAATCCTGCATGCCCAATTATTCTTGGTAGACCTTTCCTAAGGACTATCGGTGCTATCATCGATATAAAGGAAGGGCATATTAGATTTCAATTTCCTTTAAGGAAGGGTATGGACCACTTTCCTAGAAACAAAATAAGATTGCCTTATGAATCCATGATGAGGGCCACTTATGGTTTGAGCACCAAAGACGACGATACGTGATTCTATCGCTTTTATGCCTAGCTAAGGGCGTTAAACAATAGCGCTTGTTGGGAGGCAACCCAATAAATTTATCTTTTTCTTTCTATTTTGTTGCGTCCACACCATCATAATTCTGTTGTGATTGTGTTTTTTGTGTTTCTTTTTGTGTTTGAGCCAAGCAAAACCTTTATGACTAGTCTTGGTAATGGTTGTTTGATCCTGCTGGAAAAAGACAGAAACTTTTCGCTCACGAGATGATTTTTCATTTTTATTCAGAAAGAGCTTTTGAGTTTGTTCTTTTTTCTGCTGGTCGATATGCCTTTTTCCCACGTAGTCGTAATTATTTAGATTTTTTGAGGTACCAGAAGTATACGAAGTATACAGATTGCTACAGACTGGTCTGTTTTTGATAGATTCTGTTTTTGTTGAGTTGGTTGCTTGGTTTTATGAAACTATGGTTAGTATCGGGGGGGGGGGGGGGGGTACTAACCATGGAAAAGTGAGAATAGTGTAGCCCAACACCAATATAGATGGAATTCAAGTTTGCTACAGTACCAAAAGAAGTGGTAGTTTGTTTTCTTTTGCTAATGTTATCACGAGTTTCTGTTTAAGTTTTGTGTTGTGAAGTTTTCAAGCTTTGGGTGATGTTCTCATGGACAAAGAGATAAGGAGTGGAAAGAGATCAAGCTTGGGTATGCCCAAGGCATCTCAAGCCAAATTCAAGGACACCAAAAAGCCTAAGCTTGGGGATGCGCCGGGAAGGCATCCCCTCTTTCGTCTTCAACCATCGGTGAAGTTACTTGGACCTATATTTTTATTCACCACATGATATGTGTTTTGCTTGGAGCGTCTTGTATCGTAGGAGTCTTTTCTTTTTGTTCTGTCACAATCATCCTTTCTGCACACCTTTTTGAGAGAGAGAGACATGCACTCATCGTGATTTTGCTAGAATGCTCATAGTGCTTCACTTATATCTTTTGAGCTAGATACTTTTGCTCTACGTGCTTCACTTATATCTTTTAGAGCATGGTGGTGCGTTACTTGGTAGTTGGATTATGCTATGAAAGTAGTCCCAAAGGTGATAGGTACCCAAAGAGGATGCAAAAACCTCCATCTTCATGTGCATTGAGTAGAAAGAGAAGTCTTGATTCCTCTCAATTAGTTTTGAGACGTGGATTTGGTAATATTAAGAGCTATGTTAGTAGGGTGTTGTGAATCTAGAAATACTTGTGTTAAAGTTAGTGATTCCCGTAGCATGCATGTATGGTGAACCTCTATGTTAGGAAGTCGGAGCATAATTGATCTATTGATTGTCATCCTTTGTGTTGAGGTCGGGATCGCGCGATGGTTAACACCTACCAACCCTTCCCCTAGGAGTATGCGTTTAGCACCTTGTTTCGATTACTAATAAAAACTTTCGCAACAAGTATGTGAGTTCTTCATGACTAATGTGAGTCCATGGCATAGATGCACTTTCACCTTTCACCATTGCTAGCCTCTCTAGTGCCGCGCAACTCTCGCCGGTACACAAACCCACCATATGCCTTCCTCAAAATAGCCACCATACCTACCTACTATGGCATTTTTGTAGCCATTCCGAGATATATTGCCATGCAACTCCCACTGTTCCGTCTCATGACTTGTGCCGTCATTCTCATATTGCCATTGCATGATGGTAAGATAGCTAGCGAGATGTTTTCAACCTCATACGCCATGCTAGATTGTTGCACATCCAGGTACACTGCCGGAGGCATTTGCTATAGAGATATCATTATTCTAAGTTTTGAGCTCTGAGTAAATAAAAGTGTGACGATCATCATTATTAGAGCATTGTCCCATGTGAGGAAATAAAAAACGGCCAAAGAGCCCAAAAAAGAAGAGAAAAAAGAGGCCTAAGAGCCCAAATGAAAAAAGGGAGAGAAAAAGAGAGAAGGGACAATGCTACTATCTTTTTCCACACTTGTGCTTCATAAAAGCAACATGTTCTTCATGATTGAGAGCTTCTTGCTTTGTCACCACCATATGCTAGTGGGAATCTTCATTATATAACTTGGCTTGTATATTCCAATGATGGGCTTCCTCAAAATTGCCCTAGGTCTTCGTGAGCAAGCAAGTTGGATGCACACCCACTAGTTTTCCTTTTCAGCTTTCAAATACTTATAGCTCTAGTGCATCCCTTGTATGGCAATCCCTACTAATTCACAATGATATCTATTAATGGGCATCTCCATAGCCCTTTGATACGCCGAGTCAATGTGACCATATCCTCCTTTTTGTCTCACAACCACCACCACACTCTATTCCACCTATAGTGCTATATCCATGGCTCACGCTCATGTATTGCGTGACAGTTATAAAAGGTTTGAGAAAGTAAGAGTGCGAAAACAATTACTTGGCCAATACCGGGGTTGTGCATGATTTACATTATCTGTGTGAGGATGATGGAGCATAGCCAGACTATATGATTTTGTAGGGATAACTTTCCTTGGCCTTGTTATTTTGAAAGTTCATGATTACTTTGCTAGTTTGCTTGAAGTATTATTGTTTTCATGTCAATAAAAAACTATTGTTTTGAATCTTATGGATCTGAACATTCATCTCACATGAAAGAAGTTGCAAATGACAACTATGCTAGGTAGCATTCCACATCGAAAATTCATTCTTTATCACTTCCCTACTCGAGGACGAGCAGGAGTTAAGCTTGGGGATGCTTGATACGTCTCCAACGTATCAATAAATTTTGATGGTTTCATGCTATTATCTTGTCAAACTTTGGATGTTTTGCATGCCTTTTATATATTTTTTTGGGACTAACTTATTAACTCAGTGCCAAGTGCCAGTTCCTGTTTTTTCCATGTTTTTGACCCCTTTCCGAGGAGATTTTGAAACGGAGTCCAAACGGAAGAAAATCCCCGAAAAGATTTTTCTGTTACGGAAGAAGATCAGGAGGCTTGAGAGACAAGGCAGGGGGGCCCCAGGGGCCCCACAAGCCCCCACCCCGCGGCCAGGGGGGAGGCCGCAGCCCACAGGCTTGTGGGCCCCTTGGACGTCCTTTGCCCTAGGGTTTGCGCCTATATATCCCCAAAAATTCCACAAAAAATTAAGAGATCATCGAAAGTACTTTTCCGCCGCCGCAAGCTTCTTTCTCCGCAAGATCCCATATGGGGCACGTTCTGGTGCCCTACCGGAGGGGGGAGTCAGATATGGAGGGCTTCTTCATCAACACCATGACATCTCCGATAATGCGTGACTAGTTCACCATAGACCTACGGGTCCATATCTAGTAACTAGATGGCTTCTTCTCTCCCTTGGATATTCAATACAAAGTTCTCCATGATCTTCATGGAGATCTATCCGATGTAATCTTCTTTTGCGGTGTGTTTGTCGAGATCCGACGAATTATGGATTTATGATCAGATTATCTATGTCTTTCGCCTATATATTCCCATCAATTCCAGAAAAAATCAGGACATCATCGCAATCACTTTTCCGCCGCCGCAAGCTTCTGTCTCCGCAAGATCCCATCTGGGGCACGTCCTGGTGCCCTGTCGGAGGGGGGATTCGGACACGGAGGGCTTCTTCATCAACACCATGACCTCTCAGATGATGCGTGAGTAGTTCACCATAGACCTACGGGTCCATAGCTAGTAACTAGATGGCTTCTTCTCTCTCTAGGATCTTCAAAACAAAGTTCTCCGTGATCTTCATGGAGATCTATCCGATGTAATCTTCTTTTGTAGTGTGTTTGTCGAGATCCGATGAATTGTGGATTTATGATCAGATTATCTATGAATCTTATTCGAGTTTCTTCTGATCTTTCTTATGCATGATTTCATATCTTTGTAATTCTCTTCGAGTTGTGGGTTTTGTTTGGCCAACTAGATCTATGATTCTTGCAATGGGAGAAGTGCTTGGTTTTGGGTTCATACCATGCGGTGACCTCACCCAGTGACAAAAGGGGTAGCGAGGCACACATCGTGTTGTTTCCATCAAGGGTAAAAAGATGGGGTTTTCATCATTGGTTTGAGATTATCCCTCTACATCATGTCATCTTGCTTAAGGCGTTACTCTATTCGTCATGAACTCAATACACGAGATGCATGCTGGATAGCGGTCGATGTGTGGAGTAATAGTAGTTGATGCAGAAAGTATCGGTCTACTTGTCTCGGACGTGATGCCTATATGTATGATAATTGCCTTAGATATCATCATGACTTTGCGCGGTTCTATCAATTGCTCGACAGTAATTTGTTCACCCACTGTGATATTTGCTATTTTGAGAGAAGCCTCTAGTGAACACTATGGCCCCCGGGTCTACTCCACACCATATTTTCAGCCTTACACTTTTTACTTTGTTGCACTTTCCGCCTTCAGATCTCACTTTGCAAACAATCTTGAAGGGATTGACAACCCCTTTGAAGCGTTGGGTGCAAGCTCGTTTGTGTTTGCGCAGTTACTCTGGACTTGACGAGACCCTCCTTCTGGATCGATACCTTGGTTCTCAAACTGAGGGAAATACTTACTGCTCCTGTGCTGCACCACCCTTTCCTCTTCAAGGTAAAAACCGACGCAAACAAGAGAAGTAGCAAGAAGAATTCCTGGCGTTGCTTGGGAAGGACTTTTGTTGCCGTAGCAGCCACCTCCTTCAACTTCTGGTCCTCCCATGAAGCTTCTAGTGCCTCTTTTGTTCCAAAAAGTAGTCAAAAGTTTCGTTGCAATTGGAGAACTTTTTTTCTGCACAAAAAACAACACCACGGTAGTTTTCGTGAAAACAACGTCAGTCTGGGTTAGTTACATGCAAATCATACCAAAATCATATAAAATTGTTGTAAACATGGCAGGAATACTTCATAAGTTATAGATACATTGGAGACGTATTAGTGGTCAGTCTCGATATAGGGTCGTGCCGGAAAGGACGACTATGGGCTGTTTTCACACACACTGTGCATGTTGTGCGTGCCCTCGTGGATGATACTTGTGATGTACATCACGAGGGATGGCACCAACGAGTGGACTCTTAGTTAGTATCATCACGGGAAAAGCATTGTTCGGGTACTTACCTCATGTATGAAAAATACCGCGAGTCGTGGATTGACACGAAAGTTTCCCAAGTCTTGTGGGTAAAGTGTGCAACCTCTGTAGAGTGTAAAACTATTTGAATAGCCGTGTCCATGGTCAAGGAGTTTTGGGTGGTGCTGCTTAAACTATGCCCAGATGTTTTCAAAAAACTTGATGTGTGCGTGAGAAAGATGATGCTTGAGATAAGTGAGATGAGTTGACATGATGACTGAACATGAGATGTTCAATCCCTGATTATGTTGAATATTTGTAAGTTGTTCTTATAGATATATACAACCTGACGATGCATGCTTTTACAAGTTGATTGAACATGTCATTGCATTCAAAATTAGCTTTCTGCAACTTACCTAGTTAGTGCTATGTCATACATTGTTAATGCCTTGTTCCAAGCATGGGTTGCTTGCGAGTACATTCAAAGTACTCATTAGCTTGCCATTGGTTATTTTACTGGCCAGGCATGAAAGAACAAAATATGATGAAGAACACCTTGGTGAGGTACATGCGAGCTAGGACATTTTCTAGTCAGAATGCCTGTAGGGTTAAGGCATATGGTATGGGTTCACGCTATCGTTGTGGATTTTTGCTGCAAATATATGAAGAGTTGTCCATGAAGGTCATGTTTGAGTTCAACGATACGTAATGGATGTAAGACTCTTGCTATTCAATTTCTGTGTGTTCAATGAGCATTGATATCTGGGATCATTGTGCACATACATTCGGTGATCACGTCTTATGAGTTGGGGTCCCCACACAACAGCAACCACATAAGTCGTTGTAATAGCAATAGTAACAACGACACCAGAATTCTGGCCTTCGTCGAGAGGCAGACGTTGCACTCGTCCCACAAAATTTGGGCATTGTTTTTGTTAGAGAGGGACGATAGCTGTAGCTGGTGGTGGTAGATGGGCAAGCACATCATTGAGCTTGGTGTTTATCTTGGTGTCAAATGTCTTCTCCAAACCATCTAGCTTCTCCATGGACTCTCCAAGGCTGGTCACGAAGTCTTGTACCTTGTCAGCCATCATTTGCTAAAATTTATCATGGAGCTCCTTGCTGGTCATGCCCGCCCAGTTGATCTCGTCAGCTTGTGATCCTAGCATGGTTAGCAGAATATGAACACACAAGAATATGAAACTACAGAATACTAGGAAGTGGTGGTGATGTGTCACAAATCCGTCAAGCAAATCACAACTTCTTACCAGTTCTTACCCAATAGCAGGGGTTGATTGGCAACCGTTGTAGTCAAAACTCACAAAGCTTGGATAAATTGATTGTCAGGTGGTGTCAAACACACGATATAGATGTATGTGGAGCTGGGAAAGCTTATAATATGGTAGAAAAACTGGTTAGAAATAATCAATTCAGAGAAGCAAAAAACTATAGCCACCATCTCATTAAAAGACGCTTAGTGACTGTATCGTGCTTGTCCTAGGCTAGATGGTGCTAGAGACACGAGCCTTTAACATTAACAAAATCACGGAGCTCCACGTAAATAAGGGAGGAGCACACTCTTTTTTTTGCTCTTTTTTCAATTTTTTGCTTTCTTTTGACCCCCTCCCCTTTTTTTGCTCAACAACAATTTTTTCCCAAAAAGTCTTATAATGGTCTAAAAACTGCCTAGCCAAAATTTTCCAGACTTATTTCTGGACCTATTTCTCTATTGTGGGCAACATGAAAGTTAGGAGTCCAACTTGATCATGACATGTAGTATGGCATGATCTAGAAATCAACAACAAAGCAGCGAATACTAGACTCGGACTAGGATTGGTGGCAGATATGAATCTGGTGGACCTCGGGCTAGTGGCAGAGGTATCTAGGTGTGGTGGAACATGGAATGGTGGCAAATCTATGATGGAGGTGGATGCGGATTAGTGTGATGGTGGATATGTGGTGGTATATATGACTCAGAACAGTGGCATATATGAAGTGGTGGTATATGGAAGCAGTGATGTATCTGGTGTGGTGGTGGTATATGGCAGTGGTGATGTATCCAGTGTGGTGGTGGTATATGGCAGCGTTGAAGATGGTGCGGCGGCTCCTTGAGAACCTATGAACAGAACTCCAAACTCTAAAAGAGTAGACGCTAAGACGAGAAACTCGACACGATGATGCAACCGCAAATTCAGCAAAGCAAAACACTGAACATAAAGTTGCAAAAGGCTCAGATTGGTTCAGGTAGGATGAGCTAACCCTAATTTGTTTGGCTTTTTTTGTGGACAATAGGTATGAAGAACAAATGCGATCTATAGGATGAAAACTAGCAAAATCTCACCGACCAACTTGGAATACTGATACTAATTGATAGAGGCGAAGTTGTCCTTGTCTTTTGATGAGATGGTGGTTATAGTTTTTGGTGGAGTAGACTTTGATGATCCGACTATGAATGTGTGAGGGCGTCGCGCCTTAGCAATCTCTAAACCAACTCCAAGAAGTTATTGACCACACCGGAGCATGATTAACCTGACCGCAAAGGTCTTTTTCCTGCACACAAACAAAGAACAAGCAAGAAACTGGAATTGCAATCTGGATATTGTGAATATAAGAGGAAAGATTTATTGATTAAAGTGGAGTTCTCTGATGTCTTGGTCTGGTCGTAGAACACAAACGAAGAACACGATGTTGCAACTATGGAAAACTTGTAATATAAAACTAAACGAAGTCTAAACGATGCCCTAAGGGCTATATATATGGGGGAATAGAGAGGGATATTCATGACCCCTTGGAGGGTTCTTTCCCGCGTGCGCACCTTCTTTCGCATGCTTGATACCGCTCCCATGGCCATCCCTATTGTGCATGCTAGGTCCTTCATTCATAAGTAAAACAAAAGTATATAATTTAGGCAACATCATATGTTCATGAACATTAGAAGGATTTCGAAGAAACATAACTACTTGGTAATTCAATCGGCATGCGCAAGCTCTAGTAATTGTCCCAATATGTATAGCACCACGGGATGTGGGTGTAACAATGGTATTGATATCCTCATCAACCTTCCTCCGGCTAGCCCTCTTGGTTGACTTCATGACCCATTGCACGTCTGTCTAATCCTTATCTTGGTCATCGTTGCCGTTTTGCGAAAGATGTGGGGCTTGCAAACGATGGAGGCTAGGCTGGCGATGGTGTCGAGCATCAACACATCGTCCATGGAGAGCGGATCAGAGCAGGAGGGGCGGTTTTATTTGGAAAAGGGGGTGGATGTGCCACCCACTAGCGAGCCAGGGGGAGGACAAATGCGGGAATTGCACTTTGCTGCTTGTCCATGCCTATGCAAATGTGTCCCAAATTTGGGCCTTGAATGCATCGCGCATGGACAAAAAGTGGATGCTCGTTAGTTCGGGTCGCCACGTTGGGCCATCATTATGGTCCATTCCAACACAAACGGATAGTATGGATTTGTGTGTTGGAGTTGCTCTTAAAAAACTTTAAACTTCAAAGTGTAAAATATCATTTTTGGGGATTAAACAAGATTTAGTGGATTCCTTGTCGATGTTATAAGAGTAAAAAGAATAAGAGCTTCCCTTTTGTCCCTTCATTATACTCACCACTTAGTAGGATAATATCAGCACCCCCTTGCGCGAATCTTTGCCAGTGCTCCATTTGATGACCACCCTCAGCCTCCACGCCCACTACCCCACTTTGGTAGGCCCACCGATCTCCACCGACACTATAATCAACCCATATCTCCATTGTTGCCGCCTTGTTCATGTGGCCAAAAAATGCACTAGAGTTGCTTCGGTTGTTCAAAAATGAAGCCGATAGACGATGGAGATGACGAAGAGCATTAATGAGAAGCTTTGTGATGCCATCATCACGAATAGACAGACGATCTTTGGAGACGATGAGTGAGCTTTATCCTTGAACTAGGAGGTTTATTTCTGGCACATCGTCTACTATGAGACTAAACCCCACACTTTATATTGGCATCACGGGTAGCTAGGGTTCAGATAGCTGGTTACAATTCACGGACAAACAGACTAATCTTTAAAACACGCTTGAAGTGTACGCCGAGTCTTTCGGAGATAGTTGTCTCGATTATGATAAGGATCTGGGATGGCTTGGCCTAATCATTTATCTTTGGTGGGTACTTGGTCCAACCCATAATCGATGGGCCGATATGGCTAGCACCCCCTAGTATAGGAAACCAAAAGTAGCCCCAAACTAGTCTGCAAGGCAAGGTCATCGGATATTCTCCTCGGATCATATTCATAGGCTTAGGCCCTATGCTTCGTAGGCGAGTTCCTCCCCTCACGTTGGACTCTAATTCCGAACTTTAACCTTCACTCCATAGTCTTCATGGCCTCCCTAAATGCGACTATGTGTCGTAGGATATCTTGTGACAAGCCCCTCTTGCGTTGGGTTTAATGCATCTCCGTTGTTCGGGGTGTTAAGGAACCGATCTGTCATTCTTGAAGATTGCTATGTCTACCTCCGAAGTCAACTCCTCATAAGGGAGGCTTCATTTTTCTGAAGATTCACAATGATCGTGGGACCATATTGATACAGATCATCCCATGATCATCCTCATGGATACATCACCACACCTCAAGCTCCAAGTGGCCCCATAATGAGAGACCATGCACGTGCCATTGAGACCGAGGTGACACCTCTCCTTATTGACTATTCCTTTGATGCAAATGGAATGTGGATGCTACCTAAAGCGGAAACGCTATGCATGCTTAGGTACCATCAACATTGCCTCCAAGAGGCTGGGAGTGAAGGCCAAGTCACTATGGAAATGGTCTCGAAGACGAACGAGCAAGAGGACCAAAGGAAGGGCAAGTCAGCTCGCACGCCCCAGAATTTTCGGTGCCCGAACCTTCCGGGCTTACCAGAACTTCTGACCCCTATTCAACTTTGGCACCATCAACCGCGACAACTTTCTATCAAGCCCGGAACTGGCCCGGACCTGACCAGGACTTCTCGCGCCTAGAACGTCCGACCATCCCGGAACTTCCGTCTCGTCTTCAACCCCGGCGCCTCCTACGACAACATCACTTTGGAAATCCCAGAATCCTCCCGGAACCTACCCGGAACGTTTGGCCTCACCCAGAACTTCCGGCCTGCCTATGCGCAGCCACTCGGGTCCGAGTATCCATGTACCCCTTCGGCCTCTATTTTCGACCAAGACTATAAATACTCTCCACCTAGATTCGTTTTAGGGTTAGCTAATGTTTTGACAAACTGTTGTTGAGCTTAGCTCCATCTACCATCCTCCTCCCATTGAGATGCCCTCCATGTGAGAAGCTCCATAGTGATGCCAAGGCCCCTCTTGTAGGGAAGATCCCCTCATGGATACAAGGTCCCTCTTGTAGGGAAAACTATCGGTTACGTGTATCCTTTTGTTGTCTATGGATCTGTGAATCTTTTGTGTTTGAGTGGATCTAGTGGATGTGTGATTAGAGATTGTTCTTGAGTTCATCTGTTTCTCTTGATTTTCTCCCATTCCCCCCTCCAAGTGTGAAAAGGTTGGCCACCACGGGTGTGCCCCGTATCATATTGGTATCATGAGACATGTTGATTCACACCTTGGAGTCTCTTCCCCCACTTTCTAGCCATTTTTAGTTTGATTTGACCTAATTTCAAAATCCCTGAAAAAATAGCCATACCAAAATTTCTTGGATTCGTTGGATTTGAAGAGATTTTGTTAATTTGGATCCGTAGATTTCATTGTGGACAAGTGGATCTAGCTTTCCATCCAACCAACTTTCACCAATTTTTCTTTTTCACCGTAGGATTTGGTTTTTCTGCCAGTTTTCCCGCCAAAATCTCAGATTTGGAAATTAGGGTTCATCCCCAATTTCCCGACCACTGGAACTTCCAGCTCCACCCGAAACATCCAACAACCACACCTTCTGGACACAACAGAACTTCTGGCCCCTGGAACCTCCGACTCTCCCGGACCTTCCGGCCTAAGGAGAAACATTACACTTCCGCAACCACACCATTTCTTCCATAACCCACTTGCATTTGAGATTTTGAGTCATGATCCCTGCCACTTCCTGAGGTGTTTAGGTTAATTACGAGTGGTTTTACACCGACACCACCGCTCATCGCCGCCCAGGTTCATCGCCAACCAACTCTTCATTGACACCTCACCGTATGCGAGGATGGTAACCGAGATGACACCCTTGTCATTGCTTTGTTACCCCGAGCCTATTTGTATAACTTGCCTATCAAGACTAGCTATTGACTATTGCGGGCTATGCTACTTGTTCACATTAGTGATGCATGCGCCGCATAGCTTCATTTGCATGCAACCACCATAAGTATCATATTGTGGTGTCATACTAGTATTTTTTGCCTTTAAATAGTACATGCTTACATAATTGCTATCTTGGTGTGCATGTTCCGCATAGTGACCATCCAAAATATTATCATCAAAAGAAGGAAGAGCAAAGCTTTTAAGCAAGCGCAAAGGGCAATAACACCTCACAATTGCATAACATATCATATCATATCATACTTGATCATCTTGGATCACTTGAGCGAGAGACATTGTGCCTCATATATATAGAAAAAGTCAGGACTTGGAAGATGACACATTTTGTTTCTTATAGGTTGTGCACAAGTTCGTATCACGCCCATTTGACCAATCGGGCTAGCGTCTCTCTAGTGTTGGGAAACACGAGCATTTTCCGTGGATCCCACATTTTGTGCTCATCCTTTGGTTGTAGTACCCCACTTTTCTATCCGTGTGTGTGTTTCCGTGTATACTCCTTGCTATTGATCTAGCTTGTCTTACTTGCGAATTTGTGAATTTATTTCAACATTATTGCATCTCATCTTCCAATAGCTTGAATTTTGTGCCACCATCTTAACCAAGCTACTCCATAAGCTTTATTTGTGTAGATGTGAGAAGGACGATTTCTGGTACTAACTCCAGCATTTCCATACTTGCACATTGAGTGATCTTGATCCATTATCAACATTTGGAATGGTAATTGGTATTGTCTTCTCATTCTTCCACCTATATCTACTTGATTGCTATGGTAGGACAACTATGTCAAACCAGGCCTTCGAGGAGCAAGACAACAAAGAGAGAAACTATGTCAGTAAACTACACTTCTTCGGCGCCCAAAGAGGAATGCACCAAGCACAAGATGCTATGAACAACCGCATCAAGCAACTCGCCACCGACTTGGGTGAACCCAGGGTACACACGAGGGACTACCTCGGTGACAAGCTATCGATCCACATGGACGAGATCCACACATTGATGGTGAACCACGCGTCCTCAACCTCTATTTCATCGCGGCAGTGCCACTCAAGTCGCCACTCCGATGAGTACTCTTCTAGCGCAAGTCCACCACGAGCTCGACATAATCAACATGAAGACCATAACCACAACCAAGATTCAGACAATCCTTTCCATGACAATGGATCACAAGATCGACTTCGCGAGCGTGATCGATGCCATCAACAAGAACAAGATGCTTTGGAGCAAGAATGTAGACAACAGCGCTAGGAAGTCGAACGACGATGTGAATAACAAGCGCTTGAAGCTTATCGTGCCCTCCGAGAATCAACAAGCGCCATGGAATAATGCAACCACCAGGCACACGAAGAACAAGAAGCACTACAACATGAACGTCGAGACGAAGTTGCGCACCAAGAGAGGCACCAAGACCTTCGACACCGGGAAAGAGGACCTCACCAACGACCTCAAGAAAATCGTGATGAGCGAATGGATGACCAAGCTCCAAGGCAAGAACAACAACTTCAAGTCAACAACAACATTGACGCCCCTCCGCCATGATAAGGGCATCACCAGAACAACCACAATGAAACGCATCTCCTCAACAATCTCAAGTTCACTATGCCTAAGTCCTCTGAAAGCAATGATCCCGATGATTGTATATCATGGGTACTCAAAGTTGATAAGATTTTCCATATCCACAACTTTGAAGAAGAGAAGAAGATTGCCATGGGCTCACTTGAGTTCCAAGATTATGTTCTCATTTGGTGGGAACAAGTGATTGAGCAAAGAAGAGAAAGAGGTGATCCTCCCATTACCACGCGGGCCCAAATGAAGGATCTCATGAGAGCTCACTTTGTGCCTACACACTATAATCATGACCTCTTCAAGAAGCTACAACTACTTAAGGAAGGCACAGAGTCGGTAGAAGAATACTATCAAGAGATGGAAATGGTCATGATCCGAGCTAATGTCAAGGAACATGAGGAGCAAACAATGGCGTGTTTCCTGAATGGTCATAACTATTGATACGTCTCCAACGTATCTATAATTTTTGATTGTTCCATGATATTATATTATCTATTTTGGATGTTTTATATGCATTAATATGCTATTTTATATTATTTTTGGGACTAACCTATTAATCTAGAGCCTAGTGTCAGTTTCTGTTTTTTCCATTTTTTGAGCATTGCAGATAAGGAATATTAAAAAGAGTCCAAACGGAATAAAATCTTCGGAATGATTTTTCTTGGACCAGAAGCAACCCAGAATACTTGGAGATGAAGGTAGGAGAGCCGTCGTGTGGCGACAAGCCATAGGGGCATGCCATAGGGGAGCGCCCTTCTGGCTTGTGGCCCCACGGCAACCCTCCTAACCCTATTCTTCGGCCTATAAATTCCCAAATATTCCCTGTATACCAAAGGGAGCCACAAAAATACTTTTCCGCCGCCGGAAGCCTTTGTTCCCATGAGATCCAATCTTCGAGCCTTTTCCGGTAATCTACCGGAGGGGGAATCGATCACGGAGGGCATCTACATCAACTCCATTGCTCCTGTGATGATGCGTGAGTAGTTCACCATAGACTTTCGGGTCCATAGCTAGTAGCTACATGGCTTCTTTTCTCTCTTTGTCCTTCAATACCATGTTCTTCATGATCTTCATGGGGATCTATCCGATGTAATACTCTTGCGGTGTATTTGTCGAGATCCAATGAATTGTGGGTTTATGTTCAGATTAACTATGAATATTATTTGAGTCTTTTCTTAATTCTTATATGCATGATTTCATATCTTTATAAGTCTCTCCGAGTTATTGGTTTGGTTTGGCAAACTAGATTGGTAATTCTTGCAATGGTAAAAGTGCTTAGTTTTCAGTTCAATCTTGCGGTGTTCTCACCCAGTGACAAAGTAGGGGTAGCGTGGCACGTATTTGTATTGTTGCCATCGAGGATAAAAAGATGGGGTTTTCATCACATTGCTTGATCTTATCCCTCTACATCATGTAATCTTACTTAATGCATTACTTTGTTCTACATGAACTTAATACTCTAGATGCAGGCATGAGTCGGTCGATGTGTGGAGTAATAGTAGTAGATGCAGAATCGTTTCGATCTACTTGACACGGACGTGATGCCTATATGCATAATCATTGCCTTGGATATCTTCATAATTATTCACTTTTCTATCAATTGCTCGACAGTAATTTGTTCACCCACCGTATTATTTTCCTTCATGAGGGAAGCCTCTAGTGAAACCTATGACCCCCGGGTCTATTTTCCATATTATACTTTCAGATCTATAAACCAAAAATACCAAACATATCTTGCTGCAATTTATTTACTTTTCATTTCAGCAATCTGTTATATCTATCTCTATCAGATCTCATCCTTGCAAGTAACTGTGAAGGGATTGACAACCCCTCTTTAGCGTTGGGTGCAAGTGTTTGATTGTTTGTGTAGGTGCGAAGATTGGGGCCTTGTTTGTTCCTCTTCAAGGGAAAACCAACGCAAGCTCACCCTTCTTATCTACTTTGTTCCTCTATCAGATCTCAACAAACTGAAGGAAATACTTATCTACTTTGCTGCATCACCCTTTCCTCTTCAAGGGAAAACCAACGCAAGCTCAAGAAGTATCAAGAAGGATTTCTCACACCGTTGCCGGGGAGGATACATAGCAAGATCAAGCCTACCAAGTACTCATCACAAACTCATATCTTGCATTTACATTATTTTCCTTTTGCCTCTCGTATTCCTCTCCCCCACTTCTAAAATGATTTTTAGAAAATACCAAAAAGATTTGCCTTTTTATTGGTCCTTCTTCCGCTCGTGTTTTTAGTTTGTTTCATTTGTTCGTTTCATGACTCAACCCAAAAGTTTTGATCCGTATCTTAGGAAGTTGGAAGATATTGAGAATAATGCCAAGGGATTCATGTCGCTCCAATTTGACCATAATAGTTTCTCTTGGAACGAGCTTAAAGAACAAAGTTTTATGCTGGAATACATGAATAAAGAACTTGATGATATGACTAAGGAATTTTGTGGTCTGAAATCTCAGTTTGCTCACCTTGAAAATTTAGTAGGCGAAATTTCTGATAAACAAGCTACCTTAGTTAGGAAAATGGCCGCAAAGCCAGAATCTTTAAATAGTGATGAAGATATTAACGTGATTGATGTGACTCCTATTGAATCTTTGTTTTCTAATATAAATCTTGAAAAAGATGGGACTCGAGATAAGTCAACTTTAGTTAAAAGGCATCCCAATGATTCAGAGTTTATAGATCTTAATGCTAAGATTGATAAAAGTGGGATTGAAGAGGTCAAAACTTTAAATAGAAATGCACCCACTCTTTTGGATTTCAAGGACTTTAATTATAATAGTTGTACTTTGATTGATGCGAAGACCACCTTTGGGCAGGGGAACATGTTCCCTTGTCCCCCTTCAAAATTGGCTATTGTGGGATCCCTTCCCGCCGAAATGATAAGGGACGAGGACCTAGGCCACCGCTATATATAGAGAGTAGGTTACTTCATAGAGGGGATCCAAAATCCATTCATTCGCACACCCACAACGCACAAAGGCCACCCAGCCTCCGGAGGCCCTCGAACATTGTACTACTTCATCCACCAACCTCCATGAGAGGCAATCCACCAAAGCAGGAGTAGGGTATTATGCTTCTCAGCGGCCCGAACCTGGGTAAACTGCCGTGTTCTGTGTCTTCCTCACCATCGAGTGAGTTCTCTGCCATCCCCTACGAGTAGCAATTTAGGTGAGGCGAGCCCGAGGGAGATCTTCGTACATGCCCCTGAGTTCCAATCTTTAGGGTTTTGCAGAGCTCGAAATCCGACATTTGGCGCGCGAGGTAGGGGGCGTGTCAAGGTTTCCTCCAAGCTCCACCTCCACCAAGCTTCGCCGCTACGATGGCTGACGCTCGCTGGGCTCGCGCCGAGCGCCGCACCACCCGCGTTGCTCAGACGACGCCCTTGGGCCCCACCGGATCGTGCCGGTCACCATCGCCCATGGAGAATGCCGCCACGGGTCCCGATGCTCAAGAACAACAAGGTTCCTCCCAGCCGGCTACCGAGCAGCCCGATGGTCGCACTGCCACTCCGTCGCTCGTCCGGGCTTCCGGGTTGGCCTCACGCGCCCGACCGGAGATGCCGCATGGCCGGCGCACGCTTGCCATGGCCACCAGGCTACTCCATGACCGGCCCGCCCCTGACCGCCATGACGACTGGCTCCAGTGCATCGAGGAGCTCGTCGCTGCTGCCGGTGATCCCGTGACGTTCTCCTGCTTGTTTCGACCTCAACCGTCCCAGGCGAACAACGAGGAGCAAGATGAGCCACCTCGCGAGGACCCACGCAAGAATAAGAAGCAGCTCCTCCCCATGGAGGGCCCTCGGACTTCGGGCTCCGTGCCCGGGGACGGGATCTTGCCACCCATCGCAGAGGAAGGTGCGCTCCCCCCTTGGGTCGGGACTGGGGGTCCCACCGGGGAGGTTCCTGGCCTGACCAGTGAGGCAAGGGTGGCGCTCGAGCACAACTCGAGGGCGCACTCCGGCGCGTGTCCGCCCAGCTCCCGTGAGTCCGTCATCACAGCAATCCAAGAACTTCGAGAGAGCGAGGCCGTGCGAGGCGGGGACTGCCCTGCATCACCAATCGCAGTCTCCGTCGTCGGCACGGTCGACCGGCCCTGCATCTGCATCAACACGCTCGCAATCAACAGAGCTGCGGCTCAAGGCCCCTTCTGGCCCACGCGAGCTGACCATCGGTGGGTGTGCCCGAGCGCCGGCACCCTCATGCCCTTCAGGTTGGGGAATGCGGCTAGTAATTGCCAGCGGCTCCAGCAGGCCATGCTCATGCCTTCCCTGCTAGGGCGTGGTGAGGAAGAGGAGGAGCTACTCGGGCCAAGCGAAGGTCCCGAGCCTCGGGAGACAGCGGACCCGTGAGGGTCACGATCGTGGAAGCACGAGATCGGGCGACGGCGGTGCCCTCGGCACTCCAGCGGCATGGCCGCCATGTGACTTTTTGTTGGCTGTTGCCACGTAAATTTTTGGCTCACTCTGTCCGAGGGCGCCCACAAGTCCATGTGGCCCCCAGGAGTTCAGGGCACTCCCCAGTCGCCTCTTTCATTTACGCATCCTTCAGTTACTTCTGTCGCACCCCCTTCAAACACTAACGTTCTACCTTGCTTGCATCTTTGGGCGGTCGACCCCCCGCTTGGGGGCTCCTTCTGAAGCTTAACCTTGTAATCCTCCTGAGGCAGCAGACACCCAGCCTTACTCCCAAAAAAGAAGAAGTCAGCAGGGTTTCCCAATGACCCAAAAGGAACCAGGCGCCTAATGCCTTGGGGCTAGGGACACTCGCGAGGCCAATGCGTCCTCGCGACCTCCCAGATACATCCCCACCTTGACACTCTCACGTAATAATGAGCTACGGCTGTGTACGCCCGGGGCACCCCGAGGGCGTGGAGGGGTCCCTCCCATGCCGAGTGGATGACTTATGCTCCGCGATGGGTGAAGACCAAAAAGGAATCATGCGCCTATACCTCGGGGACAGGGACACTCGCGAGGCCAAAGAGTCCTCGCGACCTCCTAGGTACACCCCACCGTGACACTCTCACGTAATAACGAGCCGAGGCTGTATACGCCCAGGCCCCCCAAAGGACACGGAGGGGTCCCACCCATGCCTAGTGGAAGCACTACGGTCCGTGCTGGGGAGAAGATGGAGGCTATCAACTCAGTCCGCCCATGTCTATGCCCGCAGCTGGCTAGGAAATAACTCAGTCCGCCAATGACTATGCCAAGGAAATCAACACAGTACACCAATAACTATGCCCACAACTGGCGAGGAAGTCAACACAGTCCACCTATGACCATGCCCACACCCATTGGGGGGAGGGGGGCAGACAACTAGAGGTACGGAGCCACTCGTACATCAAGGGAGACCCCTTAGCATCGCGAATCAGGGGCCTAACTACGCCCGTATCCCCTTCCCTCTTGGGCCATCCTGGAATTCGGTCGGTTCAACGGCGGTGGAGGTACGCGCAGGGTGGGCCCTGCCGACGTAGAGCCTAGTGCGCTCAACAAGGCACTTAAAATTTCTCATGGAGAACACTTCAGTAACTCGTACATCAAGGGGGACTCCTGAGCATCGTGACTCAGGAGCCTGAACTACACCCGTAGCCCCTTCCCTCCTAGGCCGCCCAGGCGGTCCAATGGCGGCGGAGGTACGCATGGGGCTGGCCCTGCCGACGCAGAGTGCTGATAGAGTTCGGGAGTCTCAATCTGTCAGTTTCTTAGGAGAATGATGGAGTCACTCGTACGTCAAGGGGTCTCCTGAGCATCCCAACTAAGGAGCCTGAACTGCGCCCGTAGCCTCTTCCCTCTTAGGCCGCCCAGGCGGTCCAACAGCGGCGGAGGTACGCACGGGGCGGGCCGTGCCGACGCAGAATGCTAAAGGAGTTCGGGAGTTTCAAACTGTCAGTTTCTTAGGAGGGACATTTGAGTCGCTCGTACGTCAAGGGGGACTCCTGAGCATCGCGACTCACGGGCCTAACTGTGCTCGTAGCCCCTTCCGCCTTTAGGCCGTCCTGGAATCCGGTCGTTTCAATGACGGCTGAGGTATGCACGGGCCGGGCCCTGCCGACGCAGAGTATCACAACAAACATGAAAGAAACGAGGCAAAGAAATCATTCAAGCAGTCAGCCAATTCTTACAAGCCTTAACAAGTTCTTTAAAATGCAAATGAGTTTGATGCCTCCACGAGGCATGATGTGCATTGCAGGGAAAAACAGGAGGGAGAAATCAGGAGGAACCACCGCCGCCGTCGGCTTCAACGGCATCCGGAGATGAGGGAACTGCGACGCGGGCGAACCTCTTCACCAACGCCTCCACGGGGCGCTTCACCACCTCCGCAACGCCGTCGCGGGCCTCAACAGGGACCGACAGGATCACGGAGCCGAAGTCAAACCCTGGCACATGAAGATGAAGGTGACTGAAGACGCGTGTCACGGCCTTAGAAAAGAGGTCGTGACACTCACTGTCGAAGACCATGTCTACCTGGATGACGGCGTCTTGAAACGCCACGGCGAGCTCCGCCGTGAGCACGGCGAAGCCGCCCTTTGGGGTGGTCAGAGGCTCGATGAACCCTTCCCGGCAGAAGGCGTGGAGCGCTGTATGAAGCCTGAGCTCAACATGAGGGAAGCCTACCAGCTCCGCGACCTTCTCCTTCTCGGCCGCGGCGAGGGCTTCCCCCTTGGCATAGAGAAGGGTCTTCTTCGAGGCGATCTCCTTCTCCTGCTTGTCCAAGCGCGTATGCTTCGCGCCCAAGAGAATTTCCTAATGGGACAACTCTTCTTCCCGGGCGGCGAGCTTGGTCTTGCGGGCCTTGAGTTCTTCCTCTCACAGGCGAAGCTGCTCGGCTAGCTTGGCTTGTTCTTCTTGGAAGGCCTTCAGGGGAGCCTCCGCCTCTTTGCAGCGTTTGGCAGCCGCTACGGCCTCCTTCATTGCCTCCTCGCACGCGGCACGAGCGGATTTGGCCTCCTCTAGTGCCTCCTCGCGTGCAGCGTGAGCGTCCTTGGCCTCCTTCTCGCCCTCCGCCATCATGACCGTGACCTTGCCCAGTGCAGCGAAGGCCTTGTTCAGGACGCCCCAGACGTATACCGAAGTCCTCTGGATCTCCTCTTGAGGAGCCTCCAGTGCGATCGCAGGCGGTGTCTTCATGGAGGTAGCGTCACGACGGACAGGGGGCTCCGAAGGTTGCTTGGAGATTGCAAGCATTGGCGCATCAGTGGACTGAGGGGCCTCAAGAGCCCGCCCCTTGGGAAACGGCGCCGCCACGATCGCCTCAGGATGCTTCGGGGGCTCGGGGGGCTTGGCAACCAAGGCCAGGGAGGTCGCCTCGCGAGTGTCCCCTCCTTCATCGGCAGGCGGCGACGCGTTGGGGAGGGCCCATGGTGCATCAGAAGTCGCCTTCGGCTTGACGCCCGCCTTCTTCTTCTTCGCCCCCAGCAAGGCAACACCCCTTGACATCAGGAAAAAAGGCAATCAGCCATGCGCGGACGATGGACGCGTGGGGTGTGCCAAGAGGAGTCACTTACTCTTCGACGTCGACCTATCTCCTCTTCCTCTCTGCCCCGACGACGGCAGGGACGACATGCCCCCCACAGAAGGGGACGAGCCCGGCGCCTCAGACCTCCCGCCGGCGGAGGCAGGATGCGCCACTAGTGACTCAGTCCCGTGCTTCCAGGGGGCGAGCACGCTCGCCGACCGCGTGGCGTGCGGGGCGGACGCGGGTCCCATGGAGATCCTGGTCAGGCACGAGGAGATCACCGCAGAGACTTCGCCGGTGACATCATCATCTTCAAGCTCGCGGAGAAGGACGGCCTACGACGGGAGAGGCACGCTCGCCGGCAGTCGTCGACGATCTTCTCCGAGTCCTCCCCATCGGAGGTGTTTTCCGATGACACCTCTACCGGACCAGAGCCCTCCGCTAGAAGGAGCCCCCGCTCATTGAAGACAGGCAGCGCGGCGATCACGTCGGCCCGGTCGTCGAGACGGTATAGTGGAACCAGAGCCTTGGGCAGGTCACCAGGGGCACTGCCCAGCAGGGTCGCCACGACCCTGTTCAGCTCCTCAGCAGGAAGGTCGTGGGACGTAGTCTGAGCTTGTCGTCACCGATCTGGCAGTCCCACGGGGGCTTGGAATGGGCTTGAAGGGGCACCAGACGCTGCGCCAAGAATTCCTTCACTATCATCCCGCGGGTCAGCCTCTTGGCGCTGATGTCGCGGGAGAAGCGCTCCAGGATGGGCGCGGCCCAAGGGTCGGAGAGCCTCGCTCAACTCCACGCAGAAGTATTCTCCTGCAGGCCCTTTGGCTCCTCCAACAAAGGGCTGGCATCCTTGAGGTTCGTGAGAACCCAACGGTGCGTGAAGTTTTCCACCTTCTTCCCGGCCTTCAGGAGCAAATTGCCGCTCAGGGCCGCTACGAAGGAGATGCACGCCGACAAATGGGCGCCGTCGTGCAGGCTCAGACTGAAGAAATGGCGGAATAGGGCTACTGAAGGCCGCACGCCCATGAAGGCCTCGTAGTAGAAAGCAAAGACGGACATGAGCAAGATGGAGTTGGGCTGGAGGTGAAGGGCCTGGATCCCATAGTGGTTCAGGATGGCGGTGAAGAATGAGGATAAAGGCGGCACCAGCCCGGCGAAGACGCTATGGAGGAAGAAGCGGTAAACCGCCTTCGACGTAGGCCGCTTCGCTGCAACGTCGGGCCATATCAGGGTCCACCCGTGCTCATTAGACTCGACCACATTCGATGGGATCACAGGGGTGAGATCGACATCCTTGGAGAAGGCACACTCCCGGAGCGGAAGAGCCGGGGCAGGACCTTGCGTCTCTGGCTTCTACTTGCCGGCCGGCGCCATCGCTGAACCGACAAGGGAGCGGCGCGGTTGTGGATCTGGGAGACGTCGGTTGGAGATGGAGACCGAGGAGGAAGAGCGAGTGTGGGAGAATGGAAAGAAATAATGGACCAACGCAATGAGTCTGGTTCCTAATAGCTCAGATGGAGTCAGAAGCCAAGGGAGACCCGACATTAGCCGCGTGATGCACACCATCCAGGTCCACAAGCATTTAGGGCCCGCGGTGCCTCAGGCCGCCCTCGAAGCTTTGCCTAGAAGCTAACCCGAGCGCGTCGTGGGCCGGGGGCAAGGGAAGAGGATCATGGCCGTTGCTGTATATAGAGAGTAGGTTACTTCATAGAGCGGATTTGAAATCCATTCATTCTCACACCCACACCAAACAAAGACCACCCAACCTCCGGAGGCCCTCGAACACTGTACTAGTTCATCCACCAACCTCCACGAGAGGCAATCCACCAAAGCAGGAGTATGGTATTATGCTTCTCAGCGGCCCGAACCTGGGTAAACTGCCGTGTTCTGTGTCTTCCTCACCATCGAGTGAGTTCTGTGCCATCCCCAGCGAGTAGCAATTTAGGTGAGGCGAGCCTGAGAGAGATCTTCGTACGCGCCCCTGAGTTCGAATCTTTAGGGTTTTGCGGAGCCTGAAATCGGACACTATTCTCTTCGGCCTATCATCCACAAATTGATAGCCAAACGAAGGTGACAAACCGGGAGCTTTCAACTCTCCTACGCGTGTTGATCAAGAAGAATCTCAAGGAATGGGAAGATATCTTCCTCATCTCCGAGTACGCCTACAATCGTGCAAAACACTTCACCACCGGCAAGTCTCCTTTTGAAGTGGTCTATGACTTCAACCCATTGTCACCATTGGACATATTTCCACTACCACTTCAACAGAGAGTGAACATGGACGCAAGTGCACGGGCAAGCTATATCAAGAAGTTTCTTGAAGATACACGACACATGATCGAACGTCAAGTGGGATACATCACGAAGAAGCGCAGCATCAACAAGCACAACGTGGAGTTCAACACCGATGTTCTTGTGTAGCTACACTCTCGTAAAAAGGTTTACCCCGCCGAACGCAAGTCCAAGTTACTCCCTCGAGCGGATGAACCTTTCAAGGTATTGGCTTGGTAAAACAACAATGCTTAGAAGATCGACATTCGATGAGACAAATACAACATATGAGACACATTCAACGCCAAGGACCTATCTCCTTTTCATGGTGATGAAGAACTTCATCCGAGGATGGATCTTTCCCAAGGGAGGGGAGATGATACGGAGCATCCCATGATCATCCCCATGGATACATCATCAAAACCTAAAGCTCTAAGTGGTCCCAGGACGAGAGCTTGTACCGAGGTGACATTTCTCTTTACTCATCCATCATTTGATCCACTCGATACATGGTCGCTACCTCAAGTGGAGACTCTCTGTGTAGTCAAGTACTCAGAAGGAGGCCATGGATCAACTATGAAGGAACAAGAAGATGCCGAGCTAAACGCTCCAGCAGTCGGACGACTGAGCGTGTCCAGATGTCTGAGACATCCTAGCGTCCAGACGTTCGAGCTCGTCCGGACGACCAATTGAAAGCACAATTGCTCCCTAAGGTGGTTTTGATAATTGATCACAACATATGCTTCATTGGACTAATGATTTTATTTTACTATATTTCAGAAAAGTGCAAAATATGCATTGGCTAAAGGTTTATGTGGAGAAGCCCCTTGGTGCAAGAGAAGAATAAGATTGGCTCAATCTTTAAGCAAGAAGACTCTTCATTTTATATTTGTTAGAAATCTATTTTGAGTCCAAAGCAAAGCCAATACTATTAAAAGGGTGTGACGTATTAAAATGGACTAGTTGTTGAAGTGGCAGAGATAGTCACCAAAAATACTAAGTCATTTTCCCACATAACACTTGTGTCCACGGCCACATATCCAAAATCGATGCCACCAATTTTTCAGATTTCGCCCTACCGATTTTCAACCCACACAGAACCCTAGCCAAACCTACCATTTTGGTACAACAATTTTGCATTGATGCTACCGAGTTCAAGTCACCAACTTTCTGTTGCCTCGGTACACAAAATAGGAATTTCCAAGTTCTGGTATCGGTGTCATCGAGTTGGGCCATCTCACCGCTAACCACATTTTTGGTTCCACCGAGTTGTGTATATTGGTCTCATCGAGATTCAGAAGTTGTTGCCTTTTGTGCAAGTCGGTACCACCGAGTTTATGACTTCGGTGTCACCGAGTTGGTCACTTTAGGTGTAACGGTTGGATTTTGGGTGCTCGCTATATATACCCCTCCACCTACCTTCCATTCGCAAAGGAAGCACTCAGAACACACACTTCATTTCCAAAACCATTTTTTCATGAGAGAGAGCCACCTACTCACGTGTTGAGATCAAGATATTCCAATCCATCCATTTGAATCTTGATCTCTAGCCTCCCCAAGTTGCTTTCCACCAAATCAATCTCTCCTACCCATGCCTATTCTGTGAGAGAGTGATTGAGTGTTTAGGAGACTATCTTTAGAAGCACAAGATCAAGGAGTTCATCGTTCCACCACATATATTACCTTTTGGAGGGTGCTGCCTCCTCGATTGGGTAGGTATCGCTTGGGAGCCTGCTACTCCGTGTTGTGGAGTTGAACCAATATGTTTGTAACGGCAAGGAGATCGCCTACTTCATGAAGATCTACAGTGAGTGAGGCTAGTCCTTCGTGGACGGAAGCCATGGTGGAATAGAAAAGGCCGCTCCTTCGTGAACCCCTTGTGGGTGGAGCCCTCCATGGACTATCGCAACCGTTGCCCTCCTTGGGTTGAAGTCTCCACTAACATGGACGTACGATAGCGCCACCTATCGGAACCATGCCAAAAGTTGCCCTAACTTGCATGTTTTACATTCCGCCGTTATATGCTCAGATGTGCATTTGTAGGGTGTACTTGACTTGCCATAATTTCTAAAACTTGACCACAACTAAAATTGGGAAAAGGCTAAGTTTTTATTGGTCAAGTAGTCTAATGACCCCCCTAGACATACTTTCGATCCTACAATTGGTATCGAATCTTTGATCTCCATTGCATTAGTTTCACAACCTAGGAGAGTATGGCGTCGAGTGAGGAAGTAATCTCCGTAAAGGTCCATATTTTGATGGCACAAATTTTGCTAGTTGGAAGGATAAGATGAAAATGCATATTCTTGGTTTTAATCCTTCCGTATGGGGTGTTATTCATGTTGGTGTGCAAGGTGATTTCTTCAGAGAAGGGCGTAAATGGGATCATGATGTGATAGTGGAAGAACGGAAGATGTTGCAATTCAATGCACAAGCCTGCGACATCATCTTCAACTGCCTATTCCCCGAAGAATTCAACAAAATTATCCGCGTTGAGAATGCAAAAGAAATTTGGGATACTTTGGTTGATATGCACGAAGGTACCGATTCTGTTAGAGAATCTAAATTGGATGTGCTTCAAAGTCAAGTTGACAAGTTCAAGACGAAGGATGGTGAAGGAGTCACTGAAATGTACTCTAGGCTAGCTCTCTTCACAAATGAGATTGCCAGCTTGGGAAGCAAAGAGATGACCGACAAATACATCATCAAGAAGATACTTAGAGCTCTAGATGGGAAGTATGACACTCTGTGCAGATTGATCCAAATGATTGTGAACTACAAAGATCTCAAGCCAACAGAAGTCATTGGTAGGATTGTTTCTCATGAGATGTCACTCAAGGACAAAGATGAGTTGCACAACAAGTCAAGCGGTGCTTACAAAGCTTCAAGTGATGCTCCCGTTATAGCAAAGGACAACCTTGTTACCAATGAATAGACAAGCCTCATGGTCAGAAAATTCAACAAGTTCTACAAGAGTCGATGCAAAGAGAAAAGCTCAAGCTCAAGACATGATGAGAAGCGTTCATCCAGTCGTGACTGAAACTGCAACAACTATGGGAAGCTTGGACACTACTCCAATGAGTGCTCGGCTCCCTTCAAACGAATAGAAGAGTCGCCTCCAAGACGAAGCTCAAGAGATGAGTCACCTTGCAGAGAGAGTAGGAGTAGAGAAGATCGTTATGAATGAATACACTCACGGAGAGACAAGGAATCAGAGAAGAAGGACAAATACACCAGGAGCAGCTCTAGAAGAAGACATCAAGCTTATGTTGGTGAATGAGTTTCTGGCTCCGAGTCTGACAACCAATCCGAGAGAAGCTACCACTCCAACTCCAACTATAGTCAAGATGAAGGTGTTCCTGCATTGAACTCATTTCCTCCAACTCCTAAGACTTATTTGACTCATCAAATGAAGGGTTTGAATACTGCTTCATGGCTAAAGGCCCCAAGGCATCACACCCCGAATATCTTAATTTTCATAGCGACGAGGATGAATTGTTAGGAGAAGATGATTTGCTTCTTGTTAAGACTAGTGTTAATGCTGAAAATTAACTTACTAATTTTCATGCTAGTCAAGAGAAATCGAATGATGATGATAAGAAAGAGATTGAACGATTCTCACACCCTGTTTTTGCTACAACTTTCTCTGTAATGCAAAAATCTGAGCTTGTTAAAACTTTTTTCAAAACTGATGATGTGAGTGCCATGTTTGTCATTGAATGACTTGTGTGATGATCATGTGATGATAAAACCCCATTTCACAATATTTAATGATTTTCAAAACCTTCTTCTTGTTTCTGATCAGGGTAGAACCCTACTTGAGTTGAACGACTTGCCCTTGATGGCAAGATTGGTTTCTACCCAAAGCTGGTGATCTGATTTTAACTTATTTTAGTATTTCAAAACCAAAAGGTAATTATTTTTAGAATTATTTTCCTAATTAAATTACATGTCCATTTCTGAGGCCAGAATTGGTATTCCTACTTGGAAAATACTTTTGTGCCTTAAAAAAATCCGATTAAATTTGGAGATGATCAGAAGGACATATATATTCCATACATAGATTTTAAACCCTATTTATATTACAATTATTTGAGTAAAACCCTGAAAACCATTTCTGTCTGTTTTGACCTTTTGAAATATTTCCAAAGGAAATATTCTCAATAAAATCCTAGAAAATTCTAGTGGTATCGCTAAGCCATATTTAGTGTCCACATAAAGTATCACTTTGATCCAAGGTGATTAAGGACCCCAAATAACCAAAAAACCCTTGTGTCCAGATTGGAGTTAGAGCAACTCTACATAGCAAAGTTTGTACTATGATGCTGAAACTTTGCAGGAGTGCCTAATACCTCAAATGAGGGTTCCACACCAAAAATGGGATTGTGGGACTTAGTTTGCCCACACTCTCTTTGGAAGGGACATATCTGGCAAATATTGGTGTTTTCATGTTTACAAAGCTAAACTTGTCCAACGGAGCTCAAACTTGGTGAAAACCCATGTTTTAGCACCAAACCCAAACCTGATAAGTTGCAGCACCAGTGGTGGGGTGCAACACCCTCAAACCACTGTCGAGCACCTTTTGACAGATGGGAAAAAGCCCTCTTAGCCACAGCTAAACCCAACCCCTTTGCTCCAAACTCATAGATTAGGTGGCCAGTATCAATGCCCAACCCCAGTCAACTAGACCCTCACTTGTTCAAAGTGGAAAGGCCAAAAACCCCAATCTGAGCTTCAGTTCAAAGCTGACATCACCAGTATTCCTTGTCTCCCTTGACCAGCTGAAGCTCCCACGAGACCCAAACGGCTAGCCTCACTCCCAGTGAGTGCCATGACATGCTAGACATGTCCAAAGTGCCTCAGAGTGCACGAGCATGCCGTGGCATGCCGAAATTGCGCTCTGGGCGCGCTACAGGAAGCCACCGAGGTGGGGGCGATGCTCTCGGCCAGTTCCAGCCTCCCCCGAGGTGTCCAACCTCTTCCCCGACAACCCCTCTGCATTGACCAATCATCAGGGCCCCTCCTCTCTCGCGCTAGAGCTCGTGCGACGCGTGCCCGAGCGCACCAGAACCAACCAAGGTTGCACTGCCACGGATGCTCGACTCCTCTCTCTCTCCCTCTGTTGCAGATGGTTCTGGCAGTCCAAAACCACGTCCTCAGAGCGTGGTTTCGACCCCAGCTCCTCCCTGCACCCCCATGTGCGCCACGGTGAGTCACCGGCGCTCCCGAATTGGCTCACCGTCGCGGGCCTATTTATAGCCTTCCCCCTCGCTCCTGCACCACTCAGACAGCTTCACCATGACCACTAGCACCTCCCTAGCCACACCAGCAAACCAGCAGAGCCCCGATGCTCGAGATCGACAGAGGCCCCTCCGCCTCGGAGCTCCGGTCGATCTCCGGCTACACGACGGCTCCTGTGTCCCTCGATCCACCAAACTGATCCCCTCGACCCCAAGAAACTTTCCCCCAATGTCCCCGAGCATTTCCGTGCCCCTAGATGCCTCCTCGACCACCTCCCGAAACTCCTCCGCCACGACCTCCTCGTCGCCGGCGAACCCTTGCCTCTCCGTCGTTGTTCTGAGCACTAGCAGGTAGGCGGCGTCATGCTGAGCCCATTTCTGTCCTCCTTGGGGCTTGAGAACGTTGGCAGCCCTGTCGGCATGCTCCTACTCCTCTCTGGCCAGACGTAGGAGACGACCCCGACAGGTGTGCCCCACCTGTCGGTGGCCCAGCTCCCTCCCTCGTGCTGCCCGCAGCCGCTGACCGCAGGTGTGACAGCCCGAGACCGACGTTCCAGAAGATCCCCCTTTCTTTCCATTTCCGTCGTACGGTTATTTTTTTTGTTTGTTGCATCGTCATTTAGTTTGCATCATCGCATCATGCATGGCATCATGTCAATTGTGTTTTGTCGGTGTTGCTTGGTGCTCCGTGTTGTTGCTTGTGAGTGCTTGTGAGTGTGGCGTTGTTCGTTGGCGTGACGAGAGTGGGTGCAACAGAGCCGCTTCAAACCCCGTTGCACCGAGGACGTAAACCTTCTCTCCTCTCTTATTCTATTTTTGTGGTGGCATAAAAGATTTCAGTCATTAAGCCCCCGTTTAAAAAATTCGTCTTCTTTTAAAATGTCCTTTTATTAAATGTGGGGGCAACCCTTGGGTTTTTATTTTATTTCTCCTTTTGTTTTATTTTTAAAACCGTCTCATTTTCTTTTCTCTTTTAAAAAGCTTTTATTTTATTCTTTAAATAAAAGAGATTTTATTTTATTCTTCAAAAGGGTTTTATTTTAATTTGTTTAAAAGGCCCAATCTATTTTAAAAGTTGGGGTATATCTTTAAAGGGGTAAAAGGCATTTTTTTATTGTGTTAAAACATATTTTTTCCTTTAAGTTTGTTCTCTGTCTTTATTAAAAAAAACAAAACCAAAAGGGAGGGAGAGGCCCAGCCGGCCAAGGCCCAGCTGGAAAGGCCCCTCTGCCCTAGCGCCCCCTTGTCCCTCTCGTTCTCCTCCCGCAGCGCCGTTCCCCTCGGTCTCGTCCTCCCGTGCGCCTCCTCTGCCCGATCCCCATGGGCCGTCGCCGCCTCCCTCTCCTGCGCCCTGGTCTCCCGAGCTCGCCGCACCGTCGTGGCCTCGCCGTCCCCCACGCCGCAAGCCCCCCCACCCCCCCGCGCCGCCTCTTCCTTCCCTCGGGCTCCTCCCATGTCGGTGTCCATGGCAGCCAGCCGCCAAGCCCCTCGCGCCGCCCCTGTGGCCGAGCCGCCCCGCAGCTCCTCTCCGAGCCATCGCCCCGCCGACGACCAGGTTCCCCTCTCCTCGCGCCTCCCTCTCCTCCTCCCCTGCCCTCGATTCCTTCCTCTCATCTCCCTGTGTTCTTCTCTCTGTGCAGGAGCCGCCGGCTCGATCTCCTCAGCCCCGGTGCCGACGAGGAGCCCGTCGGTAGGAATGGAGAGCTCCGTTCCCGATCTCCTCCTTCTGCCTGCTGCCGCTGCGGGCCTTGATGTTGCTGCCGAGTTGCTGCGGTGGTTGCTCTGCCATGCTATGCTGCGCTGTTGCTTGCCCGCTGCATGTTGCTTGCTCGCCTGAAGTTTGCCTGCCAATGCATGTTGCTGCCGTTTAGTTGCTGTGTGCCTGCCGCGGGTTGCTGCTCGTGCTGTTACTATAGGTGTTGCCGCTGCTCTGTTGTCTGATGTGCTTGCCTGCCGATAGCTTGTTGTGCTTATTGGTTGTTGTGCCGATAGCTGCAGCTGCTTGTTGCTGTTGCCGCTGCTTGACGCCGTTGCTAGTGCTGTTGCTGTTGCTCGCCGTAGACTTGCTGCTGCTTGCCCGATTTGCTGCTTGTAGTTGCTTTGCATGCCATAGCTGCTTGCTGTAGTTAGTTGCTTTGCTAACTGCTGCTTGCTAGCGTGCTTGGTGTAGTAGCTTTGCTGCTTGCTGTAGCTTGCTTTAGTTTGCCTAATGTTGTTGCCGAGCTTGATGTGCTGTGGCCGAAGCTAGTTGTTGTAGTTGTTGTCGGCCACTGCCCGCTAGATGCTGTTGTGTCGCCTTTCGGGACCGTCGCCGAAGTTCGCAAGCACCATCCCCTCCTTCATGGGACCGTCAAGACCGCGTGAACCATGACATCCTCGACGAACCCCGAACATCGACAGAGACGTGATCGACTACCGATGTGAAGACCGTGAACCACGATGCCGAGAGAACGACTACCGTCGACGAGACCCGAGTACCACAACTACCACCACGACCACGACGACTGTTGTTCTCCTTCACCGAACCGAACCCCTCCGTTTGCACGCTTCGAAGGTATACCGATGAGACGTGGTCGTGAACCGTGTACATGTGTTGTATGATATGTATGTATGTTTGCACCGTATGTTGCCCGTTGCATGTTGTCCCTCTTATGTTGTGCCCCGACACATGGGAACCCGGTAACCGGGATCACCCCATTCTTTATTTACCATTCCCGCACACGCTTCCTAGTACGTTGGCATGATATCTCGACGAGCTATCAGGATAGGAACGTTGCCTTGGCATCGTTTCCGTCTTGCCGCCATGGTTCCCTCTCACTCGCCGTGGCGACACCTGTTTCTTTCTCTTCTTGCCCGTGATGTTTGAACTCGCATGCATGACGCATTCATGGCATAATATATTGTGTTGCATGTCTCTTGTGTCGTAGCTCCGTACTAAGTCCCGTGTGTTAACCGTCTAGGATGCCACGTAGAACCGTCGCTTCACCCTTGCCATGTTAACTACAATTTAATATTGTCGTGTAAATAACTGGGAGTGAACTAAATAATTAAACGTGGAGTTTCATTGATATGCAACTCGTTGCATATCGAGCTTCACTTAATGTGTAGTGTTTGCGTGAGGTGAATCGCAATGCCATCCCTTGCATCTTTGATCAGATCATGCATCATAGTATGTTATGCTTCATGTTGTGCATCGTGTGGTGAATATCTGTGTTGATGTTTGTTTTCGGTTTGCTCCGTCTCGATAGAGTTCTGCAAGCGTGTCGGAATGTGAGGACCCGTTCGACTATGTTGGTTCATCGACTTCTGGGAGTTGTTCTTCTTCCAAGCGGGATCTTAGGCAAGATGACCATTTGCCCAGCTATCATTACTATGATTGCCATGCTAGTTTATCGCTTCTATTGATTATGTCTCGTTGCCTACCACATGTTAAATATGAGCCTCTCATCAATGCCATGATTACCTTCAACCTGCTCGACCTAGCAAACCACTGATTGGCTATGTTACTGCTTGCTTATCTATGTTGTTAGCGTTGCTAGTTGTAGGTGTAGTTGCTTCCATGTTATAACATGGGTTCCTTGTTATATCACCATATTAAATGCTATTTAATTTAATGCACCTATATACTTGGTAAAAGGTGGAAGGCTCGGCCTTTCTAGCCTGGATTTTTGTTCCACCTTTGCCCCCTTAGTTTCGGCTACCGGTGTTATGTTCCATAATTGAGCGCTCCTAACACGATCGGGGTTGTTATGGGGACCCCCTTGATAATTCGTTTTAGACTAAAGCTGGTCTGGCAAGGCCCAACATTGGTAGTACATTTTCCCAACATAATAATTTTGTTAATACTGAAAGAATAGGGCGTCATGAACCCGAGGAGTAATTTCACATAATACAGGGAGGGCAAGTGTTGATGGTGCTGGTCCAAAACAGAGCACTGTGTGGGGCCAACCCAGGGCAACTTGGGAGATTTCTATCAGGCCACCGTACGCGTCGCTCATCCGTCGTGTCCTGAGAACGAGATACGCGGCTCCTATCGGGATCGTCGACACACCGGGCGGCCTTGCTGGATTAGTTTTACCTTTCACAAGATATCTTGTGCATCGGGATTCTGGTGATGCTTTGGTTATTCTCAGAGTTGGGGTTTTCCACTAGGGAATCCGACGAGATCGCGAGCTTCGTGATTGAGGATTTCTATGCGGCTTGTGGTAATTTGTGATGGACTAGTTGGAGCACCCCTGCAGGGTTAAATCTTTCGGAAAGCCGTGCCCGCGGTTATGGGGCAACGTGGAAACTTTGTTTAACACCGGTTCTAGATAACTTGAAGTTAACTTAATTAAAATATGCCAACTGTGTGCGTAACCGTGACTGTCTCTTTCGTGAATTCCTTCTCCAATTGAGGACACGGTGGGGTTATGTCTGACATAGGTAGGTGTTCAGGATCATTCATTTGATCATCAGTAGTTCACGTCCGTTATGCGTAGATCATCCCCCTCTTATTCCTTGTACTCGTAAGTTAGCCAGCATATATATGTGCTTAGCCGCTACTACAACCTCACCACTTAACCTTACCTCACCCATTAAGCTTTGCTAGTCTTGATACCTTTGGAAATGAGATTGCCGAGTCCCCTGTGGCTCACGGATTACTACAACACAAGTTGCACGTACAGGTAAAGGTTACTTGACAAGAGCGCGTTGATTGTTCATTTGGAGTTGCTTCTTCTTCTTCTTCTTCTTCTTCATCGATCTAGAATGGGTTCCAGGCCGGCAGCCTGGGATAGCAAGGATGGACGTCGTTCTTCTTTTATCGTTTGTTTTCGTCCGTAGTCGGATCCTTCTCTTACTCTTGATGATTATGTAATGTACTGATGTGACTCTAATGTAGCTTGTGGCGAGTGTAAGACAATTATCTATATATATATATATATCTCTTCTTTTCAGTACATGTACTTGTAACGATATCCATTCTTGCGACACGACGTGATGCGCTTCTATCCCTGACGAGGCCCCATGCCAAATTGAGGATAGGCTCGCATCTTGGGTGTGACAGCAGGGCCTCGCACGTCAGGTTCAAACCTGACGGCGCGCGCGCCTGGGCAGGCTGTCGGCTCGTCTCGGGCCAGCCCAGTTCCAGGCCGAGCCAGGCCACAGACTTAGCCCATTTTTCTTTTACTTTTTAAAATCTGATTTCTAAGATTTTTTATAAAATCATTTAACCAGTGTAAAAATATATTTTTTCCACTATTATTCTTCTAAAAATATGTTGTATTTAATGAGACCTTGAGATAAAATTTTCAAACAACTATTCTGTTTTGGAATAATAAAAAGGACTAAATTCGAATAGTTTTGCTTTTGTTTGGTTGATTTTGAAAATGTTCCTTCATTGCAAACAGAGGCAAATATTTTTCTAAATAACAACTTAGATTTATCAATAACAAAGAACATTTTTTAAATAACTTCGTGATCTGTTTTTGAGTGTGCTATTTCTTATTTATTCTTTTGACGATGATAGAAAATCCGTGTGACGAGGGAATCAGAGCGGAAGACCTCGAAGACCTTGGATACCTAGCTGACCAAGGCAAGCAGCCTTCTGACCATGAGTGAGCATATGTTATATTGCATGTTAAGATAGCAAGTATTTCCGTTGCATATGATCATAAGTGCCGGTAAATCACTAAGGTGATGATACTGATGGCTCCTTCGGAGCACATGTCTTGATCTTGATCCAACCCCTTTTTAGGATCATGCTATGATCATGTTGACAAGTAATGCTAGAATAATTAGCACGAGCATGTTGTTGGTATAAAACAAAGATTTATGAAAACCCCGTCGGGTGCCACTAATGCCCGAGGGTGATGATGAGTTAGGTGGCCAATTTTGGTGAAGTGGTGCACCGGGTATTTTGAGTGAGTATGGTTTCGGAAATGGGATTAGATTTATGATGTGTCGACCGTCCCAACCTTACCAGTACGACCATGTAACCCCTTATGGGACGGGGCTATGTTGATTACTCTGGTCGGTGCTAGCAAAGAGCCACATTACTAGTGGCGGGAGTGATGTGTGGTCACTCTCGTGATGGTGTCGTGCCACGTAGGACGACTTAGCCATTTTTATGAATTCCAGGCACATCGTTGGTCCCCGCATGGTTGATACTGTCCAGAGTCGGTGCTCGTAAGATGTACAACATGTGGGCTGGGTACCAATCGAGTGGACCTCTTTGTCTAGTATCGTAAGGGGAAAGACATTGATCGGGTACTTACCTCGGGTATGTTATATACCGCGAGTCGTGGATGACACGAAAGTTTCCCGGATCTCGTGGGTCCAGCGTACTACCTCTGAAGAGGGTACACTATTCGAATAGCCGTGTCCACGGTCAAGTATAGTTGGGTAATCCTGCTTAAACTACGTCCAGACGTTTTCGCATAAACCAAGTGTGTGTGAGTGATGATAAAAAGGTATTATTATGGAAGTAATGATATAACAAAGTTTGGTGACTTGGCATATAGGGTGAGCCCGGATTGTTCAGCCCTCGACAGATATATTGATATTTGTAACCTGTTCTTCAAAAGCAATTCGTTAACTTGATGCATATTCATGATCATTCCACCAAAGATGCATGTTATCGTTATCCTTCACTTTCAATGTTCATATCATGGGAAGTTTGCGAGTACGTTCCAAAGTACTGATTGGCTTGCCACTGGTTATATTATTAAACAAACATGGAAGGACCGGAGTTTGGAGATGAGTACGTCTTCGAAGACGCCCCTGCGAACTAGGACGCTTCCGAGTCAGAATGCCTGTCGGTGTAGGCTTGATGGCATGGGCACCCGCTTAGCCCCTATGATTTCCGCTATTAGTTGTATCAGTATGATTTGGCCTTAGTCCCAACCTTGTGAACTTGAGCATTCGGTCATGTGATGTAATAATTCGGTACTCGGATGTAAGACTCTTATTATTCAGTATGTGTGTGTTCAGTGAGCATTGATCTCTGGGATCACTGAGCACGATCATTCGGCGATCTCGACTTGTAAGTCGGGTTCCCCACAACGAATAACTAAATAATTAAACACTCTTAAGTTAGCTCATGAAACTACTCTAGAAGATCATAGAGAGCTTGCAACAACTCATGAGAAGCTACGCTTCGAGAAGCTCAACTTGGAGCAAGAGCATGAGTTTCTAAAAGCAATCAATGATGATCTTCAAAAGAATAGTTCTTCTTATCTAGCCAAACAATTACTCTAGTCTACTTTTGTTCAACAAGTTAAACCTAAGAACACTAGTAACCAAAGCAAGAAAGGTTCTTCATCTAGTAACAACAATGATAAAGTTGAATCTAATGATGTTGTTGCTAGTAGATATCTTGATTCCATAATGATTCTCTTAGCCAAGTTACCCTTGAAAAAGAAAATGATTTGTTGAAAGGGATTATCGAGAGAGGTGTCTTCAAGAGTCTTGCTGGAAGTAATCAATTTGAGGAAATTGTGCACAAGCAAGGAGGGCATCGGAAGAAACAACTTTTTGGCTACTTCAACGTAAATGGAGATGTTTGGGAAGAAGGTCCATATCCCATTCCCAAGTTTGTTCCTCAAGAGGAGAAGTATGATCCCATTCCTCCCAAGGGAACAAGCTCACAAGACGTCCTTCTACCACAAGACCACAAGGGCAAGGTAAAACTTCAAGAATACATTGACTTATTCAAAGAAGAGCCCCAAGGCAAGGTTGAGTGGATTCCCATGGACACTACTAGCACTACCTCATCTAGTGCTACCACAACTCCAAGGATTCCCATCAAATTGATGTGGGTTCCCAAGAGGAAGAACTGGAAAGTTCTTGAGGGGTGACCATATGCAATCATTTTGGCAAGAACTATATGCAATCAACCTCAACCATATGCAGTAGTTCAAGGAGTCACACATTCCCTCAAAGGTAAGCAAGGGACAAGGTAATTAATATATGTTTGGACATCATCCCACACATGCTTCACTTCATGTACATAGATATTCTTGCATATGTTCCTTGTGTTTGGGACTAACCCATGTAGGTGAGAAGAGTAAGAAGCAACAACGATTGCTCCCAACTCAGGATGATCTTCATCAACATTGAGCATCCACCACCACTTCACCTACTTGAAGTATTCTATGACAAAACCCAAGGTTAGTTTATCCCTCCTAGGGGGGATGTCATATCAAGGGGGAGCTTTACTCTAAATCTTGAGTGTAAGCATCTTCTAAGGATATGAACACATTAATGCTAATGTAAAAGTGGCAACCCTACTTGTGCTTAATCGATGAGTGTCGGTGCACTAAAGACTCGGGTCTCCAGTGCCCCGGACTAGTGCACGGACACCGACAGCCCCTCCACAGCGGCAAGGCGCGTCGCTGGAGTTTGGGCGGAAGCAAGACTCATAAGCCGCCAAGTGCAGATTGCAAGCCCCCGGCAAGCACTCTCTTGCTGGGAAAGAAGAAGAGACCCTGACAGGAGCTCCCTGCCGGGGAAATAGACAATGCCACGATGAGACCCTCCCGCCAAGGAAGAAGGACTGAGCCCCGCCAAGCCATCCTTGCCGGGAAGGTTGACAAGGCCTCGGAAGGCCATCACCTCCCTGCTGAGAGGAACACGAAGAGCCCCGACAAGGTAACCCTGCCGGGAAGGAAGAGAAGGCTCGAGGAAAGGTGCGGGCCCAGGGCGCCTTCGCAACCTGTGAACCCCTCCACCGACGAACACAACACCATCAATGCATGGACCACTCGTCCGCCCGCACACCAGCGCAACACCCCGAAGTTGCCATGTGTGGGTACGTGTCCAACCCCCCCTCACGAGGTCAGGGAAGTCTGTCGAAGCATTTAATGCACTGCAGTAACATTGTAACTGTCAGTCGGTGCTGTTCCACTTGTGAACCCACCGTTCACCCACTAAGCCAGTGTGGTGACTCTTCGCCTATAAAAGGAGGCCCGAGGCTCAGTAGTAAGGGCTTTTGGTTTTTGACCAATCGAAAGGCTGTAAGAGGGACAAATCTACAGTAACCTAAAATGAATAACTAAACACATCCAGGAGTAGGGTTTTACGCACCACGCGGCCCGAATCTGGGTAAAAAAGACCTTGTCGGGCCCTGACTGTTTGTTCTGCTCTTGCCGCGACCCCTCTACTCACCAAACCAGCAAAAGGGGACCGTTGAGGCGTCCATAGGTGTCGATCCTTTTCGCCGACAATGAGTATGACCTATGATCACTTATTCTTACTTGGCTCCTATGTCAATATACTCATATATAGATGACTTCGTCATCACCCAAGTGCATGATAAATGCTAGGATGTTTCTGCATGTTCACTTTGTTTTTCTTTCCCATCATCTTATTGTGTGAGCATGTTGAACTACATATTTTTCTCATTCAAGGACATCCAATTGTTGTTATTTGACTTTTGGATTTATCTTTGGCCAATTGGATGGGCAAGAATGTCTAGGATCCTCCTCTAGCTATCTATGATTTTTTGTCTCAAGTTCTATTTCTTCATCACAAAATTGGAACAAGCACTTCTCGACCCCTCTGTGTGAAGGAGCACTCGGAGTTCCGTATCGACAAAGGCTGAATTCCAAAACCCCTTTGGGAATCTCGGTGAAACCAATCCCACAAACTCGGTTCACCGAATTCCCAAAGCTGTTCGGTGTTTTCCATCTCGGTACCACCGATATCATCATCTTGATTACACTGAGTTTCCCTGTCAACTGACAGTAAAGGAACTAGGTGACACCGAAACCGTAATATTAGTGACACCGATAGTGACGGGTATAAAATCTAGCGGACCGAGCGTTTTGAAAATACCTCTTCAAACGCCTCGACCCCAAACCCTACTCTGGCGCACCTGGACCCCTGGTCGCTGCCTTTGCATCCCCGAGTACCTTCGCCGTTGGGATTCACCGCCATCGGCGGATTCTTCGCCACCGTCGCCGCCGTAATCAGACTATCACCAAGCTAGGGTACGGCTCCATTTTTCTCTTGCGCTCCATTGTTGCAATTCATGCACATTAGAAATTATTATACATAATCCACCATGTGCAAACCCTCCTCTCCACCAGAATATATTGTAGCATAGAAATACGAAATTTTGGATCTGACCCTCCGCATCATGAATCTCAGTGATACCGAGTTGGTTAAATCGGCTCCACTCATTTTTGTTTTAGGGTTCCTAAGAAACATCTCGGTGAGACCGAGTAGTTCTTTTTGGTGACACAGAAAATACTGCCTAGTCACTGTTATGCGAGTGATTGATCTCGATGACTCCGAAATGCCCAACCCGGTGCAATCGATTTATATTCTGCAGAAGATCATACACTCATTTTCCAAATTCAGTTTTTTTCAAAAAACTTCTATGTCTTGTGATGCTCAATCCTTCTGCTCTTCTATAATCTATTTCATAGGGCTGCTTGTTTGCTGGTCTATTGGTTGCTAGTTTTCTTAGAATGTCATGATGTCAGGATCTGAAGATGGACAAAACAATTTCACTGAGGACAATGTTGAGATGGATTCACGCACAAGTCCCGAGAGGACACCTTCTGACCCAGGTACCTCTAGCTCCCATGGCTCGCCCAAGGGAGCTACCAGGTCAAGAAAGAAGCTTAATTCTAAGAAGATTCTAACTTTGTGACACAGGAAATTGTTGTTCCTCAAAAAAATAAGGACAAGGCTCCTGCCAAGAAGACTGCCAGGAAAGAGTATGCAAAGCCTGTTGATCTTAGAGCCCCTAAGCTCGCAAGGCAAGGGATGACACTTTCCCTTCACAATTCTCCTAAGAAGGCTGGTGTGAAGAGAGCCAGGAAGGTGGTGATTCATGTTATTCGGATGCGAACCTCAATGTACGAGGATTCAGATGCTGCTGGTGAAGAAGAAGAGATCCCGGCTGAAGCTCCTCCTCCTGCTCAACAGAAGACGCTCATTGCTGACGCCATGCCTAGGAAATTTGCTCCAAAGCCTCCTACTAAAGCTAACAAGGTTGTAGCTTCCAAGAGGACTACAAAGGACATACCTACAGCTACCAAGGAGAAAGGCCCTGCTTCTAGTGCCTTTGCTGGAGAGGAAGATGAAGATGCACCCATTCTGATGAAGCTCATACCTCATTTGCCACTACATAATGCTACTCACCCAGTAGCAGAGGACATGAAGAAGAGAATAGATGCAGGGATGAGGAAGTGGATAGCAATTGATCCATATGTTGTAAGGAGAAGGACTGCTGTTGATCATAGTTCTCACACTAAGGAACAACAAGATTTTTATGAGACTGTTCTGTTTGCAAAAGTCCAACTTTTAGTGACATGAGGTATGTTGACTGGGCTTACATCAAAGCCAATGAAAATTTCTTTCCCAATGTTCAAGACAATTTCACTTTAGTGGATATTGAAGAATTTTTTGGGAGAGAGATGACCCCATGGAAGGATGAACTGATTATGCAATTCTATTCAACTGTTCATTTCTATGGTGATGGCTCTATTGTGTGGATGATTGATGGTAACAAGTATGAAGCCACAACTGATGAGTGGGCCACTATCATTGGCGCCCCATAGTAGAAAGAAGATGATTTGGATGTCTACTCTGAGATGAAGATGAACCACAACTCCATGGCTAATATGTATAAGCCAATTCCTCACAAGTTCTTGGCAACCCACAAGCTTGGCTCTCTCTATTTCTTGCAAGCAGGAATACCAACTATCAATACCATTATGAGACACACCTTGATGCCTAAGTTAGGTGATGATAAGATGATTAGAGGCTATTCCATTAACATGCTGCACCATCTAGACACCCACACTTGATTTAAGGTGATGGATTTCATAGTAGGGACTATCAGGAGGACAATTGCGGATCAAAATAGATATTGTGGATACGCCCCATACATTGAGATGCTTATCAATGCCAAACTTGGAAAGCATGCATATCTGCTTGATCGTCCCCATTTTCCCCTTCAACATGAATTTGAAGATAATGAAGTTGTGATGGATGGCAATGATCCCAACTGAACCGCGGCTAGAGAGGCAACAGAGGCTACTAGGAATGTGCCTCAACCAGTTCCACGACTCAGAACTCAAGCTGAGCAAATGGCATTTCTTGTGAGTTCTATCCAAGGTATGGAGAAGAACATCTCGGAGATTATGCTCAACCAAAGTAGCTTAGAGAGGATTGTGGAAACCAAATTACATGATTTTTATTTCAAAGTGACACAGATATCTGCTACCGTTGATCAGCTCAAGCATGAAGTTGATGGTGTGAGGACACCCAATTCAACTAGTGATGATGAAGAGTCGCCTCCTCGCACTACCTCTCAGTTCAGTACCACGCCCTGGTCAATAGTTGTGTCAATGTCAGAAGCAAGACTAGCTTCATCAGCCCGGGCATCTGCACCTTCAGCTTTAGCCCCAGCTCCAACACCTCCAGTATCGACTCCTCCATCTCCTGGAATTTCTGCCAAAGCCTTCGCCGACGCTCTTCTGTCTACTCCATCATCGACTGTCGCAGGAGATAGGGCCTAGAGAGACGATTAGTTCTATATTTTTGAACTTTTGGGTAACTTCTTACCAAAGGGGGAGAAATGTATAAATCTTAGGGCTTCGAGTGAGAGAGAGCTTTTGATTTTATTTGATCTTGTTTGGTCGATTGGTTTTTACAAAACTTTGTCTCATTGGATGAACTTATCCAGTTACCTCTGTTTGATCATATGCTTTGGTTGGTTGATGCTACTACATTATTATCTCTGAGCTATTCATATGATGATCATTCACTTATTCTTTTGGTGCAATGTGCATTACTACTCATTCATATCATGTATGCACGCCACCAAGATGTATGTGACATGAAAGAGTGACCCATGATCCTAATCGTTTGTGCCTTTGCATTGAAACGTAAATTATAAATAATGCACAAATTTAGGGGGAGCTCTTGATTTTCACATACTTCTCAAAGTGTTCATGCTAATCATTGATTATATCTTTTGTCGAAGCTTTGGTCTATATGTTGTCATCAATTACCAAAAAGGGGGAGATTGAAATCACAATTGCTCCCTATGGTGGTTTTGATAATTGATCACAACATATGCATCATTGGACTAATTATTTTACCCTAGTATATTTTAGAAAAGTCCAAAAGATGCATTGGGTAAAGGTTTATGCGGAGAAGCCCCTTGGTGCAAGAAAAGAATAGGATTGGCTCAAGCTTCAAGGAAGAAGACTCTTCATTTTATATTTGTGGGAAATCACTTTTGAGTCCATAGGAAAGCCAATACTATTAAGAGGGGGTGAGGTATTAAAATGAACAGGTTGCCCAAGTGCTCAAAGATAGCCAATAAAAATAACCAATCATTTTCCCACATAACACTTCTCTCCAAAGACACATATCCAAAATTGGTGCCACCAAGTTTTCAGATTTGGCCCTACCGATTTTCAACCCAGACAGAACCCTAGCCAAACCTACCATTTCGGTACAACCGGTTCTGCCCTTTTGGATAAGAATAAGCGTTGATATTTCTCCCCCTTAAATAATAAGGTTTGATATGTCTTGTTGGGACCCCGATCCTAAGCCATACGAATCTAACTTGTAACACATCATATCACTTTGTGGCCTCATGCAAGGTAATCACCATGGCTGCCACCTTTCCTTGGCCGGGGCCGTTTGTGCCTTTTGGCTCACGTATATGATTGTGTCGCTAGCAACCATATGTTAGAGAACCCGGGTCGACATGACTAGTTATAAACCCAAGTGGCATAGTCGTACAAGAACAAACATACATAACCCAGCAATGCAGGTGTCGGTCATTAGCGTGTGTAGACGAGTCATAGCAAGCTACATGGACTGCATTACACCGCCTGAAATTTTCGCAAAGGGACACACACAACAGCAAACAAGGATACATGCCGGCCAATCTATGTGTCCGGAGTAGTAGCAAGCTACGTGGGCTTTGTGGAAGCACAAATAGGCATTTTCCTGTAGAGCAGGCTACCATAGGCACACAACTAGGTGTCGAATCCCACACATACCAATGCATTTCAAACATACACACAATATGCATGATGTGTGTAGATACAACATGACACCACAACATAACTCTACAACACGTCATTTATTTAGAACGCTCTGAGGATCCAACATAGTAAAATGTTACAAATAGGGGGTCACATGTCCGAACGTTCAGAGCTTATAAACAACAAGCAAAAGTTACATGTCTGGTTACACACATCTACTAAAAACGGTTGAAGAGCCTGAAAAGCTACAACGACCCTACCAGAGGAGCCAGACCACTATCTGGATTCCGAAGCTAATCCATCGATGTCAACACCAAGAGGAAAACATAAAGAAAGCAACGTCTATCTCTCCAAAAATATAAATAAGGAACAGTAAGTACGAAGGTACTCAACAAGTCTTACATCAGAACTAACTACTTATGCATAATATATCAACGAACGAGATTGTGGGGTTTACTGCCGGAATGCCAGCTTTGACTTTGGCTATTCTAGACTACGACAATGTATCATTCCTCTGTCTTCTCTCTATGAGAGAGTGCACATGAGTCCATCTAGCTAGTTACCACACAATACACCACTATGGATCCTCTCCCATATTCTTACGAGAAGGCCATCCATAGCACCCAGACTTATCTTGCACATTCAAGAGTATACATTAAATTTATCTATCAACCATGCAATTCTCCAAGTATTCTATATCTGAGGGCGCGGCTATTCGAGTTGATAGTTACCCTGCAGGGGTGTACTTCGTCACACATGCTCCCACCACTTATCATGATGTGCACGTAAAACAGGCACCTCGGCAACCTTCAAGCGGAAACCCAGCAAGGGAGTCGGCCAGGGACGTTAACTTACAACGACTCACGTCCAAGGTAGTTGCCTATCTGAGTTGGAACCCATAATGTAAGTCCGGTTGAAGGTTCCAACATGGCCTCAAACAATGTGAGTAGGGCCCCAAGCCAATCCCAATTGGGTTGTTCATCCACTTTGGAGGCCCGGCCACAACCTATAAACTTTTCGAACTACTACGACTCCTCGGCCGAGAGAAGAGAAGTTAATAGGCCGAGAGGGGTCAAGTTACTAGAACCAATGTGCGGCAGTAGCTAGTCTTGGAACACCAACACAAGATCTCAGGTCCTAAGTGCAGCGTCAATGTGACAACCCACCATGTACTTCTACATGGCCTCCCATCGCTACATATAGCTTAACAGGTTCACACATTTAACTCTCATCAGTAGGACATGTTAAATCCAACTCATTGATACGTCTCCAACGTATCTATATTTTTTGATGGTTTCATGCTATTATCTTATCCAACTTTGGATGTTTTGCATGCCTTTTATATATTTTTTGGGACTAACTTATTAACTCAGTGCCAAGTGCCAGTTCCTATTTTTCCATGTTTTTGACCCCTTTCAGAGGAGATTTTCAAACGGAGTCCAAACGGAAGAAAATCCCGAAAATATTTTTTTTGGAACGGAAGAAGATCGGGGAGCTTGGGAGCCAAGGCAGGGGAGCTCCAGGGGCCCCACAAGCCCCCACCCCGCGGCTAGGGGGGCGCCATCTAGGCTTGTGGGCCCCCTGGACGTCCCTGACCTAGGTCTTTCGGCTATATATTCCCATAAAATCCAGAAAAAATCAGGAGATCATCCCAATCACTTTTCCGCTGCTGCAAGCTTCTGTCTCCGCAAGATCCCATCTGGGACACGTCCTCGTGCCCTGCCGGAGGGGGGATTCGGACACGGAGGGCTTCTTCATCAACACCATGACCTCTTCGATGATGCGTGAGTAGTTCACCATAGACCTACGGGTCCATAGCTAGTAAGTAGATGGCTTCTTCCCTCTCTTGGATCTTCAATACAAAGTTCTCCATGATCTTCATGGAGATCTATCCGATGTAATCTTCTTTTATGGTGTGTTTGTCGAGATACAATGAATTGTGGATTTATGATCAGATTATCTATTAATCTTATTTGAGTTTCTTCTGATCTCTCTTATGCATGATTTCATATCCTTGTAATTCTCTTCGAGTGGTGGGTTTTGTTTGGCCAACTAGATCTATGATTCTTGCAATTGGAGAAGTGCTTTGTTTTGGGTTCATACCGTGCAGTGACCTCACCCAGTGACAGAAGGGGTAGCGAGGCACGCATCGTGTTGTTGCCATCAAGGGTAAAAATATGGGGTTTTCATCATTGGTTTGAGATTATCCCTCTACATCATGTCATCTTGCTTAAAGCGTTACTCTGTTCGTCATGAACTCAATACACTACATGCATGCTAGATAGCGGTCGATGTGTGGAGTAATAGTAGTAGATGCAGAAATTATCGGTCTACTTGTCTCGGACGTGATGCCTATATGTATGATCATTGCCTTAGATATCGTCATGACTTTGCGCGGTTCTATCAATTGCTCGATAGTAATTTGTTTACCCACCGTGATACTTGCTATTTTGAGAGAAGCCTCTAGTGAACACTATGGGCCCCAGGGTCTACTTCACACCATATTTTCAGCCTTACACTTCTAACTTCGTTGCACTTTCCACCTTCAGATCTCAGTTTGCAAACATTCTTGAAGGGATTGACAACCCCTTTGAAGCGTTGGGTGCAAGCTTGTTTGTGTTTGCGCAGGTACTCTGGACTTGACGAGACCCTCCTTCTGGATCGATACCTTGGTACTCAAACTGAGGGAAATATTTACTGCTCATGTGCTGCATCACCCTTTCCTATTCAAAGGAAGAACCAACGCAAGCCCAGCCTTTGTCAACGTGTCATTTTCTGGTGCTGTTGTAAGTGGGATAGCAAAAGAATTTATGGCGCATTCGCCGGGGAGGAAGATCAAGTCAAGAACTCATCCAAGTAGGTGTCGCAAACTCATCTCTTGCATTTACTTTGTTTTCCAGCTGCCTCTCGTTTTCCTCTCCCCCACTTCACCAATTTGCCTTTTTCATTCGCCTTTTCATTTGCCCTTTTTCTCGCTTGCTCTCTATTGGCTTGTGTGCCATGTGCCTTCAATATGCTTGCATCTTCGCTTGCTGAAAATCTAGTGATATGGATCTTCACCCACTTGCTAATCTTTTTAAGAGATCCACTTATGTGGAACCAATTTCTAGTGAGTTGAGTGCACTTGACTTTCTCTATGGAGTTTTGTTTGAGATGCGTGAATCTGAAAATTGTGAGGAAGAAATTTACGAAGTGATTCACGAGGGCTCGTTGGATGAAAAGCATGATTGCAATGATTTCACTATAAATTCTATTAGTGACAATCATGCTAAAAATGTGCAAAACCCTAAGCTTGGGGATGCTAGTTTTGCTATGTCCACTACAGGTTGCAATGACCATGATTGGGGTGATGATTTTTCTTATGATCTGGAAAATTTGTTTAATCCTCATGATGAATATGATATTTGCAATATTATTGAAAGTGGGATTGGAGAAGTCATGACTTTATTTGATGATAATCCCACTATTTTTGAAGAGCGTCAACTTTGCATGCATGTGGATCATGAAAAGAATATACTATGTGATAGTCACATTGTTGAATTCGAATATGATCCCACATGTAATTATTATGAGAGAGGAAAATATGGTGGTAGAAACTTTCATATCACTAAATCACCTCTCGTTATGTTGAGATTGCTATTGTCTCTTTCTTCTTCCTTGCATATGGTAACTATTGGTTGTATTGACAATCTATTTTCCTATAAAATGCCTATGCTTAGGAAGTATGTTAGACTTAGATGTGATTTTCACATGCTTTATGATGCTCTCGTTGTGCTTCAGTTCTTGTCTTTTGTGTGAGCATCATTGAATTATCAATGCCAGCTAAGGGCGTTAAACAATAGCGCTTGTTGGGAGGCAACCCAATGAATTTATATTTTTTCTTTCTGTTTTTTTGTGGCCACACTTTCATAATTCTGTTGTGATAGTGTTTTTTGTGTTTCTTTCTGTGTTTGAGCCAAGCAAAGCCTTTATGACTAGTCTTGGTAATGGTTGTTTGATCCTGCTGTTAAAAGACACAAACTTTTCGCTCACGAGATGATTTTTCATTTTTATTCAGAAAGATCTTTTGAGTTGATTCTTTTTGCTGCTGATTGATATGCTTTTTTCCCAGGCCGTCGTAATTGTTCAGATTTTTTGAGGTACCAGAAGTATATGAAGTATACATATTTCTACAGACGGGTCTGTTTTTGACATATTCTGTTTTTGTTGAGTTGGTTGCTTGTTTTGATGAAACTATGGTTAGTATCGGGGGGTACTAGCCATGGAAAAGTGAGAATACAGTAGCCCATCATCAATATAGATGGAATTCAAGTTTTCTACAGTACCAAAAGAAGTGGTAGTTTGTTTTCTTGTACTAATGTTATCACAAGTTTCTGTTTAAGTTTTGTGTTGTGAAGTTTTCAAGTTTTGGGTGATGTTCTCATGGACAAAGAGATAAGGAGTGGAAAGATCTCAAGCTTGGGGATGACCAAGGCATCCCAAGCCAAATTCAAGGACACCCAAAAGCCTAAGCTTGGGGATGCCCCGGGAAGGCATCCCCTCTTTCGTCTTCAATCCATCGGTAACATTACTTGGAGCTATATTTTATTCACCACATGATATGTGTTTTGCTTGGAGCGTCTTGTATCTTAGGAGTATTTTATTTTTGTTGTGTCACAATCATCCTTGATGCACACATTTTTGACAAAGAGAGAGAGACATGCACTCATCATGATTTTGCTAGAATGCTCATAGTGCTTCACTTATATCTTTTGAGCTAGATACTTTTGCTCTAGTGCTTCAATTATGTATTTTGAGCTAGATACTTTTGCTCTAGTGCTTCACTTATATCTTTTGAGCTAGATACTTTTGCTCTTTTGCTTCACTTATATATTTAGAGCACGGTGGTGCATGACTTGGTAGTTGGCTTTGTTGGAAATATGCCCTAGAGGCAATAATTAAATGGTTATTATCATATTTCCTTGTTCATGATAATCGTCTATTGTTCAGGCTATAATTGTATTAACAGGAAACAGTGATACATGTGTGAATAAATAGATCACAACGTGTACCTATCAAGCCTCTAGTTGTCTAGCTCGTTAGTCAATAGATGATCATGGTTTCCTGGTCATGGGCATTAGATGTCATTGATAATGGGATCACATCATTGAGAGAATGATGTGATGGACAAGGCCCAATCCTAAGCGTAGCACTAGATCGTATTGTTCGTATGCTAAAGCTTTTCTAATGTCAAGTGTCCTTTCCTTCGACTATGAGATTGTGCAAGTCCCGGATACCGTAGGGTGCTTTGGATGTATCAAACGTCACAACGTAACCGGGTGACTATAAAGGTGCACTACGGGTACCTCTGAAAGTGTCTGTTGGGTTGGTATGAATCGAGATCGGGATTTGTCACTCCGTGTGACGGAGAGGTATCTCTGGCCCACTCCATAGAACATCATCATGAGCTCAATGTAACTAAGGAGTTAGTCACACGATGACGTGCTACAGAACGAGTAAAGTGACTTACCGGTAACGAGATTGAACAAGGTATAGGTATACCGACGATTGAATCTCGGGCAAGTTCTATACCGACAGACAAAGGGAATTGTATACGAGATTGATTGAATCCTTGATATCGCGGTTCATCCGATGAGATCATCGTGGAGCAAGTGGGAGCCACCATGGGTATCCAGACCCCGCTGATGGTTAATGTCCAGAGCTGTGTTTCGGTCATGTCTACCTGTCTCCCGAACCGTAGGGTCTACACACTTAAACTTCGATGACGCTAGGGTTATAGGGAATTGTTATACGAGGTTATCGAAAGTTGTTCGGAGTCCCGGACGAGATCCCGGACGTCACGAGGAGCTCCGGAATGGTCGGGAGGTAAAGATTGATATATAGGACAGATGGTTTCGGACACCGGAAGTGTTTCAGCATCACGGGTAACGTACCGGGACCACCGGAAAGGGTTCCGGCGGTCCACCGGGAGGGGCCACCAGCCCCAAAAGGTGACATGGGCCAAAAGGTGGAAGGGAACCAGCCCAGAGTGGGCTGGTGCGCCTCCCACCAGGGGCCCAAGGCGCAGGGGAGAGGGAGGGGGGGGGGGGGGGAAACCCTAAGCCAGGTGGGCCTAAGGCCCACCAGGGGTGCGCCACACCGCTCCTCCCCTCCTGGCCGCCACCTCCTGGCGCAGATGGGGGCTGCCACACCCCTTGGGGGTGTGAACCCTAAGGGCTGCGCCCCCTCCCTCTCCTCCTATATATAGTTGAGGTTTGGGGCTGTTTTGAGACACAATTTTCTCTCTCCCTCGGCGCAGCCCTGCTCTTCTTCCTACTCCTCTCTGCCGGTGCTTGGCGAAGCCCTGCCGGGAGACCTCGTCTCTCCATAGAAACCGCGCCGTCGTGTTGCCGGAGATCTTCCCCAACCTCTCCCTCCTCCTTGCTGGATCAAGGTGCGGGACACGTCACCGAGCTGGACGTGTGTTGAATGCGGAGGTGCCGTGGTTGGCACTAGATCGGAATCACACCGTGATCTGAATCGCCGCGAGTACGACTCCATCAACCACGTTCTAGCAACGCTTCCGCTTTGCGTTCTTCAAAGGTATGAAGATGCAGTCACCCCTCTCTCGTTGCTGGTCTCTCCATAGGAAGATCTGAATATGCGTTGGAATTTTTTTGAATTTATGCTACGTTACCCAACAGTGGCATCCGAGCCAGGTTTTCTATGCACGATTAGAACACAAAAGGTTGTGGGCGATGATTGCTTGCCGCTACTAGTCTCATTCTTTTCCGGCGGTATTGTGGGATGAAGCGGCCTGGACCGACCTTACACTTACGCTTACGTGAGACTGGTTCCACCGACAGACATGCACACCGTGCATAAAGGTGGCTAGCGGGTGTTTGTCTCTCCTGCTCTAGTCGGATTGGATTTCATGAA